>NC_083705.1:10661319-11263194 GCF_033118175.1 Dama dama
ACACACTGCTGAGAAAACAGCTCGAAAGGTAGCAAAGTCAGTGTTGAACTGTACGTATCAAGTGTACATTGACTTTTTATATAATAAGTAAAATTTGAGGGCATCTCTTTCCACTGTGTGAAACAACTTACATTGATTATGTCATGGAATGCTCACAGCAGCCACATAAACTCATGGCATTGCTCCCATTCTTACCTGGAAAAACTGAGGCCGAGGAAAGTTAAATCACGTGTCAAGGCTGCACAGGTATTCAGTGGCGAGGCTGGATTTGAATCCAGATCCTCTGGCCTCAGCGCCGGGGCCTGCAGTATCTCTCCTCCAGCGCCTATGCTGGCCTTCTGTATGTAACCTCCAAAGCAAGTCACCTGTGTGCTTGCCTTTCTCTAATCATGTAAATTAGGAACTACAGAAAGCAACAACAAAGTAACATCTAATTCCCTATCTTGAAATGATAATCGACAGATTGATGTTTATATTTACATAGTTCATGTACATGTATACTATGTATTTTTGCCAAAAAAAATCATACTATTTTGCAGCCTGCTTTCCCAATTATTAGAATGCAATATTTTCCATATCACTATTTTTCATAGCTGCATATTATTTCATCATTCAGAAAATACTCAGTTTTTTTAAAAAACCAATCCCCTATGGTTGGACATTCAGGTTAGTTACAGTTTGTTACAACTATAAGTAATGCTGTGGTGGTAATTCTTGCTCTGTTTAATTCTGCAGGATGAATGATCAGAAGTGACCGCCAGGCTCATTGCCAGGCTTTGGGTCTGTATTAGTGGGCTCCAGTGTGACTGTCCTTTAAAAACTCAGGGCCTTGCCCTCAGCAAGCCTGGTAGGGAAACTCTAAGCAAAATTGCGGCCTCCTTCTCTTTGCTCTCCGGAAAGAAAGGACAAAGGTGCTGCTCCCAAGCCTCGCCTGGTCAATCAGGCCCTTTCTGACCCACACCTCATTCACTGTCCAAGGTGGGGACAAGCGGTTCCTCAAGCCCTGAAGGACCTATCCCACTCAGGCACCCAAATCATCCCCTGGGCACCAAGATGTCGATAATGAGATTCACTCGATGGTATTTAGGTTTTCCGAGTGAACCCGATGTGGAGGAGAGGGAGGACCCTGCGGCTGGGGCAGAAAGCAGCCTTCTACGGGCTTCCCTGGGGATTCAGGAGTTAAGAAGCCACTGGCCAAGGCGGGGGACTCGGGTTCGGTCCCTGGTCCAGGAAGATTCCACGTGCTGCAGGCCCCTGAGCTGCAGCCTCTGAGCCTGCGCTCTGGAGCCCACACTCCGCAACGAGAGCAGCCCCTCACCACAGCTGGAGAAAGCCCTGGCACTGCCAGAAAAGAGAGAAAGCAAGCAAGTAAAGCAGCTTTCTCTTTGGCCTTAAAGACATATGGGGTCTGCAGGAAGTGAGAGGAAGCTGAAAGTGGAGAAGGATGTAGAGGCAGGAGGGCCGGAGGGAGCTGGTGACCAGAGAGATCGACATGAGCTTTTCTCGCCTTTCTGACCCCAGAGAGAGGT
Organism: Dama dama; assembly: GCF_033118175.1. Taxonomy (NCBI): domain Eukaryota; kingdom Metazoa; phylum Chordata; class Mammalia; order Artiodactyla; family Cervidae; genus Dama; species Dama dama. Next base: position 10,662,849 of record NC_083705.1, read on the forward strand.
CTCCAGGTGCTGCTAGAACCTGCTCAGGGGCAGCTCCTTGCACTCTGAGAAGGGGGACCCACTCACTCCCCAAACTGAGGGCCTGCCCCGGGATGAAGGGGCAGCTGAGACAAGTCCCCTTCAAGCACTGGATGGAGAACGAAGCCCAGGGAGGTGGACGGACCGACCACGAGGCGCAGAGGAACCAGTGTGGACGGGGCCCCTGCTTCTGGAGCCCGAGGCGGAGCAGGCTGGGGAAGAAGAGTGGCCCAAACAGAGTTCTCCTCCTGGCCTCAGCCCCCGGGTCCTGGGGGACTCTGCAAGCCAAAACACGAAAGGACTTGGATCAGATAAGGAACCAGAGCCTGCTTTGTCCTTGCAGCCAGAAAGAAACCAGGAGAATACAAGTTCTCTCTCACTTTCTCCTGCGGTCCCATTCATATACTCTTCCTTTTGTTGTTATTTTTATGAGCCTTGCTGCCACTCTGGGAGAATCCCCAGGTCTTTCTCTGCCTGCCTGCCTTTTCTCTGCCTGTGTGTGTGTGTGTGTGTGTGTGTGTGTAGGGAGGTCACCCATAATTGACTGCCCTTTTTGAACCTGGCCAGAGGCTCTTCTGATTCTCCAGGGCCAGCTTCTCTCCTTGAAACTCCAGAAAACGTGTCTTCACTTCAAAAAACCTCAGACTGTGGCTTCTGATGAAGTGTCTCCTCCAGTCTGGGTGAGGGGTCAGGATGCGAAGAAGAGGGAGACGGAGGGAAAGGGGAAGAGACACAGAGACGATGTCAGACAGACAGACAGACATGGAGAGGAAAGGAAGCAGGGGAGAAGCAGAGACGGTGAGAACTTGAGGGGAAGGAGACGGAGGTAGAAAGACCTGGAAACAAGCTCAGAGAGACTGAGGGACTGCCAGGCAGGGAAACGCGGACAGCTCCATGCCAGAGAGAAGGGGAGGAACCAAGGGTGATTTGCTGAGAGGACGCAGGAGAGCCCAGGAAAGCGGGAGGGCAGACAGTTCAGAAGGAGAGAAAGGGGAACGGGCAGCAGAGACAGACAGACAGAAGGAGGAGCAGGGGCCAGGTGATGAGCAGACAGGGGAGACATCAGGAGAAGGAAGGAAAGAGAGGGAAGGAGGCAGAGGGGCGCCCGTGTCCTCGCTGCTAGCAGCCGGGAAGCCAGCCGAGCGTGTCCTTCGGGCCCGCCGTGGCCGTGGCCGCGGGGAAGGGCCCTCGGGCCACCGGGGGAGGAGGGCGGGGCGGGCCGGCGGCGACGCCCCGGGGTGGGGCCGGCCGGTATAAGCGGGGCCTGCCCGCACCTGGCAGGGCCAGCTCCCCGGCAGGTGGCGGCGGCCAGCCCGGCCCAGCATGAGCTCCTTCGACCTCCCAGTGCCCTCCCCGCCCCGCTGCAGCCCCCAGTTCCCCAGCCTCGGCCAGGAGCCCCCCGAGATGAACCTTTACTACGAGAACTTCTTCCACCCCCAGGGCGCGCCCAGCCCGCAGCGGCCCCCCTCCTTCGAGGGTGGCGGGGAGTACGGGGCCGCCCCCAACCCCTACCTCTGGCTCAACGGGCCAGCCGTGACCCCGCCACCCTACCTGCCAGGCAGCAGCCCCTTCCTGCCCCAGGCCTACGGCGGTGTGCAGAGGCAGCTGCTGCCCGCCGGCGTGCCCGCGCTGGGGGCCGGCGACCTGGGCTGGCTGCCGCTCCCCTCGCAGGAGGAGCTGATGAAGCTGGTGCGGCCCCCCTACTCCTACTCGGCGCTCATCGCCATGGCCATCCACGGGGCGCCCGACAAGCGCCTCACCCTCAGCCAGATCTACCAGTACGTGGCCGACAACTTCCCCTTCTACAACAAGAGCAAGGCCGGCTGGCAGAACTCCATCCGACACAACCTGTCTCTCAACGACTGCTTCAAGAAGGTGCCCCGCGACGAGGACGACCCGGGTAAGGGGGCTGTGGGTGTGGGGCCGTCCCCGAGGCAGGCTCAGTCCTCCTGACATCCCATTCTAGGGAGCCCTGCAGGGATCCTGCCCCACCCCGAGGCCGGGGGTGGAGGGGCGGTGGGCAGAAGGAGTCCGCTCCAAAGGTGGACCCTGCAGGCAGATGTGCCGCTGGCCTCTGAGTGACCTCTGAGCCTCGCTTTTCCCATCTGAAACACAGGGCCAGGATAATAGTCAGTCTGCCAGGCTTGTGGGCAGTGGGCTCATGAGGTGATGCACACGAGGTGTTTGGTGCTGACACAAGCTCCATGGACTGCAGTGACTGTGACCATTGGTTCAGACCCCAGCATCCAGCGTCCGGAGACTCCTGTGGGGGCGGGGGTGGTGACTGCTGGGACTACACAACGCTGCGTGCGCTCCAGGCCCCCGGGAGGGACCAGACATCCGTGGGACAACCGCTCGGGGCCACATTACGCCGCCTGCCTGCCTTGGCTACATCGCCTCCTTTAATCAAGCCCTGCAGGGTGGCTCTTGTTATCCTCATTTTATCGGTTGAGGAAAATAATAGCCAGAGGTGAAGCCCCCTGCCTAGGGTGATACAGAAGGATGTGACCGTGGGAGCAAGTGTCTGAATGGAGGCCCCTCTCACACCAGGGTGTGAGCTGTTCCTTTATAAGGAGCAGTTTCTAGAACTTAGAGATGTGTGTGCTTAGTCACTCAGTCATGTCAGGCTTTTTATGACCCCCACTCAGTCATGTCAGGCTTTTTATGACCCCGTGGATTATAGCCCACCAGGCTCTCTGTCCATGGCATTTTCCTGCCAAGATTACTTCTCCCAGTGATCTTCCTTCTCCAAGGGATCTTCCCAACCCAGGAATCAAACCCAGGTTTCTGGCATCACAGATGGATTCTTTACCATCTAAGCCACCAGGGAAGCCCATAGAGATGTACAGAGAGTAATATATTAAATACTCATGTATCCATTTCCCAGAATTAAAGTGCACTCCCGTCACACCATAGGAAGCCAGCATACCTCTCAGAGGAAACCCACTCTCACCCACTCTGAGGGTTGTGACGGCAGGACTGTTGGTCCTACAGAGGAACGCGAGCGTTCTATCCAATGGCTGGCCTCACCCTTAGGCTGAGAGATGTGGCAGGCAGGGTGCAGACTGTCCCTCCCGGGGACAAAGCCCCTTTCACATGTCTAGCATTAGCCCTCTCTCACAGCCAGCCTGAGGAAGAAGGGGCAGGCCCAGTGGGCCCACTTCTCAGACTAGGAAACCCAGGCTCACCCCAGGTCCCCATCTGAAGCTGGGACTCAAGTCCACCCTCGGAGTTCATGCTCAGAACCTTCAGGAAGCCCTCTGTTTCTCCCTGAGTTCTCTTTCCCATCAGCAATGGAAGAAGCCCCTCCCTCGCCTTGGCCCCAGTACTTGCATCTCTAGAAGAGCCCACACAGTAAACTCCTTCGTGGCTCAGGCCTCTCACTCTGCACTCCGAGAGTGCCAAGGTGTGAGGTGGGTGCTTGAGGAAAGATCCGTATGGTGTGATGCATGGTGAGTTTGCGGCATTCCTGTCTTCTCTGCCTTTCTGCGTCTGTTACCTTTGGTTTTAGCATCTGACAGACAGGGAGGTACGGGAGCAGAGTATTGGCTCCATCTCTGTACTTACCCTCTCCCGCCCCTGTGCCAGGCAAAGGGAACTATTGGACCCTGGACCCCAACTGTGAGAAGATGTTTGACAACGGAAATTTCCGCAGGAAGAGGAAGAGAAAATCAGATGTCTCCTCCAGCACGGGCTCCCTGGCCCCAGAGAAAACGGAGGCTGGGCTCCTGGCAGGCAGCCCCGAGACTGCAGAGGCCCAGGACATCGTGGACGGCGCTGCACCAGGCCCCACTGGCTCCCCGGAGAAGCGGCCAACGCCCCCCCCGCCAGGCACCCCATGCCTCAGCAGCTTCCTCTCGACCATGTCAGCCTATGTGAGCGGGCCGAGTCCCCTGGGCCGCCCCGCAGCCACCACGCCGGGACTGAGCCTGGAGCCCGCTGACAAGGTGGGGCAGAACTCGCTGAGCTTCAGCTCCTACACCCCCCTCACCAACATCAGCAGCCCTGTGGGCGGGGGCGAGTGGGCCAGCCCCATGCCCAGCAACGCTCTGGGCTACGGGGGCTCTGTCCTCAACCAATTCAACCCTCCCTTCTACGGGAGCGTCAACACGAACAGTGTCCTCTACCCCAGGGAGGGCACTGAGGTCTAGAAACGGAGCAGCTCCTGAGCCTGGAGCTCCATGGGTCCAGGGGTCCTCCATGCCAGTACTCCAGACCTCTAATCGGCCAGACACTACACAGGAGGCTCAGAGGAATTCATCTGTTTTCTGGAACGTTGTATAAACCTTGAGTGTATCGCATATCCACCCACACAACCCAACCAACTTTGCAGTGGGAATGTTGGTGCCTGCATGACAGTAACCAACCTGGCCATTTATTGAGCACTTCTGTGCTAGGTGCTGTATGAGGTTCTTTGAAGGTATGATTTCACTTCCTATTTCCAACCACCTCGTGAGGGTCATATGAATCTACCCATTGAGCAGATGAGAAAACTGAGGCTCGAGGGAGTTAAGTCACTTTCCCAGAGTCATACAAACTAGGAAGTGGTGGAGCAGGGGGTCAGGTACAGGTTCTGGTGTCTCCCCTCAAAGTTTGGGCCGACAGAGGCAGGAATGGAGGGATTGGTTGAGCAAACAAGGAAAGTCAGTGTGACGAGGTGATGATGGCAAACACATCAAAATCTCTCCACTGCCCTCCAGCCAGCCATCACATTTAGTTACCAGCCCTGGGTACATCTCATCTTGGTCCAACTCTTTATTCTGTGGCGGCCCCCAACTTACCTGCCAACACTCCTTTTGCTCCTGCTCAAGGAGGGGGAGCCCAGATCCCTGCCCCTGCTGGCCTGTGTGTCTAGCCTCCCCCCACAGAGGCAGATTGCCTCCCCAGCCCCAGAGACCAGGAGCCGGGCAGGGAAGGGAGGAGTATGCACCCCAAACTCCCACCCCTGCTCCGCCCACTGGCAAAATCTTGTAAAGCCCAACTTCCTGTGTGCACGTCATGGACCAGTGAGCTGGAGGTGGCTGAGTCTTCCAAGAAAAACAAGGGCGAATCAGTGATTCCTTTTTCATAGCCCAGGAGGGGCTTCAGACTGCCACAGAGGGGTCCACGCAGGCAGCTCGTGGGATCTTTTTCCTGTTTTTGTGCATGCTTTACATACCAGTGATGCCGCATCACAGCACACCCTGGGAAGTGATTCTGTTTTCTTATGTTCTTTTCAATTAAAAAAAAAAAAAAATCTACGTGTGTCCCTTCCTTGTGAGCTTTCCTGTCTGTTGAGCTGACTCCGCGTGGAGCCAAGCGCGGCCTGGAGCTAAAGGCTCTGGGGGCAGGAGGTGGAGAAAGCACAGCTATCAGTTTCTTTCCCTCCTCCATGCTGACGGAGGGACAGGACAGAGCTCCTCAAAAAAGGAGGGGAGCTTGTGGGACACACGATCTGGCCTGTGGTTACAGTTCATGCAATCATCACCCCTGCATTGTGACCACGTAACTCCACCCCCAACAGCCCTGTGCAGGGTGTGGAACCAACCCCATCACCACACAGACAAGAAAGTTGAGGGTCAGAGTGGTCGTGCAAATTTCCTCAGGTCCTCGGCCCGTTACTTCCCGCCCGTGTCTCCTGAGCCCGCACCTCATCACGCTGTAGCGCAGCTCAGAGGCGGCTCCCTGGCGGCAGTGACCACGGTCCCGTCGGCTGCAGCTCACTGGGGGCTGCAGGCAGGCGCTGGGCCACGTGCTATGCAGAGGGAGCTTTTGAACTCCCACAACAGCGCACATGGATAGACCCTGGCAAGCCACTTGGGTGCCTGGACAGTGACCACTAGAGGACTCGTGCACAGAAGCTGGGGGTCTTCTCGTTGGAGAGACCTCCTCAGCTGTGCGTGCATCAGGCCATGCCAAGCTGCTCTCTCAGACTCTGAGAGGCGGTCTTTCCCTGGAGTAAGAGAAAGTGTTTGTTGCTCAGTCATGTCTGGACTCTGTAACCCCATGGGCTGTAGCCCGCCAGGCTCCTCTGTCCATGGAATTCTCTAGGCAAGAATACTGGAGTGGGTTGCCATTCCCTTCTCTAGGGGATCTTCCCAATCCAGGGATCCAACCTGGGTCTCCTGCACTGCAGGCAGATTCTTTTACTGTCTGAGCTACCAGGGAGGCTTAGAGTTAGAGGAGGTGGTAAATAATGCTGTTGATGATAATAATAATAAAAGTATTCATTGTAGGTTTACTCTGTGACAGGCACTGTGTTAGGACTTGAACTGCCTTATTGCATTTAATCCTCCAAATAACCCACTGCAATCAACACTATTGTCTCCATTGTATAGGTAAGAAAACAGCCTTAGAGAGATTCTGTAGTTGATCAAGGACCTACAGCCAGGGTTCAGTACAGACCCCTCGATGCCATGGCTGAAACTTCTCTGCTGCACCTGGCGCTGGGGAGGCCTGGGTTTACCATGAGTGAGCAAACCAGGAAAAATGAAGTTAGGGAAAAGCTGGCCTCCTTAAAAACCTCTCATATTTTTCTTGGGGAATCCTTTTCCACAGATAGCCAGAATCCTCCTGGCAGGAGAGGCAGAGGCAGTCCTGGTGAGGAGGTAAAGGGAAGGGATACAGTTTCAGACCATAAAAAATAAACACTTGGAACAAGCTGACCCCTTGCTCAAGATAATGGGCCCTAGAGACTGGGAGAGGCAGAGACTCCACAAATGTCTCCAGGGAGATGGAGTCAGAGGCAGAGTTGGAATGCAGGTCCCTGAAGCCCAGACTAGGATGCTTCATCACGCTAGATCCCACTGCCAGCAAATATGCCCAAACAAACTGTGGTCTCCAAGAATAAGCTCCAGGCCCGCTCTGCCAGCCTCTCTCCTCCCCTACGATGGGTCTGTGAGTCGTGCAGTCTGGGCAAGGCCCCGCCTGTGAAGGGGCCCACAGAGCCCAGCCTGGCCCCCGGGAGGGAGGTGGCTGCTGAGGACTGAGGACCACAGCCCTCAGCCCCCTCCCCACAGCCCAGAAGGTAAGGCAGGGCGGCAAAGGCAGTGTCTGCAGGGCGCTGGCGACTCCTGTCTGTGACGGCGGCGCTCCTGGCCGCAGCACCGGCAGTTCACGGAGGGCAGTGTGCGCTGCTGGGGACACTGCTGGGGATTGAGGGAGACCCCCTCAGTCAGGGGTCTCCCCAGGCAGCGGCTGCATGCTGCTTCTTGCCCTCTTTGGGTTCTCTTCCTCTGAGAAGAAATGGGATCTGGAGAGAGGGAGGGAAGGAAGAAAGAGAGGGTAAGGGAAGGAGGGAGGGATGAAAGAGGACTGGTCATGCATAAACGCTCAGTCCTGCGGGTGGACTGTGGACTCCTCAGCCTCCTACAATTGGCTCTACGTTAAAGACACGCCCTCCAACGCGGATGAAAGAGAACCGGGCTTCCTGGGTGCTAGAGATCCCAGGAAGGCTGCATGGAGGAGGTGAGACAGGAAGGAGCTAAAGGACAGTTGAGATGAACTAACACAAAGAATTTCCCAATAAAAGGAAACTAAGGGAATTTATCACCTGCAGACCTAAACTCGAGAAATTGTTCAGACTGAAGGAAAATTATAGTACTGGAAACTCAAATCTTTCAAAAGGAATTAGGAACATCAGAAATGATAAAAATTCTGGGTAAATATCATTAAAGTCTTTTTTCTCTTCCTAATTTATTTAAAACACCCAAGACTGTTTGAAAAAAAAAAACTGTAACGTTGTCTTGTATAGTCTAAAATGTATGTAGGTGTATACAGATTTTCAAATGGGAACTTTACTATAAGGAATAGGGTTTTGTGGTAAATGGATCTATATAAGTGCAAGGGTTTTTTTCTGCATATTTTGAAAAGCGATACAACCTTAATTCTAAATAGACTGTTAAGGAAAGTTAAGGAAGTTGTTATAATCTCTAGAGCAAATAATGCAAAATAATGCAAAGAATTGGAAATAAAATGCCAATAGATAAACTGAAATAGAGCCTTTAAAAATATTCAAATAATTCTATAAATACAGAAACTGCAAAACACCTGAAAAACCTAAGCAAACAGAAGAAGAAAGATAAAATAGTAGATCTAAATCCAGTCACATCAGTAACTATATCAACGGTTAATGAACTGAGCATCGCAACGAAACGGCAGAGATTTGTGGGGCTAATAAAAGAGGAGAACTCAACTGTGCGCTTTCTGTAGGAGACAGGCTTTAAGCAGAGAGGACCCGGGAGGGTGAAACGTCAGTGGATGAAAAGTGCAAACACAAGAAGCAGATGGTACTATTGGATAAAATAGACCAGAAGTCCAGGAATATTATCAGAGAAAAATGGGGCGTCTTTTAAATTAATTTTTATTGGAGTATATTTGCTTTACAATGTTGTTTTAATTTCTGCTGTACAACAAAGCCAATCAGCTATACGTGTGTACATACACACACACACACACACACACACACACACATGTGTATCTATAGCCTCTGTTTTGTGTTTTCTTTCCGTCACCACAGAGCACTAAGTTTCCTGAGCTATACAGTAGGTTCTCATCAGCTATCTATTTTATACATGGTAGTGTATATATGTCAATGTCCAAAAAAAAAAAGGAAACTAAGAGAAGTGCGAAATAAAGGGATTAGATCTGATAGACAGAGTGCCTGAAGAACTATGGATCGAGGTTCGTGATATTGTACAGGAGGCAGGGATCAAGACTATCCCCAAGAAAAAGAAATGCAAAAAGGCAAAATGGCTGTCTGAGGAGACCTTACAAATAGCTGTGAAAAGAAGAGAAGTGAAAGGCAAAGGAGAAAAGGAAAGATATACCCATTTGAATGCAGGGTCCTGAAGAATAGCAAGGAGAGACAAGAAAGCCTTCCTCAGTGATCAATGCAAAGAAATAGAGGAAAACAACAGAATGGGAAAGACTAGAGATCTTTTCAAGAAAATTAGAGATACCAAGGGAATATTTCATGCAAAGATGGGCACAATAAAGGACAAAAATGGTATGGACCTAACAGAAGCAGAAGATATTACGAAGAGGTGGCAAGAATACACAAAAGAACTGTGTATTCAAAAAAGACAAAAAAGTTATTCACGACCCATATAATCACGATGGTGTGATCACTCACCTAGAGCCAGACATCCTGGAATGCGAGCTCAAGTGGGCCTTAGGAAGCATCACTACAAACAAAGCTAGTGGATGTGACGGAATTCCAGTTGAGTTATTTCAAATCCTAAAAGATGATGCTGTGAAAGTGCTGCACTCAATATGCCAGCAAATTTGGAAAATTCAGCAGTGGCCACAGGACTGGAAAATGTCCATTTTCATTCCAATCCCAAAAAAAGGCAATGCCAAAGAATGCTCAAATTACCACACAATTGCACTCATCTCACATATTAGCAAAGTAATGTTCAAAATTCTCCAAGTGAGGCTTCAACAGTTCATGAACCATGAACTTCCAGATGTTCAAGCTGGATTTAGAAAAGGCAGAGAAACCAGACATCAAGTTGCCAACATTCATTGGATCATTGAAAAAGCAAGAGAGTTCCAGAAAAACATCTACTTCTGCCTTATTGACTACGCCAAAGACTTTGACTGTGTGGATCTCAACAAACTGTAAAAAATTCTTCAACAGATGGCCGTACCAGACCACCTGACCTGCCTCCTGAGAAATCTGTATGTAAGTCAGGAAGCAACAATTAAAACTGGACATGGAACAACAGACTGGTTCCAAATTAGGAAAGGAGTCCATCATGGCTGTATGTTGTCACCCTGCCTATTTAACTTATATGTAGAGTACATGAGAAACGATGGGCTGGAAGAAGCACAAACTGGAATCAAGATTGCTGGGAGAAATATCAATAACCTCAGATATGCAGCCTAATGGCATAAAGTAAAAAAGAACTAAAGAACCTCTTGATGAAAGTGAAAGAGGGGAGTGAAAAAGTTGGCTTAAAACTCAGCATTCAGAAAACTAAGATCATGGCCTCCAGTCCCATCACTTCATGGGAAATAGATGGGGAAACAATGGAAACAGTGCGAGACTTTATTTGTTTGGGCTCCAAAATCACTGCAGATGGTGACTGCAGCCATGAAATTAAAAGATGCTTGCTCCTTGGAAGAAAGGCTATGACCAACCTAGACAGCATATTAAAAAGCAGAGACATTACTTTGCCAACAAAGGTCTGTCTAGTCAAAGCTGTGGTTTTTCCAGTAGTCATGTGTGGATGTGAGAGTTGGACTGTAAAGAAAGCTGAGCACCGAAGAATTGATGCTTTTGAATCATGGTGTTGGAGAGGACTCTTGAGAGTCTCTTGGACAGCAAGGAGATCCAACCAGTCCATCCTAAAGAAAATCAGTCCTGAATATTCATTGGAAAGATTGATGCTGGAGCTGAAACTCCAATACTTTGGCCACCTGATGCAAAGAACTGACTCATTTGAAAAGACCCAGATGCTGGGAAAGATTGAAGGCAGAAGGAGAAGGGGATGACAGAGGATGAGATGATTGGATGGCATCACTGACTCAATGGACATGAGTTTGAGTAAACTCCAGGAGTTGGTCATGGACAGGGAGGCCTGGCTTGCTGCAGTCCATGGGGTCACAAAGAGTCAGACATGAGTGATCGACTGAACTAAACTGAACTGAACTGAAGAGAATTTATAACCTGCAGACCTAAACTCAAGGAAATTGTTCACACTGAAGGGAGATGATTGGAAACCCAAATCTTTCAAAAGGAATGAGGAACATCAGAAATGATAAAATTCTGGATAAATATTATTAAAGTCTATTTTTGCTTCCTAATTTCTTTAAAATACATAAGTCTGTTTGAAAAAAAAAAGTAGCGTATGTATGTCAATCCCAGTTTCCCCATTCCTCCCACCCGCTTTTCCCATCTTGGTGTCTACATGTTCTCCATGTCTCTGTATCAGCTTTGTAAATAGATAAAAAATGGGCACTTTCAAAGTGATGAAGTGGTCAGCTCATCAGGTAGACAAAAATTACAAATGGAAAAACTTTACGTGAAGCAAAACTGACAGAATGAAAGGGAAAACTAAGCAATTCCACTGTCTCGGTTGGAGGATTTAACACTCTCTGTCAACAACTGATAGTTGACAGAGAGTGTTAAAACAGTCAGTAAAGACATAACAGGTCTGAACAACACTAGCAACCACCTTGACCAAATGGATATTTCTGGAGCACTGCATTCGATAATGTAGTGCACATATTGTTTTCCAGGGCAGATGGTATGTTTACCATATGCTGGGTCATGAAACAGGTCTCACAGAATTTAAAAGGATTTCAAAACACTGTGCTAAGTGGAGGGTACCAGACACAAAGAGCATTAATAGATACTTACATAAATATTTATATACAATTCTAGAATAGTCAATCTATAATGACATAAAGCAGATCAATACAAGCATACTTCAGAAATACCGTAAGTCTGGCTCCAGACCACCAGGACAAAGCAGATACAGCGATAGATTTTTGGCCACAAGAATTTTTTGGTTTCCCAGCACATATAAGAATTATGTTTACATTATACTGTAGTCTGTCAACTGTGCAAAAGTGTTACATCTACAAAAACAATGTTTATATCTCAATTTGAGAATATGTTATTGATTACAAATGCTAAGCTTTATATGAGCCTTCAGTGAGTCTTAATCTTTTTTGCTGGTGGAGGATTACCAAAACGCCATAAAGAGACAGGATATAAGCAAATATTGCTGGAAAAATAATACCAATAGACTAGTTTGGTTCAGGGTTGCCACAAACCTTCATTTTGTAAACACATCTGCAAAACACAATGAAATGAAGCGCAATCAAACATGGGAGGCCTATAGTTGTTTAGGGCTGGGATGAGGGCAGAGGTGAAGTTTGGTTGGGAAGGGACCCCAGGGAACTTTCTGCGATAATGGAAACATTCTATACCTTGATTATTGTGGTGATGACATGGATGCATCTTTTTGTCAAAGTTCATGGATCTATACACTTAAAATATGAACATTTACTGCAGGTAAATTATACCCAAATGAAGTGGATTAAAATTAAGAGAGACTTTTGGAATGTATACCAGGAAGTGACAAATCTGGTTGGAATGCTAGTTGAGACTGGTTCCAGAACACTGAATTAATTAGCTGCCAATATTTAAAACTTGTGAGATTTCAGGCAAATATGAAGATTTAGGCTTCTCTGAAAAGGAAGAAGCTCTGGCAATACTAAGATAAGATTCACCACCACCCCCGGCCCTGCGGCCACTCTATCCCTCCTCTGCCATATTCCTGCCCCCCAGCAAACCATGGCTGGAGCAGGCTAGCAGTTGCTCCCTTTAGACGGAGCACTGGCTTTCCAGTGACCACCTTGCAAGCTTCACGTGTGTGAGTGCCCTGTCTAGCTCTGGCTGCCTTTGAGTTTGTGACCCACGGACTGTAGTGCTAGAACTAATTCTCACTTTTTATCTAATTTAGCGCCTAGAGCTTCTGTATGTATCCTCAGCATCTGACTCTCATCCCTACCAGCACAGATGTATGGTTTCAGTGTTATATTGGAGCACTTTGTGTATATTATCTTACGAAATCCTCAGCTACCAAGCAGGGCTTATAATCACCCCCAATATGTAACTGAGAAAGCTGAGACACAGAGAGTCATTAAATACATGTCCAGGTTTACACAGGCACTAAGTGATGAAGCCTTATGCAAACCCAGAGCCATCTGACGTCAGGGCTTATGCATTTCCCGGGAAGTCCCGCTGGGCAGCTCCAGGAAGCAGGCTTCCCATGGAATGCCAGGGAGCTGTGTGGGCTCCAGGGGGCGCCACTCACACAGGACCCAATGTAAGCGTGCCCTCTTGTGTCTTGCAGAACAGAAGGGCAGGGTAGCCAATGCGAGAGGGGAATTCCCTTTAACTTCGGGAATTTATCTCTGTCGACGAAATTTTCCCTATTGCCTACTACGTGCCAGGTGCTGATCTAAGTGTGGGAGACATCAGTCTTTTCAGTTCAGTCACTCAGTCATGTCCCTGACTGTTTGCAACACCATGGACTACGGCACGCCAGGCTTCCCTGTCCATCACCAACTCCCAGAGCTTGCTCAAACTCATGTCCATCGAGTTGGTATGTCATTCAACCATCTCATCCTCTGTCATCTCCTTCTCCCCCTGCCTTCAATCTTTCCCAGCATGAGGGTCTTTTCCAATGAGTCAGCTCTTCACATTAGGTGGCCAAAGTATTGGAGTTGCAGCTTCAGCATCAGTCCTTCCAATGAACACCCAGGACTGATCTCCTTTAGGATGGACTGGTTGGATCTCCTTGCAGTCCAAGGGACTCTCAAGAGTCTTCTCCAACACCACAGTTCAAAAGCATCTATTTTTCGGCACTCAACTTTCTTTATGGTCCAGCTCTCATATCCATACATGACTACTGGAAAAACCATAGCTTTGATGAGGTGGACCTTTGTCAGCAAAGTAATGTCTCTGCTTTTTAATATGAATAGGCAATGAACAAAGTCCCTGTACTAATGGAACTTACCTCCTAATGGGAGAAACAGCCAGTTAAACATAAGCAGGTTATATAATTACATGAACATCTAATATCATGCTGGTTAATGACCATCACTGGGAAGCAAACTGAAGCAGAGTCAGGGCTCAGCAGTGACTGGGGACACTATTTAAAATGAGGAGGTGCGAGACGTCTCTCTGAAGACGTGGCATTTGAGCAGAGACTAGTGGGTGTGAGGGAGCCAGTCCCACAAAGAAGTGGAAGAAGGCCAGTCCAGCAGGGCAACGGGAAGAGCCAAGTGCAAAGGCAGTGGAGAGGGAATGAGCTTTCTGCACCTTTGATGTTAAGGACGAGACACTAGTAGGACCTCACAGGCCTGGGCGATAGTGTGGGTCTCATTCTATCTAAAGAGGAGAATGGTGGGGCAAGAATTTTTGTGGAGGGAGAGATGGAAGAGAGTAAGCTCAGGGCTCTCTGAAGGGTTATCACAGGGCTTAGCACCCACCCCAGGAGCAGCCCACTGTCCTCCTGAATGAGTCTGTCAATTAAAGTGTGCCCAGCAGTGCTTCTATTTGTGATTGTTTTTTCCAAAATACAGGTGTCGATAGCCTGGCTTCCAGCAGGATGGCAATGACACCTGCTCTGGTTTCAGTAAATCCTTCTTATGCAAAATTCCAGCTCTATCTCAGTCACCAAAGCCTCTGAACCTTTCCACCTGAGTCTCTGGGTGCAGCGTGTGACAGACAAAGAGTAAAACAGTGTTCCTGAGTGAAAAGGTGAACAAACTGCAGCCCTGCCAACCGCTTACCCCTAGGTGAACTGGGGTGAGTCACTTCTCTGCTCGGTACAATGGGGCTATGCATGCCTCATTTCCAGAGTGGCTCATGGTCATTGATCAAGATCAGTTGGTTTTTTTTATGTCTCAATTTTAAAAATCTATTTGTTTATTTATTTTTGGCTGTGCTGCCGCCACAAAAACTCATTCTGGGTAACAATAGCTGAAAAAGGACACAGGGGAAGGGTCTTGAGTGGCTCATGGATCAAACATAGGATGGGGGAGCCATGTGCCCAAGGAAGATAGATGCCAAGGAGGACCAAGTGCAGGGATGACAGTCCAGGTCAATCCCTGGGCCCATAGTGAGGACCATAGTACTCCACCAGAGTAGTTCCTAGCTGGCCTGCTCCTCAAGACTCAAAGCCCGAGGGAATCATGCAGATGATCAAGCTAGGTCCTATATCCCCACTCTGCCTGAGGAGGGAGAGTGGCATCTGGGTTCTGCCATCCAAGACTAACACAAAATTCTTCCCTAATCAAAAGGGGCTCAGGACTTCTGGAGTGGTCCAGTGGATAAAAATCTGCCTGCCAATGCAGGGACACAAGTTCGATTCCTAGGAAGCTTCCACATGCTGCAGAGCAACCAAGGCCCTTTGCCACAACTATTGAGCCTGCGCTATAGAGTCCGTGCTAGGCAACAAGTGAAGCTACAGCAATGAGAAACCCGAGCACCGCAACTAGAGAGGGGCACCTCCTCACCACAACTAGAGAAAGCCCACACACAGCAATGAAGAGCCAGCACAACAAAAATAAAATTATTTTTTTAAAAGGTGGGAGCTCAGAGGCTGACTGGAAGAAAACAACGTAACACTTGAAGAGGCAAGTGGAGTAAGAACCCTGTGGGAGTTCACACATTCTGATGCTTTGGGGGCCAGCTAGTCACAAGTCTGTACTATACAGTCCCTGGAATTCTCCAGGTCAGAATACTGGAGTGGGCAGCCTTTCCCTTCTCCAGGGGATCTTCCCAACTCAGGGATTGGACCCAGGTCTCCCACATTGCAGGTGGATTCTTTACCATCTGAGCCACAAGGGATGTCCAAGAATACTGGAGTGGGTAACATGCCTTTTCTCCAGCAGATCTTCCCGACCCAGGAATCGAACCGGGGTGTCCTGCATTGCAAGCAGATTTTTTACTACCTGAGCTATCAGGGAAACTCCAAGTATGTACTAAAGGCATCCAAATTCAGTATCAGAAATGACTCTTCTGGAAAAACTATGTCAGATTGGGCTTCCCAGGTGACGCTAGTGGTAAAGAACCCATCTGCCAGTGCGGGAGATGTAAGAGATGCAGGTTCAATCCCTGAATCCGGAAGATCACCTGGAGGAGAGCATGGCTAGCCATTCCAGAAATCTTGCCTGAAGAATCCCCATGGAAAGAGGAGCCTGTGGGCTTCAGTCTATAGTGTTGCTCAGAGTTGGACATGACTAAAGTGACTTTGCACAAAGGCACGTGTGTCCGATTCAGCAATGAGTTACCAATATGGAAGGAAACCTAAAACTTTATCCTTTGGGTGATGGGAAGCCACAGAAGGATTTAAGCTGGGGTGGAGGGTACATGGAACCAGAGAGGCATGAGAGAGCCAGCGAATCAGACAGCACGGTGGGGTTTGGATGGAGACGGAATTGAGACATTCTCAAGAGAAGAAGGCAGCAGGATTTGAAGCTGTAGGGACATGGTAGGAGAGTAAGAATCAAGAACTCACCTAATTCCTGCCAGAGGGGACAAACATCCCCAAGCATCTCTGCCCAAGTGCTTCATTTTTGTTAGCAAGGGAAGGATATTGTAAAGGCCAAATTGCACAACCAAAGAGGAAATCCAAAGGCAGACAAAGAGAATAACAGAAAGGACTCTGTGGTTGACAGGGTGATTCATTATTATTCTTTAAGGTAAGAAGGAAAAAAATAATTGATCCTGGATGAAGAAACTGGGCTTGGCTGAGCCTGGGGCTTTGGGAGGAAAGTCTGCTCCAGAATTCCTTGGGGGCATGTGGCTGAGGGGTGAGAAGGAAGGAGGGGAGGAATGGGGCCCCCAATGCTTAAAGAGACATTTTGTTCCAGCCTGGGGCTGGGGAAATGGAGAGGACTGGGTTTTACTGCTTCGAAGGCAGGAAGAAGTTGGCAGGACTCAGCATTGTCCCTGCAGATGAGCCCTCTTGCCAACTTACTTGGTTTTAAATACCTCTTCAGGCTAGCCTGAAGGAAACCCAACCTGAGTCCCATCTTTTGCAGACGAGGAAATGCAGACCGCAAAAACTGGGGCAGCTGAGAAAGGTCATGCTGTTAGGAAGTGATGGAGCACAAGTTAAACGGGGCTCAAGGTTCCTGACTGGGGCCTGGAGCCGCTGGTCCTGGGGTAGCGATTTATGTCACATAGAATTTCCCATTGATCTTGCCACTAGCACAGTGTTCGCTAATAATAGGAGGGAATTAATTTTCCCTGGTGATTCAGACGGTAAAGACTGTACTGCAATGCAGGAGACCCAGGTTCGATCCCTGAGTTGGGAAGATCCCTTGGAGAAGTGAATGGCAGCCCACTCCAGTATTCTGGCCTGGAGAATCCCATGGACAGGAGTCAGGTGGGCTGCAGTCCATGGGGTCGCAAAGAGTTGGATACGACCGTGTGACTAACACGCATACACACACATTAATTTTTCATTTGTTTGGTATCAGTTGATCTATCAAGCTACCAGGATGAATTGAATATTTCCTATGGGGATTCTGAGCAGAGGAGAAAATCAACGAAGCCTTAACGAGTCAGAGTCTTTCCTGAGAGTAGAAAGGGGTGGGGTGGAGGGGGGACTGGATATACCCGGAGGGGAGAAGAAAGTCATCCAGGAGGGCAGGACAAAGGATGCGTCTTAACAGCTCCTCCCATTGATCTTTAAAGCTCCCGTGAGAGTGGTGAGATTTGAAGTGGTTAAATTTGAAGCCAGATTTAACTACGGTCTGTAAGGATTCCTAGGTTCTGTATGGATGTAAGACAACGAAAGATGCGGAATTGGGAGACCAAAATAATTAAATTTCTGGCACAGTCCAGTGGTTTAAGTCAAAGGCCAGCAAGCTTCTATGTTCAGCTCTATAGGCCAAGAGGCAAAATCCAGGATACGATGAAGGTGCAAATTTTTATGAATGAAAAATGCAGTAAAAATAGAATAATAGAGTCCAAAGTTTTGAAATCCAGTTCTAGTAATGAGAAGATGGGAGTCTGCTGGGGGAATAATATTTCATTTAACTGGGGCTCAAAGTGGGTGTCAGGTATCCTCAGTCAGTTGCAAATGTTCATCTGTTAATGCTGATCTGCAGTGGATTTTATGTGCTGCATATTTTTTATTATATATTTCACAAATATTTCTTCCCAATTTGTTCCTTACGTATATTTTTGTTGCTGTTTATTGTTTTACTTTTTGGCCCCGCAGCCTGCGGAATCTAGTTCCCCGACCAGGGATCGAACGTATGCCCCTGCATTGGGAGTATGGAGTCTTAACCACCCTACCACCAGCGAAGTCCCCATGCGCTTCGTGTTTGACTGTGTCTTTTGCGCAGACACAGACACTTACGCTATCCCTTTGATTGGCGGTGTACCAAACAGCAGTGCTAAGCTCTGAGAGACCAGCGACTGCTCAGCTCTGTGAAGCACGAAAGCCGCCGGAGATGGGAGGTAAACCAATGAGCGGGCCTCACTCCAATAAAACTTTATGGACACTCAAAATTTAATGTCAGATAATTTTCACATGTCACAGTCTTCTTCTTTTGATTCTTTTTTAACTGTTTAGGAATACACGTCTTTCCTAGCTGTAGGTTGGGGAGCTGGCGGGGGTGGGGATACAAAACAAGTGGTGGGTGATACCGGTTCACGAGTCACGCTTAGCCTCACAAATTCAGCTGCTCGTGAGCAGAATGGCCAAAGGACGTCTTTGATGTTATCCCTAACAACAGACTGGCTGGGGGGAAGTATCTGATAGGACAGATGGAACTAGAAGTAAGGTGCTACCGAAGCTCCTGGAGCCTTGGGAAGATATCTGCCTCAGATCTGAAGCAAAGGTTCTCCAGATCATCCCAGACTTGGTGGGTTTGGTGAGACCTGCCAGTGTTTGCTTGGCCCAAGACTGATTCTGGAAACTTGATCCTCAATTCCGTGTGTCTGTGTGGTCACTCCAGGCCCCCAAAGTCTTAATACTTAGTACAGGGGTTTCCAGGATGGGGTCAGGTTGCCCTCCCAGACAGCTGAGACCTAGGCAAGTGGGCAGGTTGGGACATGGACAGCACGTGCAGTGCCTAGGCTTGGGAATAGCCCTGATCGCTAGCTTCTCGGGGGAGCGTGGCACCTGTTTATGGGTAAACTCAGGGCCTAACTCAGCTGGAAGCAAGGTAATGGGGCAAAGCAGAGCTGCAGAACACCCAGGCCCGGCCGCCCGAGGTTTAACCCTTTCTAGGAAAGCAGAGGGAAAATACAATAGGTTGGTGCAAAAGTAATTGTGGTTTTATATTATTGAACTTTGTTGTTTGATACTGGAGTAGAAGTACTGTTAGTCACTCAGTCAACCAGGCTCCTCTGTCCATGGGATTCTCCAGGCAAGAATACTGGAGTGGGTTGCCATTCTCTTCACTAGGGGATCTTCTGAACCCAGGGATCGAACCCAGGGATCAACCCCAGATCTCCCACATAGCAGGAGGGGATCTTAACAATCTAAACCACCAGGGAAGCTTGATATTGAAATACATTCTTAAATAAATGTGGTTTTGTTATGCATCATTTTAATGTATATTTCTCACTTTATTTTTTGCTAATGACTTATTGAACATGTCAGTCAATCAGTTGTGTTAAACTTTTTGCGATCCCATGGACTGCAGCCCACCAGGCTCCTCTGTCCATGGGATTTTCCAGGGAAGAATACTGGAGTGGGTAGCCATTCCCTTCTCCAGGGTATCTTCCTGACCCAGGGATTGAATCCAGGTCTCCTGCATTGCAGGAAGATTCTTTACAATCTGAGCCATTACTTGCTGTTTATTTTATATTTATTTTAGACTAGGGAAATGATGTTAAACAAAAAGCAAATCTGAGCAATTTTCTTATTCAAGTTTAAAATGGCTTGTAAAACAGTGGGGACAACTCGCAACATCAACAATGCCTTGGCCCAGGAACTGGTAATGTGCAGTGATGGCTTAAGCAGTTTTGCAAAGGAGATGAGACCCTTGAAGATGAGGAGTGCAGTGACCAGCCATTGAAAGTTGACAACAACCAACTGAGAACAATTAAAGTTGCTGCAGAACTCAATGTCAACTGTTCTATGGTTGTTTGGCATTTGAAACAAATTGGAAAGGTGACAAAGCTCAAGAAGTGGGTGCCTCTTGAGCTGACTGCAAATCAAAAAAATCATCTTTTTGAAGTGTCATCTTCTCTTATTCTATGCAACAATGAACCATTTCTCAATCGGATTATAACATGCAATGAAAAGTGAGTTTCATACAACAACTGGCAATGACCAGTTCAGTAGTTGGACCAAGAAGAAACTCCAAAGCTCTTCCCAAAGCCAAACTTGCAACAAAAAATCACTGTTTGGTGGCCTGCTGCTGATCTGGTCCACTAGAGCTTTCTGAATCCTGGCAAAACCAATATATGTGAGAAGTATGCTCAGCAAATCAGTGAAATGCACCAAAAGCTACAACACCTGCATTGGTCAACAGAAAGGGCCCAATTCTTCTCCACAACAATGCCGGACAGCATGTCACACCACCAATGCTTCAAAAGTTGAATGAATTGGGCTGTGAAGTTTTACATCAACCACCATTACTCACCTGACATCTCACCAACCAACTACCACTTCTTCAAGCATCTTGACAACATTTTGCAGGGAAAACACTTCCATAACCAGCAGGAGGCAGAAAGTGCTTTCCAAGAGTTTGTTGAATCCAGAGGCATGGGTTTTTACACTATAGGAATAAACAAACGTATTTCTCATTGGCAAAAATGTGTTGATTGTAATGGTTCCTATTTTGATTAATAAAGATGTGTTTGAGCCTAGTTATAATGATTTAAAATTCATGGTCCAAAATTGCAATTACATTTGCAGCAACCTAATGTAAGCACGCCCCCAATTAAAGGACCAGCCCTAACCAAACCCCATATTTCCAACTGATTCCTACAGAAGATGGCAGAGCCCTGCTCCAAACCAAGAGAATTCAGCTCTGACATGGTCCTTTCGATGTCAAGTTGGTTTTGCAGATTTTAATAAAATGGCTGAGAAAAGCACTGAGTCACTTACTCCTGCAGTCATTTACACTGCACCTACTCTATGCTGGGCGCTGCTGGGGCTGGACTGTGTGAACAAGATCCGCATCCTCCAGCTATATTCCAGCTCAAGGTTCTTCACTGAGCCCTCCAGGCCAGGGCAGAGAGTCCAAGATTGTCCCCATTTTACAAAAGAAACAGCTGACACACATACTCGATACAGGAGTCGAAAAGTGTGAGAGCCGCTCAGTCCTGTCTGACTCTTTGTGACCCCATGGACTACACAGTCCATGGAATTCTCCAGGCCAGAATACTGGGGTGGGTAGCCTTTCCCTTCTCCAGAGGCTCTTCCCAACCCAGGGATCGAACCCAGGTCTCCCAGATTGCAGGCGGATTCTTTACCAGCCGAACCACCAGGGAAGCCAGAAGACAAGGAGCGCTTCACGAGTGTGAGGTCATCCTTGTGCGGTGCCGCGCTCACCTTCTCTGTATCATTCCGGGTTTAGTATATGTGCCGCCGAAGAGAGGACACAAGGGGAGAAGGTGGGCGATAACTCAGATCTCCTTTGTCAGAGCATAAAGCTTCCACTTGGCTAAAACACAAGACAGCTTTTCCAAACCCTCAACTATTCACTTTGTCTGACATGCTTAGTGATGGCAACCCTGCTGCAGACTCAGCGTGGAGTGCCTGGGATGGAAAGACGGGGCACTCACTCCCTGTCCTTAGAGAGTCTGTGGCCTAGGGGACCACAGGGGCTGAGGGCTCCCCAGCCCATCCGGGCACAGCACTGGGGTCAGAGGCTCAGACCCAGGACAGTCTGCAGACAGGCCTTCCGTTCATTATGCGAAACCGCTGTCCTCTGTGATTCTTGGTCTCCTCATCTGTTAAACGGGCATATCAATAGTACCCGCTTCAATGGGCTGGTGTGAGGGCTGAGTAAGGTGACACGGTGCCCGGCGCAGTCAGCATTCAATAAATGGTGCTTACTTAAAGGTCCAGGAAAGAAAACGGCGAAGGACAAGGTAGAAGTGTCTAGAATTCAGTACAACTGATTTTGTGTGTCTGTCTCAACGTTTTGTTTTTAAATATTTCTGTACAGTGTCTGTACTGGGCACAAAACAACACTTTGAAACAGGTATTGTTATTTTCTTCCCATTTTGCAGATGAACAAACTGAGGGCCAGTGATGGAAAGTTCTTCAAGATCACACAGCAAGAAAGGACGAAGACCGTGTCCCCAGGTGATCCTCCCCACACTGGACTGCCCCCTCATCACTGGAGGAAGTAGTTTGGCTGTCATTTTGCTGTGGACAGAACAAGAAGACCAAGGTTTCAATGGCGGTATGAAGGGCTCAAAGGAGATGAGGAGGTGCTGGCAGGAAGGACTGTTATACTCAGAATGAGTGACTCCAACAAAAGCAGAACTCCAGGAAGATTCTCAGGAGGCAGGATGGGACTGCAAGATGACATCCCAACATCAGGCCTGTCTTCTCTGAAAGATTCTCTATGGCCCCACAGAGAAGAGGCAGGAGGGGGAATGAAAAAGATGACCAGCTGTGGGATGCTTCACTTCTCCCAAGTTCCCAAAATGTTTTCCACTTTCAGGATGATCTCCTCCAGTCACTGCCAATGAATCTACTATTGTTTCCCACATTTCCACCCCCGTCCCCTCAGCCAAAGGAAGAAATCTTGATGGATTTCTGGACCCTTTGGTACTGAATGACTGTGATAGAATGATCTGGTGTCTGCTGACACAGAGGAATCCCCCAACCAAGAGTTTTGGTTGATCTAAGCCAAAGTTGGCTGATGACTTATGTGCCTGCCACCCTTCCTTCCTCGACCATGCAGACATCATAAATTGATCATGGTGCTCCTTTCTCTAAGATCTGAGACAGCCAGTGTATTCATATCCTAGTGCTGCCTCAACAAAGCGCCACATACTGGGTGGCTTAAGACAGCAGGGATTTATTCTCTCACAGTTCCAGGGGCTGGAAACCAAACATAAGGTATCAGCAGGCCCTCACTCCCTCTGAGGGTTCTCAGCTCATTTCAGTTCAGTCGCTCAGTCGTGTCCAACTCTTTGTGATCCCATGGACTGCAGCACACCAGGCCTCCCTGCCCATCGCCAACTACCATAGCTTGCTCAAACTCATATCCATCGAGTTGGTGATGCCATCCAACCATCTCATCCTCTGTCATCCCCTTCTCCCGCCTTCAATTTCCCCAGCATCAGGGTCTTTTCCAGTGAGTCAATTCTTCACATCAGGTGGCCAAAGTATTGGAGTTTCAGCTTCAGCATCAGTCCTTCCAATGAATATTCAGGACTGATCTCCTTTAGGATGGACTGGTTGGATCTCCTTGCAGTCCAAGGGACTCTCAAGAGTCTTCTCCAACACCAGAGTTCAAAAGCATCAATTCTTCAGCACTCAGCTTTCTTTATAGGGTTCTAGGAGAGAAGTTTTCTCTGCTACTTCCAGTTTCCAGTATGTCGAGGCTCTCCTTGGCTTGTTTGCATCACTCTTATCTCTGTCTTCATATGGCTTTCTCCCTTCTATGTGTCGTTTTCCGCTCTTCTGCTTCCTATAAGGACACTTATCAATGAGCTTAGGACCCACTGGAAAATCTAGGATAAACTCATTACAAAACCCTTAACTTAATTACATCAGCAAATGTAGTTTTCCAGACTTTCTAATCCTTATTTTCTAATAAAATCCCACTCATAGGCTCCAGGGGTTCAGATGTGAACCTTCTGGGGGGGTGGTCACCATTCAACCCACTACAGCCACAGACCCTTTCCCAGTATAGTGTTCAAATGAACTGACCCACCCTGGGCAATGTTGGCCCATGCAATGAAATCTTTTTATGATCTCTAGTCTAAATCAAACCTAGTGATTTGATCTAACTATAAATGTTTGTGGGTTGCCATTTATGTAAAAGCCTCAATACTCTGAGCTGTGCAAGGGGCGGTGGTGAAAACTAAGAGAGACATATATCAAAAAAACATGTGGCTGGCACAGGATGGGCTGTTTAGTAAATGTTCATTGGCCCTCCCAGGCACCTTGCTGTGTCCCATAAGATACGGTCTCTACCCTGCGGGAAAGGCCCTGGTAAGAGCTAAACCTCAGGAGACCCTGAAGGGAGGCGCCGCCCCCCCCCCAAAAAATGTTTCCTCCCACTGTAATCACGCAGTTTACACATCTCCCCCAAACCTTGCTTTTATTTAACAAATATGTTTGAGCTGTTACTCTGGCTCAGTCCTGTGCCGGCTTTGCAGATAAGATGGCTGATAAACCCTATGGGATGGAGCCCACTGAAGGAGACAGGTTGGAACAGGCTTTCGGTGGAAATAAAGCTGTGACTACAGATTGCATTCAGGGCTGTGCAGGGGGAGGTGTACTGAAAAAGTTTCGAGGCTCTACTTCAGATGGGAGGTCAGGGAAGTCCCTCTAAGGAAGAAAGATAAAGACGACAAGGTTTAACCAAGACATGAGCTAAGGAAAGATAGACTGGGAAGCCAGTGGGGCTGAGTCTGCACCTACGCCGGTCACCTCTGTACCCGCAGGAGCCCACTGAGGAGACACAGAATCACCTGTAATGGAAAGGTGATTGTCTAACCCATTTTACAGATGGGAAGAGCAAGGCAGAACACCCAAGCCTGCACTCAGAGCCCGGGTTTCTGTGGATGACGACAGCCTGGCACGTGCTGACTGCCAGCTTGCAGTGGTGGCCCCTGCTGACCTACCTGCGTCCCCTGGGACCCCCCTTCCCTGGCCCTCCGCGTTGGCTCAGGCTCCCTGAAGGAGATACGTGCCAAACCGGGATGAGGGGAACAGTGGGAGGAGGACAAGGAGGCTTCACTTCAACCTGGCACAAAGTGAATACTTTATGGCAAGAACCAGATGAGCAGGTGGCCTGGGATGCTGAAAAACTGCAAGAAACATGCCAATTCCCAGCAAGAGCACCAGAGGATGACTCTACTGGGAAACGTCTCCGTTGCTGTACACAGGCCCGACCAGACAGACCCTCCCCGGGCATCTTTTCCCCGGCGGCGGCCCTCACTCTGCCCTCTGCCTTGCTGACTCTTGCACACCATTCAGACTCAGCTCCCCTGGTGGGTTAGGCACCCTCTCACGCTCTCTTAATACCCTGTGATATCCTCTCCTGCACTGCCTGCAAGCTGTACTCGCTTGTTATTTTCTTGGTAAACTCCCACTGGCCAGATGATGACCTTGTTAAGATCACAGATCATAGACCTCTGTTGTGTGAACCCAGCATCTGAATCTGGCTTATGTAAGTACCCAACAAAATCATAACAAATAGGTATATGAAGGGAAAAAAAAAGAATCAACAATCTATCAATCAAAATTAATGTGTAAACAGGCTGTGTGTAAGTATCAGAGCCACAGTTTGGGCCCAGGCATGTCTCATCTTGAACCCCAAACTCTATAGGTACCTCGGTCTTTTAGGGGCATGTGGGCTGCTAGAGTGCCCAGTGAGTCTGGGGCAGGAGAGGAGGGTATAAGGGGACGGGTTGGGTGCTGGGTGGAAAGCCACTTACTCTTCCACTATTGAGCACCTCCTGTGCGTGTCACACTGTGTTAACGCAGTGAACCCTGATGTAAGACCTGACCTCTGCCGTCAAGGAGGTCACAGTCAGGCTAGGCAGACGCCCTGACAGGTGCTGGGAGGTGTGCTGCGGGGAGCGGGGCAGGGACTGATGCAGGAGAAGACAAACCCAGATCAAGTTCCACTTTGGGTGGAAACTGGACCCCAGCTCGGGGGTGTGACCAACCCTAGATCCCGCAGAGGCCTCTGGGAGCCCATCGTGGACAGGGGCTGTCTCCCTGCCGGAGACTGCACCACCAACCCCTGCCTAAGTCTCCAGCCACCAAGCTGGCACAGCAGATAGCAGGCCTGCCAGAGGGGGCAAGTCCTTAATAAAGCTTTCTCTATGTATTGATATGCATCTTAAGACAAATGTGTATTATATATGTACATACATCTCATATATAGAGAGATAGAGATATACATCTAATTAGCTTTATCTCTCTGGAGAACCCTGATGGATTTTGGTATCTATCTACAGTGCTCCAGAGATCTTTCTAGAACACAAGTTGGGTGGTGTCCCACTTCTGCTTAAACCTATCCCCTGCTCTGGATTAAAATACAGATCCTCCCAGGTAACTTCCAAGGGTATGTGTGTATGTGCGTGTGTGCAGTTAGTGGCTCAGTCCTGTCTGACTCTTTGCTGCTCCATAGACTCTGTTCTGCAGCCAGCTGAGCAGTAGGGAGACACTGTGAGGACAAGAGCCCAGGGAAAGGCTCTCAGAAGTCGCCCTCTCTCTCTGCATCCCTGCCATTCCTCTAAGGACCACTGAGCGGGTCTTCTAGGACATTCTAGGCCACAACTGCAATGAGGGTCTGGGCCTGGACCCTCTGGATTCAGTCTGAGGGCACGAGTGTCCAGAGATCAGGAAAAGGCAGAGGGATGCCTGTTTTTGCCAATCCCTCCCTGTGGACAGAGTTGGAACCAGGTTTGGCAGAGCTCCTTGGCTTGGCTTTCCTGGACCTGGCAGGTGGAAGGCCCCTGAGCAATTGTGGTTCTTTCTGGGTGTCTTGGCCAACCCAGAACCCCAGCCATAGCTCTAGCACCGGATGGGCACCCGCTGGTGGTGACTGTGAAAAAGTAAAACACAATGATATCACACAAGGCTTAGGCTGTGCATGCGTGCTGCCACTTTAGTGTCCAACTCTTTGCGACCCTGTGGGCGCCTCTGTCCATGGGATTTGCCAGGCAAGAATACTGGAGTGGGTTGCCATGTCCTTCTCCAGAGGATCTTCCCTACCCAGGGATCCAACCGCGGCTAATGTCTTTCACACTGGAAAACCCCAACTCGCTGAAGCCCAGCCTCCCGCTGTGGTTTAGGGATCGCTGGCTTCCCCCAGAATGTGGATGGGGCCTCAGATCTCATCTGCAGGCTGGTGTGGGGGTAGCAGACTGCTAGAGCCCACAGAGTTGGCTATAAAAGCCCCTTCAGCATGAGACATGCCTCCCAAGAAAAGCCTTTGGAATCCCCTGCCCATGAGGACTCCTGCTGGGATGGTAGCAAGAGGCGCGTGTGAGATGGGAGTCCATTCAAAGTCAGCCGCTCCCGAGCACCTGCTGTGTCCAGGCTCCATGGACCTCAAAATCAAACCCAGCACTTTCCTCAAGTAGACTTGTGAGAGAGACCTCAGTGCTTCAGGGACCCTGAACACAGCACAAGGAGGCTTGCAGGAGACCATCCCCGGAGGTTTTCAGAGATCCCACTGCCTCTGGGGACTCATCATGTACCACATCTATGATGTCTCCATTTCACTTTACACACTGCCCAGACGATCTCCCTAGTGTTGTTTTCTGGATTAAGTCAAATTCCTTCTGTGCCATCTACCCAGGTGGCTCAGATGGTAAGGAGCCCGCCTGCAATGGGGGAGACCCAGGTTCAATCCCTGGGTCAGGAAGATCCCCTGGAGAAGGAAATGGCAACTCACTCCAGTATTCTTGCCTGGAGAATCCCATGGACAGAGGAGCCTGGTGGGCTACAGTCTATGGGGTCACAGAGAGTCGGACACGACCGAGTGGCTAACACTTTTCTTTTCAGTGTCTACTGAGGCTGGCCTCTGGATGCCTCTCCTGTCCCCTCACTTACATCTCCTTCCAGCTCCTCACTTTACCCTGGGCTTCAGCCAAGCAGGGCTCTGCGGAGACACTTGAACAAGCACTCTTGCTTCACAGCATGCAGCCTCTGGGCTCTCGGTGTCCTGTCTGGGATGTCCTTCCCTGCTTTGCCCACCTGGCAGTTGAGAAGTCTTCCCTGACCTCTCAGCCACAACACCAACGCCCCAGATGGCATGTCTCTGTCTATAAAAGCAACTCCCAGTTTCCCGCCACATTGGGCTGATTGGTGAGGACTGATCAGGACTCTGTGGGGCCTTCCTGGGACAGACACCTCCCCTGCATCCTCCGCTCAAGCTCCTCTCTTAAGTACGTAGATGATAGCATCTGATGAGTACTTCCTGAGTTGTTTTATAGATGCTAAAACCACCACCAAATGGAAGCTGCTCACTACCTGGTCATGAGCCCCCAGACCTACTGTCGGCTAAGGACTGACAAGGTCAACCACCCGATCACTTCAACATAAACTTATCTGAGAACTGTGCACAAGCTGATCACACACCCTGCAACCCACCTCCGTTACCTGGCCTTAAGAATACTTTGCTAAGACCCTTCTAGAAGTTCAGGGTATTTTGAGCACAACCCATTTATTCTCCTTTTCTTGGCCCTGAAATAAGCCTTTCTCTGCTCCAAACTCTGATATTTCACTTTGTGTGGCCGCACAGCACATCAGGCACACAAACTTGAATTTGGTAACAGCTTGGCATGCCTTGGCCAGTGACCACACACCCCCATCATCCAGATCTTACCAGTTACCTTAGTCTTCTTTTTTAAAGAAATTTTTATTTTTTGGCCATGCCACATGACTTGCAGGATCTTAGTTCCCCTGCAGTGGAAGGATAGAGTCTTAACCACTGGACAACCAGGAAATCCCACCTTGGTCTTCTTAAATGCCAGCTGTTTGCCATCTCAGGGACTTCACACTTTCTGTTTTCTCTGCCTGTAATGTTTTTTCCCCAGAAACCACAAACTTTAATATTTTGGGTTTCAGCTGCCTACAAAAGATCCTCTTCCACCACCCTGTTGAAAATGGAATCTATTCCTCTTTCTTCTGTATCTTTGCACCCTGCTTGGTTTTCTCATAATACAAACACAATTGCAATAATTTCGTGGACTTTGTTATTCGTTTATCATGTTGTCATCTTCCTATCTGCTGGAATGTTGACTTCATGCAGAAAGAAGGACTAGCTGATGATGCTCACCATTGTAGACTCTGTCTTCGAAGAATCGTGATTAATAAATATTCATTGAAGGACTAGTGGTTATATGAGTGTACATGTATGAGGGAATTCACTCAATGTGCATTTTACCATTTGTAAATTCACATTAATAAAAAATGTATACAAAATATACTTATAAATGCATTAAAATTAATAAGACATAGTGCATGAATTTGCCTATGTACCTTATTATTTGCATTTGCATCACCCATGTTTAACACAGAGCCTGGCTTAATACTTCCTCCATCTCTATGACATAAAGTGGCCAAACTCAGATCCCATTACATTGATGTGATCTTCCTTCATACTTCCTGTCGGAAAGTCATCACAAAACCAATGTTATATCTTAAAATAGATGATTTAGAACATTGAACATAGAAAACAGTTTATAGAAATCACTCACTAAATGTTGAACTGATGACTTGAAATTCAATAGGATAAACTATTAAGAGGATAAGAAAAAGGTTTATAGGGTATTTGTCTTATTCACCTGTTTAAAAGAAGCAGGTCTCTTAAAGAGCGGCAAAGAGTATATGATTAAGCCTTGGGACTGAATCACCTGCAGATGAATCTGGGCTCTACTGCTTGCCAGCTATCTGGCCTTAAGCAGAGCACCTAACCACTCTGAACCTTAGTTTTGAGAAGTGAAATATTTCCTGCCATATCATTAAACAAAGGATGTCACAGTCATCAACAGTTGCAACCAGCACTGTTGGTGAGCTGGTGAGCCCTGAGGGGACTCAGGAAGGAAAGAAGACCTGCTGTCTAGCAGTCATCAGTTGTGGCCACTCCCTTCGATGAGCCCTGAGGATACTCGGGATGTCAAGACACAAGATAACGGCCCCAGAGAGCTTAGGTGCACATCAAAGAAATTATTTCAGTGAGCCCAGACTGTTGTATCTTCTCATACACAGAGAAGTGCTAAATTCCTTAACTTTAAATACCTGGTTTTCCTTTAATTAGCAATACTCCTTTGATGTTCAGACTACCTGCCCTTTGTTGCAAAGCTTCTATATAACCTGGCTCCCTGCCTCACGGACATGAGCCTGAGCAAGCTCCAGGAGATGGTGAAGGACAGGGAAGCCTGGCGTGCTGCAGTCCGTGGGGTCACAGAGAGTCGGATGCGATGAGCAACAACAAGAGCCTCACCTGCTTGGAGCAGCCCTCCCAGGGTTACCACCTCCCTGAGATGCTGCCTCCCAGGTTTGAAGTCCTAAAAATCCCCACCAAATCAAACCTAACTCTCAACTTCGACGTGGTGAGTATTTTCAAGCCAACAGTTTTCTTGTGAAACGGGACGTGCAATCCTTACCCACAGAGCCTTCGTAAGGATTCAGTTAGATAAGGCCTGGGAAGCACTTAGCTCAGTGCCTGGCAGGCAGCAGGCCCTTGATAAAGAGTGGCTCTATTAGCAGTACTGAGCGGCAGCCCGGGCCCGGCCCTGGTCCTCTGGGCCCACAGTCAGCCCACTACGAGCACCGCATAGTGGGGCGTGTGTGTGGGGCGCGACCTGGGAACAGGACAGGAGGCGGGGTACCCACCCCGGGGTCTCTCACCACAGACTTCTCTTCCTCCCCAGGCCAGCAAAGCTACTTCCTTCACTCCTTCCGATCCCAGCTCTGGGCCCCAGGGGTGCTGGGAGTAAAGGGCCACAGTCAACAATCTTTTCAGCTGTGTCAGTTTCTCGCACCTTCAAGACCCTGGACTTCAGAGACCAGGGGAGGAGACCAGCCTTAGAACAAGAGCCCGCCCACCTGGCAGCCTCATCTCTCTCGAGGGCCCTCCCTGCATCCCTGTCTGAGCATCCATCTGCCTGGAATGCCAGCCCAGCTAGGGCCGTTCCCACCAGTGAGCTCTCACCCTGCCCCAGCCAGCTGATATGCTCCCAGCACATTCCACCCACGGCCCTCGGCTCTGAAATGGGATTTTAGCATTTCCCTTATTTTACCGGTGAACCAGCTGAGCCCCAGGTGACCCAGGAGTTCCTAACTCCCACAGACCTTGACTGACCTCCTCCCCACATCTCCAGAGAGCCCGGTGCTCCAGGCTCCGTGCTCGCCCTCTCGCTCCGGGGTCAGTATTGTTCTCTCCAGCTTACAGGTGAGGAGGCCCAGCTTCAGTGACTCACCTGAGATCAGGTGGCAGGAGATGGCAGAGATGCCCCCCAATCCTAGGCCCTGGCGATGCCACCGCCTCACTATACTGATTCCTGGGGAAACAATCTTGACTACCATCCTGAACTGGGAACATGCTCTTTTAGGGTAAAACATCAAAGGATGAAGACCTCAGCAGGACCCCTGAGGAAGGGGGACTTCCCTGGCCAACCGGGACAAGTAGACTTTCCTCCCTGTCAACCCTTCCATCGTCGTTCAGAGGGTACAGTTAGATTGTTGGCAGCCGGGAGACATGAAGGTCAGGGAGTTCTCAGTCTCCTGCAGAACTTCTCCCATCTTGCCCAGCCAGTGGACACTCAAAGCCAAGGCTTCCTGTCCCCAGTTCTCAGCCCCAGTGACCCCCAGACAGTTTGGTCCCTTTGCCGTCCAAGCTCAGTTCCTTAGAGCACCAGCTCAGCTAACAGCTGTGTGCGACGTTGCTGCAGTCACTTCTGACTCCTTGCGACCCCATGGACTGCAGCTCACCAGGCTCCTCTGTCCATGGAATTCTCCAGGCAAAAATACTGGAGTGGGTTGCCATTTCCTCCTCCAGGAAATCTTCCTGACCCAGGGATCAAACCCATGTCCCCTGCATTGGCAGGCAGTTTCTTTACCACTAGTGCCATCTGGGAAAGCCCCAGGTAACAGCTGCCTTAAATCAGATCCCAGCAGCGCCACTTGCCAGCTATGAGCCCTTGGGCAAGGGACATGATCTCTCTGTGCCTCAACATCTTCACCTGTAAAATGGGAATAATAATAGTACGGTTGTGACAATAAATGAGAAAGCAAACTTCTCAAAAACTCTTAGTTTGGAGGTGGACGTGTGTATTGTTTCTCCTGAAATGAAGCCAGACATTCACAAGGACTCTTACTTTCCTCAGGAGGCAAGTGCCACAGCCAGGCTGCTGGATGCGGGATATGGAAACACGCCCAGGGCCAAGTGAGGACAGCCGATTTCATCCAAGTGCCTTGGCTCAGCAGGGGAGGGCCGCCCGCCTGGCCTCTGTGCCAGCCTAGCAAGTGGGGCCCCTCGGGGCCCAACACCTATTTTCATTATCAGACCCACATTCCTGGGATTCCTGGGTGAACCAAGCACTTATTACAACAGACTCAAACAGCAAAGGAAAATACTCATTTGAGGCCCAGACACGGATTTTTCATTTTCATAATTGGCCGTTGGGTCTGCACGTCCTGAGGGTGCAGGTGGAAGGGAGCTGCCGGACAAAGTATCTCTGTGGGCGCTCAGCTGCCCATGGAGGAGGGCGGGGCCGGCTCCGCCCAGAAAGCCCTCTGAAGGTCCATCCCCCTGCCACTGGGCCTGGCTTGTCAGCCCCTGGGCCAGAGGAATAGGCATTTACTCTGCTTTGCAGAAGTGGCCAGGAGGCTTGTGAAATCCCCTTCAGACCTTCACAGACTAATCTCTAAGTCAGAACCTCAACTAGGGGGTGATTTTAGCTCCTAGAGGACAGTTGGAAATGTCTGTAGACCTTTGTGGTTGTCACGACTGAAGGTGGAGGACGAGGAGGAATGGATGCTACTGACCAAGGAGGCTGCCCAACGTCCCACAAGACACAGGATACCCCCAACAAAAATGACAACCCAGATCACAAGTGTCAGTCCACTGTAGCTCTTGTCTACTTTTCCCTGGTTAGAGTTCATGGAGGTGTAAGAAGGGGAGGATGCACAGTCACCCATGTGCATCCTTTAGGAGGGAGAGACTTGTACAGTGGGGAATAAAGGTCAGTATATACAGCTCCATGCCCAGTGGGTACAAGGTCACCTCACCTACTCAGTCGTGTCCAACTCTTTGCGACCCCATGGACTGTATGTAGCCCACCAGGCTCCTCTGTCCATGGGATTCTCCAGGCAAGAATACTGGAGTGGGTTATCATTTCCTCCTCCAGGGGATCTTTCCCAGCCAGGGATCAAATGAGTCTCCTACGTCTCCTGCATTGGCAGGTGGATTCTTTATCACTGCACCAGCTGGTACAAGGTGGAAAGACACAAAAGAAGATTTCCAATCCAGCAGGCCTGGATCCACACAAAGCCTCCATTCCCCAGCTGTGAGGCTCTGGGCAAGTTGTTTCAAGGATCTGAGCCTGATCTGTGAAATGAGACCCCCACTGACACCAGGCAGGGTAGGTGTGAATATAAGAGGCAGTGACACTGGCGGAGGGCCTAGTATCTGCCTGAAGCATGGAAGCTCTCCACCCATGCCAACCTCCTCCCCTGACTCCACAGCTCCTTTCCATAGGCTTCCGGTCTGCCCCTTCCTTCCCCCATGCCCCTTGCCTCCCTCTCTCTGCCTCTCCAAACCCTCCCAGCACCCAGGTCACCCTCCCTCCAGAGCATCTATGCAGCCCCGCCCCCCCCCCCCCCCCCCCCGGTCATCCCCCTAACCCAACAGAGACGCTGCGTTGGCCACACCCTGGTTTCTATGGGTTATTCCTGGATCTAGGGATACGGTGGCATATTTGGGAGTACAGGGTGTGTGGGAGTGACATGTGTTCGGTGATGTGCACACGTACTGAGAATTTCTGTGTGTGTTGGTGTGTGAGTGAGTGTTTCTGTATCTTGTGTGGATGCATATATCCTGGGACCGCTTCTTTCTTCTTTCATTTTCTCCCAGTCTCTGCAGGATACTCTGCGATATGCTGGGCTCACTGTCTGTAGAGGGGCCTTAGGAGAAAGCCAGATAGATGATGTCCCCCAATTTCAGAACAGGCTCTTTATTCCCTCTCCCCTGAGGAGGATGCCTAGACCCAGGCTGTTATACGCCCTCCCGCCATTCCCTACACCTTCCCACCCTCCTTTTCTGAGCCAAGCTCTGTCCTGGACACCTGGGTGGAGAGATGCTCATACCAACCCCTACTGAAAGCATGTATTCCAGTGGGAGCTCTCAGGGTTGCTCATCAGTCAGGATGGACCAGGCCAGCAGTACCTGCCTTGAAAATGTTGAAGTCCTCCTTAACGGCTGGCGAAAAGCTTCTGCCCCAGATCCCAAAGGTCCCCTGATTCCCAGGATCCAGCCAGCAAAAGGCTAACCCAGGCCCTGCAGGGAGCCTCCCTGGGACCCTGCTGCTGGGCTGGGCCTGGCCTTCCTCCAGAAGCTCTGATCAGCTGGGACCTCTGCTATACCAGCTGTTAAATAGTTGCAAACATTCCCAGGAGACAGGGGCCTTATCATGCTGCAAATCACGGAGAGCACCGATGCAGATGTTGAGCAACTCTGAAATCACTGAAGACAGAATCACTGACTGCCTGCAGGATGTCAAAGATATCTTCAGGGAAAAAAAAAATAAAAAAGTTTATTTTCTAGGATCTTGAAGGATGAATGGGAGTCTACAGGAAATTGAAGAGAGGGAAAGGTTTACCAGGTCAGGGAAGAAGAAGTACAAAGGCATGGAGGTGTATGACAGAATCTCTGGCTGAAGCAACCACTTCCCGAGAGCGTGGGAAGTGGGGATGATTGGAAAGGCGATCAGGAGACTACATCGGAACCAGCCTTGAATGCCGAGCTAAAGAGCTGCAGCTACTCTTGGTAGTCTCCAGATTCTGTACTATAATCCAAGCCTAGGACCAGCTACATCGTTGGTGGGTCCAATGCAAACTGAAAATGGGGGGCCACTTGTTCAAAATATATTAAGAGTTTCAACACAGTTACAACTCAACATTAAATTAAAAGCAGGGTCCTTCTAAGGCCTGGGCCCCATGTGACTGCCCATGCAGGTGGTACCTCCCAGGGCCAGTGGTCTGCGCTGTTGTCCTGCCTGGGCTTTTAGCAGATGACAGCCCGAGTCCACTAGGCCTGAGAGAGGAAGCAGGAAACACTTCTGCAAAATTCTCCTGGCCTCATGGGAGATTACCTCTTTCCTCAGCAGAGATCAGGTTACCATTCCAGATGCACTGGTCTCAGAGCCTTAATTCATCAGAGAGGTGTGTGCAACACTTTGCTCTTTGTGCACTAATTCCTCACCCGGCTGACCCTGCCGCTGTATAAACACATGAGGCAGGTGCCCTGGACGACCTGAAAGCCTGCTTCTGGTAAGCGCTGGCTCCAACCACTGCCCAGTGGCTTGGGGCTTGGGGATGTGCCCGGAGCCCGCCCAGGCCCCATCTCAACAGGGACCAGCTGGAGGGTTCAGAGGGCCATCCATGGCTGCCTCACTAGAAACCAAGGAGCTCAGTGACTTGGGGGAAACTCACCAGGCCACTTGGCTAATTTCACCTTCCCAGAGATGAGAAAAGCTGCCAGGCGGGAGAAGGAATGAGCAGGGGTCTAACTGTACTTCTGATGCAAATAGAGGCTGAAATCAAAAGCTCCTCTTCTTGAGGTTAATAGATTCATTTGGTTAAAAGTTGAGAAGCATTTCATCACAACCTCTGTCTCCAGCAATCTGCCCTCAGAATTTGCATATGTTTTGAATGAAAATTGTCAGGACCATGCAAACTAGACAGCTATATGCATCTTATCAGATGGCTGTCGGGGAATTTGGAGGGAACAGGCTGGGTTTAAACACAAGTGAGGGCTGAGGCCCTTGTGTGGATCTGGCCCCTGTGATAGTATCTGTCCCCACCCTGACCCAAGCTTATGATAAGCCACCTTCTCCATTTCACCGGCCCCTCGGTGGCGAACAAGCCACCTGCTTGCGGTTGGGCCCAGGAGAAAGAGAAATGATTCTTTATGTCCCTCTGGTTCCACTGAGGTCAAGTGTGAGGGGCAGGTGTGGGCACTGCTGCCGCTAAACAGATTTCCGTTCCTTGATCTGTTACTCCATCTTCTTGCAGTGCTTCAGTGACTTCATCCCTCACCTTGTGAATCCTTCAACCGTTTTCGCAAATAATACCTATCTTTAGGGGAAAAATCCAAAAGGAAACACATGCATTATTTTTATTGGTCACATCATATATATCACATGTTTTTTTGCAGGATACAGATACACAGTGTGAAGAAATGGACAGGTGGTCCTAAAGCTTCCCTCGTTGCCCTAGAGGGTCCTGGCCATTAGCTGGCAGAGTTGCATGTTCTCCCAGCCTCACTCTGCCACACTGATGCTCAAAGAACTCTGTCTTCCTGGCATTTGGAACTTCCTCACATCCCTAGCTCTTGCCCACTGATTGCCAACGTCCCTCTCTGGTTCTTAAGACACCCACCATTTCTGCGTATACCCGAGGCAGGGAAATTGATGGTACTGAGCTCAGACATTTTCTGCCAAGCATTCCCCTTGCACTGTGCTAGGCCTGGGCAAGATGCAGTCGAGAGCCAACAAGTCTGTGTCACAGCTTGTTGCTATTTGACCAAGAAATTAGCCACCCTCCCATCTTCCAGTTTCCAGACTGAGATTTGCATTTTGCTTTCTGAAGAACCTTCTGTCACTTCATATTACCCACTGCCCTTCAGAGTTTACTTCTCCTTGTCTACCTGCAGTTCCCAAGCTTATCATCCCAAACTTAAATTATTTTCATAATGGGAGAACACAGCGCACTTATCTTTTACAAAATTTATTTGGCAGATATTACACGCCCAGGATATGGGCAAGAAATACTTGAGAGGTAATAGAGATAAAAGAAACATCTTCATATCTACCTATAAAAAACAGAGCATTTAGGGACTTCCCTGATGGTCCAGTGGTTGAGAGTCCATCTTGCTACGCAGAAGACAGGGGTCCTCCATGCCACAGGGCAGCTAGGCCAGCCTGCCACAAGCTGCTGAGTCCCTATGCCCCAGAGGAGCCCACGCACCACAGGAAAACGTCCCACGTGACACTGCTAAGACCCAACGCAGACAAATAAGCAAAACTTTTAATTAAGCTTTGGTCGCATGTACACACTGCTTTGTTTAATGTATTTGTTTTATGTTCGGCTGAGCCGGGTCTTCCTTGCTGCTCAGGCTTTCTCTAGTTGCAGCACACAGGGGCTCCTCTCGAGTTGTGGTGTGCGGGCTTCTCACTGCGGCGGCTTCTCTGGTTGCAGAGCGCAGGCCCTAGGCACACAGGCTTTAGGAGGTGTGGCGTGGGGCTCAGGCATGATCCCTGGCACGTGGAATCTTCCTGGATCAGGGATCGAACAGGGTCCCCTGCATTGGCAGGTGGATTCTTATCTACTGTGCCACGAGGGAAGTCCCAATCAATGTTTTGTTTTTCTTTTTTTAAAAAAAGATCATCTATTTTCATTTCAAACTGCTTAATACATTCAAGGGTTGGAGCAGAAGGACAACAAAGCCAGCATATGTTTTAAAGGATGATTCTCCTGGGGCAGGATTGCTTAAAGTTTTCCTGGAGTGTCAATAATACGATTCAGAGAAGCTACCTCCGGCCCTGGACCGGGAGGTTATACATCTCCTGTAATAAAAATGATGGCAGTGAGATAATGGCACTATTGCACTCACCTAGGGCTTACACATCCTGATGACAATGATGGTGGCAAGGATGTTGAAGTAATGAGGTTAAGTAATATGATCTATGCCTAACATACAGCAAGCATTCAGCAATTGGCAGCTATTACGTTTATCTTCTTTCTTATAAAGTATTATGTTTCCCATTTTATATATGAGAGTCCTGAAGCTCAGTGAGGCCCACGTCCTACAACAGATCACAGGAGCGTAGCAAATGGGGAAGCTGAGATTTGAACCCAGGTTTCCCAAGAATTAAGATGAGCTGTTATGACAGCTTTGCCAGAGTCTCTTGTCTAAATCATAGATAAAAAGACATCAGCTCAGCTTTTCCTTTTAATTTCCAAATGGTTACTCAGCATTTTTTCAGAAATTGTCTGATTATTGTTGCTTACCTGCTTTGTTACAGTTTGAGAGGAAAGTCCTCCAAACATGAGTCACAGTCCAGCCCTAAACACTGTCAGGCCTGCTAACCTTCCCTTGATTTTTTTTCCCCAAGCTCCCCCTGTTTCCATCTAGATCAAAGCCCAAGTATTATAGCCTAAATATTTGTATTTCAGTTTGTAAACTAAATATTGAAAGATGTCACTTGGGTGTATCCAACCTTGCTCAATATGTTTCAACCAAAATCTTTGAATGTTAGTTTGAGAGAAGGAGAAGACAACATTGACTTTGGTCTGAAGGCTCTTCAGTTATTGAGATCTTCATATTCTTCAAGATCTTTCATTTAACTCTCCAGCATAATTAAAAATCTCTAGTTGTCAGAAGAAGGCACACTGAAGTATGATGGCAGACCCCTGTCTGTATTCAGTCCTTTAAAAATAGTCAATGAATCGCCATCCATCAAAACCTGAGACGTTCCCTACAATACACATTACCTGCTTCCATTTGAAAAAGGTCTGGAAAGATCTTCCAGATCTGAAACACTAGGCCAGAATTCTGAGCCTCTGAGTAGCAGCTGCCCCCTGTTGACGTGCAGTCCCCCCAAGGCCTGCTTATGTCATGCGTGTCACCTGCCAGACCTGCTACAGTGCCACCCAGATGCCACCTGAGAGACCTGCTACAGTGCAGGCCCAGATGCCACCTGAGAGACCTGCTACAGTGCCACCCAGATGCCACCTGCCAACCCTGCTACAGTGCCACCCAGATGCCACCTGAGAGACCTGCTACAGTGCAGGCCCAGATGCCACCTGAGAGACCTGCTACAGTGCCACCCAGATGCCACCTGCCAACCCTGCTACAGTGTGGGCCCAGATGCCACCTGCCAACCCTGCTACAGTGACACCCAGATGCCACCTGCCAGGCCTGCTGCAGTGACAGCCAGATGTCACCTACCTCCCCATGTGACTTAAGACAGATCACCCAAGCTCCTCTTGTGATACCTCAGATACCTGAGTCACTTTCTGCTTTTCAGCCCCAAACTTCTCAAATCAGCCTCAACTGGTTGCACTGAACAACTCACCCGTCTCTCCCTTGCCCAGAACACAGAGCCCTGAGACCAGACGTGTCTGTCTCCTGTGACACTGAGTCTGTGGAGTGGAGACAGCAATGTCACCGGTGACCTCTATGTTGACTCGATATATATTTTTCAGGCTGATTTCTTCCTCCTAAACAGCAGCCCTCATTTTCTTAGTTGAAAAGCCAACAGAACCAAGCTTTTCCAGACATAGCCCCAGGCTCAGAAGCACTGTCTGGTTAGTTCCTTGACTCCAGGCCGGCCATAGTACTCTTTTAGAGCAGACTTTTGGCTTTGCTCCTTTAAAAAAGAAGGAAGAAAGAAAGAAAGAAAAGAAAGAAAGATGAGAGTGAGGGAGGGAGAAAGGAAAGAAGGGGGGGAAAGTGGACTCTTTTGATTCAAAATACAACACTTTTGCCAACATTGATATAGTTTAAATCTTAATAACAGCAGCAAAAAGATTTACCTGCAATTCCATCACAACAGCAAATAAACCCTCTTTAATCTTTGTCCATACACACACAAAAATTTTACCATAAAAATAGTTAACATTTGCTGAATGCTTGTTAAATGGGTTATGCCTTTGGTGTTGCATCACCAAACCCAGTTATGTAGAGATTTTCTCCTATATTATCTTCTAAGAGTATTGTAGTTTTGCATTTTACATTTAGCACTATAGTATATTTTGAGTTAAATACTTTTATAATACAGGTGTAAGGCCTGTATCTAGATTCCTTCTTTTGCATGTGTTTACTAGGTTTCTCTAGCACCACTTGTTCAAAAAACTTTTTTCCATTGTGTTGCTGTGGTCCTTTGTTAATAATCAATTGGCTATATTCATGTGGGTCTATTTCTGGACTCTCTAATCTGTTTCATGGATTTTGCGTATGTCCTTTGTGCATGTGTGCTAAGTCACTTCAGTCGTGTCTGACTCTTTGTGACTCTGTAGACTGTAGCCCACCAGGCTCCTCCATGAAATTCCCCAGGCAAAAACACTGGAGTGGGTTACTGTATCCTCCTCCGGGGGATCTTCTCAACCTGGGCGTCAATCCTGAGTCTCTTACATCTCCTGCATTGGCACATGGGTTCCTTACCACCAGCACTACCTGGGAAGCCCTGTATGTGCTCTAGTTCGCATTACTGCGTAAAGTTATCATTTGTTTATTTTTAATTTTTATTTACCACGTTGTGTTAGTTCAGGTGTATAGCAAAGTGAATCTGTTACACAAACACATGTAGCCACTGTTCGTGAGGTTCTTTCCCATATACACCATCCCAGAGAGTTGAGTAGATCCCTGTGTTGTGAGTAGGTCCTTATTAGTTATATATCTTATATACAGTAATGCGTATATGTCAATCCCAATCTCCCAACTTATCTCTCCCCCCAATCCACCCAGTAACTGTAAGTTTATTTTCTGCATCTGTAACTCTATTAATATTTCATTTTGTAGATAAGTTCATTTGTAGCTTTTTCTTACAGTCCACATATAAGCAATATCATATATTTTTCTTTGTCTGACCTACTTCACTCAGTATGAGAATCTCTAAGACTATCCATGTTGCTGCAAATGGTGTTATTTTATTCTTTTTGGCTGAGTAATATTCCATCGCATACATATATACCACATTTTCTCAATCCATCCCTCTGTTGATGGACATTTAGGTTGCTCCCCGGTCCTGGCTATTTTGAATAGCGCTGCAATGAGCCATTGCATAGATTTATTAGTGTGTTCTTTACTAGTGCCACTCTGTCTTGGTATCTACAGCTTTACAGGAAGTCTTGAACACAGATAGTGTCAGTTTCTGAATTTGTTCTTTGATATGGCATCAGCTATTTTGGGTCTTTTGCCTTTCCATATAAATTTTAGAATCAGTTTTTTATATATATATTTACAAAATAACTGAGATTGTGATTGGGGTGACATTGAATCTATACATTAAGTTGCAAAGAATGGACATCTTGACAATATTGGGTCCTCCTATCCTTGAATATGGAATATCTCTATTTACACAATTTCTTTTTATCCTGAAGAACCAGAATCCAAATTAAAACAAATGCAAACAGAGTTGGTATAATGCACATGAACAAGGTGAGGGGAGAAAAGGACTCCACACAAAACTCATCAAGTCTCTCCTTGATCAAATTTTAGATGACTCCTCCGAGCCTCTTTTTCTTTTCTCCCTTTTCTACAGTACTTATTATTATTTTGAAATGGAATTGCTGGATCAAAGGAGATATATCATCTTAAAACTGTTGATGCATATTGCCAAATTCTTTTTCACCAAAAATGCACTCATTTCCACTCTTTTCTAGCAGAGTCTGAAAGTGATCATTTCCTCTCATCTTTTCCATCAACAGTATCATCATGTGAACAAATATTTTAAATAACAACTTTAAGCAAGATTTTTAAAATAGAAAAT
Organism: Dama dama; assembly: GCF_033118175.1. NCBI lineage: Eukaryota > Metazoa > Chordata > Mammalia > Artiodactyla > Cervidae > Dama > Dama dama. The sequence goes on from NC_083705.1 coordinate 10,703,770, forward strand.
TTAAATGGATACATGGTTCACTCACCAGCTGACTTAATTTATACTGTGACTAGCATCCCAGTAGCTGATGGGCTCTCTCTTTTGACAAGGCCTCATCCTTGGACCCTGTCATTGGCTTGCCTAACAATTCTGTGGAGTCACGTTAGCAAGAATTCCCACACAGATATCTGATCACCTCTTATACCTGATCAAATTTTTCAGTCCCCACCCTTGACGTCCAAGTCTTTGGCCTGCCTTCAGTATGAATCCTGTTAACTCATTTTAGTAAGAATTCTTCTACGGTGATGTCTCCTCTTAGTAATTTTCCATTCACTGACCCTCGACTCTGTTGGTTGGCTAAAAATCTCTGGCTGTCTTCATTGTATTCAGAGTGGACACTGATTTCTCTCCTCTATTCCAATAGTCTTGACACCTATTCCAGGAGACATGTGGTAAGCGCTGCCCAGTCTTTGTTAACTGCTAGAAGCTAGAAGCCAGGAGGCTCAAAGTCTTAAATGTCAGGGTCTGGCAGTGATGGGAGTGGGCGTTTTATTGGTACCCAAGGGGTTTGATTTATGGAGGTTGCTGAGTGGCAGCACAGATAGGTTCATGCCATTGAAAGAAGATTTCTATTATTTGCATTTCCTGAAAGGAGAGGTCATGCCATACCAGCCCCTGGGAAGAATCAGGTTTGGGTCAGAAGGCAAGCAGGAATAAGCAGAAGGCCTAAACGACAGCATTTATTGGGGTGTCCACAGAAGAGGCAAGGCACGGCTGGGTGAACAGCTACGGTGGGCCAGTGTGAATAATTCTGGTGGGCTTTGGGCTTCAGGGTATGATCCTAGTTGTGATACCTGGCCCTGGGATAATTGAGGACAGAAGAAATATCAGCCTGGTGTGTGAGAGAAGATGATGGATAAGGACTCAGTCTTGACTCAGTCAGCCTGCAGGTAAGGCCATTACCACCCGTAATAGGGCCCTGTAAGGAATGGAGGCCAAGTGGATACATAGAATGGAAGAAAACAGAAACAGTGGGGTGTGGAAGACGGTAAGAAAAAGATCATAAAACAAAGAAAAAGGCAAGCTAAATGCCAAAATCAGAATGACTGGCCCTGTATGCTCCTTACTTTGCTCCTTAGCCAACTGGAGTAGAGGTAACACCTCCCTTGGGCTTCCCTGATGGCCCAGTGACTGAGAGCCTACCTGCAGATGCAGGGGACACAGGCTCGATCCCTGGTCCAGGAAGATGCACACGCCTCAGCAACTGAGCTGGCACACCACCACTGCTGAGACTAAGCACCCAAGAGCCCGAGCTTCGCGGTGAGAAGCCTGCACACCGCAACTAGAGAAAGCCGACACACAGCAGTGAAGACCCAGGGCAGCCAAACATTAATTTTAAAAAGTAACACCACCTCCCTCAACGTTTGTGGTAAAGATTCCACAAGGTCAAGGGTGTTAAATGCTCGGTATGGCTCCTGGGGCAACCAAGGGCTCATTGAATGCAAACTTTGTAACAGCCATGAGTACCTTGGATGGACAGTCATGCTTCAACTTAAGTTTGTTTAGTAAGAAAAAAATACAAACTTCCTAAGGGAAGCTGCAATGCTTCACACTACAAAGCAAGGCATCCATGCTTGTTGTTGGTTATTTTAAATTGCTAATTCCTTTGCTAGTGTTGTTTGTTTTAAATTGCTAATTCTTTGGTGGGTTTCCAGCAAGACCTGATTTACAAAAAAGCATTCAGCACCAAATATTTCACAGCCCATCCGCATTTCAACGAGGCCAATTTGCTTTGCTGTAGAATCAGCACGTGTGGCTAAAATAATTTTCAAGCTACACTGTGGCGTGTAACAGTGCACCTCACACTTCCAAGTGTACAGGAATCACACCCTGGGGTGAGAATACAGATTCTGATTCAGTAGTTGTGGTGTGGGGCTTGAGGTTCTGCACTCGAAGCTCCAGGGTGATGCCACTGGCGCAGAGTTCATCTTTTGAGTAGCAAGAGATTGAAATATGGTCTTGGGCTTCTCCGGTGGCTCAGAGATAAAGAAGCTGCCGGCAATGCAGGAGCCTGCAGGGTTCGATCCCTGGGTCGGGAAGATCCCCTGGAGGAGGAAATGGCAGCCCACTCCAGTGTTCTTGCCTGGGAAATCCCATGGACAGAGGTGCCTGGAGGGCTACAGACCATGGGGTTGCATAGAGTCGAACACGACTGAGTGAGCACGCACACAACTTTGTCTTACTTGGAGGCCAGGCTTCCCCAGAACCTGAAATGGCCAAAGGAGGAAAGCAGATTGACAAGCACTCTGTGGCTGTCGTGAGTCCCTGCAGGTTGTGGGTGCTGTTAGCCCTCACTCAGAGCCAAGGGACTCTTAACACACAATTGACACAGCAGCTCAGAGGGCTGGCTCTGGACCTTCACCCTGCTCCTAGGGTCTGAAAATGTAAAAAAGCCAAGGGAGTCCTGTGTTCTTTTCTGCTTCCAGCCAACGCTCTGGGCCCGGCTGAGATTAAAAAGTCCGTGTCCTGAGACAGAAATCCAACACTGTTTACTCTGCTGGGGGGACCTGAGTCCTAGCCTCTGACACTGACTTAGTATGTGATGACGAGAGAGCCCTTTTGCTTCTTGGTCCTCAGTCTTTACATTCATAAAAATGAAGTTTTGAATTAGGTCAGTGGCTTTCAAACATGCAGGGTCGTGAACTTCATCTGGGAAGTTTGATAAAATCCTGACCCTGGCCCCATCCCAGATCTCTGTCCTTGTGGGGAGGTGGGTAGAGAGCGCTCACAGCAGGGTCAGCCAGGAGATGGGGGAGAGGCAAGCAGACACCCAGCTCCCGGAAGAAGCCCGGGTTATGGGGAAGAGTGGCCACAACCCAGGAATCATGACCCCCTCCCCCCATTCATCACTCCCACCTCACTCCCCTCATTCATCACTCCCACACGTTTGTAACTGTTCCCTCCCCGCCAAGGTCCAGGGGGTGTTGGGCCACCAGCCTTCTGTTTGCTGTAAACACCAGGAGCTGCTCTCAGGCTTTCATTAATCCTTTCTCCCTGCCTCCCAGGACTTCTGTCCACCCCCACCCCACCTGCAACCTCCCTCTGTCCCTAAATCCCTCTTCTCTGATGGACCTGGAGGCGGTATTCTAGCCCTTGATCCACAGCAAGAGAAGCCCGGAGCCTGTTGTACCAGAAACAGCGCAGTGCATACTCCCTGCATGTGGCAGACATCCCTCCCTCCGCCCCGCTCTTCATCCTCACTTTTGTATTAGTCAGGATCCTTAGTTACAAGTGATGGATACCCTATGGACATTAGCTTTGGGGGTAAAAAGTAAAGAAAAGAACAAAACAGAAAACCACTGATTCTTACAGCCAGGAGGCACTTTCAGGTCTGGCTGGATTCAGTGACTCAGCTGATGTTGTCAAGGCTTCTCTTCCCCATCCCTGCAGTCACAGCCACTCTCTCCCGTCAGATCACTTCTGACAGTCTACAACTCCAACTTTATATCTTCTCAGCCTATTTAGTCTGCAGAAAAAGAGATTCTACCAGGCCGACGAAAACTAGGATGCCCTCACGCCTTCCCTTCTCTCTCCTCCCTTCCACCCCTCCCTTCATCTTTTTTTCAGACATGAATAAAATGAGGTTATTATCCTACATCCTCAAAGATCTTACAACCCAACAGGGAAGAGTTGGCCATATACCAATAATGGTGACATTTTATGATTAGGGCCATGGTAAAATTACCTACAGAGTCTTCATACTTTTATTGGGTGCCTGGTAGATGCCAGGCCTACATTCCCCTCTTCCATTTCTGCAACCTGAGCCTCAATGCTGTGTGCAGTACCCCAAGCAGGAATTGCTGCCAGCATGCAGATCATGACATGGAGTTTCAGTCTGGGCTACGTGTGTCTACCCTAGCAAAGTCCCAAGCAGGGGACAGGGAGAGATGGAAACTTTGGGGAGCCCTGGTGCCTCAACTTTTCAAGAAGTTCCTATCAAAAGAGATAAAGAACGAGGGGAAAGGGAAGGGAGGAGGGGCTATGGCAAAACTGGCCCCAGGACTCATATGCTGCACCCAGGCAATATCTGAAACCAAGAGCCTCCTTCCTGTGCAGACCAGGGATTTGCATGGGTTGTAGGAAATGGGGTGGGTACAGTTTTGAGGGAGATGGTTGCCAGCTTCTGTTAGTTTATCTAGGAAGCTAGCTACAGCTTCATGATAGATCCATAATCTCACAGCAACACCCCAATTCTGATGCCACCCAAGTTCAAGGTCAGGTCCTTGGCAACAGTCCTACTTCTTCACCTTATCTCCAGACCTCAAATCTGAATGCCTCCTCTCATCCCTCACCTCACTCTAAACCCCCGACTCCAGCCTCAGTTCAGTCCAACTCTGCCTCCTAGGTGTGTGATCTTTCTAAGCCTCAGTTTCCTCATCTGTAAAATGACCTGGTAATAATATCAGTTCACATTCAAGAAGTGTTCATGGTTATCTGAGCACCTTCACCCAGCACATCTTATGTCATCTTCACATGACCCTGAGGGGTAGGTGCTCTTCAACCCAGGTTCACAGCTGGGGAAATTCAGGTCTAGAAAAGTAGCTGTCCTGAGGTCACAGAGCAAGACAAGGCCAAGGTGAGCTGAGACCCCTGCTTTCCCAACTTCCCTTCCCCAACACCCTACCATTTAAGGAGGCTCTCATTCTCAGATGCCAACATGGCACCTTCGCAACCCTGAGAGTGGGAGCTTCCTTAAATGGAGGGCCATGCTATCTCCCTTGCCATCCCCTAGTGCCAGCCCATCACAAAGCAAATACAGTCAAGTGTATCTGCTCTCACCTCCTAGGGCTGCTGTGTGGCTTGGAGAGGATGCATTTATTAAAGCACCCTGCAGAAAACCTGGCAAGAGACAGTGCTAAGAAGTGTGAAGCTAAACTAGGATTAATATCCCAGGTTTGCCTTCCATCTTCTTCTCTTCCCCCGTTATCTGACTCTTTTCCAAACTGGGTTTCTATGTCTTCCAGCCCACTGGAGCCGATGGAAGTTTTATAGGGCAGCCCCACCCCCAGGCCCCTGGTGGCTCAGATGGTAAAGAAGGTGCCTGCAAGGCAGGAGCCCGAGGTTGGGAAGATCCCCTGGAGAAGGGCATGGCTACCCACTCCAGTGTCCTTGCCGGGAGAACCCCATGGACAGAGGAGCCTGGTGGGCTACGGCTCATCATCGTCTCCAAGTGTTGCACACGACTGAGTGACTCACACTTTCACTTTCATTTTCCCCCAAACCAACATTAGGACCCCGAGGCCCCAGGATCTGGGGCCAGTGGGGCGCTCTCTCCCTGGCTGAGCCAGGACTTTGACTGCCACCAGCGTTTCCAGTCATACTTATTCAGCTGGCTCCCAGTAAGACAAACAGGCCCTTTCAGGAGTTAGCACTCGGGCAAGATTTCAATTCTATTTTTCCAAACTTTTATTACCTTGCATTTAAAGCACTTACTGCCTTGCTAGTTTCTGGCAGCAATGCTCAGGCACAGAGATATGGGAAATAGGACTGCTGAATCCTCACATTCTCGGCTGAGGGGAACGTCCACCCTCTGCCCACCCTCCCTGCAGGGTGGCGTCCACAGGACACATGCACCAGAGATCTGGACCTGAACACCACTGAGCTGCCGTAGATGCTTCCAGAAGGTCAGGAATGGGTGGCCTGAGGGCTGAGGGGGCAGATTTTCATGGACAGAACAAGCCTGGCCTGGTTCTAAGAAGAGTCACAGCCCAGAACCCTGGGAGCCAAGACAGGGCAGGAGAACTGAAGTATACCAAAGGCATCTACAGACCAGTGGGAACATTTAACCGCCACTGCAGCTGTGGGTTAGGGATCATCGCAGCCATTTTATACACGAGGAAACCAATGTTTGTGAAGTCTGAGGTCACACAGTTGAAGGTGGCAGAATCAGAATCTGACCTAAGTCAGCCTACTGGCTGTGCAACACTGACCAATGACCTTGGGCTCTCTGGGCCTTGCTTCCTTATCTCTTCAGTGTACCAAGTGTGAAGAATGCCTGCCTCAGGAGGTGCTGTGAGGCTTAGATAAGGTCGCCCTGCAAAGCCCGGGGCTCAGTGCCAGGTGTATGATAAATATGTCTTGAATGAGCAAGTGAGTGAAGGAAAGAATCGATGGCTGGGGGAGGGCGGCAATTCAGCTTCGGCCTTACTTAGATCCCTGTTGCTCACCTGTGATTTGTGGGCTTCCCAGGTGTTGCCAGTGGTAAAGAATCTGCCTGCCAATGCAGGAGACACAAGAGACACACACAGGTTCTGTCCCAGAGTTTGGAAGCTCTCCTGGAGCAGGAAATGGCAACCCAGTCCAATATTCTTGCCTGGAAAATTCAGTGGACAGAGGAGCCTGGTGGGCTACAGTCCATGGGGTCACAAAAGGGTCAGACATGACTGAGCAAAATAGGTATTCTGAGTCTGGAACATGGCAAACTTTCTGAGAATTTTTTTTGAGAATTTTTTGTTGTTTTTCTGATCATTTTTCCTCCACCTAAAGGGTTTCTCCAGCTCCACTTGTGAAAATTCTGTCTTATCAGAGGCTACCACCTCTGAGAGGTCTCTGGGGTCCCCCAGATGGATGTGGAAGCCTCTGGACACTCTCACAGCAGAACATTCTAGGTAGACGTGCCTGTTCTTCGGCTCTTCTAGAAAGACTGCCTGTTGCTGGAGACAGCAGACCACAACCCCAGCCATGAAGTAGCCATGGAAACGGCTTCTATCCCTTGTGTCCTTGAGGACAGGCCATATCTGCTTGGCTCACCATGACCCATTTGCATCATGACTTTCAGATGCCAGTGCCAGGCCTCTTAGAGATCCTCAATGATATCTGGGGAATAAATGGAACCACAAAAAATTTGTCCACAAATGCGTGATTTACTGATTGGTAGCTGTGCAGGCAATTGACAGGACTCCAGCTGGTACCCTGGCATCCTGCAGTAACAGCAGGGACATCTGGGACCTATGCCCGGAAGAGGGGAATCCACCGGCTTGCATTTAGTCAGTGTGTGAGTTGCCTTGAGCCATCTGACTGTGCTCCGTTGAGGGAAACTTGGAAAGGAAGCTAGGGGAGATGATGACCCTCCCTGGGTCCTTGCAGGGAACCCCTTTGAAGAGACAACCCTGCAGGGTCCCTCTTCCTCTTCCTTTAAAACACACATGCCCCCAGCCTCTTGTAGAGAATGGGCTGGACTTCTCTTCTCCTGGTCACATCAGTGCAAGGAGAGCCTGTCTGATGAGTAGGTAGTGCCCCCAGGAGGCTGTCTGAATTCTAGGTGGCGCCCCAGGACTACCCTCCTTTGTCTATTGCCATCTGGGCTTCGCAGGAACAAGCTTCAGGTTGCCAACACCCAGGATCCCACTACCTTAAAACTATGAATGGGATCTTCTCCCAATGCTGAGCAAGCCCAGGACTGACTGCTGACCACTTCCAGAAAGCGAAGGTCAAAGGGATGTCTGAGGCAAACAGAGAAGGTGGTAGGAACAGGGTGCCAGGTATGAGCAGGTGATACCTTTAAAATATGGGCTTCATCTGAGTGGTTACAACTTTGAGCTCTGGGGTTAGAAAGACCAGCGCTTCCCCAGTTGGCTCCACCACAAATCAGCTGTAATATTTTGGGCGAATTTGTTAATAACCTTTCAAAACCTCAGTCCCAAAACTGTAAAATGAGGGTAGCAGTAATACCTTGTCATGACAAATTTTAAGGTTGAATGAGCCAAGGCATGTTGATACCTGGCACTAGGGAGATGGCAAGCAATATGGATGCTGGTAGCTTGTGTTATCCTGTAATCTGTCTCGCCCACTAGACTGTGAGCTACTTAGAGATAAGAATCCAGGTGACCGAGACAGGGCCTGGTCCATAGTAGATGCTCAGGAATCATTTGTTGAATGCATGGCAGATGAGGTAGAGTGGAAATTACACTTGCTGTTGTTTTGTTATAGTGTCAATTTATTATCCTGTCTCCCTAACTAAACGGAAGTTTAAGAGATTACAGATAAGCCTTATTCCTCTATGTATTCACAGTGCCTAGCACATAATCTCTCTGAGTCTCAGTCATTTCACCTGTAAAATAGGAATAACTTCCCTACTTGATAGGGTTTTCTGAGGATAACATGAACTGAGGCATGTAAATCATTTTGCATGGTGCCTGGCATCATGTGAGAGCCCAACTGTGATCATACCCAGCTTATACAAAGGTGTCACAGCCAGTGTCCAGAGCTGAGCAGGTGCAGGCAGAGGTGAGCTTCCTCACACTCCCAGGGTGTGACCATCTAAGGTGACTGGTGACAGGCTTAGAGACTGCTCCCCTTTTACTAAATGCTCATCTCCTAGACACTGGGCTCTGTGTGAAATGCTTGATGTTTGACAAGCAATAGCTCCCTTAACCCAGAAAGTGAAAGTGAAGTCGCTCAGTCGTGTCCGACTCTTTGCGACCCCATGGACTGCAGTCTATCAGGCTCCTCCATCCATGGGATTTTCCAGGCAATAGTACTAGAGTGGGTTGCCATTTCCTTCTCCAGGGTATCTTCCCGACCCAGGGATCAAACCCGGGTCTCCCTCATTGTAGCGCAGAGCAACTAGCAACTTGCCTGTGACCAGACAGGCACAACAGCGGGAGAGCTGAGCTTTGAACCTAAGCTTCGGGCTCCCAAGCTGCCAAGATGGAACTTCACTGTTCAGCTTCTCTAATGAGGTGTTTCAAGACCTCAGCATTATGGGCATTTGGGGCCAGATCGCTCTCCATTCTGGGGCACTGTAGGATGTTCAGCAGCATACCTTCCTCTACCCACTAGATGCCACATTAGAAGAAACAAAATTGTCTCCTGACACTGATAAATGTCCCCCGGGTGGAGGACCCCCAGCTGAAACCACTGCTCTAAGGGAGCAGCAGCTTTCCCCTCTCCTAAAGCAGCAGCAGCCTCCTCCCCACTAGTACCCGAGGCCGTGTCTCCTGGATGGAGTGCCTTGAGAGAAAGCTGAGGGCTAGTCCAGCGCCACTGCCTCATATGTGACCTGATGATCAGCCCCTTCTTCCAGCATTTCTTTGTCATCAGGAAGGATCCCCAGCATCCACCCAGTTTCCCCACAAAGAAGTGTGGGCATCACCTCTGACTCTCCCTTCCTCACCACCCCCATCTTACCCTTCACCCAGCCCTGTTGACATCACCTCCTACGGTGTCAGCTCCCTCCCCGCGCTCTCCAAACCCTCCTCACCTGCTTCAGAGTCATCCCCTCACCTCTGGGTCAGCCTCCCTGCCTGTGTCTGCCTCCTGGCTCACCCACTCCGATCCAGGGTGGCCTTCCTTAATCTGACCACTTGTCTTGTTTCCTGGAGGATCCACTCCTGAAAGAGTTGAAATGGTGACAGAGCCCACTGAAGCCGAATGCTCTGGGGTTAGGCAGAGATGGACCCGCATCAAGGTATGTAGCTCCCTGCATGTGAGCGCATCACAGGGGTGACCTGTCTGTCTCCTCCACCACACGATAAACTCTGCATTCACAGAGTATCCCATTCCCTGATCCTCAGTGCCTGCCCCATAGCCGGCACTCTCCAAATGCTTGTTGGCTGGATGAGGGCTTGGATGGACAGGCGGATGGAAAGAGATCCAGGCATGTACAGCACTCTAAGCTGGGGAGCCCAGCATGAGCCCGTTGCTGGCCCTCCGAAAACATTGGTGGGAAGATCAACTTCCTGCTCTCAAGTGGAATTCCATTATGCAAAGATGACTGTCCTTCCTAGTAGGGGCATTTCAGATCCAGAGAAGAGGATGGGAGAGTGAGATGGACAAGATGAAGCAGATGGTTGGCTGTGTGTCTGATAGTTCTCCCTTGCACCAGAATTTTTTTACAGGGACTAGCTAGAGGAGGAGGGTCACATCCCAAAGAGCCTGACCCTGGAGATCAAGGGTGTCCGACAACCTTTATTTTGGGGAAAATGCACAACAAGCTTAACTGCGTTTATTGGGCAGGGGCAACCTCACAACGTCCAGTGGGTTTTCTTAACAGGATGGGGAGCATGTTTGCTCCAGCAGAGGGGCGGCAGGGCCGGTGCGGGCATGTCCACGTGGAGCACACCCTCACCCTGCTCCCCGGTGCTCCTGCAGGACCCCGCCCTCTGCCTGTGGCCCAGGGGAGGGGCGACAGCCAGAACTTGAGGCTGGGGACAACCACAGCTACACCTGCCCAGAGCCAACAGGATCTATTCCCTTGGATGTTCCCTGTCTGTGATTCCAAGATCCGGTCTGATTGCCCACGTGCCTTCTATAGCCATGGGCTGAGGTGCCTGGAAAGAGGCACTCCTGAAGTGGCAAGTGAAAGTGACCCTGCTGCCCCGGACCCACCCCACCCCACCCCACACGCACACAAAGGAAGTAACTAGTAGGAGCAAGGAGTCCGGCAGGAGACAGAATGTAGATTAGGGATCAGCTGAGGCCAGGCCAGGTGGGAAAAGGGTGGCACTTCTGGCTTGGCCTTAAGCCAAGGAGATGCTACCAGAATGGAAATTCATGTTGGAGCCCCAGAGACTTCAGGTCAGGGCAATTTTATAATAGCTTCCAAGAGGGCATGCCTGGAGTCAGAGAACTGGGTTCAACTCCAGTTTCTTATCATAGCACCTGTGCCACCTCAGACAAGTCCCTTATCTCTCTGAGCCTCAACTTCCTCATCTGTAAAATGGGAGGACAAATGAAATAATAGATTAGGCCTCTAGCACAGACCCTGGCATATTATGGATGCTCAAGGCAACTGGTTTTTGTTGGAAAACATTCTCCATGTTTGTGTCCCCTGTCCTCACACAGGGGAGAGACAGGGTTGAAGTGTGCAGTCTGGGGAGCAGGCCTGCCCTAATGCAGTGAGCTTGGCTGCATGAGTCCATGCCCTAGGTGGGAGACAGCTACAGAACCATATCGGTGAAATGCAGTTCTTCTTTGCAGTCATGGTAAGTTCTATTGATTACCCTTCCAATAGCCAGTCTCCTAAAACCTAGGCTCACTTCTTCCTTACAGGCAGAGCCACTTTCCATCATAGTAGAAACTGGAAGTGCTAGACAGTCTTCCCTAGGCTTCCTTGCATGTGAGCATGTAATCCATCAATGGAAGGACACACACTTCTTTGGCAGGATGTTGATGTGGGTAGGTAACTGTGATGCTAGGAGCTACCACTGCCGTGTTGCAAGCATGAGGGGACAGTCCCAAGACCAATGTGCAAAGGATTTGAGAGATGGGGGGAACTTTGTGAAACTTTCATGGCTCTGGAGTTCTTATACTGGGAGAATCAATGAAGTCACTGCTCAAGCCATGGTCGCTGAGTCTTTTCATACTTGAAGCAAAAAGCATCCCAGTGCCAGCCTTTTTAAGCTTGAAGAAAGTATCTTGAACCAATGTGAATCTGGATTTTATATACATATGTGTATATGTGTATATATATATATATGTGTGTGTGTATATGTATTTTATATACATATGTATATAAAATACACTAGCTATTCCCAAAGCTTCCTACTGCCCTTCTCTGGCCTGAAGGAAAATGGCAGATCTTGAGAAGTCAGGGAGGTTGCTAGATCTGAGGGGGCTTCCTAGGCGGTGCTAGTGGTAAAGAATCCCCCTGCCAGTGCAGGAGGTGCAGGAGACCCACGTTCAATTCCTGGGTCAGGAAGATCTCCTGAAGGAGGATATGACAGCCCACTCCAGTATTCTTGCCTGAAAAATTCTATGGACAGAGAAGCCTGGCAAACTGGAGTCCATGAGGTCACAAAGAGTCAGACACACACACTAGATCTGAGGCCACACCACATCCCTGCATCTCAGGCCTCCAGACAAAATTTGGCAAGTTACTAAGATCTCTAGTGTCACTCACTGTGAACACTCCTTCCACCAACAAAGCAGACACCAAGGTCTACAAACTGGCCACCCCTGTAGGAGGCAGTGAAGGTGCAGAGCTGGAACTATACATCTCTACTCATCTGTTCATTCATGTGTTTAATAAACATCCAAATCTTCAACAGCGCTCAATTTATTTTTATAAATTTGGTATTTGCTTTGCAATCCTTTAGAGTATGCCCCTCAGATTCTATCGGTCCATGAATAGAAATGCTGGGAACTACCATGTTACGCGAGTCACTGAGCCCTCTGGGGCTGTTTTCTTCTCTGATAATATAACTTCCTCAAGTTGTCTCACTGGTTCTGCACGCGTGCGTGCTCACTTGTGTCCCACTCCGTGACCCCGTGGACTGTAGCCCGCCAGGCTCCTCTGTCCATGGGATTTTCCAAGCAAGAATCCTGGAGTGGGTTGCCATTTCCTCCTCCAGGAGATCTTCCAAACCAGGGATAAAACCTGAATCTCTTCAGCAAGTGGATTCTTTACTGCTGAGCCATCTGGGAAGCCCCACGGGTTCTGACCAAGGATTAACTAGCAGTCATGATTTTAAGAAGCAGGAGGGTATAGATTGGGGTCTAGCTTCATCATTAAGATCACACGCTCTGAAACTGAGCAGACCTGATTGGGAATACTGGCTCTGCCAATTATGGATGGTAAAGACCTGGAAAAATTATTTTACCTCTCCCAGCCTCAGTGCCCACGCCTCTAATTGAGGACACACTGCACCCACCTCACAGAACATTACCAGAATTCACTGCACTTAGCTATGTAAGTTCCTGGCACAAGCAAATACTCCATAAATAAGAGCTATTTCTATTGCCGTTAGTGATCTGAGTTTGTGAGTTTGCTGCTCTCCCTGGCTCTGAAAGGGCAGGTACGATGGGGAAACTGAGGCCTCAAGCCCCAGAGGCTCAAGGTCACAGGGTTCCTGGGAGGCTGAGAGGGGCAGAGCCCAGCAGCACCCGCCCTCCTTCCCGTGTCCCCTCGCCTCCTCCCTCCCTGACCGCCTCCCTGGCTCGTGTCCGCACCTACAGAGGGTGTGGGCCATTAATTCCTGGGCAGACGGCCTCTGGGCGCGTGTGCAGGCGCAGGCCCAGGGGCAGCTCAGACAGGCCTGGACCGCCCGGAGCCCTGAGGCGGCCGCCCCCTGGCCTCTGAACGGCCGTGTGGAGCGCTTGACTGTTTGCAGGGTAAACAGGAGGGCCGGAGCGCCTGGGGAGGCTGGCGTGCACCTCTGCCAAGCCACAACAGAGAGCCAGGGCAGTGCTGCTCCTGCACCCCTGGGGGGTCGCCCAGGGCCAGCTGGGGGCCGGCCTGGGCCAGGGGCGGCTGTCAGGGGGGAGGGGGCTTGGCTTCATCCGCCTCCAGTGAGCTCTGCACACTCCACCCAGCCAGTCTCTGGCTGGACGTGCACCAGAGTGAGACAGTCAGTGCAAGGTTAGCCCTCAGCTTCCCAGCAAAGCAAAGGGTGGGAGAACCTGCAGAGAGAACCCCAGGAGTGTCTCTCTGCCGCCATCTGCCTCCCCAGCATCTGTCACAGTTCTTGGCTCTCGGGCTGAGAGGCAGCATGATAAAATGAACACAGAACCAGACTGTGTGGGTTCGAGTCCCAGCTCTCTCATTCATCTTTGTATGACCTGGGGCTAGTTATTTAACTTCTCTAGGCCTTAGTTTACTCATCTCTAAAATACAGCTGCTGTGAATATTTAATACCCAATAACTTAAGTAGTAGGACAGTGCACTGGGATGCCAGACTATCTCAGGAAAGTCTTCCTTATTATTACACGCATGCTAAGTCACTTCAGTCATATCTGACTTTGTGCGACCCCATGGGCTATAGCCCACCAGGCTCCTCTGTCCATGGGATTCTCCAGGCAAACATAGTGGAGTGGGTTGCCATTTCCTTCTCCAGGGGATCTTCCTGACGAGAGACTGAAGCTTTGTTTTCTGACGTCTACTGCATTGGCAGGCAGGTTCTTTACCACCAGGGCCACCTGGGAAGCCCTCCTTATTATTAAATGATGTATAAATATTTTCTCAGTATTAAAAAAATTGGATGGCCAAATAAGATAGTTTGTCTCCCCTAGCACCACTCCCCTTCTAGGGGGCAGTATTACCGGTTAAAGGGAATGTCACGTCCTTTCAGATCTTTCCCTGGGAGGCTCTCAAAGCAGCCCCGTTAGCCAGCAGAGGGGCCCGGACTGGCCTGAGTGACAGGGCTGCTGGGCTGGTCATCACTGGGCAAGACAGGTCCTCTAGCCAGGAGGCTCCGGAGGGGCTGGGGAGCACGGAGGTCCTTGGAGCAGCTGTGAGAGCCGCATGGAGAACATCCGGGGGTCAAGGAGGAGGACCGTGTCCAAGGCGAGGCTTCTCCACAGCAGCTGGGGGCCACCGAGGCAGAGCCGCCAACACCCAGGCACATGGCGCGGTGCCTCTGGCCCACACTCAGGCCTTCACAGGGTGTCAAGGAGAAAGGTAGGTGCTGGCAAGTCTGCCTGTCTCTCCCAACACTTGTTCTGTTTTTTATTGTCTTCTCTTTATAGCATCCTATCTATGGTAAATCACGCTGGTTCACCAAACATAATACATGTAACATAGGTTTACCATGCCAAATACTTCCTTTTAAAGTTTGGGTTTTTTCCCCCTCATTTTAAACAGCAAGAGCATTTAAATTAAAATATTAAATAAATAATGTTTGGGGTTATTGGCAGAAATTACTAAAATCATTCCAGTGGAGAGAAAGTGGCTAACTTCTGGCACACCCTGTATTAGATAAATGAGATGGCTTTCTCCCAAGTGAAACCCTGAAGACAGGTGCCCGGCCGGCACAGGGGCCTGTGCCAAGGCCGGGGCTGCTCAGGGCAGGACTCCTGGGAGGGGGCAGCTGATGTCCGTGAGGACAGGCTGTTGGAATAGAGATGCTCCGAGATGCCCCAGAGAAGGACAAAGTCAGTTAGCCCTGGAAGCCTCACTAAGACCTGTCTGGACGAGCCAGAGGAGAGCTAGGGCAGCACCCAGGTGTGATCTCTGAGCATCCCCCGGGGACTGAGGTCAGCCTCGTCCAGTGGAAAGAGCCCTGAACGGGAGTCCAGCACTCCAGCATCAGAGCTCTGTGTCCCTGGGGAGGGAAGGGGCGGGCTCTCAAGGGCCTGGCTTCAAATTCCTTCCCTTCACTTTGTGAGTTTGCGTCCCCACCACAATTTACTTGTGGCTCAGTTCCCTCATCTGTTAAATGGGAGTAATAATGGTTCCTATCCTCGGTCTTTTTGAAAACCGAGACAATCACCTAAAGTACTTGACAGGATCTGGCAAGGATGAAGCTAAAATTCAGTGAATGCTAGCTGTCTTATTATTTCTATTCTTTTTTTCCTTTAAACAGATCTTTCATTAAACAGACAGCAGGTAATACACTCCTGAGGCCTGGTAGTGGGCCCAGCCTGAAGGAGTGGCTACTGTTATTGTTATTATTCACATTGTTTTAAAGCGGGTCTTTTGGAACCATCCTGCTTTGCCTTGGAATGTGATGGCCTATGTTTGTATCCAGCTCAGCCTTTGGGGTATAATCTTAGGCAAGACCATCACAAACCGTTTAAACCTATAGTTTCCTTGTTCATAAAATGAGGCTAGTCCCTGTTCTGCAAGGTTGCATCTGGACTCAGTGAAGTGGGATCTGTGTATGAAGACATGGCACATTGCTGGACATGCAGAAGGTGACTGACAGAGGATACTCCTCTCCCCTCCTCCCCCGACACACAGGAGCAGGCACACACACACACACAAGCACACACTCCTGTTTTAATCTTGGCCTGAGGCTGACAAGCCCCAGATTGGTGCTCAGTGACAGCTCTGGCTTTATCAGCCCCCTTAGGGGTATTTGCATATTGGTAGAGACATGAAAACACTTCCCATTTCAAAAGAGTGAAAAGGTAGGATTACCAGACCTCATTCCAACACTCATTTCATTCACTAAGAACGTAAATACATGTCTTCTAACAACTTTATTTCATTACAAAAAAAAATGACACGTGTTTAGAAAAGAGCAAACAATTCAGAGATGAATAGAAGTAAATTCAGTAGACTCTTAAATCTTTTCCCCCTCTAGTTTCCCTTCTGTACCCCAGTTGCAGTGTTGACAGCTGATGTATATCACTCCAAATTGCTTGTTATTATTTAGTCACTAAGTCAGGGCCAGCCCAGGGGCATGTGCCAAGGCCTGGGTGGCTCTTTTGCGACCCCATGGACTGTAGCCCACCAGGCTTCTCTGTCATGGAATTTCCCAAGCAGGAATACTGGAGTGGGTTGCCATTTCCTTCTCTAGAGGATTTTCCCAACCCAGGCATCAAACCTGCGTCTCCTGCATTGGCAGGTGAATTCTGTACCACTGACTCACCAGGGAAGTGCCACATCTCTTGCTAGGTTCCTAGAATATGTATATTTATCACCTATAAAAAGTGAAGGGAAGTCGCTCAGTCGTGTCCGACTCTTTGTGACCCCATGGACTATAGCCTATCAGGCTCCTCCCTCCATGGGATTTTCCAGGCAAGAGTACTGGAGTGGATTGCCATTTCCTTCCCCAGGGGATCTTCCCAACCCAGGGATCGAACCCAGGTCTTCTGCGTAGACGCTTTTACCATCTGAGCCACCAGGGAAGCACATATCTCATTCACTCTTTACAGCTAGGTTTTCAGTTTGGGCTTCGCTCATGGGGTCGCTCATGACTGAGCATCTTTCACTCATATCACCTATAGGGGTAGAAAAAACAAAAAAGATGTTTAAAAAAAATCATACTATACATATTTTCCTGCATGCATCACATTTTTCACTGAATGCATCATAGCCATCTCTCCAGATGAATAAAAGGGAAAAAAAATTACTGTCATAGACATTTAATTCAACACTGCAGATGTACCATAGTTTATTGGGCCTTTAACCTGTTGATGAATATTAGCTTTGTAGGAGTTTTCTGGTTTTCTCTCATCATTTCAACCCATGTAGCGATAATCATCATGACCGTGTAAGCTGAAGGGTTTTGGTTCCCACAGTTAGAGACCCAGACTTGCGATTTCTGGTCAAAGAGAAAAAGCAGTGTCTGCACCCTTACTTGGCTCTGGTGCTAAGTCGCTCAGTCGTGTCCAGCTCTTTGAGAACCTATGGACTGTAGCCCACCAGGCTCCTCTGTCCACGAGACTCTCCAGGCGAGAATACTGCAGTGGGTTGCTGCACCGTCCTCCAGGGGACCTTCCCGACCTGGGGATTGAACCCACATCTCTCACATCTCCTGCACTGATAGGTGGGTTGTAGACCACTAGCGCCACCTGGGAAATTGAGGAGTCAGAAATTTGTTGACTACAAAGCAACAATCTTCTAGAAAGCCTGGAGATTTGGCTGGGGCGGGGCCTGGGGGTGGGGTGGGCAGGGTCCACATCTACTAAATACCAAACACTTACTGTTATGAATTATCTCAAGTCCTCCCCTTAATCCTAGATTGGGAAATTAAGACTAAGAAATACCCATCACACAGATGTGGAAACCGAGGCTCAGAGAGACTAAAGCACTTGCTCAAACTGGGAGATTCTGAGATCTCAGCCCAACTCCAAAAAGCGAAAGAGCTGTTACCCCCTCATAGCTGCCACTGTAGTTTGAACCATAAGTAGAAGACATCTGGTGCAGGAAGACCTGAAAGATTCCAAAGGTGAGAGGTGTCTGCTGTTGGGGCGATGGGGCAGGCTGAGGACCATCTGAGCAAGCAATGTTATTAACTGTCTCTGTCTTTCCTTTCCCTGTTTCCAGTTCATCAACCTGTTGGCTAAGCATCACCTTTGACAGAAAGGCAGAAGAGATCCACCAATCTGGAACACCTAAAGATGCCGGTGTGGCCACTTTTCCTTTTCTTATTTATGCAGGCTGGGGGAAAGCTGATGCTTTGTGGATGACCTGTGGGCTCCACTGCGTTGAACTGGCAGGAAGGACGCTCAGCTGGCAGGGGGACTGTCCAGAGCACAGGGAAACCTTGGCATTTCGCAATCTAGGAAAGCCTGACGAAGGAAAACACTTCAGCAGGTCTGGGCCGTGGGGCCTGGAAAGAAACTTCTGGCTTCTAGTCATTCAAATAACTAATTTGAATATTGATGACACGGAGATGGATAGATAAGAGACAAAATAACATGAGGAGACACCAAAGACAGAGATCGTCTGATTGACCAGAGCTAGCCAAGCGTTTACGAGGTTGTCACGGGGATCATTCAAATGGACTATTTGAATCTTATTTGACTATGGGATGGAGTCAGTGTGGTCAGAGGCTCACCCACAGTGACCGAGACAGCATGCAGTAGTCGTCCTCAGTAATGATTGTTGGCTGTACTGCACACTCGGGTTCCCAGAGCCGCCTTCTCGTGGAATCCTTGCAAACTTCCTGTGAGGCCACAGGCAGGAGAACCACTTTTCATACAAAGAAACTGAGATTGGAGAATCCAAGGGCAATGGGAAGCAGAGCTGGAAGGGCCTGCTTCCAGGAAGCTGGAGGAGTCTGAAGATGGATTGCCAGACTCAGACCCTTCTCCCACTCCTGACTCCCTTCTGCCAAAATGCACAGGGTTCAAGTCCAGAGCTACACGGCCTTTGGTCTGATCAGGGGGATGAGCGTTCTCTGGCAGAGGCCAGGGTGAAGAAGAGAACAAAAGGCTTAGCTCTCCTATATCATCAAAGGTTTTTAAAAAAATCTTAAGTGTCTCCATGTTATTTAGAAGCGGGCAGCCCTGAGTTCTGATCCTGCCTCAGGCGCTGACTGCTATGTGCCCGTGGGCATGGCACTTCACCTCTCTGAACCTTGTGTGGGTCATCTTGTATAAAGAACAAAGGAAATACTGCGAAGGGGGAAATACTTAGAAAGATATCCCAGAGCACTTAGGGCCTGGCAAGGGGTGAGCCATAAACAGCTGTATTCATCCTTTCTGTGGTCCTTCCGTGAGGTTTCCCCGTTGCCAGCACAGAGCAGGGGCTGTCAGATGTGAGCCTACACACAGATCCTCTGGACAGCGAGCCAAAAGAGCAGACCCTCTGACTCAGGTCGCTAAGGAACCTGGCCCTTAGGGGACCCTAGAACTACGCCATGGTGGCAAGTGGTTTAGGCAGAGGCCGGAGGGGTCCAAGTGCAGTCCTGAGAAACGCCCTGGCTCTGTGCGGTCCCTGGGGGCTTGGGAAAGGCCCTTCCTGATGGACTCCAGCTTGAAGCATCCCAAACACCCTGCTCTCTGGGCCTCCCCTCCCCAGACTGAACTGGCCTCACTCACTGCTGGGGGCTGAGGATGCCACATTTAGGAGGGGAGACTGCAGGAGGCCAAGCATGCTAAGTCAGCCCCCTTCTGCTTCCCCCTCTCTCAAAGCCTGCCTTCAGCTCCCAGCCCAGCAGTGTGGGTCTCGGCATGCCAGCCCTCCTCAGGCTCCCCTGAATAGCATCCCCTGGTGTGCGTGGCCCCTAGCTCTGCACGCACCGCCTGGTTTTGCATCCAGTCCAAGGTTTCCACGGCTCCTGCTGCCCCCTTGAGGCCGGTCCCTGGAGGTTTGCTGAGCCCGGACCACAGTTTGAAGAGGTTGGGCAAAGTCAGCCAGGGACATAGAGCCCCCCAAAGAGCGAGGGAGGTCCGAAGGGTGGTTTTGCTCCAGCCCATGGCATCACTCACCAGCTGGATACTCAGAGCCCAGCCAGATGGCAACAGAGTGTAAGAGAAATGATCTATGTCTTGGGGTGGCTCTGTACTCACCTTGACCTCCCTATCTGTAAAATGGGAATAATGATGATGGTACCCCCACATGGCCTTTGAGAGAACAGATAATCACTTGGCCAGAAGGAGATAATAACGATTATGAATATGGCTAAATTTTATATCCTGCTCCCCATCAATTTCAATGTAGCCTCCACAATCACCTCTGCGTTTGTCTCCTCAATCTTCTCTTTCATGCTTTCTTGGTTCACTGTTGCCTTGACTTGATTCACATGTCAGCTTCTCCAGATCATCTGTCCTGGCACAGGGTGCATCCAGATCTTTGCGTGGCGGGGGCATGCCTCTCCCCAGATTGTGATGTGGCGGGGATGGTTGCTGACCCCCAGAGGGTGCTCCAGACCTTGGCCAGTACAAGAGACAATCAGGGGTGCAGCTACGACCCAGTCTTACCCAGACTCTGTGTGAGTCAGAATATTTCAGGTTCATGGCCAAGGGAGATTCTAGAGCTGTACCTGCAAATAGTGAGAATGGCAGCTCTCAATTATTAAGTACCTACTGTTTTTCAGGCATCAGGTAGTGTCTTACTGAATCATCTGAAGTAACACCGAGGTAGGTTTTACTGGTCCCATTTTACAGGTGGGAACACCAAGGCTTGCAGAAATGATAAGTGTTGCTCAAGTTCACACAGCTGTGAAATGGAGAAATCTTTTTGGCACCGTTGTCTGCCTGGCTCACAAACTTCTGCACCCTTGCCCTCATGGGTCATGTGGCCCAATCTGCCCAAGTGTGAGAGTCCTGTATCCTGCGGGGAGAACGGTCACCATGCTCAAGGCTGGGGAGTCCGTGTGCCTCAGTCCAGGCTTCCCGAGGTGGCTGGGGTCCTCTCGGGTCTTACAGCACCTCTACAGCTCCTCAGCCGCCCCCCAGATCCCAGAAAGGCCTCCGGGATGGAGGAGGCACAGTGTCTTAGGGCCCTCAGAGGCCCCAGATCCCAGAAAGGCCTCCGGGATGGAGGAGGCACAGTGTCTTAGGGCCCTCAGAGGCAGTCAGGGTTTTAGATTCAACATGCCTGGGTGCTTGCTCCTCTGGCCTCAGTAAGGTGTCCAGACTAACGGAGGGTGCTTCCCAGCACAGCCCAGGGGCTCAGACTTCCTGTCTCCACCACTTCGTAGCAGCATGGCCTTGCTGAACACCGGTGCCTGCACGTGGGAACCGGGGGTCATAAGGGTACTGACCTCAAGGGCTGGCAGGAGGATCTGGTGAGCTAAGACTGTCAGGGGCTTCTCCAGCACAGCCCCGGGAGGAGGTGGGCACCAGCAGGGGCAGCTGTCTTCAGTAGTGTCAACTCACTGATCATCTCATATTGATCTGAAGTTTTTGTCTTTGCATAAGATAAAATGGAAAAAAGTAACTTGTGATGGATTAATAAAGATGATTTTGTAGCTAAGGTTCTTCAAAACAAAGCCTGTATGCGGCCAAATAGTAAAAGAAGTCTTTTCTTGTGAAAAGGGAATTTCTGGGGGCTTCCCTGGTGGTCCAGTGGTTGAGACCCTGCACTTCTGATGTTGGGGGGGCATGGATTCCATCCCTGGTTAGTGAGCTAAGCTTCCACATGTCATGGGGTGCAGCTGAGAAAATGCGGGGATCGCGACTGAAGTGCCTGAGTCTTTTAGGGGACACTTTCGCCTATTTTTAGGGTTTGCTTTTAATTATCTATCTTTAATTGGAGGATTATTTCCTTTCCAATGTCGAGTTGGTTTCTGCTGGGTGAAGGGTGCACCAGCTGTGAGTGTACCTACGTCCCCTCCTCGCGCGCCTCCCCCGATCCGGGACTTGCATCTTAACGCAGAAGTGAGGGTCTTTCAGAGATGGCTGTTCTGAAATTTGCCCTTGAGTCTGCCAGACGTCACAGGGAACGGACAGGGTGTTGTGCTATTTTAAAAGCATCTCTGCTGACTGGTTCCCAGAATTCTGCTCTTTACTTTGAACTCCGCAGACTGGGGACAGGTGACTTGGAAAAAACTTTGTTCCTAATTCTCTATTTCCTTGTTTCTGCAACACTCCCCACTCTCACCGTGGGCAGGCTGCACCCGTGAAAGCTCTAATCTGGAAATGGGGAGGGCTGAGGAGAAGTTTCCACTTGTAGCCAGCCAGCTGTGCCACCCAGGGCAAGTTGGATCACCTCTGTGGACCTCCTCTTCTCCATCAGTAAAATGAGGTCATTGAACTAGGTGGTAAGTTACTGGCATCTTGAAATTCTCAACTTTCTTTTCAGTAAATATTAAGCCATTACCTTCTCTTCCTAGTTACAAAGAATTCAAACATATCTGGATTATCTTTGCCCACCCCAGGGCCCATTACAGTGGAAGGGACCTAGTATTCTGGCCCCAAGATGGTAAATAACCAAGTAATACCGCAGGCTGCATTGCATTGACCCCATTTCTCCACCTTAACATGTGGTCTAACGCCTCCATCATAGGGCTGTTGACAGTGACTGCACACAAATCTTCTAACACATAGTAGGCCCTCAGGAGTCTTCTGCTGAATGACAGGGCCCATGTAGAGCTGGTTGGAATGAAAATACTGGCTCACAAAAACGAATGCCGCTCCTGCTGTCCCAGCAAGTTGGGGGCACGTCTGTCCCCATCAAACATCCACCAAAACATGCTTCATAGCACCATCCAGCAGAACGGGGGAAGGTCTATTCTTTTCTGTGGTGGGCTTGGAAATAGGTAAAGATTTCAGTCTAATGATTGATGTAAAAAACGCTGGTTTGTTCCCCAAAGTAGAGCTGAATCTTTTATCCCGGAAGAGAATTTTCAGAGAAGCCAGTTGTCCTCTTAAAAAAAAAAAACAAAAAAACCAAAAACACACGTTTTCAACGTTGAACATTGAGGTAGGTCCTTAATCTAGTATTTTAGCACCTTCAAATCGAAGAAAGCTCAAGATAGAAGGCAGCTTAGAGAACTCAAGCTTAACCCCTCATCTGATTAGTAAAGAAACTAAAGATACAGGGAGAGAGGGAGCCCAGCTGAAGCAGGCAGTTATTAATCTGAGACAGGGTGACGTTAAACGAGTGGGTTAACTGCCTCTGTCCAGTGCTCTGAACAGCACATTCATGCCCACGTGCCCATGTGGTGGCCCTGGGAGGTAGACAGCAGTACCTCTGGTTTTTTGTTTGGGGAAGTTTTCTTTGTTCTTTGTTTTTCGTTTGGTTGCTTTTTTTATGCTGCACTTTGCAGCATGTGAGAGTTAAGTTTCCTGACCAGAGATTGAACCCAGACCCCCTTCACTGGGAGCACAGGTCTTAACCACTGGACCAGCCAGGGAAGTCCCAGTGCCTCTGTCTGACAAAGGAGGAAATTAAAGTTCACGGTTTTGGAAGGATCTGCCCATGATCGCCCAGCCACGTCCCCTAACTCCCGTGGCTGAACCAGAATGTCTCGCCATGGCTGTGGGAAGTGTTGAAGCAATTCCAAAGGGAGGCAGATGTGCCGGGACCCTCGGGGCTCTCTCCCCCAGCCCGTGGGAGCTGAGGCGAGGCTGTGAGACTCAGGGCAGCTGGCGCGTGTGGGCACAGGGTACTCACTCCCATACCCCGGATCAGGGAAGACAGACTGGGCCACTCTCGAGGGCTGTCCACGTGCCCAGGCTCCTACCAAGCAGCAGAGGCATCAGAGAATGCCGTCTCTGGCTTATCTGAAGAGATGGAGGTAATTCCCGTGAACCAGTTGGAAAGAGTATCATTCATAAATAAAAAAAGAGCAAATTACTGACACACACAACAAGAGGGAAGACGCCCAGAGGAGAGCCACAGTATGTTGAGTAGACGAAGCCAGGTTCAAAAGAATTCTTGCTGTATGATTCCATTTATATGAAACTCTAGAGAAGACTAATTCATAGAGACCTGGGGCAGAGTGGGTGAACGGGATAGAAAGAATGGGGTGGGATGATATACAATTAGGTTTACATAGCTCTCTTAAAAGATAGTTGACCAGAGTGGCAGGGAGAAACGACCAGTATTCAACCTCTTCCAAGGAGCTAACTTGGCTTCTTCACTGGTAGCTCAGCTGGTAAAGAATCCGCCTGTAATGCAGGAGACCCCGTTTTGATTCCTGGGTCAGGAAGATCTCCTGGAGAAGTGATAGGCTACCCACTCCAGTATTCTTGGGCTTCCCTCGTGGCTCAGATGGTAAAGAATCCACCTGCAATGCGGGAGACCTGGGTTCAATCCCTGGTTCGGGAAGACCCCCTGGAGAAGGGCATGGCAACCCACTCCAGTCTTCTTGCCTGGAGAATCCCCATGGACAGAGGAGCCTGGTGGGCTACAGTTCATGGGGTGGCAAGAGTTGGACATGACTGAGTGACTAACCACAGCACAGTACAGCAAGAAGCTACCCAGTTTTGGAATGAATCAAAGTCCAGAGACAGAATTTTCCCTGCACTTTAATTTTCCTCATGCCTCTTGCCCTACCTCCAGACTTCTGACCTTGGCTTGAGGGCAGTCTGCCTATACCTCTTGGCTTTCATTGCCGAGGTCCCTGAGGCACTTCCAGATCCCACCACCCCATCCCCTTGCGTCCTTACCCCTTCCCTCCAGCCAGAGCAAACCAGCATCCTCTGTCACCCTCAGAGGAACCCGGTACCAAGAGACACGAACTGCAAAATGGTGGTTGAAGCTGCAAGATACAGCACGAAGAGGGGAGTCTACCTTCCTCTGATGTTCTTTCAAACAGATTCATTTCTCCTTTGATGTTCTCATGAAAATTCAGATTTTCCTTCCTGACAAGACCATACGGTAAAGTTTACAATAAGTTCAGATTGAGCTTAGAAGGGAAATGCAGTGGCTAGTTGGAATAAGACCATTGGCTTTGAGATGAGATAAATGTGAGTTCAAATGCCAACTCGGCCACTTTCATGAAAGCTTGACTTTCAAATAGCAGACCTGGCACACCAGAGCAGAAGCGATGATGAATCGTGCTGAGGACAGGATGTTTGCAAAGTACCTTGCTCAGCCCTTCTTGTGTAGCCTTCATTTAATCTTCATAACAACTCCATGAGGTAGGTTATGTCTGTAGGAGAGGAAAGCCGGGTTCAGACCCAACGTGACTGAGAGATGAAAGTGAGGTCCTCCCCAAAAGAGGAGGTGGCGTTAAAGCTGAAGCTCCCAGCCGCTCTGCCACTCTGTTGTGTTATCATGATTATTACTCCCGATAGCCTGACTGCTAGGAAATTACTTTGCATCTTGTATCAGGAAGGGTCTTATCTCCTCAACTGGACTGCCATCTATTTGATTAAAGGATTTATATCTCTTTCACCTCTGTATCATCAACCCCTCCCCTGTGCACATTGGAGGAGCTCATTAAATAGCAACTGAGACACATGGATATGCTTTGGAGAGAATTTTCTGACAGCCTGTCTTTTCCTCTCAACTCATTAGAAAAAGAAAAAAAGAAAAAAAAACAAGGTCACCTTAAATATGAATGTTCCATTATAAAAGTAAACATATCAAATGCAGAAACTTCAGAAAACTATAAAAATAGGGAGAAAAAATAAATTTTGATCTAACCACCCAAAGATTTGTTTAGACAAATGATGTTTTATCTCATTTCCTTCCAGTCTCCCTGTGCAGGGATTTTTACTATTGCTCTTTATCAAAGAGATTATTCTTTATAAATATTTTTTTATAATTAAAAAAAGGGTATTTGCACACTGCAAGAGAAAAAAACATGAAAAATGATACAAATTATTCAAAAGATCACAACCAAGAGATAGTTAATATTAACTCTTTGACATATTTTGACTTCTTTCTCTGCATTTCCTTCTGAGGACTCCAAATTGCAGGATAGGGGGGAGGGCAGCCTTGGCTGAGGCTCAGATCAGCTGAAGAACCTGTTTATGATCCATGAAACCATACTGAAGAAGACAGAGGTGTTTGTTCCGTTGTTTTAATTTAACACTGAATGTGGAAAGTACCAGATTTCCTATTTATTCTTAATAATTATATGATATTCTATTGTATGGCTGAACCCCAAATCATATAAGCAGTTCTGAGTGATTGGGCATGTCGGGGGTGTACAGGCATATTTGTAAGCACCAGTGAAAGTGGGCGTCTCCGCTGTTATCTCTGCTAGCAGTCTCTCTGGTCACTGATGAAGGGGTGACCGGGGCAGCCATGTGGACTCCTGGACTTCAAAGGCTGAGTTTCACCCACATTCCACTCTGGTTCTTTTTGGTATAAAAGCCTGAGCTGCCCACAGATCCAAGAGAGCCAGTGAATTTGATTCATCCAGAGGAGTAGGTTTCTGATCAGGAAACTTTGTGGGTTCCCCTGGAAACCTCCTGCAATTTTTCTAGACTGCCGGCTTCTAATTGGCCTCACAGATGGATGCATCGGGCTGGAGAGGGCACGGGAGCAGAAAAGGAACTTTTAAAAATGGACCTGTGCATGCGAGAAACAGTCCAGTGCTTCAGAGGAAGCAAAGGAAAGACACCCAGATTCTCCATTCCCTTTCCAGAGGCAACTGTTGTCCATGGATTCTTATGCATCCTTCAGGAGCTGTCTACACTTACATGATCATTTCTCTGTCTTTCCACCTATCTATTCACTTGTCTGGGTTTCCCAGATGGCTCAGTGGGTAAAAAATCCTCATGCAATGCAGGAGACACAGGTTCGATTCTTGGGTCAGGAAGATACCCTGGAGGAGGGCCTGGCAACCCACTCCAGGATTCTTGCCCGGAGAATCCCATGGACAGAGGAGCTGGTGGGCTACAGTCCATGGGGTCGCAAAGAGTCGGACACGACTGAAGTGACTGAGCACGCATTCACTTGTCCAGCTCTCTTTTTTCCATGTATCTATATAGCTAACTACTTATCCATTCATCTGTATAAAAAATCAGGGATCTTTAAATGAATGTTTATCACAAATAGAGCAGTTTAGAATGGACTTTAAGATGTAGAATCCTGGGCCCCCAACCCAGCCACCCATCTGCTTTGTAACAGTAGCCAAGATGCCTTGCTTTTCTTTGCTTCTGTTTCCTCCTGTATAAGATGAGTTCCCTAATGCCTCCCAAGGAGGCTGTGACTGTGCCTTGGGACATGGAGATGGGGAGGTCAGTGGAATGGAGAGTGAAGGTTTTGCTCTCCCAAGACCTGCAAGCAGGAAGGACAGCAGAGAAGTCTTCCACCCAAACGAGGGCACAGGAGAGGAGAACGCGGAAGCAGGGTGGCTAAGGGGAGCCCAGCCTGGGGCCCGGGCTGGTCACACTGGCATCCTCACCTGGTGTGAGGGGACAGCGTGATCCTTCGTAAACATTACCTCACCTGCTCTGCGGGAGATAAGGTGTTTGCTAAATTTTGTGGGACGAGCGGGCCCTTCCGCATGACCACCGCCAGGCCAGCTGCCTGCTCAGACCAGCTGCGGGGGCCTCCAGCTCAACTCTCCGCAAACACAGGAACCAGCAAACGGCGCTGGGTCTATTTAGTGTAAATAGAGGCAACTGGTCTTGAGATGAAGGACACGAGGTCACAGCTGGGAGAGGCGCAGTGTGGGGTCCAACCCTCTGCTGCGGCACTAGTCTGGGGTGACCTCTGGGCTTGGGGTGTGCATCAGGGCCTCTGTGTGGTGCGACCACGTGGAGGGTGCCCCCTGGAGCTGTGCGGCAGGGCAGTCCTTGGTCCTCGACGACGCGGAAAGTCTAGTCACCTGGGAAGTCCGCCGCTGTCCCCCCTGGCACTGCGCCCATCCGCAGCTGGCTCTCGCGTTCCATGCTGCTTCCTAATTCCAACTCTTAATTATGATTACACAGCTTTAGTACGTAGAGTTGATGTTAAGTAATGGCCCTGATTAAGAATGAATTTCAATTAAGCTTCATTCAGAACCTGCCTACAATTGACAAAGATTTGCAGCCTGAGAAGGGGAAAGCCTGCCTGTGCACAGACGTCTGACCTTCCTGCTGCTGATCTGTCTTGGCCAGATGGGTCTGCTTGATTTTGTGGCCTCAAGAGCACATTTCCTCACCACACTGGGCGTGTGTGCCAAGTCGCTTCAGCCGTGTCTGACTCTGTGCGACCCTGTGGACTGTAGTCCACCAGGCTCCTCCGTCCATGGGATTCTCCAGGCAAGAATACTGGAGAGGGTTGCCATGCCCTCCTCCAGGGGATCTTCCTGACCCAGGGATTGAACCCACGTCTCTTACATCTCCTGCATAGGCAGGTGGGTTCTTTACCACTAGCGCCTCCTGGGAAGCCCTTCCTCACCACACTATATGGGATATAAACTACATTTCCACCTTCCCTCCCACCCAGCCACATACTCAGAACCCAGGCAACAAGGAAACAGAACTAAACTACCCTGGAAGTAGGGAAACTGCACTTCTGAAGGTTCAGCCCAAGGGTCAGCACCCACCTCCCAGGTGAATGCCACCTGCATTGCCCATTCTATCTCAGGAAACAAAGCCCACTTGCTGTTCTCCAACTCTCATGATACCCACTCTACAGATGGGAAAACCAAGGTTCTTGAAGGTTGGAGACTCACGGCTAGTGGGAGTGAAGGGAAGACTGGAAATCAGATCTGATCTCAATGCTGTGCTCCCTCCAGTTGGAACACATCCTTCAGTAAAGCGCAAACGTCTATGCGTTTAGGAGACGCCAACCTCCTTTTATTCCCTATTGGGCCATGTAAACCGGTGTATCCCATACTTCAGGGCTCATGTGCCATGTAGGTGAGTTCTGCCACATCCACGAACACAATCATGTACCTAACAGTGAAAAACAAACTCATTTGTTTTCAAACAAAACTTTCTATCCTGCTTTAGAAACTGCCATCAAGCAAAAGTTATCACAAAAATACAACAATAAGAAATGAAACAAAGTTATTAAATTCAAACCAGAAACTGTTACCTTCTAAAAGTCTTAAGACTCAGACTTGGTCTTAGAGAAATGTTAAAGACACAAACATGAAACTGGAACTTTGTCCTTGGGATCATCAGAAGGCTTGAAAAAGAGTTGGAGAGAGAATCGTTATGTTGCAATGTGATTCAATGTTATTTAAAATCCTATGCTAGCACCGTCTAAGATAGACTCAAGAGCCCAGTGTGAGAGGGAAAGTGTGTCCAACACTTTCCAAGACCCTGATCTAGGCCTTTAGCACATAGTTCCTGACTTTGCCTCTGAGTAATACTGCCCTTCAGCTGCTCCATGAGTGACAAAATCCTGTCCAGAATTCAGCTCTCCTATCCCCAAGCCCTGGCCCAAGGATGAGGTGCTTTGGTGTTTCAAGTGCAAACACAATGAAATCAAAATTCTTTCCAGACCAGGTGGTGGGGTGAGTCCAGCTGCCGATGAGCCTGACCAACCAGTGTTGAATGTCATCACCAGCCCAGCATCGTCCATGATACTAGATTCCTGTCTTACAAAATCACGCACTGAAAAGCTAAACTCTAAAAACATTTTGATTTTTCTAGAAGAAAACGGTAAGTGAAAAATGGGATTCAATTACCATGAAAATAAAAGGGGCAATTTCACTCACGAATGCCATACTTAGAAGTTCAATTTGAAAACAGCCATTCAGATGAATCCCAGGCCAATTAAAGGGGGGAGAAAAAGGAAATTATTTATTAATCCCCTCTCAATCTAATCCTTCTGACTGAGTGAATCTTCCTTAGACTCAAAAAAGGTAGATGGACTTGAAACACAATTAATTAAGCACTTTAATAATTCAAGCCACAGAACTTTTCCTTTAAAAGTTGGGTATTTAGAGGACCCATTTGCTTAACGTAACCAGTCTAGTGACCCAAAAGCCCAAAATCAGAAGAGTGCTGTTCTGAATGGAGCTGAAGGACTCCCTGTTCTTTTCCAAGGGATTTGGGGTGAAGTTACAACCAAGCCCTTTAACAGAGTCAGAGACTTTTAGGTAAACCTGGCCCATATGTTCCCATTTCCTACACCTGGAAAACTCCACTAGAAAAGAAGACAGTCTTGTTAGAAGTGGAAAAACAATATGGAAATTAACTTATGCCAGACAACCAGACAGACATCATTAACCAAACATAACCAGACAGACGTAAGTAGTGGTCTACTGCTACTCATTCTTTCTTTATATTTTTATGCCTGGCATTGGAGTGATGGTTTCTGAAGCCACACCTAGCATATTTTCTCCTGTCATGAATAGCAACAGCTGGAGCCTCACTGCACAAGGGTTGGATGTCTGCAAATTACCAGCTGTGGAAATGAGATCTCAGTTTCCCCATCTATAAAATGTGGATAATTATAGCACCTACCTCATATCAGATCGTTGTAAAGATTGAATGACAGTGTGCTTAGCACAGCACATGGAGCATAGTCAGTGCTCAGTGGACAGTTGATGGTTGGTACTAACCCTGGCTCAAGCTTGCGGCAAGGTTTTTCTCAGCAGTTCCTGACTTGCCTGTTGGGAGAAGATGCTTCTCTGCTCAGAAGTATTCAGAACACCTGCAGGAAGGTAGTGAGCAACTCCACTCCTCTGTGCGTCTCTGAGATACTTCTCTGTCCTCAGTTCAATTTTCTGCCCTCCACATGGGCCAAAGATGGATGGCCAGGGCCAAAGCAGGCACGATCATCTTCCTGAGGACCTGACTGATGGGGTGGGGTGGTGCCACATGCAGCACATGCAAGAGGCTTGGGCTCAGACCGGCTCCGTCCGGGAAATCCATTTTGACTGAGAATCCAAAGATAATCCAAAGATTTCGTGTACACATGCCAAATCCCGTGCACACATATGCATCTCTCCCTCTCTCTGCGTATTTATCCCACACACATCTGGGCAAACACTCATCCCCCCAGGTGACATTGCACGCACGTAGCTGTCCAGTCCTATGATAAAATGCAGTGTTTCTCCCAGAGTGAAGCTTAATGTGCCTCAGCCTGGGGATTTATACTGAGCAATAAAATCCACAGAATCAAGAAATGCAAATAGATTGTCGAATATAATATTATCATTGTCAACATAAAAGATTTTTTATTTACAGCCCCCCAAAAGAAAATACACAGCAGTGTCATTTGTTTCAGGGAATGCAAAAAAGGTTTCAACAACTAACAGGGCATGTTTCTGAGCAAAATATGCCCCGTATATGATGTCGGAACACCTATTGTCAGTGGCCGCGCGTGTCTGTGTCCTTGCAAACAAGCCCATGGAGTCGAGTTGGAGAAGGTCACTTCCAGCCTCTTTGAGCAACAGGCCACCTGCCTTGCCCACACACGAGCCAAGAAGCACAGATTTACTCATCAGGAAAGGGCCTCTGGGGTTGGCCATACCCGAAGAGCGCTTCTCAGGACAAGGTGTCTGAAGAGTCGCTGATACGGCTTCCTGAGGGACAGAAGTGGGATGTGAGAGTGGCGGTGAAAGGGCTGGTGCGCTGGGCCAAGGCAGGCTGTGAGGAGGGGATGCCGCAGAGCAGATGGGGACATCACTCCGTCTTCCCTCTGGAATGCATCTCTAGAAACTTCATCCTCACTTTCCCAAATGCTAAAGATCCTTCCAGCAACCCTTTTGTTGCACACATTACGAATCTCTGAGCCCAGTTTTTTTCTTGGATTTGGTTGAAAAATAAATCCACTATTTTATTTAAGGATTTGGGTGTCCTGTGAGACCTGGTCACTAGGATAGTTTCATTTCCATCTGAGAAGGAAGGATACACATTTATAAAGCTTTCAATAGTAATAATCACCAATTATGTTAGGTGATTCTAGCCAATTCCACCAATGGCCCAAAGAAATATGCAGGAATCTTCAGATCCACTTTACAGATGAGAAAACGGAGGTTTGAGAGAAGTAAAGTGCACTATCCACAGTCACCCAACTTGTAAGACAGAGAACCGAGACACACACGTTTAGGTTTGACTCAAGGCCACGGTCCTGAATTTTACCCTAACCTGCCTGAGCACCCATTGCCTCAGCCTGTCCTGGGTCCCCTAACAAGGGCACATCACTCAGTCCTCCCGGGTGAGGTAGGCATTACGGTTGCAACTCACAGATGAGCAAAATGAGGATCCAGAGAGGAAAAGCGTCTGTCCAGGTCATACAGATATTATGGAGCTTGACTAGGATTTGGACCCCAAGCCCTGGTTTCACATCCTGCAAGATATAAAATGAGAGGCTGAAGGTGTAGTGATTATGACTTTTCAGTCCACCATACTCCCTATCAGTCCTACCCACTGGGCGAGTTCCATGAGTTTTAGCAATCAAATCAGTGACCTCATTTTGCATGCAACAACTCCTAGTTCTTACTTTGCATGCAACAATTCCTAGTTCATTTGGACAAGGAAGGTCTTCATGTTTGAGAAGATGATTCAGTAAAGCACTCCTGGCCATCCCCAGGGTTTTTGCATCCAGGATGGGTTGAAAGGGTCATGTCAGTCAACTCCAACTAAGAAGGAGGGGAGGAAACCCTACCTCAGGGAGCAAGTTGATCTCCAGGGATTACATGCTCTTAACTCAGTCCTGATTCATCCACCACAGATCCCCTCTTGACCTTCCACCACGAAAAGTCATGACAGAGCCCAAAGCATGGTGAGCTCCGTCGGTCTGCCGTCACTGGAGCCCATTATCCCATGAGGTCAGAGTGGAGAGGATGCGTTCAATCAGGCAACAACAAATACTGGCGAGCGTAAAAGTGGGGACACCGTGTCACGGGTTGGGGGTTTGGTGGTGGAGAGGAGCACAGACACATTCTCTGATATCTGGGACGTATGTCTTAGCCAGCGAAACAGATAAACCAGAGCAGCCATCAGATGGTGCTAAGTATAAGAAGACAGTGAAAGAGGGGGTGTCACACTGGGGAGCTTGTTGGGGGTAAAATGAGATGCTGAGGCCAGAAAAAGCCTCCCCGCGGAGGTGACGATGACAGAGACCTGCTGGCAGTGGGCCAGCCCAAGGAAGGCCTCGGCCTCCCAGGCAGCCCTGGGGAGTGGTTCTGGGCAGTCATCCGTCAGTTTCTGCGATGACAGGAAAGTCACAAGGTGCCCCAGACTCTCATTTTAGTCAACAGTGAATCACAGCTCCTGGGAGCACCACCGCCCCAAACTCCCAGGCACCCAGCGCAGCCGCAGCAGTGGTCTGTTTGAGCAACAGAGAAGAGTGTCCCAGACACACTCAGAGGAAGACCTCTGCCGGGAGGCGAGGGCTCCGGTGTCTTCTTTCTTTCGCTCTCTTTCTTTCTTTCCTTCTTCCTTCCTTCCTCCCGCCCTCCCTCCCTTTCTCCCTTCCTTTCTTTCTTTTTTACGCTTGCCCGAACCACATAGCTAGTGAAATCTTAGTTCCTAACAAAGGAACTGAACCCAGGTCACAGGAGTGAAAGCGCCGAATCCTAACCACGAGATCACCAGGGAACTCCCTCCAGTTTCACCTTCAAACCGTGGGCATCTTGGGGATTCAGAGCATCTCATAGGATGCCTCCTGCTATAAGGACCTGGAGTCAACTTCCATATAGTTAATTTCCATACCTGCCTTTGGAGGATTCTGCGTGAAAGGAGTACTGATAAGGGAAATGGAGGTGGGGGGTCTCTGTTTGCTGATAGAGGCTAGTTGACATTGGCAAAGAGAAAAGTTACTGGCATTAACAGAACACCTTGAGCACCATCCTTGAGCTAGATACTTCACCTGTGTTGTCTCCTTCAAACCCAGGAGGAAGATATCAAAAGACGCAATCTTGCAGCCCAGGATATTGAGTCTCTGAGAGGTAAAGCAAATTCTTCAAGGTCACATAGCAAGAAAGTGTCAGAGCCGGAAATGATCACACTGTACTACATTAATTACTAATGCATAACTGATTACATTATGTTTATTGCATTAAAATCTAATGTGCTGATCAGTTACTAGGTTCCAGGCTCCTTGTTAGATGCCCAGGAATACAGACCACTTCACTGAAGTCTCACCACACAGAATTACTATTCCCATCAAGCTGATGAGAAGATTGAAACTCAGGATGGAGGAATAGCTTGCATGGGTCACTCAGCTCCTAAAGAAAAGTTGAGGTTCAAACCCTGTTATCTCTGATTGACAAAAACATCCTCCCTTTTTTTTTTTTTTCCAAGAGGCTTATGTCAAGTGAGGGAAAGATGGAAATGTTCCATATTAAAAGAGACCAAAAAAATATGACAAATACATGCAAAGGCTGAAAACTGTGCTGAGAGAAAAGTACTATTCTGTGGTCAACTAACAAAATTGAAATGTGGATGATAGATCAGATAAAAGTTCAATCTTGAATTTACGATGTTGGTGACTCTGCTATGATGATGTAAGAGAATATCTTCATCCTTAGAAAACACCCAGGACAATACTCAGTGATAAAGGCTATGATATATGCAGTTTGTTTATATGGTTCAGAAAAAAAAGTTATATGTGAGTGCATGTATATATGACTTGATGCATATGTGTGTGCATGCATGCATGCATACAGACAGAAGAAGCAAATGAGGCAAGATGTTAACAATAAATGAATCTAATAGGTTTATTTACTTGTCTATAAGTTTGAAATTATCTCCAAATATAAAAGCAGAGAGAAAGAGAATTGCCAGATGTCACAAAACCTTGTGAGTTTTTCCAGAGTCCTCCTCCATAGATTTTCAACTGTTTTCTGTGTCCTAATTCTTCCTCTCTGTCTGAAATTCCACCATTACTAATTCATTCCTTCAGCTTTACATGCCAAATGTTTAAATTGGAGGAGAAGGAGGAGGAGTTACCTGTTCAGATCTTAAGGAGACTGAACTGGAAATGTCAATGTTTTCACTGTTCAGTCACTAAGTTGTGTCCAACTCTTTGCGACCCCATGGACTGCAGCATGCCGGGCCTCCCTGTCCCTCACTGCCTCCAAGAGTTTACCCAAGCAACTGTTCATAGGAACCATCATTTGTTGAGAGTTACATGCAAGGTATGGTGATAAGCACTCTGCGTGTTGTCTCACCTAACCAACTTAATAGTCCCAAACATCATAAAAGGTAGGTACTCTTGCTCCCTCCATTTTAGAGACTCAGAAACCTGGGAACAGAGATTGTTGCAACTGACCCCAAGCCCCTCAGCAAATAAGCAACCAAACTCAGGTTTGAATTGAGACATGTTTGAATCCAAAGACAAAACTCTTCTCCTCTATAATAGTGCAATCATTCAAATAAGTAAACAGTTTGCTTTAACAGCAGAAGAAGAAGCTAGATGGCAATTAATACCCACGCTTGCATTCTTCTCAAGAGGCAGAGCTGACTTCCTCGTCCCTGCTCAGTGTCCTAGGCACTGCGCCTATGTGCTGAGACTGTCATCTTCATCTTCCGGAGGAGATCTCTAGAAAGGTCTCAGGAGTGGCTCCCTGCCGTAGGATATCAGCTGGCTTCTGAGTGCCCACAGGGGTTTAGATATCACTGGCAACTCGCCTTGTGCTGTCATTGCTGTCTCTAAGCACCTGCGGGTCGTCTCCTTGCCACATGGCCAGCCCCGCTGTCAGACGGTGGTGAGCAGGTAAAGGCTGACCTCTGAGACTGATGGCTCATGAGAACCCCCTTTGGGAGGCTCTCCACCACCCCAGGAATCAAGCATTAGCTCTTACAGAGCACATAGGCTCCTGAAAAATCAATCCGTAAGTTTCTAGTTCCGTGTCTGACTGCCTCCTCCTTCATCCCAGTTCAGATCAAGCTAAGTTTCTTCCACAGACCTGAAAGTGTCTGATTTTTCTCACCATTGGGCAAATGCTCTTTCCCATGCCCAGAACGTCCCTTGTCCTAACTCCGATTTTCCTGAAAAGCTCTGGTTTGTTGTTTTTGTCCCAACCTAGATATCACTTCCCCCAGGAAGCCTTCCCTGAGTTCTAGACCAGAGTAGATGCCCCTCCTTCAGGGTCTCCAGACACCAAGGTGTTAACTTGGTTTTGTTACCTATTAATCTCTTGATAACAAGATTAAGAGAGAGGTGAGAGATTAAGCATCTCTCACCCTTTATTAGCTCTTTATAGCCCCATGAAGCAAGGGATATGTTTTCTTCCCCCACTTAGTGGCCAAAGCTAAGCTTTCTTCCCCCAGTTTAGTGCAAAATAATGACTCAGGAAATATTTTGTTTTTGAGTAAATAAATGAAACTTTCCAGATAGCACAATGGTAAAGAATCTGCCTGCCAATGCAGAAGATGTAAGAGATACAGGTTTGACCCCTGGGTTTATCTACTCCAGGAAGATCCCCTGGAGTAGGAAATGGCAACCCACTCCAGTATACTTGCCTGGAAAATACCATGGACAGAGGAGCCTGGTGGGCTACAGTCCACGGGGTCACAAAGAGTCGGACATGGCTGAGAGACTAAGCACACAGATAAAGGAAGGAAAACTAAAGAATGATCCTTTTTATGTGTTTTCTTTTACTTACTTATATATATATTTTTGGCTATGCTGGGTCTTCCTTGCTGTCCGTGGGCCTTCTCCAGCTGCAGTAGGCGGGCTTCTCATGGCAGTGGCTTGTCCTGCTGCAAAGCATGGATGTAGGGTGTGCAGGCTTCAACAACTGCAGCTCATGGGCCCTAGAATGGGGCTCAGTAACTGTGTGCATAGGCTTAGCTGCCCTGCCCCACATGAGGTCTTCCCAGATCAGGCTGGTGGGTTCTTAACCACTGAACCACCAGGGAAGTTCTGAGAATAATCTTAAACTGGATGTCCATGTGCAGTATGAGGGTTTGGAATTAAGGCCAAGATTTTATGGGCTTCCCAGGTAGCACCAGTAGTAAGAACCCACCTGCCAATGCAGGTAAACACAAAAGACGCAGGTTCAATCCCTGAGTTGGGAAGATCCCCTAGAGGAGGACACAGCAACCCACTCCAGAATTCTTGCCTGGAGAACCCCGTGGGCAGAGGAGCCCAGCATAGAGGTCACAAAGAGTCAGACACAACTGCGGTGACTCAGCATGCTCATGCACATGAATCTATGATGTGAGAAGCAGTTTGGAAAACTAACTCAGGCCCTGGTCAAGCAGACCTTGTTTGGCAGCTCAAGTCTGCAACTCTTTGTGCCTTTAAGTGAGGAAACTAACTTCTCTAGATCTGTTCCCTCATCTGTAAACTGCACATCAGCATGACCTCTGTCTCGTAGTTCTGTTCTGAGCACCAAACATCAGACCCATAGCCCACACAACTTGTTATCAAGGTTCTGACCCTAGCAAACACTGGGTAAGTATTGGTCATTATGATTGTGACTTGTAATGCTATTGTAAGTATTATCATGATCATTATTGTTAAAGCTCTATTAAAAGTAAAAGAAGCAGACAAAGCCATTTAGCTGACTGCTGCCATGGAAACCAGGCTAAACACCCAGAACTGTAATTGACTCTTTATCCAGATGTTGAAGGTACTACAGCATCTGGGGGCTTTGCCTCACGCAGGATCTACATTTGCAAACAAGATTTCTGTTTCCTTTGTCAAACTCAGACTTAACTAGGGAAAAATAAAACACGTTGCTTCAAATTCCTGGTCTCTTGTGTCCCCAACCAACACAGATGTGTTCTGCTAAATCTGGTCTACAACCTTGAGACAGGCAAGGTAATTCTTGGTTGCTGTTGGTACATATTTTCAGGTACATTTAGTAATAATAAATGGACTACCAGTTCAAGAGACTTTAGTCCTGTGGGCATGAATATTGCAGCTGGAGAGGTCGAGGTTGAAAAGGCAAAAATGCATCATGGTTAGGCATGAGTCCCTTAGAAAGCAAGATCAAACTTGTCAGTCCTAAAGAAAATCAATCCTGAATATTCAATGGAAAAAACTGATGCTGAAGCTGAAGCTCCAATAATTTGGCCACTTGATGTGAGAAGCCAACTCATTGGAAAAGGCCCTGATGCTGGGAAAGGCAGGAGGAGAAGGGGACGACAGAGGATGAGATGGTTGGATGGCATCACCCATTCAATGGACATGCGTCTGAGCAAGCTCTGGGAGGTGGGGAAGGACAGGGAGGCCTGGAGAGCTGTGGTCCATGAGGTCACAGAGTCGGACATGACTGAGCACCCGAACAACCACCACCTGGGGCAAAAACTGTCTTCCTTCTGTACCTCGTCTTCATCTGCAAATGAGTGCTCATCGGAGATTCTAGCTCAGAGGGCTTCATGAGAGGGTTAAATGACTAGGTATTTGTAAAGGGCTTTGAGCAGGGCCTCATACGAAGTGTTTGTTAAATAAAGTGAATACCAGCACTTTGTGGTCAACTCAAACAAGAGAGAAAATTATAGATTGTAACCTCAGAGCCTTGGAGACTATGGATGCCTGTATTTATTTCTGCATTTTTGTTTCAAAGATACCTGCTCAGGAGAGCAGGAAGGAGGCAGGAAGAGAATCCTTTTTGTTCTGCCTGTATAGCTGGCAATTCCTATGGGGGAGAAATCAATGAGAATTTGATAAACCGTTTGCAACCCTCTCCGGTGAATCCCTAAAATTGATTCCACTGAAGTCTTTGAGTTTTAAGTCCTCTATAGAGGAGGCAAAAAATAAACACAGGCTTTTCTCTAAGCTAGGAGGTAGATTTTTGTTATTTCCAACTAAAAAAAATTTTTTTAAAAAGCCAAGTTACACCCAAGTCAAAGGTAATTTATTTTATGAGGAGTTGTTCAAGTATATAATAAGTTAGCACTATTCATAATAACCAGCCACAAGTATTATACATGTAAAGGGCATTTTAAAGATCTCAAAATGTATTTGCATATCTTATCTGCTATCTACATATGGCCCATTCTTTCTGAACCACAGAAGGAGCAGTAGTACAAGGCCCAGAACGACATGACTTACATGCTTCTGTATGAGCTTCTATTCATAAGCAAGTGATTTTGTGTTTCTAGGCCTCAGTTTTCCTGCCTGTAAAGTGAGTATAATGTCCCTTACTTTGTGGTGTGTTGCAAGTATTAAGTGAGTAAGATGTGTGAAGTCCACTGCATGGCAACTGGCATACATTGTTACTGTTTACTGCCTCACACAACAAAATATGAAAATTAGATTATAAGAATAGAATGTGAAAGTTTAGAGGAAGTACCTTGAAAATTGCACATGAGGGCTATTATTTAAATGGGATTCGATTTAAGGACTGATAGTTAAATTTCTAGGTGTGATAGTGGCAGTAGGGTTGTGGTTAAGGGAAGGGGTCGTATATGTATGGCCGATTGATTCTGCTGTTCAGGAGAAACTATTTATTGAGACTGGGTCTCCACGAAGTTTTCTCCTCTGCAGGGTAAACCTCCCTTGCATGTTCAACCGTCTTTACTTCCCAGACCCGTCCTGATAGCCCCCAGGGTCAAGACCAGCATGATGATGAGAAGCCCAGTCGCAACACTGAAGAAGCCCCAGCTCTCAGGGGCCCTGGCTGCACTAGCAGGAGCCTGGGAGTGAGGGCCTCTTTGTATTTTCTCCCTGGGCACCTCTCTTGCCTCATCCTACTGCCTGCCCGGAAAGTAACTCCCTCTTTCACATCCCTGAACTCCAGATGTGGTCAAACCCAAACACACTATGGAAAAGTTTGCCATTTCCAAGCTCTGCACACCATACTGTTAACTCTAAGACCCCACCTCTAGTCTCTTAACATCTCCCCTCTTCACCCTAGGTCTGTCTCTGCGCCTCCATCCCCTATCACATACACACATGGGTTCTATCAAGCCAGCACTGGTCCATCCTCTCCCTATGTGGTTTATGTCTTAAGACTAGGAACAGACCTTTACACTTAATCTGAATAAATTTAGTCTTGTTTCTTTCAGCATCTCCTTCCACTGAGAATCATCTTTTCTTAGGTCCTTATTTATTATCCAGTCTATTAGCTGAATTTTCCCAAGTCTTGTTTTCATTCATTGATCATATATTCCCTGAGCACCTGTTCTGAGCCAAGCCCTGTGCTAGGGGCACAGAAATGAGTGGCCTGTCTCTGCCCTTGATAATCTCCGTTGTTGTTCAGTCACTAAGTCATGTCCAACTCTTTGCAACCCCATGGACTATAGCATGCCAGGCTCCTCTGTCCTCCATTATCTCCCGGACTTTGCTCAAATTCATGTCCACTGAATTGGTGATGTTATCTAACCATGTCATCCTCTGCCACCCCTTCTCCTTTTGCCTTCAGCCTTTCCCAGCATCAGAGTCTTTTCCAATAAGTTAGCTCTTCGCATCTGGTGACCAAAGTATTAGAGCTTCAGCTTCACCAACAGTTCTTCTGATGAATATTCAGGGTTGATTTCCTTTAGGATTGACTGATTTGATCTCCTTGCAGCCTAAGAGACTCGCTGGCAGAGTCTGAAGGAAGAAACAGGCAGTTAAACAGCTGATGACAATTCAATGGGCTGAGTGTGATGGTGGAGAAGAATAGGGGTGCTGCGTGCATAGAGGGGCTATTAGACTGGACAAAAGGGCCAGGGAAGGCTTCTGGAGAGATAGCATGTTTTGAGATTGGAGAGGATAA
The DNA here is from genome assembly GCF_033118175.1 of Dama dama. Taxonomy (NCBI): domain Eukaryota; kingdom Metazoa; phylum Chordata; class Mammalia; order Artiodactyla; family Cervidae; genus Dama; species Dama dama. Next base: position 10,743,816 of record NC_083705.1, read on the forward strand.
CCAAGTGCTGTGTGTCACTGGATCTGATACACAACTGAAGATCTTCCTTCAAGTTATTAGTGACCTTAGAGATAGGATGAAGGCTAAGCCTTGTTGCAACCAGGAAATCACTTCCACCTGAGAGAAAGTCACCCTGATGAACAACTGTGTGCTTTAAAAAGGCTGCTATGAGCTCACATGGGGCCTTTGTGCAAGCAAGAATTCAGAAAGGGCAGCCCCCGCAGCCTCGGGTCTGCTCCTCCTCTTCTCCCCCCTCCCCAAGTGGCCTGGTGAGGGAAGCACAGCCCAGACAGTGGCGGGGGGCAGGGGGGTCCCCGAGCTGTGCAGCCCCTCGTCCTCTGCTTCTCTCTTCCATCCATGCACACTGACGCCCCTCTTCAAGCTGGTGATACAAGAGGGGGCCTGGGACCAGCCCAGAGTCCCCAGGCCGGCCAAAGGGGCTAACATTCAGGTCCCCGGGTTTGCGAGTATCAGTCAACAGATTTCTGTTCGGAACCTACAGGATTGCAGCCCCAAGGAGCTTACTGCTCCTGACTTCCTAAACTGTCAAGTTCTGCATCAAAGCTGCATGCAGTTGGCCATCTCTTTATTAAGGAAACAGCACCCCCTGCCGTCACTCCTGATTACAAGCCAATTTGCTTTCCACCTTATGACCTGAGCTGTGCTTACAGTGGGGTGGGGGTGGGTTATCTACTCACAACATTTCCGGAAAGAAGTCCAGCCAAGCCACTGTCCACTGCTTTGATTTGTTGGCTGGCTTGCTTGATTTCAGATGCACTTGGGCTGAGGATTTGGGGATACAAACTGATCTATTAATAACTATAATACTACCAACGACCAGTTATTGAACACTTTATATGTTATGCACATACATGGATTATTTTGTTTAATTGTCTCAACAATAAAGGCTATTATCTCCACTTTGCATATTAAGAAGCTGAAATATTGACCACTCGGTACAATTATCTGATGTCTATGAAAGTGAAAGTGTCAGTTGCTCAGTCGGGTCTGACTCTGCGACCCCATGGACTATAGCCCATGGCTCTCCTGTCCATGAGATTCTGCAGGCAAGAATAGTGGAGTGGGTTGCCATTCCCTTCTCCAGGGGATCTTCCCAACACAGGGATAGAATCTGGGTCTCTTGCAATGCAGGCAGATTCTTTACCGTCTGAGCCACAGGGAAGCCTTTTATGTTTAGCAATCTAATGATAATTTAATAACTCTATGCGCTCTGTGCATTTGTGTTCAGTGCCTACTGTACCTCAGGCTCCAGCGGCAGCACGATAGTAAGGCACAGCCGTGCCCCTCGTGGGGTCAGGACCGAGTAAGGAGGGGACCAAGAAGAGAGAAGAGCTCATGCTGATTGGGCAGCCACCGTGTGCCACTCTGCTCCGTGATTTAACTGCACCATCTCATCTAGTTATCCAACAATCCCATGAGCTAAGTGTTTATGTACCTATTCTTCAGATGAGAAAACCTGAGTTTGCACTGAGCTCAAATGACTTGCCTATGGTTGTACAGCTGACTGCTGGAAGAGGTAGGAGTTAAACTACCCAATCCTAAAGCCCTACTTTTTGAGCATATATATTCAAAGAAATACTGTTTTTTTAAAAAATTTATTAAGGCATAAGAGGGGTGTCAGAAAGGCAAGCAGATAATTCACTAAAATAGTGATCTTTGAGTTCCATTGAGCATTCATTTACTCAGTCATCCAAAAAGCCAGACAATGTTTACTGAGCATACACTATGTGCCAGGCATTTTCCTGGAAACCAGGTAGATGATGGACAACTAGTATGATGTTACTTGCTTCATAGGGATGGGATATGACGTTCCTAAGCAATGGAACCCCCAGGAAACTCTCCAGTTGGGATCGGGCACTAGGAAGAAAGGGGAAAGGCAGGTGTCACGGAAGCACGAGGCTGCCTGAGTGAGGCTGCAGTGTGTTGGGGGGCGTGGGCTGCCCCAGAAGTCCGGAAGCAGGGGCCAAAGGAGAGGGTGCAAGAACCACCAGGCAGAAGATAGAATACATCGGAAGAGTCAAGGCAGGGAAGCAGCTGGGAATGGGAAGGTAGGGAAAAGGAGAAATGGGGAGGAAGGTGAGTGAGGCTGGGCAAGGTGGAGGTGGGTGGTCACAGGAAATCAAGCCATGTTAAGGATTAGACATGTTAGTCTGGACCAGAGCTTCTCAAGCTAGCTGCAGGAAACAAAAATTCTGTTTTTGTTTCCCTGCTCCCTCATATACCAACACTTTTGTAAATTAAAAATTTGAAAAAGGAAAGATAGACACAATTACAACATAAACAGGATTACCAGATTCAACAGACTTAAAATTTCTCTGTCATATTGCTATTTTTTGTACTTGTCTTCTTGTGGACCAGTTACTGTTTGCAAACTGGTACCTGTCAAAGGCTATCCTTTGAAAAACACCGTTTTCAGGCTCACGGAGCTATTGTATCTGTTTCTGGAAAGATAAGCAACATTCCTCCAGTGGGCATCGAGGGCAGAGACAGTGCCATGGAGAGCAATCTGACGAGTCTGGGGAATGGCAGAGTATAGGGCAGCTGGGCCAAAGGGCTGAGAAGCAAGGCTGGCAAGCAGACGCAGGTCTTGGAGGCTTTTTCAGCTTTGGTGAAGAGATGAGCAGTAAGAACTTCGCTGAGCAGACCCTAAATAGCAGCAGCAGTTGCCACGGTCATCGCTCTTTGAGTGTAGTGAAGTAGACACGGGCAGCTTTCAGTGTAAGAACTGCCATGGTTTGCCCATCTGATTGCAACCTCAGCATCGTCCCTCCACCAAAAGGAGAGAAGGAAGAAAGGGCAGAAGGAAGGAAAAAAAAAAGCATCTGATTAGATCAATACTTAAGTCAAAGGCAGCCATCTATAGTTAGATGAAAAAGAAGAAATGCAATCACTTTAACCAGCAGGATTGGCCTGTACTTGATGCCATTTGATGCAATCTCAGGTATTAAGAAATATTCATTTAATCATCCCAGGTGTATTAAGAGTTCCTTCAGAAAAGAAAAGAAAATCCTACATTTAATAGAAACAACTTCCATTTCCAAGTCCTGGGTACAAATGTTTTTCACACTACATTTACAAATGAGAATACTGGGGCACAGGGCAATTCCTTAGAGTCCTGGAATTCACACAAGCAAATAAATGGTAGATAGAAAATTCCAGCACAGAGCCTGCACTTCCTCCCGCTCGTTCACACAGCCCTGGGCTCACCCACACTGCCGGGATAGTGGAGTGGGAGACGAGGGGCCTGGTGGGTGCAATGCTAGGTTCAAGAGTCCCAGGGCAGGACTGGGAGGGCTGTTGGGGAAATATTCTGTATCACTCACACATTTTCCTTAGCTGAGCCACTGGTGGCCACGGGATGGGGCTCAAAAGCAGTGATAAGGGAGCTTCTTAAATGTTCGGTTGGAGTAGAACTAGAAAACAACGTAAATGACTGCTTTAAGGAAACTGTGAAATGCAAAGGAAAGATGATAGACAAGGAGTGTAAGGGTTGTAAAACTAGGTTGTTTAAAAACTACTCAGCAGACCTTTCAAAGGAAAATCTGATATTTCCTTAAAATTGCTAGAGTAACACTTCATTGAGCATGCACCCAGTGCCTTATCCCGTTTATCTTGTTCGGTTTAATCTTCACCATGACCCTAGGATGTAGGTTTGAGTACAGCCTTCCCCTGGTATCCAGGAAGGAATGGTCCCAGAAACCCCTGCAGATACTGAAATCCAAAGATGTTCAAGTTTCTTATATAAAAAGGTACAGTACAATTGGCCCTCCATAACTGTAGGTTCCACATGTGTATATTCAGAAGGCTGATGGTATTACCATTATACAGATGAAAAAACTGAGGTCCAGGAAAGTTAAGTGAGTTGCTCAGAGTCCCAGAGCTAGTAAACGGAGAATCCAAAATTTGAACCAGGTTACCAGACTCCAGGGCCTAAACTCTCAAACTCAACATGGCCTGTCTCTTGTGCTGATGAGAGACTGCAAGCCTTAGCCAGTGAAGTGGAGGCTAGACTATCCTCGAAAACAGCTGGGGCGTCCCTGGATTGCCTGATGCTGGGAGTGCTGGTCACTATGTGTCTGAAGTGGGAGTCCTCCTTCTGGCACCAAATAAATGGAGGTCCCATGGCCCCTCCTGAACGGCATTGAATAGATCATCTGGATGGACTCATGGGTGAGGTTTTCATTTCTTCTCATGTGATTCCTCAAACAGTGCTCTGCCAGACAATGAACATCCAAGGACAGCAGCTGAAGGCAGATGGTGTTCTGCATGGGTGGGTTTCCTTTCTAGAGGGCGTTGCCACAGCACCACAGCCCTATTCGATGCACATACCAGGTAGACTCAATTTAGTTGAGAGTAATTTGATCTTGGCACAATGATACCTATGCTCCTGACAGTCAGCATCATGGCAGTGGGAATCATCCAGGACAAATCCAAAGAAGCAATCAGGGTCAGACAGCTTTGAAATGCCACCTTTGCGCTCACCTTAAAAAAGACTCTCGGAGGGGACCTTTCAATGGAGGTGGCCACCAACATTACCCTCAGTTACAACCAGTCATTCCAGAGGTCTCCCTGAAAACTCCCTGCAAAACTGACAGTTGGACTGAGAAGATGGCCAACCAGATGTTAGGAGGAAATATTTGATAGTAAATCAATAAAGTCTTGGTCTTCTTGAAGCTGATATTATAGAAGGGAGAAAAACACTGAGAGAGAAAATTCATAATATGTGAAACAATTAGTGATTGTGGTACATTTGGGGAAGAAAATAAAGTGGAGGATGAGTCAGAGAATAACTGGGTGAGTGAATCAGTCAGAGTCCAGGTGGGAGACACTCAAACTGGATGATAGGAGGAGAGACAGTTACAAAGATGTAGGCAAGATTGGATGAAGAAGAAGGCTGTGGGATATTAACACCATGGCTAGAAACAGTGTGGCACTATTTCTGTCCACAGCCTGAAGTGGTACGGGGAGAAGGCAGTTACCAGAACCTGGAACAAGACATCACTTGAGAGCATGATCAATAGGAGATGTGATCTTTGGAAGCAGAAGTGACACCACCACCTTCGATGACCCAGCAGAGGGGGAGCAGGGATAATAAATAAGACCTGATATCAGAAACTTCATTGGGAGGAACCACTTTGATGCTTCCCTTCCAAGATGAATTTCCATGAATGTGAGGCTTGACAAAGGCGGGTTAGGGAGAAGAGATGACCAAATAGAGCAGAAATAGCTCACAACTTCATTGTAATCCTGTAATAAACCACTCTTCAAGTGCCGTTGCTTGGGAGTCACCTGGGATTTGGCTATTTTAAAAAGTTTTTTGCATATCAAACCAGCAAAGGAGCTCTGGTCAAGCCAGAGGGAGGTGGTTTCTGGACTTTAAACAATGACCTTGGGCAGGTCACTGTATTTCCAGGCCTCAGTTTCCTCATTTGTACATGGAGGGCCGTAGTCCTCATGGTTTTTAGGTACCAGGCAAGGCTGTACAGAAGAAGAAGCCCAAGCTTTGAAGCCAAGTAGTATGAGTTCAAGTTTCGCTCTGCTCCTGGCTAGACCACCTTGGTCACACCGTATATCTGGGCCTCAGCTTCACTGTCTGGCAAACAGGTAAGAAAGTGTCTACCCAGGCCAATCATGACGTTTAAAGGGAACATGTAAAACCTCCAGTGTTTTGTGCAAAGAATAGGAGCTCCATACATATCTATTGCTATCCTTCAAGGCAATGTCACAAGGACCAAGAGAGCAGACTCCAAGGTAGACAGCATCGGTTTGAAACCAACTCTACCACTTTCTGCTCTAGTATCTTGGGCAAATCATTTAATCTTTCTAAGCCTCTGCTTCCACATCTTTATTTATTTATTTCATTTAATTTTATTAGTTGGAGGCTAATTACTTTACAATATTGTAGTGGTTTTTGCCATACATTGACATGAATCAGCCATGGATTTACATGTGTTCCCCATCTTTAAAAGAGGAAAGAAAAGATACTGCCTGCCCTTATAGGATTGTTGCCAGAATCAAATGAAATAATGTATGTTTTCTACTTTGAATATCTTCCCCATCACCAATCTGCATCCCTTCAGCTGTAATATTTTGCAGCTGTACATAACATTCCAGAGTTTTCCAGTATGTTCTATATAAGATTGTCTTAATATGTTTAGTTCAAACAAAGTTACATGGGGCTGGTTAAATATGGTATCATCAGACTTCTCGATATAATTAAATTGAACACATAAGCCTGAAGCCTGCCTTGCTTTGCCCTGGGTGACATGCATCCAAGATGGTAGACAGTGTGCCCAGCAAAGATAGCACCAGAAGAAAAGACTCCACATGTGCCTCAGATCCCCAAAGGCCGCCCACCAAAGGGGAGTTGCCACCAACCTTCCGCATCTCAATGTATTGTCCTCACTGCTTTTTCAGCCCCCTGGCAAAGCATGATATGAAGCAAAAGAAATAGTAACGACTGAGAAGGGAGCTGCTAATTTAAATGAATAGCTTTGGCAAAATGAGCCCCTCTGGAAAGCTCTGGGGGCGATAATGGTGGCTTCTGTTTAGAGGCTGGGTCAGGAAGCTTGTTTACTGCACTCCAGGGCCAAGCATCGCTATAGCAACAAATGGCTTAGCAACAGTTTTGAACAGACTGTTTCTTTGAAAGAGTTTACATAATAGGAATTACTGGGTTCCTTTCTGGAAAGGATAACAGAGGGAACTTTCCCTCCCCTTATCTTAAATATGAGGACATTTGAAGGAAAATTCTTTTCCTAAAGCTACAGAATAGGAGGAGGGAAAGACCAGTAGACTTTGTGCAAACATACAAGCAGTACGTCTTACATGGAGAAACTGCTGGTGATCTGATCTCTTGTTTTTCTTTCGGGGCACTTTTCTGAGTCTTCCAGGATAGTTTTGGTTTTGTAACCAGGAAAAATTTACATTAAAAATGATATATTGACTAGGTTAAGACATAAGCCTGGAAACGTTAGAAAACTCAGGATTAAAGTGAGAGACTTTGCTAGTGGCCCAAAAGAAGGTTGACCTGGCCTTGGGGAAGGAATGGCCCCTAGAACACCCCTGACACCTGGTGCGGGGCTCACTGGTTTTGACTCTGGGCAAGCATCCCTGGGGTTAGTGTGTGACAGGTTAACGCTTTGCGGTGGAGAGAATTTGAATCCTGCTGTCCTTGGAATGGAGTAAGGGAGCCCAGCTCTCCCTTCATCACCACTTGACTCTGCAGCATGTATGGGGCAAGTCTCCTAAGATTAAAACCGTTATTTCACTGCGAAAAGTGGCCATCAAGGAGTAGGGAAAAAAGTCAGTCGTCGATAAGACAGTTAGCCCAGGAAAGCTTGACTAGAGGGATGTGACGCTTGACAGCCCCACACTGTGCCGATATTTACTTTCATATTGTGAATTTGGTAATTTGTGAAGATATTAAGATGTTTTTCTCTAAAGCGGTTTTTCTGGTGATCAATGTAATTGTGGGGTGGGAGCGGGGTATTGAGGGGGCAGGGAATTTCAGAAGTGAAAAGTCTAAGGCAGTAAAATGTTCAGCATGCATCTATTGAGCCCTTTGTGTATACTAGGCATTTGTTTTAAGGAACTCATAGTTATGCAGTAAATATTTAAGCAACAGGAAGCGGCTTCTTTGGTGGCTCAGTGGTAAAGAATCTGTTTGCCAATGCGGGGAACGAGAGTTCTATCCCTGAGTCAGGAAGATCCCCCAGAGGAGGAAATGACAACACACTCCAGTATTCTTGCCTGGGAGATCCCATGGACGGACAGAGGAGCCTGGCAGGCTATAGTCCATAGGGTTGCAAGAGAGTCATACAGTTAGCAACTAAACAACAATAATAAATATGCAATACTATGCTGCGATTCATGGGGTCACAAAGAGTCAGACACCACTGAGCGACTGAACTGAATGCTCATAAATAGTATAACATGATGGTGAAGGGTAGCAGAATATGCCACCCCAAAGTATACCTTTTTGGTATAAGGATTATTTTGAACTGATTGTTTTGAGAAACTGCAGACTCAAAAGAAGCTCTTAAACAGAGTAGTAAAGCCCTTATGTAAGGACATTAACATTTATATAAAAGACATCTCTATTTGTAGACATCTCCTTCTCTATACCAGGAAGAGGAAAAAAAATGAGTCGCTCAGTTGGATCAGACTCTTTGTGACCCCTTGGACTGTAACCCACCAGACTCCTTGGTCCATGGAGTTTTTAGGCAAGAGTACTAGCGTGGGTTGCCATTTCCTTCTCCAGGGGATCTTCCCGACCCAGGGACCGAACCCGAGTCTCCTGCATTGCACGTAGACGCTTTACCATCTGAGCCACCAGGGAATCCCAAGGATGACTCTAAATCAGAAAAAACTCTGGTCAATAAGGAAGGCACTGACTTAAATCTTCACAGCGAATCTCACTCTTATTTACTGTGTCTTTCCTGGGAACCTTCCTTAACCAGTCAGTCTCCCCCTCCTTCTTTTGTCTTTAGGGTAAGCTGGTATTAAAGTGGAGGCTTGGGCCATCCCAGGGAGCTACTCAGCTCCTCTGGGTATCTCCCGTGTGTGCACAAGTTATGTGTATGCTGTGTACTTAGTCGGTCAGTTGTGTCCAATTCTTTCTGACCTCATGGACTATGGCCCACCAGGCTCCTCTGTCCATGGAATTCACCAGGCAAGAACCCTGGAGTGAGTTGCCATTCCCTTCTCCAGGGAATCTTCCCAACCTGGGGATTGAACATGGGTCTCCTGCACTGCAGGCAGATTCTTTATGATCTGAACCATTGTATATTAATGCATATATGTGAAGTCTAGAAAAACGGTACTGATGAACCTGTTTGCAGGGCAGGAATAGAGACAGAGATGTAGAGAGCAGACAGGTGGACACAGGGGAGATGACGTGGGTGGCTGGGACTGATACACGTGCACTGTCATGTCTAAAGGAGACAGCTAGTGGGAACCTGCTCTGAAGCACAAACAGCTCAGCGCCACACTCCGTGGTACTCTAGAGAGGTGGGGTGGTGGGGGCTTTGTGGGAGAGAGGCCCAGAAGGGCAGTGTTAAAGAAAAAAAAAAGGACAGCAGACTTAAAATGGAGTTACTTATGCTAAGCCCCAAGTTCCCAAACTGAGACTTAAAAAAATCATAGTTTTGACTCTCACAGAAGAGGAATCTTAAACTAGTCAATCAGGAATCACCTGATTGGCACTAGTGGGGTGATCTGCCTGATATGCCCCTGCCAGCACCTAAAGGAAAGTAACCACACGGTAATCAATCTATACTTCTTTACCTAGTATAGCACCCTTGCTCCTGCTCCCTTCTCCCTATAAAAGTCTTTCATCTTGTACAGCTCCTCAGAGCTCCTTTCTACCAGCTGGCTCAGATGCTGCCTGGCTCATGAACTGTTGAATAAAGCCAGTAGAGTTTTAAAATTTATTCAGTTGAATTTTGTTTTCTAACGGTGTTACTATACTTCTGTTTGTTTTTCTCTTGTAATAAAATCTGTCTTTATATTGTTGTGCTTAGTCACTCAGTCGTGTCCGACTCTTTGCGACCCCATGGACTATAGCCCACCAGGCTCCCCTGTCCATGGCAATTCTCCAGACAAGAGCTGGAGTGGGTTGCCATGCCCTTCTCCAGGGGATCTTCCCAATCCAGGGATTGAACCCAGGTTCCGCATTGCAGATGGATTCTTTACTGTCTGAGCCACCCGGGAAGCCCATCTTTATATTACAGGGAGTTTTAGCCAAGAACTTAGAAGAATAGAGGGAAAATTCTTTTCCCTTTCCTACAATGACTGAGAACCACTCACAGGTTTGGGTTCATCTTAATCCAGTTCTGTAAACAACCAGCTGTGAGCCCTTGAGCCCTTGGCTCAGCTAACAGAAATAAGTCATGTGGTCAGGATTTGAATCCATGCACATATGATCCCAACTTCCCTGGTGGTTCAGACTGTAAAGAGTCTGCCTTCCAATGTGGGGAACATGGGTTCACTCTGGGTCTGGAAGATCTCTTGGAGAAGAAAATGACAACCCATTCCAGAATTCTTGCCTGGGAAATCCCATGGACGGAGGAGCCTGGTAGGTTACAGTCCATGGGGTCACAAAAGAGTCAGACATGACTGAGTGACTTGCACTTTCATGTATGATCCCAGACTTCTGGATTCCTTGAATCTAAAGGAAGGACTTGCTGCTCTCTGGCGTGCGCTCAGGCTCCTCAGCTCCATGTGGTATGTAGCTGTCTTGCTCCATCTGGTATCTACCTGTCTTGCTCCAACTGCAATTCTGGCTGGGTATTGTTCCTCCCACAGCCTCCTGTGTCCCAGAATCCAGACCTTGGGACACTTTGTTTTCTTAGGTCCTCCTTCTTGTATCCATGTTTAATTTTGTGGGAGCCATGTATTAAGCAAGAACCAGATATGATTTATTAATTCCTAACCTACGATCATGCCCAGAGGCTTGTAGGCACATGCTGTAAATCACAAAGAATAATAATAACAATAAAAAAGAGTTCTCTGTTGAAAGCTGCCTTAGGGACATCTGTCAGCTTGTCAGGGACCCCCAGAGAGCCAACTTCCTCTCTCCTTATTCCAGAATAAACTGCAGGAAGAGAAGTCTGTAAGTGACAGGAACTTTGAGGCCAGATGGAGAGAAATTCCCAGCTTCATCCAACTTCTTGGCTAGCCATGTCACTTTGACAATTTTTTTCTACAAAATAAGGAATTTATATACTAATGTGTCAAGCCCTTGGCATAGATGATCAAATGCAATATTCAAACAACCCAATTAGGTAAATACTCAAATTATCCTCACTTTCCCCAGGAGGACATGAGGATAACTCTAAAAGGATTAAAAGGATAACTCTAGAATATGCAGCCTATAAACTGATGAGCGAAGATAGAAGTCCAAAGGCACATGGTTTTGAAGTCTGCTTTTTTAACCATACTAGGAGCTTCTAAATCCTTCTTGAAAATCCATTTTGAGCATTCTGCTGTCTGGAGGTCTCAGCCTGCTGCAGCTTGGAGTGGAACTTAGCTCCCTAGCCAGAGACGGAGGCCAGGTCGCAGAGGTGCGAGCAGGAAATCCTAACCACTGGGCCAGAGGCTGGTCACAAGGGCGCGGGCCTTTTGGCTTTGCCAAAAAGAATTCCCGCAAAAATGAAAAGCAGTGAAACAGGGTGTTTATTGGGAGGAAAAGGAGTGTAGTGCGTGTGGGTAGACACACAAGCTAGCTCAGCGAGAGGGCTCCTGAGTCGCCCCCTTGTGGTAATTGAAATCACTTACGGGGGCATTTCTTCTGGGTTTCCTTTGACCAGTCATTTTGATTTGCCTGGTTCACAGCCCATGTTTGGTGTATCTCAGGATCCTCCCATGTGTGCACACACATCTCTTGGCCAAGATGGAGCCAATCACAAAAGCCTGTGCGTAGCCTGGCACTAATTAGCATCACTCTCCTTTGACATCCAAGGAGTCTTTCTGCATGTGTGTGGTCAGGGAGGTCTCCTGACTGTGAGAATGAGGAATATGTGGTCTGGGGAGGGTCCAGCCTCCTCTCCTAATTCTCCTGTTGTTCTTATCTTAGGGTTCTGGTCCACAGGGAATGAATCTCCAATCGCTTTACCCTGGGAGCGGGGCATCTACCTCTACCTCAAATCCAACAAAAGTCCCAAACCTGGGGTCCCGGTGTAAGAGAGAATTAGGTCAGTGAGAATACACTGCCCTGGCTCCCTTCCATAGGAGACTGATGAAAGTTTCTTATTCACTCAACAAAGTCTCCCTGGCTCCCACTCTGAGCCAGGCGCTGGACTAATCACTGACAGTCCAGGACAAGGCTGAAGCTTCGACAATCTAGCAGCAAAGAAAGACAAGGAAACAAATACAGCAAGCATTTTAGGGTGTTCTCAAGAAGTTGAAGGTACATTGAGAGTACCTAGGGGTGATGAATTTGGGGTAAATAACCCCAAGGGATCTCAGAGACACTGCAGTGGACTAGTGGGCATATGACCCTGCCCACTTCCCAGCTGAGTAATCTCAAGCCCAACACTAAACCTCTCTGAGCTGAAATTTTCCTCATATGTTAATTGGGGATAATGCTATTTTGCAAGGTTCTAACAATTAAATGAGATAATGCAGACCCTGTCCCTGTTCTTCCCACCATATCTCACTCATCACCAAGTCCATGCGGATTCTACCCCTTAAATGCTCTTTGATTTCATTACCATCTCTCTGCAACCATTTAGAAAAAAGAAAATTTTTTTTATTTTTTTTTTTATTTTTTGGCCATTCTTCATATAGCATGGGCTTCCCAGGTGGCTCAGTGGTAAAGAACCTGCCTGCCAATGCAGGAGACATAAGAGACGTGGGTTCGATCCCTGAGTTGGGAAGATCCCCTGGAGGAGGGCATGGAAACCCACTCTAGTATTCTTGCTTGAAGAATCCAATGGCCAGAGGAGCCTGATGGGCTACAGCCATAGGGTCGCAAAGATTTGGGCATGACTAAAGCGACTTAGCACGCACACAGCACACACGCAGCATGTAAGATCTTAGTTCCCCAACAAGGGGTCGAACCCGTGCCCCCTGGAGTGGAAGTGCAGAATCTTAACCACTGGACCACCAAGGAAGTTCCTCTGCCACCATTTTAAACAAAGCATTGCCAACTGTCACGTGGACTATCCCACTAAACTCTTAACTGGGCTTCCTGAGCCTATTCGTGTCCTCTTTCAATCTGCCCCCCATCGTGAAGCCAGGGTCATCTTTCCAAACCACAAATATGATCCTGTCAGCCACCATCATTCCCATCCTCACCTGGGAGCCCTTAGCAGCTTCCCACAGGTGTCAGGAGAGATGCCATCCCTCCACACAACCTCCATGATCTGGTCTCTGCCCCCTTCTCCCATCTCCTCTTGCCCTAGGTATCCCCTTGCTCCCGGCACTCCAGCCTTGCTGGACATTCCTTCAAACCCTCTCGTGTACTAGGATTGTCTTCTGATCCTGAACATGCAGTTGCCTCTGCCTGGAATGTCCTTCTCTCCTTCTGATCTTAGCCCAAGTGTCCCTACCCCAGGGACATTCTCTCTGAAAGCTGCCTCAACCACATCACACACCCTATATGACAGTGCCTAATTAAACTGTGCCATTTGTGAATTATGGTCTGTTTCTTCCTCCAGACTGTGAGCTGTCCATGTCTACATGCAGACCAGCGAGAGACCTGTCAGTTTGGGCTCACCCCTATACGACTGACACAGAAGAGATACATAGGAAAAATTTGTTGCATGAATAAACACATGATACTCAGTAAGTTTACCAAAAAATGTGTTTCTTTTTCTTTGCTTAAGACATGCAATTCAAAAAAAGTGGCTCTTGCTTTGTGGTTTGTTTAATGAAATAAAGGCTCTGTCAAGAGTCCTCAACAGTACTGTTACTGCTAAGTCACTTCAGTTGTCCAACCCCATCTGTGCGACCCCATAGATGGCAGCCCACCAGGCTCCCCCGTCCCTGGGATTCTCCAGGCAAGAACACTAGATTGGGTTGCTGTTTCCCTCTCCAATGCATAAAAGTGAAAAATCAAAGTGAAGTCACTCAGTTGTGTCCGACTCTTAGCGACCCCATGGACTGCAGCCTACCAGGCGCCTCCATCCATGGGATTTTCCAGGCAAGAGTACTGGAGTGGGGTGCCATAGCCTTCTCCTAGAATTTCCCCCTGTACAAGGAATGGCCAGGAGAGGGCCCCACAGGAGCAATTACTGAAGGCAGGCCAGTGAAAATGGAGCTAGTGGGAGGCAGTAGCTGATCCTGTCCCAAATCTGTTTATCAGGCTGCACAAGGCAATGGGACTCTGGCCAACCATGCCCCAAATCCTTTTCATCTAGACTCAAGAAATATAGAAAGACCCAGAGCAAGAGATCGGAGGCCAGTGTAAATCATTTTAACACAGATTCACTCCTTTCTGCTTGATTTGTCAGTTTCACGGTGAAGAATTTGTAATCAAGAGCTCGCCCTGTTGGGTAGAATCATGCATGAGTGTTAGGGGAGATCTGCTTTCTTTGGGGGCCACTTTTCACTTGCCAGTCAGTAGTTTTACTTCCATTTTAATTTTCAGAGCATCTGCCCCCCAGCAACAGCCTGCAGTTTGGAATTCATGGCTCTGTTGTGTGTTTATGCACTGTGCTTGCTTGTAATTGACAAATTTAAATTCTGGTCATATTTCATTTATTACAGAGACCCAGGGAAAAATCCTCGGTGAAAACCTAATTACAGCGAAAATGCCACAAGGTAATTGCTGTGAAAGAGCTCCTGCAGCAACAGGGCTGAATATTTCATCCACCCATAAAATGATTACGCTGACAAGGTTCTGAAAAATAATAAAATCTGTTTAATAAAAAAGAAGCAAAAAATCAGTGTTTTTACACACAAAGTATTAAAACATCCTTCATTTTGGACAGATCCGAAGTCATTTGATTTTTATTCAAATGACGATCCACAGCCAAGAGAGTTCTTTCATAAGAAACAAGTTTCGTAATTCTCCCCATACCACACGAGGCTGCTGTGAAGCTTTCGGGCCTGCTGCCTTCTAGAACAACCATGAGTGTGCTTGTCATTGCTCTCTTGGAACTTTGGTCTATGCACCAGAATGAGTCAGAAAGCACACAAAACTGAGAACATTCAGTGTTTAGATTCTGTGGTTCATCCACTGTCTCCTTGGCCGCCACAGGAGCTGTGCCTCATTCAGAGGGCTTTAGAAGCCACAAAGATGTGACTTCTGCTGCCAGAGTTGTGCTGAGGGCCCAGGACACTGGCAGGCAAAATGCACACCCTGTTTTCTCTGAGTCTAAGGACACCACTGTAGCAGGCCAACTCCTCCATTCAGTCACTGGACAAAGATTGTTTGTGCCCTTATTATGTTCCAGGAATTATGCCAGGCGTAAGCTATAATGATAAGAGATGAGTAGACAAGAGTAAACAAGATGATAGCTTCTTGCCCTTATAAAAGAGATACAGCAATAGCGAAAGAGGTCTACCCCAATGAAACTAAAAAGTAAACAGAAACATGCACTTAAAAAACTAAAATTAAAAAAATAAAATTACAAATGAAATCGAGTATTACATAGAAACAAATAAGGGCCTGGGAGAGATGATGGGGTGATATTAGAGGCCAGTGATGGCTTCTCTGAACCCTGAAGTATGAAGAGAAACCACTGTGGGAGGGTCAGAAGGAAACAACTGCAAAACAGCTGTGGGTATGTTCTAGGAATGAAAGAAGAGTCAGGCAAAGGGTGACTGGAACTCACATGGACTTATAGACCAGGGCAGGAACTCTGTGGTTCTTCTGAAGTGGACTATAGGAAACCACTGGAGGGCTTTGAGCAGGAGATGACATGATCTCATCGACATTTAAAAAGCACATCCAGCTGCAGTGTGTAGAGCAAGCAGATCCTGAGGGCAAGAGCAGCAGTAGGAAGCCAGTGGGGGTGTTACAGCAAGCAGCTCAGGCAGCGGTGGCGGTCTCCAAGACCAGGGGAATGGCGGCGGAGCGAGTGGGAGGGAGCTTTTCCTAGCACAAAATAGTTCACATAAAAATGTGAATCCAGTGGTTAAAACTCTACACTTCCACTGCAGGGTGCAAGGGTTCAAGCCATGGTCAAGGAACTAAGATCCCACATGCCGCTAGGTGCACCCCCCAAGAAAGGAAATATTAAAGAAAAGAAAACCATGTAAAATCTCAGACTTTGGTATTGGAGTTCGCAAGTGAAACTGGAAGCAGATAACCAGAAAGGCTAGGAAAGAGAAGAAACAAAGACCTAAATGAGGAAGAACCTGAAGTTGGACTATCCATCTCCTTTTTCCTACCTCTGAGAATCAAGCAACACTGTGAGTCTGTTTGCTCTGTGAGGGGGGACTTCTGTCCCAAACACTTAACTGGAAGCTAAGTGGACATGATATATGGCTGAGAATTATATACACACAGGTATGTGTGTGTGTGTATATATATATATAGAGAGAGAGAGAGAGAGAGAGATAGATAGATAGTTGTTGCTGATAGTTGCTCAGTCACGTCCGACTCTTTGCAACCCCATGGACAGTAGCCCACCAGGCTCCTTTGTCCATGGGGTTTCCCAGGCAAGAATACTGGAGTGGGTTGCCACTTCCTTCTCCAGAATATATATATATATTATGACTGAATTCTGTCATCAGTACCAAAATAAGTTTCAACTATGACCACACATTTCATATAGGTAAAAGTTATACCTATTTGATATAGGTAAAAGATGTTCAATGCAGCCTTAAGTCATATTCCTTGAAATATGGTCCACAGCTCACCCAGATTAAAATGGAAGAGGAGGGATCTAAAATGTAGATATAGGGAGCCCTACCTTAGATTTATAGATTCCCAGGTGGCAAGGTGGTAAAGAGTAAATAAGTAAGCTAGAATAAATAAGTAAATGCAAAGAAAATAAATCACCCATAAATCTCACAATTCAGGGATAACCATTAACATTTAGGTGTTTATTTTCCACACTTGTTCTTAAGCACATACGATACTGTTGTTCAGTCACTCAGTCGTGTCTGACTCTTTGCGAGCCCATGGACTGCAGCACACCAGAGTTCCCTGTCCTTCACCATCTCCGAGAGTTTGCTCAAACTCATGTTCATTGAGTCAGTGACGCCATCCAACCATCTCATCCTCTGTCACCCCTTCTCCTCCTGCCCTCAATCTTTCCCAGCATCAGGGTCTTTCCAATGAGTTGGCTCTTGGCATCAGGTGGCCAAAGTATTGGATCTTCAGCTTCAGCCCTTCCAATGAATAACCAGGGTTGATTTCCTTTAGAATTGACTGATTTGATCTCCTTGCAGTCCAAGGGACTCTCAAGAGTCTTCTCCAACACCACAGTTCAAAAGCATCAATTCTTCTGCACTCAGCCTTCTTTATAGTTCAACTCTCATATCCATACATGACTACTGGAAAAACCATAGCTTTGACTAGACAGACCTTTGTAGGCAAAGTAATATCTCTGCTTTTTATATGCTGTCTAGGTTTGTCTCTGCTTTTCTTCCAAGGAGAAAATCTTTTTTTTTTTTTTTTCAACTTTTGGAACACTTTAATCAACAGAATGGAAGTATACAAATGAATTTCAAAATGAAATCAATGCACCTAAGAGGGAGATCTAACATGAAAGTACCTACAGCTCACAATGAGAAACCGGTCTGAAGGAAGAAGACCAGAGTCCAAAGCAGAGAGTGAGGAGGGATGTGTAAGAGAGAGGAAGGGCTCTGGGACCGGAATATCAAGACGTGCTCAGCTGACGTCTTCAACTTCCAGACGCCCCAAGGCCTTAGTTGGTGGTTTGGGACCAACATGGTATTTGGTCACAAAGAGCAGCAGTAGAGATCGGCTGTATCTGGAATGGGGAGGGAGGTGAGAGATCTGGGGAGGCTGCAGACAGTCTATGATAAAGCAGATGGAAGTATGAGGGCGCGGACGCTAAAAAGGCTCTGTGTCCCCTTATGACAGGCGCCAACCAAACTGCAGCAATGTACTATGAAAAATAACTCAAGATACTACTTTAGTGGAAGCTATGAAGTAGCTACAGGAAACTTCTGCGGAAAAGGTCCAGTTTATATGGAGAAAAATACGCATTCGAGCACTGGATGATCTATAGCACCACATTCAGAGTTGGTGGAGGAAAGGAGCTCTTTCTGGGTGACTTGCAGAAGGCCATCTTTTCTTCACGGAGAGGACTGGAGCATTCAGTTCTTTACAAAGTTCTGTCAGCCTTCATCTTGTCCTGTTTTGCCTTGTATTTGGAAGCGTCCCTGGGCTCACGGCTGGGGTTGCGCCAATCGTCAGCTTCAGCTGGGCGCTTGTAATGGCGCCATGTGGACTCGTTAAAAGCCCGAAGTCTTGCAAGTGCTTCACTCGAAAGGGCCTTGAAATAAACAACAGCATCAGTAACCACGCCTTCCATAGATCAATGAGCAAGTGTCTTTCAATTTCATGGCTGCTGTCACCATCCACAATGACTTTGGAGCCCAAGAAAATAAAATCTGTCACTGTTTCCACTGTGGTCCCATCTATTTGCCATGAAGTGATGGGACTGGATGCCATGAGCTTCGTTTTTTGAGTGTTCAGTTTTAAGCAAGCTTTTTAACTCTCCTCTTTCACTTTCATCAAGAGGCTCTTTAATTTCTCTTCACTTTCTGCCGTAAGGGTGGTGTCACCTGCATATCTGAAGTTATTGATATTTCGCATATACATTTTTTCATTTAAAATGTGAGTATGCACTTAGATTCTATTGTCATTGACTTCATGAACATAATGTATTTTTTTTTCATAAAGGCACTCATCTGTCATTTCATGGCTGGCTGATGAGGGTGAAGTGTGGGAGATGGGGGCAATGCCTAGAGGGAGAAACATCTGATCAGGATCTATGTTTTTAATAAACAACAGAAGTATTGTTGGGAGATGGAGAGCTGACATGATAGAATTAGAAACATCTTATTTAAGGAGAGAGAAGGTTTCCTCTGATTGGTGGATCTCTGAAAATAAATACAACATGTGTCATGAATATGCCTTTGCTGGATGACGGCATTTCCTAAAAAGCCGAGTGCAAAGAGTTCTGAGGCAAACAGGCATAGCAAGCAACTGTCAAAAATAGCACCGTGTTGAATATTGACAGCTTTTGTCCATCTGCTTTCTCAAAAACCCAGCCTCTTTCTTGCATTGTAAGAATGTTGAAGTGAAGAAGAAGCCAAGTTCTAGCAGGGTAAGTGTATGCATTTTTTAATTTTAGACATCAAGTTGGAAAGTCTCAGTATTTTCTTGGCTTCCATACCTACTGAATCTACAGTCCTTCAGACTGTTTGCTTTGCTTTTCAAGGTTGAAGTGTTTTGGGCATAAGGTTGCCAGATTTAGCTAAGAAAAGTGCATAATTCCCAGTTAAATTAGATTCTTAGATAAATTTTTAATATAATTATCTGCCAAACAATATTCAGGACATACTTATAATAATAAAATTATCTGAAATTGTTTAACTGAAATTCAAATGTAACTGGATGTCCCATATTTTATTGGCAACTCTATTTGGATAACTGCCTATTTCAGAGGAAAATGTTGGCACAGAAGTTTAATTTCTTTTCCCCCGGCTTGAGATATAGTCGCATATAACATTATGTGAGTTTAAAGTCTACGGTGTGATATCTGATGCGTGTGTGTGTTGTGACATGTTACCACAGCCAGGCGAGTGAGCTCACTCTTCAGTCCCCCCAGTTACCATTTTGTAGCTGTGATGGGGGAGCATGAAAGCTCCACTCTCTTTCAAGCAGACAACACAGTATTGCTTAACTAGAGTTATCATGCTGTACATTGGATCCATGGAACTTTTATAACTTAAAACTTCTACCTCTTGACCAAATCTTCCCATTTTCCCCACCACTCAGCCCCTAGTAATCACCATTCTACATTCCATTAGATTCAACGTATAAGTGATGGCATATAGTATTCATCTTTCTCTGTCTAAAAGATGAATTATGCTCATTTCACTGAGTATAATATCCTCAAGGTCCACTTCTGCTGTCACAGACAGCAGGATTTTTACATAAAATAATTTCTTAATTAGAAATAAAAATATTTTAGTTAATGCAGTGAGCTATGTGTATTTTGCTAATAACTTCTTTCTGGTATACAGAAAGTGATTCAGCTACATATATAAATTCAGCTATATATATACAAATATATATATTTCTTTGTTGGAATATAATTGCTTTACAATGTTGTGTTAGTTTCTGCTATACCAATGTGAATCAGCTATATGTACACATGTGCTAAGTCACTTCAGTTGTGTCTGATTCTGCAACCCCATGGACTATATAGCCTGCCAGACTCCTCTCTCCATGGGATTCTTCAGGCAAGAATACGGGAGTGTGTTGCCATGCCCTTCTCCAATATGTACACATATATCCCAATAACTTCTTTCTAAAGTTGGAGGTGTTTCTTTCAGAGAAAAGAAAATGACTGTGTCCAATGTAACCTCAGCTGCTTACAGAAGACAGAAGGCAGGAACCCCCACCTCCACTTTAGACCACCAGAGGCAGAAGTTCTGCACTGTCTTCCTTCCTTAATTTTATGGGCCTTGAGGAAAGCATTGGCTCTTCTAATGCACGAGAATGTCCTTGATCTTCTGGACACTGGTCATACTCCTTGGGTAATGATCTGAGCATGTGCTCATTGCCTGCCACATCTGCTTACACAGGAGTTGTGTAAAGCAATATTCAGAAAGGAGCTGATGCTTGAGCAGGAAGTCAGCCCTCAGAACAGAGACCAGCACTTGTAATTTATAATGAGCAGGGGGAGGATGGGAGTGGGAGCTCTGAGAACAGGGGGAAGACATGAGATAATTTACTCAATTTGTTTTCCTAGAAATGGAAACTTTATGTCAAGAATTTGTAATAAAACTAACTGAGGCACTCATACCAGGCCCCATAAAATGCTTAATCACCTTGTTGTTCTATAACAGCTCTTCTCTTGATGGGGGAATTTGCCAGCTTTTTAATCTCCCTTATTTGATTAACAATAGCATCAACAACAGCAACCTGTGTTGGATTTCAGTAAATGTTGGATCTACAAACTTATTAAGGAAGATAGATTTATTTTAGGGCCTCATCTATAATGGTCTCAAGCCTTAAGTAGCAGATCATGCTTTTAAAGTTTTATGTTCTTAGGGGGTAAAAAGAAAAAGAGAGAGAGAGAGAATCTATAGCTACTTGAGGAGGAAAAGCATGTCAGTAAGTAATCATCATTGTTCCAAGACATTTTTATGGAGGAAAATATATTATTGCAGTCTACCTTTTTCTGAGTCTGGATCTCTTTTTTCCTCTTTTAACATTAATTTAAAAGAAACACAAAGCTAAATCTTTTTTAAATAAAAGGTTTAATGATGGTCTTTTCCCAAGTTTGAACCTACTCATAAGAAATGATCAGCCCTATGGTGGGTAGAAGGTCTTTAAATTTAATCAAAAGTCCTGTGAACAGAGTCTGAGTGCAGGTGTCTGAGCTGAAGCAGGTCCTGCAAACACTTGCTGCACCCCATGAATGAGTGGATTCAGTGTCTTTGGGACAGTGGGGCCCGGGAGACACCAAATGCTGCTCAGCTCCAGCCCCCATCGTTGCTTGATTTTCATAACTGTCAGCCTTAATGCTATCTCAGCCCGCCGAGGCTTTTCACCCTACTTCTCTTAAACACCTTCTTTTCTCCTGCTGTTGTCTTTGTGGAGTTTCCAAACACACAACTGAATTCACGCAGGTCTGATGTGAAGTTTTCATTAGCCTGCATCAATTAAGGAGAGGCAAAAAGACACATCCGGGAAGATATTTGTTAACGTATTTTTATCCTGAAATTATTATGATCTTCCTTCCTTTTCTTCTTTCCTTTTTGATGTTGAATTCTCTCTGCTTGTATAGATCAGTGTAAGTTATTTTTGTTTTATTAATGTCCCTCATTCAGAGGTCACTCCATATTTATACATTTCTGTGTGTATTAGTGTGTGTGTGTGTGTGTTCACATTTAATGATCTGTGAAGCCCATGACATTATGGATCCACGATGTATTTGTTTACATCATGTATCAAGAGATGGTATCCTGGTCCGGGAAACAACTTGGTTCAGCAAAAAGCACAGAAGGTTCTGGAATCTCACAGACAGGATCTGTGTTTGAGATTAAATCTTATTCTTGTGGCCCCTGAGTATGCACTAAGCTCAAGCTTCACTTTCTGTACAGCTGGGGTGCTAACATCTACCTGAAAGAGCTCCAGAAGATGAAAGCTTCTAACAATTGCTAAGTTGCCTCAGTCATGCCTGACTCTTTGAGACCCCATGGACTGTAGTCTGCCAGGCTCCTCTGTCCATGGAATTCTCCAGGCAAGAATACTGGGGCGTGTTTCCATGCCCTCCTCCAGGGGATCTTCCTCACCCAGGGATCAAACCTGAGTCTCTTATGTCTCCTGCTTTGGCAGATGGGTTCTTTACCACTAGCGCCACCTGGGGAGCCTCTAAAAGAGTGTTTATTTTCTGAGCTTCTGTGCCTCTTTGTCCCCCTTTTCACCACTTGGAGAAATAGATCTAAAAATGCTCAGCACACATATCAGAAATAAGAAAATGCAAGACTCTGACACTAGCTAGTGTCCACAGTTAAAATGGTGAGTTAGGGAAGCACTGTCAGAGAGTTTGAAATTGCAGAACTGGGTAGGGTTAATTCTGGAAAAGGCCTTCCAGGATTAAGTTTTGAAGATACCCATAGCAAGTTGAGGAGAAGGCAAAGGCACCCCACTCCAGTACTCTTGCCTGGAAAATCCCATGGACGGAGGAGCCTGATGGGCTACAGTCCATGGGGTCGCAAAGAGTCTGACACGACTGAGCTATTTCACTTTCACTTTTCACTTTCATGCATTGGAGAAGGAAATGGCAACCCACTCCAGCGTTCTTGCCTGGAGAATCCCAGGGACGGGGGAGCCTGGTGGGCTGCCGTCTATGGGGCTACACAGAGTCAGACATGACTGAAGCGACTTAGCGGCCGCAGCAGCAGAGCAGGTTGAGTATGAAGTCTTTTTTTTTTTTTTTAATATAGTTGAAGTGTAATTGATTTACAACATTATATTAGTTTCAGATGTACAACATAGGATTCAGTATTGTTACAGATTGTACTCCACTTAAAATTATTATAAAGTAATGGCTATGTTTCTCTGTGCTGTGTTCTTGTCTCTTATTTGTTTTTAATCCCATACCCTTATTTTGCCCCACCCTTCTTCCTCTTTTCCCACTGGTAACCACTAGTTTGTTCTCTGTATCTGTGAGTCTGTTTCTATCTTGTTACATACATTTGTTTGCTTTCTTATTTTAGATTCCACAGAATGGAGAAGTCTTCAGGGATGGATGGTATGTTGGACAGCAGCTAATATTATGTTCAGCAATGTGTGGGACATATACTACTAAGGATCTGACAGCTGTTTTATACGGGACAGAGGGATTAAACAATGTGTAATCACACTGTTAGAGTTATTCCCCATCCAACTCTTTCAGTTCTTCTGACTACATCAAGAAGAAAGTCTCAGTTTGTACTAGACTAACTTTAACATTTCTCTAATATTAACACATTTTAACAAAGAGATCAGGCTTCAGGATTAGGGTCTTCAAGAAATAAAATATCTAGATGATTGTTTTATTTACATGGTCTTCATTTTTCCTATTTCCTCTGCTTAAGTTTTACTCCATACTAAATTATCATGCTAAACTCCATGATATTAAAAAAATTAAGTAGATTTAAATGTCAATGAAAGTAAATTTAAAATATTAGTAATATTAAAATATAAGTAATAAAACAGATGTTACACAGCTAGGGCAAGCAATCGTAACAGCAGCCCAATAAGGAGTGATATTTAGAAAACACTGATTGGGCCCATCTCTCTCACAAGGAAACAGATGAGGAAACTGAGATTCAGAGATAAGAAGTTACTGTTTTCCAAGATCGCATAGCTACCTGTCCTTAGGACTGAAGCTCAGAAGCTCAGTCCTTCTACGCCCTTCCTCATCTAACTCTGCACCAGACAACAAATTCTAGTGTTAAAAGGAAGGTGGTGAAAAACTAAAGTGTTCTTTGCGCAGTCCTATCCTATTCTTTGTGACCCCCAAGGACTGTAGCCCACCAGGTTCCTCTGTCAATGGAATTCTCCAGGCAAGAATACTGGAATAGGTAGCCATTGTCTTCTGCAGGGGATCTGCCTAACCCAGGAATAAAATCCAGGTCTCCTGCATTGCAGGCAGATGGTTTACCATCTGAGTCACCAGGTCGGATATAAAATAAAAACAGACTATGTGTTGCAAGTTGTTGGGAACCCACTGGTTCAAGGGGCTGGTAAGTGCAAATAAGGAAGATTTAGAGACGGTGGACTTGTGTAAAATCTGAATCTGAAGTTCATTGGTCTAAGGCAATTCCTGGGGGCACCAAGAAAAATCTCTGAGTCAATTCAAAGGCAATGGTGACAGAAATTCCTCTTGGAATCCAGCAGAGATGGCTTGAATCCCAACTTCTCTACTTGGCAAGAGACCAGTGTATACCTCTCAGTTCATCTGTACAGATTTATAGGTGTGATAATAGCTAACATTTATGGAGCACATCATCTGCCAAGCCCAATGTGATGCATTATCTCACTTAACTCTCAAAATAAGATGGACAGTAGTTATTATTATCTTCATATGATAGCTGAGGACATCTATGGCTAAAGCAGTGCTGGAGTAGAATTTAAACCCAAGAAGTTTCAGTCCAGAGTCTGACCTTAACCACACTCCTATTCTGGGAAAATTAAAGGCAAACAAGAGCTGTAAAGCACCTAGCCCAGCCCCTGGCACACAGTCGGCAAAATGCCTTCTCCCTGTCCTCCTCTGCCCATGCAGTAGTGCTAGTCACTTCCTGCCAACACAGCCAGAACTTTCTCTGCAGGGGCCTAGCCTGGGACTACAACTCCCAGGATGCACCAGGAGCGGACACTGACCAATCAGGAAGCCCAGTCTCACTTCCTCGGCCCAGCTCACGCTCTCCCCGCTTAACAGCGAGAAATTGGTGCGTCCCCACAGGTTCAGGGTTGTGGGCTGGCCTGGGTTACTGGGTTTTAAATAATTCTAATCCGTCTTTGGTCTGTGTGGTGTAGGTAAAGACCTGTCCAGGCTGCCTCAAGTTGCATCTTCAGCCTGGCCCCAGTGCAGTTCGCAAGGTCTCTCAGCCCGTGGCTCCCAAGAGCCTGCTTTCCTCACAGGCATGGTCGTGTGTTGAGTCAAGAAGGGATGGTTGGCTGGGGGGGTCCGGGCGCGTCAGGTGGCCACACTGAGTCTGTTTCGCTTTGTTCCGATCTCGCTTGGGAGCCTGAGGGCTGCGGCATCTTCAGGCTGCCGCAGGTGCCATCTTCAGACCCTAGACTGTGGCCCCAGACCTGAGGCTCCTCCCGGGAGTCAGACTGAGAAGGAGGGGGTGGCTTTTAGAAGAAGGGAATAATGATCCCCCTTTACGGGGACGGCCTGGCCTCCTGGCCTTTGGTCCCTGGATAGTGCCTTAGTTGCCTTCATGCCTTCAGTCTATGGTATGGAGGGCTCCAGTGCTATTGGGCCCCGATCCTGGCCTCCACTTCCCACCTCCTCGAGAAACGCCGCTTGGCCGGCCTCTCCAGTCTCAAGAGTGATGGCCTGACAGAGCTTCCTGGGGAAGGGTTGACCAGCTCTGGCCTCGATCTAGTCCAAAGGGGTCTCCTTACCACGCTGCCCTTTGCCCCACCTACCTGTGGGCACCTGAGGGTCCTCGATAACTGGAACCCAGAGTGGGGAGGGTCAACTTTCTTGGGCATTTCTCCTTCCATTTAGTTTCTACTTACTCAGGGTTTTTACTTTTATTTTTGCGTTCATTTCTTTAAGGTTCTTGATCTGTGCCATCCCCACCCCACCTCCTTTGCTTTTTATCATCTTTACTTTCTCCTCAGACCTGTATATCTGACTTTGCTATACCCAAGTAAGATAGCTGTCATTCGACTTTGAGTGCCTAGGGGCTTGTAGGTGGATGCAAAGTGTATTTTATTCATTGTCTGGAGAGCAAACAATTTATTCCTTCTACAGTGGCTCTGAAGTGAGTGAAATAGGATAAATTCCCTTGACTCAGGAAAAGGCAGGCGCAAAGAATTGATTCCAAGGTTAGTTTGTTCTCATTTTTTTGGACAAGCAGCATAAGGCATAACTTCCCATATTCTGTATTTCTGAAGTTGTATGCACTAATTGTGATTTATTCAAGCTATTTTGAGATATTTGAATGACTAAGGTTAGCTTCTAGTGAATGACCTAGAAACATCTCTGTATGTTTATATCTGACACAGTTGACTAAACATATGTTTTGTACATATAACGGAGTAATCGGTTGATTAATGTATATCAGCTGAATTAAAATATGCATTGCCCTAACTCCCAAAGCTAAAGTACAAGTGTCCATGTTGCCATCTTCTTAGTCAAGAAATTATAATTGTGTCTTATTTTATGCTTTAATATGTACTTAAATAAATCATATTTGGATCCTGTCATTCAAGCATAAGTTGGAAAATGGTGCTTATATAAATAAAATCAGAGAAGATAATATGAGATTGCTAAATTGTAAGGAAGTTTATGGGCTCCCCCAGTGTTTTAGCAGTAAAGAATCCTCCTGCAATGCAGGAGACCCCGGTTGGATCTCTGGAGGGCATGGCAACCCACTCCAGTATCCTTACCTGGAAAATCTGATGGACAGAGGAGCCTGGTGGGATACAATACATAGAGTCGCAAAGATTGGAAAGGACTGAAGCAACGGAGCACCCAGGCACAGGGTAATTTTGTAAGTGCTGAGGATTTCTGAAATGGAGACATCTGCATTTCCATTGTAAGGGCTCCATTGTATGGATATGGTTTGATTAAAGAAGCAGCCAGAGGTGTTTTCAGTTGGAAAAATAGTACCAAGTTGATGACTTCCTGTGTGAGAATTCTAACCATTTAAAGAAACTATAATTTCACTAAAATTTTAGTTCTTAAATAACAGATTTTCTTCTTCCAGAAATGCTGAAAATTTGAGTATTTTTAAAGTATACATACACACTTCTGATTTATACATTGTTTCTCTTTTTCAAACCAGATGATTAAGAATAATGTTACCGACCATAAACTAAATGCGGAAGCCATAATTAAAAACATTAACACAATTTCTTTGGAGCTAAAAAAAATGAATGGTAAGTAGGAATCACTGAATTAAAATGTTTGCAGGTCATTGTTATAAAGAGTAGTCAATGTGTGCTTCTGGTGGGATGTAACTGAATTTTGCCTATTCATTCAGTTCAGTTCAGCCGCTCAGCTGTGTCCGACTCCGCAACCCCATGAATTGCAGCATGTCAGGCCTCCCTGTCCATTACCAACTCCTGGTGTCCACCCAAACCCATGTCCATCGAGTCGGTGATGCCATCCAACCATCTCATCCTCTGATGTCCCCTTTTCCTCCTGCCCTCAGTCTTTCCCAGCATCAGGGTCTTTTCCGATGAGTCAGCTCTTCGTATCAGGTGGCCAAAGTATTGGAGTTTCAGCTTCAACATCAGTCCTTCCAGTGAACACCCAGGACTGATCTCCTTTAGGATGGACTGGTTGGATCTCCTTGCAGTCCAGGGGACTCTCAAGAGTCTTCTGCAGCACCACAGTTCAAAAGCATCAATTCTTCGGCACTCAGCTTTCTTTATAGTCCAACTCTCACATCCATACGTGACCACTGGAAAGACCACTGACTAGATGGACCTTCGTTGGCAAAGTAACATCTCTGCTTTTTAATATGCTGTCTAGGTTGGTCATAACTTTCCTTCCAAGGAGTAAGTGTCTTTTAATTTCTCTGCTGCAGTCACTGTCTGCAGTGATTATGGAGCGCAGAAAAATAAAGTCAGCCACTGTTTCCACTGTTTCACATCTATTTGCCATGAAGTGATGGGACCGGATGCCATGATCTTAGTTTTATGAATGTTGAGCTTTAAGCCAACTTTTTCACTCTCCTCTTTCACTTTCATCAAGAGGCTCTTTAGTTCTTCTTCACTTTCTACCATAAGAGTGGTGTCATCTGTATATTTGAGGTTATTGATACTTCTCCCGGCAATCTTGATTCCAGCTTGTGCTTCCTCCAGCCCAGCATTTCTCATGATGTACTCTGCATATAAGTTAAAAGCAGGGTGACAATATACAGCCTTGACGTACTCCTTTTCCTATTTGGAACCAGTCTGTTGTTTCATGTCCAGTTCTAACTGTTGCTTCCTGACCTGCATACAGGTTTCTCAGGAGGCAGATCAGGTGGTCTGGTATGCCCATTTCTTTCAGAATTTTCCAGTTTATTGTGATCCACACAGTCAAAGGCTTTGGTGTAGTCAATAAAGCAGAAATATATGTTTTTCTGGAACTCTCTTGCTTTTTCGATGATCCAGCAGATGTTGGCAATTTGATCTCTGGTTCCTCTGCCTTTTCTAAAACCAGCTTGAACATCTGGAAGTTCACGGTTCACGTATTGCTGAAGCCTGTTCATTAGGATTTCTCTATTTCTTAAGCAATGTTTACAATGTAATATGAGCTAGATCTCTGAAAATGCATTATATTTGAGCATTGACCTGAAAGATAGCAGACTTGAATTTTCATCCCCGACATTTTATAGAAAGCTTCAGTTCAGTCACTCAGTCATGTCCGACTCTTTGCGACTCCATGGACTGCAGCATGCCAGCCTTCCCTGTCCATCACCAACTCCTGGAGCTTGCTCAAACTCATGTCCATGGAGTCGGTGATGCCATCCAGCCATCTCATCCTCAGTGGTCCCATTCTCCTTATAGAAACCTTATGATGTCTAACTAACCCCTCTAAATTTACTCCCCATCCTTCCCTTCAACAAACTATTACAGATGATGTCACAGTCTGCAAAATTCAGTATCTTTATCCATTAATCATTACTAAGTCTCTAAAGTTCCTTCTAAGTCAAAACTTATAAGTTTGCTTGATTGTGTGAATTGATGATTCTAGTGGATTAGACCTTATAGATCATGATATTTAGTCACTCACCTTACAGACATATTCTGTAATTTTATTCCAGGCATGTAGAATTTTTGTGATTGAATATTTCATCTATTCTTGACCAAACATTTCCTGTGTTGGAAAAAACTCTGTGTTGAAAAACTGTCTCTGTTACCAGTCTATTCTATATTAGACAGTTTTTCTTCATGGACTAGCTGAAATCTTTTCCCTATCCTTTCACCCACTGATCATTTTTCTAACCATGAAAATCACTGACTATGTAGTTACTGTTCTTATGACAACTCTTGATATGTGAAGACAGCCTCTGTGTCAGTTATGAGACCTTTCTACAAGTAAGAAAATACCAACTTAACATTGATTATGCAATAAAGAAATAATAATAAGATTCAAGGTTGGGCAACCCTAAAGTGAATTCAGGGTTTTAAAGGTTTCATCAGGTATTAGGTTTTCATGTTTTCTGCTCTGTTATGTTCACTCTGTTTGTCACTTCTTGTGGTCATTACCTGCAAACATAATCATATACAGACACATACTCTGCCTGTGTTTTTTAAATAATCCTTTCTCCAGATCCCTCCAGCACATTTTCCCTTTCCTTTCATTGGCCGGATTTGCACCACATGTATATCCTACGGCAGTTACCACCAAGGAGACTAGGGCTGCCACAACCAGTTTAGACCAGTCAGGATGTACTACTGAAACTGGGGAGAGGATCATCTCAAGTGCAATCAAGTTGTGCCCCAGGAAGAAGGGGGAAGTGGCTGTTAGTTAGTCCAGGCATGTAGAATTTTTGTGATTGAATATTTCATCTATTCTTGACCAAACATTTCCTGTGTTGGAAAACTGTCTCTGTTACCAGTCTATTCTATATTAGACAGTTTTTCATCATGGACTAGCTGAAATCTTTTCCCTATCCTTTTACCCACTGGTCATTTTTCTAACCATGAAAATCCAAGTAGGGAGTGCCTGTTAGGTTTTTCCATGTATTCTCCTAAGCATTTCCCACATTTATGGCAGAAAGCAAAGAAAACTAAAGACGCTCTTGATGAAAGTAAAAGAGGAGAGTGAAAAAGTTGGCTTAAAACTCAACATTCAGAAAATTAAGATTATGGCATCTAGCCCCATCACTTCATGGAAAATAGATGGGGAAACAATGGAAACCGTTACAGACTTTACTTTGGGGGCTCCAGAATGCAGATGGTGACTACAGCCATGAAATTAAAAGACGCTTGCTCCTTGGAAGAAAAGTTATGACCAATCTAGATAGCATATTAAAAAGCAGAGACATTACTTTGCCAACAAAGGTCCATCTAGTCAAAGCTATGGTTTTTCCAGTAGTCATGTATGGATGTGAGAGTTAGACTGTAAAGAAAGCTGAATGCTGAAGAATTGACACTTTTGAACTGTGGTGTTGGAGAAGACTCTTGAGAGTCCCTTGGACAACAAGGAGATCCAACCAGTCTATCCTAAAGGATGGACTGAATATTCATTGGAAGGACTGAGGCTGAAGCTGAAACTCCAACACTTTGGCCACCTGATGCAAAGAACTGACTCATTTGAAAAGACCCTGATGCTGGGAAAGATTGAAGGTGGGAGGAGAAGGAGATGACAGAGGATGAGATGGTTGGATGGCATCACCAACTCAATGGACATGTGTTTGAGTAAACTCTGGGAGTTGGTGATGGACAGGGAAGCCTGACGTGCTGCAGTCCATGGGGCCGCAAAGAGTCGGACATGACTGAGCAACTGAACTGACTGAAGCATTTCCCAAGCATTTCATGGACTTTGATCCGGGAACACTGCTGTCTCAGGTGATGTTAATAGATGTTATAAATGGAATCAGTGAACTGATGATCAAATAATTCTGGAAAGGGCTTTATGCTAGGTAATTCTGTCACAAATTCACAGTACATATTAACAGAGGCTGTGAGGAGTCTGATGTAAAGGAATAGGGTTACCTTTGCTTAATTCATCATCTCTCAAAAGCAATCTCAACAGCAAGGATTACCCTCTGAAATATAAATCTGCTGAAAATGCTCATTGGCTCATCATTGTCCTCAGGACTAAGTCCAGACCTCCTAGAATGGACTATAAG
Source organism: Dama dama (assembly GCF_033118175.1). Lineage (NCBI taxonomy): Eukaryota > Metazoa > Chordata > Mammalia > Artiodactyla > Cervidae > Dama > Dama dama. Next base: position 10,774,521 of record NC_083705.1, read on the forward strand.
ACCTTGAGATCAGACCCTGCCTGCCTCTCCTTTCTGCTACTTTATTCTTCATTCCCTGCACATTCCAGGCTCCAACCACATTGAACTACCTGCATATCTACACATTTGCTCTTTTTTGTGGCTGTGCCTTAATTATTACACGCATATTCTCCTGAAGTGCCCACTCCACCTCCACAGGTTGCCTCCCCACCTCCTCCTCACCAGGTTAACTGCTAATTATTAGTCACAGTTACTAACATTTAAAAATGTTTTTTAAGCCAGTATGTCATTTCTTCTACTTTGTCGTATCACCTATCATACTATATTGTAATTGTATGTTTGCTTACTTATCCCATCTCTTAAGGTTATTCCTAGCTCTTAACCCAGTGCCTGTATATAATAGGCTTTTGGCCAACATTTATTAAATGAATAATTGATTCTGGAAGCTTGCAGTCATTTAAAACAATTAGAGAAGCTTTAGATTCTTCTCAAACTAGATTGACTGTTCTAGTTTGGCAATTATTCTTTCATAAAGTACAATAGAATAAATATGATCAATGTTTTCCTGAAAAGTTGTGGGATAGGCAGGCAGTGAAGATACAAAGGACTAATAGAGCCAGACTAGGAAGGTAGACTTCTGGTAAACATGGAAGATAAATACTCCGTTACACCCACTTTCTCCCAGAAGTATTAATGTCAATAGCTAACACTTATAGCATTTACCATAATTCAGATACTCTTCCAAGAGCTCTACATAAATGGACTGAATTGCTATAACAACCTTATGAGGTTGGAAATATTACCATTGACATTTACAGATATAGAAACAGATATAAAGGGATTAACTAACTTTCCTAGAGTTACACAACTGGTAGATCTGGGACTTAAAGTCTCACAAGTTGAAGGAAATAGTAGTACTAAAAACAAGGGTCTTAAGACAAAGTTTGCATACTGACTTAAAAAACCCATAGCTTTCTTTCCCCACTTGGCTACAAAACATTTGGCAGTCAGATTTATACACTCAGGCAGATTTTCATTTCAGGAATCTGATAAGCCTAAGAGAAAAGACCCAAGTTTTTAGGGTTATCAGGTTTTTTGTTTATCCTCAACAAAACACCCAGCCAGATCACCACACAATAATTGCCATGGGAAAGAAATTCTAGTTGTCTTTTTAGTACGGTAGTCTTAAATATGAGCAGACAACTATGGAAGAAAAAGATGATTGAGGAAACCATCTAATATGAAAAGCAGAGATGGAACCACTAAGTAGATTCAATCAGTGAGGAGAAAAAGATTACAAATGAAAATTAAAAACTCTAAGAAACTGTCATTAATATCCACAGAGAAGTAATAGAAGATGCTACATTTATGAAAAAGAAATAGGATGCTATAAAAATATTTGGAGAACAAAATTAAGTGTGACAAGAGAAATAAACTTTAGAGAAGGGTTGAAAGATTAAATGAAGAAAATTCCCTTGAGTGCAGAGCAAAAAAAAACAGATGGACAAGGAAGTCTAACATCCTATAAGTAGAGTGTTAGAAAGAAAGAACACAGACAATGAATGAGGAGGAATTCATTAAATAAATAATCTGAGAAAATTTTCCAGAGCTGAAGGATATATTTTTTTTACAATGAAAGAGCCCAGCACAGTAGATGAAAATAGTCTTATACTAAAATGCAATACTACAAAATTTCAGAACACTGGAAGAACAAAATGATTCTTAAATCTTTTAAAGAGAAACAATGACTAAGAATTAGAATTGTATGAAATTTGCCCACAGAGACGCTGGCAGCTAAGAGGAAGTGCAGCGCTGCCTTTGGAAATCTGAAGAGACGTGATGTCCAGCCTAGATTGTTACAGCCAGTCAATCTATTAAGCATTGGTGTAGAGAGAGACTCTAAGACATATACATTTCCCTACCTTAGAAAGTTACCTTGGTTGTATTCCACCAAAGGAATAGACCAAAAAAGAGAAAGAGAGCGCAAGAGACATGAGATTCTGGAAGAAAGATAGTCCACACAAGGGAGGGGTGAAAGGAGTCCATTGGATAGTGGTGAAGCGAATTCCCAAGATGTGAACTGTACAGCTTTCTAGAGAGCTGTCAGTCCAAACTAGAGCTGATGAGAAGGCTCTAGGAGAGGAGAGACTCCCAACAATAGAACAGTAAAAGCTCTCGACTATACAGGGAGGCGATTTACCCAACTGTGGAAATTTGGAATATATCCATGGTAATTAAGCAATGAGAAAAGGAACCAGTTATTAACTGTGGTTGGGTGGAAGCTTGCAGGAAGGGAAATGTCCTACAAGACTCAACTGTAAAGAATATATAATCAAAAAAATTAAACATTAAATACTGAGCTAAGAAAAATTATACTCAAGTATATTGGGGGAATGGGGATAAATGAAAAGAGCTATATTTTAATCTTCTGTGATCAGAACCAAATACCCAAAATTGAGAAAAAAATATGAGTATCATTTAGAGATATGGAGGTTAAATACCACCCCTCCCAAAATAAACAAAAATGCAACACACACACACACACACAAAAACCCACAAAAACAAAATGAGCTCCCAAAATGTCAAAAGTGGTTACCTCTGGGAGATAGGAGCTGCTATTTTTTGTAACATACTTTATTTGGTTCTTTATACTGTATGTATATATAGCAGATAAAACTAGTAATTTTAAAAAATACATAAACTTGCATAAATAAAATTGCAGTGTAGTAAAACAGCTGACAATTTGAGCTAAAGAACCCTTTAGTAAGCTTCTATATCATGTTTATTTTGCAGTGTATAAATTTGACTCTAAGTCAAAATTTGGCACATCTAAATTGTGGTTTAAGCAATAATCACTTAAAAAACTAAATTAATAATTAGAAAATAGCAACTTAAAGTAATAATAGTTGCCTGTGACATATGTGCTACAATATAGTGTCTTACATTATTTTCTGTTTTTTACACAGAACTCTCCCAGTTACTGCTTTGTGACCTTACCCTACATTTCAGTCATCCCGTGAAGACAGATGACTTAAAAGGAACAGAAAGAAACAGCCCCCACTTTGAAGAGTCTAAAATGCCAGATGTATCCCTTGCTTCTGATAGTTTTTTAATCTGATTTTTTATTTATTTGTTGCAAATTTATGACTTTTTATTGTTGAATTAACCCATTTATAGGTGAATTGAGTTTACTAATATATTCAATTAAAAAAATAAAAAATGTGTTGAATTGTAAATAATCATTTCATGCTTTGGTAGGCTTCTCTTGTTTTAATGTTCCAAGAAATGGCTAATTTATTTCACCAATGGCAAGAGTATTACATAGGAAGTTGGTCATGGAGCACTGCTCATCCCATTCTGTATGCTTGAATTTGGCTTAGGTTGATACAGAGTTACCAAATTATAAATGTATGGTATGGATTTATATTAATCAGGTGTCTGCTGGTAGCAAGTGTCAAAAACAACTCAAACTAGCTGAATCATTTATTAGGTCATGTGCCTTGAAAGTTCATGGTCGGGATAGAGTTCAGGGCCTTCACTAATTCATCAGATATCTCTGCCCTGGTTCTGTTTCTGTGCGCTGGTCTACATCCTTTCCTGTTAAAAACTCATCACTTCCATATAACAGGTAGAAGAGAGTAGAGGTATGGTGGGTCTACAGCATTATCTTTTGGAGACCCCAGAGAAAAGAGAGATCCTCTGTCTTAGCCTCTGTGTTTAACAATCCAGAGAAGGGTCTTGACTGGGCCAGCTTCAATTAAGATGGGTTCTAAGCAACTAAGTTTGGTGAGGCTGGGATTTATGCCAGGTCAGTGGAAAAGGAGCAGGCATCCTGCTCAGTCACTCAGTTGTGTCCAACCCTTTGTGACCCCCATGGATTGTAGCTCACCAGGCTTCTCTGTCCATGGGATTTCTCCGGCAAGAATACTGAAGTGAGTTGCCATTTTCTCCTCCAGGGGCTCTTCCCAACCCAGGGATCGAACCTGCATCTCCTGCATTGGTAGATTCTTTACCACTGAGCCACCTGGGAAACCCTCTAGAGAAAGAAAGTCCTCACCAAAAGAATAGAGTCGCCATGGCCTGAAGAAGGGAGGAAGACTGCTAGTCATAAAAACACCAGATACTCACAGCTCATTTCAGTTATTGCAGTGGAATAGGTTTTCTACCCCTTTCCACCAACAGCAACTAAAAATAATAAGCATTTGTTTACCTTGTAAACATTATTCACTACCAGATAGTTGCTTTGAAATCTACTGTTCTTCATTTTAGAAATTTTTGAACATTAAGTATAGAATACCATGAAGCAAGGCACAAGGTCAGCTCACTCCGTACCAGAACCCGTCGAGTTTTCTATGCTCAATACCCAGCACCCAGCTCAGTGCACAGAATAAACATGAAATAAATGCTTATTGAATATCCTATTGAATAAACACATTGTAAATGATGCAGGTTTTTCAGTTTTAGAATACCTGAGTTCTGGGTCCTGATTTGAGAACTTCTAGTTAATAAGGATGAAGTTTTGTGAAATATCTTGTCTCTCATCATTGATTAAAAGTCCACAGATTCATTATCTTGGCAAATCATCACTTTTAACTAGATGACTTCCAATATCTCTTCCAGTGGTCTTTCTACAAGCTCATGAAAATTAAAATACAAGATATTATTTGTGGCTTATAAAACTCATAGATAAAACCAAGAAGACAAAAAATTTTGTTATTAATACAAGTTGTGGAATAACAACCAAGGCCTCAAAAGGGAAAACTTAAGTGAATGTGAAGTTTTCGTCTTGTGAAATTGCTCACTATTTTTTATTAAATGAGATATGTAAATTGAAGGAAAGAATTGAATTGCTTTGAAGAATTTATAAAGCCTTTTGGGGAAGGGTGAAGATAATGGCTTTATGACAGATGGCAGGGGGAATAAACATAGAAGAAAGGTATCTAATTGGAAAGTCTTATTAAACTTTTCCATGTATACAGAAATTGCTATTTCATCTTCCCAGGAAGACGTTGATAAAAATCACATCACTTGATACTTTTGGAGTTGGGTAGAGGTGGAAGAGGTATGATGAGGATGTCAGATGTGATGAAATTAAATCCGATGTATTTGATGCCAAAGTCTCATTCTAAATTTAAAATGTTTTCTTTTGGTATTTGTAGCTTAAATTTGCTTTAAAACAGGAAAATAATAGCTAAATAATTAAATAAAGTCAATAAGTTCTTTTAGGAAGCAAAAAGTGAAGCAGAAGGCAAATTAATTTTAATTCTAGGAAATTATTCCAACATGCATTTATCTTTTTCATAAAAAAAGTATACAAAAAATCCCCACCCTCCAGCAAAAACATGAAATAAGAAAGGATGAAATGCTTTTGAAGCTTCTTAAATTATGGCTGCCAAGAAACTGAATTTTGGTAATCTTCAAATTATACATATAAAATTGATGATTGCCTTTGACTGACAAAGGATTGGCTAGTTAAAAAATCAGTTTCATGTGTTATCAAAATCTGTTACCATTTCAGTGTTTCTAAACTTGCCCCAAATTGTTTCTATAGGTGTGCAAACTAATGTATTTGGACATGGGTATTCAAAGATACACATGTTTTTAAAATGAATCATTACAGTGCACTGTTAGACTTCAAGTGTGAACATTATTACTCATGCACTTTACAAACATTGAAGAAAAATAAATAAATTATGGGATATTTGACAGTCTTCATTTCAAACACTTTCATAAGTAAAAGGACAAAACCCTTCTGTTCATGTTGAAGGGGTTCAATTCAGTCCTAAGGGTTTGGCCGTTCACCAAGGTTGACTGATCTTCCCGTGGTGGGACAGAGGCAGGAGGAAGGTTCATTTGCTTGGCTAACTTGCTAGGGATAACCTGCAGAATACGTTAACGTGCACTGGTATCTGGAACCTCGGTTCTTTCCATCAATAAGCAGAAGCGGCATTTTTCTGAAGTAGTCGATAATATCTGACACAGACAGAAAGTCCTGAAAGAGTCAACATAGGAAGAAAATCAGCATTGGAATGTGTAGTATGAATTTCGCAGTTTTTTTTTTTTTAATCTGCATAATGTCCTACCTCTTGTACTATGAGGATTATCAGGCTATGTAAAATTTGGCAAAGATTTTGATTTCTGCTATGGAACTTTGAAAAAAATTCCTCACCAACATTCAGCAAACTATGGATAAAAGACATAGTATGTATTTATGTATATGTATTTTTAACTTCATGTAGGGGGTTATATATATTATATACAGAGAGAGATGGAGAGTCTAATTATGATAGCTTTACCTTAGGATTGTTCTTTTTATTTTTTATTCAAATATAGTTGATTTATAATGTTGTGTTAGTTTCTTATGTACAGCAAAGTGATTACGATATATGTATATTCTTTTTCATATTGTTTTCCATTATGGTTTATCATAGGCTATTGAATATGGGGCCTCATCGTTTATCTCCCTCTTTTTCTAAGGACACCAATCATTGGATCTCAGGAGGATTGTTCTATTTGTGACTTGGTTTTGGTTTTTGTGTCCCTCCTTTAAATCACTAATAATGTTAGGAGATATAAGCAATCAGGAGGTCAGACAGCATCTCTGTTGTCTGAAGATGATATCTGTAGTATGGCATAGTCGTTCCTTCATGACATCTGCTGTGTCCCCGCTGCCACCTCCACACTCACAAGAGCTTTGCAGCGAGTCCTTTCATTCATCACCTGTATCACCCTTTCCCTGAGGGCCAAACTGAGAAACCCCCATCCGTACATTTAGAAATGAGTCAGATGTTACCGAGGTACCCCAGACAGAGTTGCACACTTCCTCCAAGACTACTCTTCTAGGTGCCTCCCTCCAGGGCAACGGCAACGAGTGGTCTGTATTTGTGTGTTTCCACACAAGACCAGTAGAGATCCTGGAGAGCAGACATCTCTGCTTCTACGGGACCTATGCAGCTCTACCCACCCCGAACCAGTGATTCAAACATATGACCAAAATCATGTGTTTTTTCTACTGGCGTACATAATCATAACTTAAAAATATTTGGAGTGAAGTAGAAGTTATGGGTAAGTTGTGTTTCCTTCTGGAAATGGTTGATACAGCTGATCCTCCTCCTGGAACTTTGAAGTTAAAAAAACACATTTGAAGCATTAGGTTTAGCCATAGTTTCCTTTGCAAAGAGCAACCCCGAAAGGTTTTTTTTACACAGTTCTCACTACTACCCCCAAAGGGACTAGCATACACCTTGGGGAAACAGAGGGAAATGTTTTCGGCAATTTGCACAGCTTCATTGCCCTAACCTCCATTTTTAGGGAGAAATGACCCAAGTCATTTTTCCAGATGTTCATTTAAGACACGGCCTTATAAGTACACTGTACCCTTACATCAAAATCATGTCACAGAGGTGACTTTAACTCACTTCTGAGTCATAGAAGGACTTGCGTTTGGCACTATTTAATGATACTTTTAATTTAAACATTTTTTAAAGTTATACATGTGATTTTAGACTAGTTGGAATAAAGATGTAAAAAAGACACTGTGGCAGAGGTAGACACTGTTAACATTTGATTTCCTTCCAGTAAATGCAGGGTTTCACTAACGCAACTTAACTCTAAAGTTGCCAGGCAGTACGGACCCGAAAAGAAGGCCACAGCCAAGTTCCGTGCAGGTAGTATGCAGAGAGGCACACGCAGAAAACTGGGGAAGTTTGACAACTTGAAACCCTTACCTCTTTCCCTCGGAGTCCAGTTCCCAACAAGTAAACTTGGCTTTCCTCCTGATAACGGATTTGGATGTTGTAAACTTTATCTTTGTACAACACCATGAGAACATATGGATTGGAGATCGTTTTTTTAGAGCTGTCTCTAACCAGGAAAGTGCCATCCTAAAAGCATAAATTCTTGTTATTATGGAAGTAGCAAAAGTCAATAATTCTGTTGCCTCTAAGAGCAGCAGACAATCCTCTAGAGATCTGGAAACCTACCACTTGACAATTTAGTGAACAGTTAGTTCCCCAAACAGCGGTAATCCCATGTGTCATGGATTTCTTGGTTGTCAAGAAACAGGCAGCAGAGGTTGTATTGGAGAAATTCCCAAATTTCGAAAAGACCTCTTTGAAGTCTCTCAGTGAAAAAGGAATCTCTTTTACAATAGATGGCTGAGTGGATACAGAGCCAGCAAAATAAGGACTTTAGTGGTTAACTAAAGGTATCTCTTCCTGCTCCTGAGAGTTAATTCTATGCAGTTTTACAATAAAAAATCTCTTTTACAATAGATGGCTGAGTGGATACAGAGCCAGCAAAATAAGGACTTTAGTGGTTAACTAAAGGTATCTCTTCCTGCTCCTGAGAGTTAATTCTTTGCACTTTCTTTCCACGGTAAAAGTCAGAATACACCCAAATACCTAAGAAATGTACCCATTTTAAAACCTCATGGTGCCCAGATACTGCGTTTCATCATCAAACACCTGAAAAAAATCCAATGTGTATCATCCTTTTTTCTTGATGTTTACCAAAATAGTGTGGTGATCTGTCCTATACTTTAAAATTTCATTTCATAAATTAGCTACATAATATAATAATACTATAAAGATCTAATATTAAAATAGAATGAATTAGGAAGAACTCCTTTAAATTACTCCTTCTTTTGTGTATTGAAATCAGGATGATCAATTTGCAATAATGGCTTTCCTTTGTTCTTTTTTCATTCCAGCTTGAATGAGTAAATTCTAGTCAAAACATCTCTGTTAAACAAATATACCTGTGGATTCATAGCTCTGGCTTCACTTTGGAATTTCAAGTTTTGAAGACTTCCAGAGCCCACATAGCATCCCTGACTAATTAAATCAGAATCTCTCCAGGTAAAATCAGAATTTTTTTTTAATGCTCCTCAAGTGATTTCAATGTGCAATCCCCTGGCGGTCCAGCGGTTAAGAATCTGCCTGCCAATGGGTTCAATCTCTGGTCCGGGAAGATCCCACATGCCTTGGAGCAACTAAGCCCACGTGCCACAATGACTGAGCCTGTGCTCTAGAGCCGGGGAGCGGCAACTCCTGAGCCTCTGTGCCTGGAGCCTGTGATCCGCGGCAAGAGAAGCCGCGCAGTGAGATGCCTGCACACCGAAGTGAAAAGCAGCCCTTGCTCACCGCAACTGGAGAAAGCCTGAGCAGCAACAAAGCCCAGCACTGCCAAAAATAAATAACTTTTATAAAAAGATGGGGAGATGAGCATTAATCGCTTCGTATCATTAAAAAAGAATAAAAGTGCGACCAAGCTTGAGGCTTGAGGACTTTCGTTGTAGTCTCGAGATATGAAGGATGTGAAAGATGAAGGATCTTTGCCTTCCCATCTTTGATATATAGGTTGAAGATTAGTGTTCAGTACTGGAAGACAGGAAATCTGGTTTAAGACCTTTAATATTAAATGACAATTAGAAATTTCTAGGGAAAAGGACAAAAAGTTGCTGTTGTCTGTCTCAATCCATATTGAGACATTCCTCCACATTGATATGGATGGCGATTGGGTGTCAAGAAGAACATACAACTAGTAAGATGTTGGAAATTTGGGGGAAAGAGTTTCCTTTTGATGCTGTGTGGTTCCTGTGAAAAGATGGACCGTTTTCATTAATAAAATCTCCTAAGACTCCACCAATCAAATGACTACCTTAATTTAATTTCCCCAGGGTCCTAGGAGTCACTGCTGTGGACGTTAGTAGGTGAGAAGCCGGCACTAACCGGTGCCCTTTGGTATAACAGCATGAATGGCACCCAGCAGAATCCCTAGCCCGTAACTGTATGTTCAGCCTGTCTGACTCTCTGAGACCCCATGGCCTGTAGCCCACCAGGCTCCTCTGTCTATGGGAGCTTCGAGGCAAGAATACTGGAGTGGGTTGCCATTTCCTCCTCCAGGGGATCTTTCTGACCCAGGGGTAGAACCCAAGTCTCTTATGCCTCCTGCATTGGCAGGCAGATTCTTTACCACTGCATCCCCTGGGTTTTGTTTTATTGGATGATCTATCCAAACTGTAGGAAGAGAGGTTGTAAAACTAAAAATCTGTTGTTACTTGAAAAGCAGCTATGAAAAGCAAGCTTGAAGCCAGTATCTAAAGCCCATCATTGGTACTCAAGAAAAGTCAGTCCCATTTCTTTTCTTCTATTTATACTTAAAAAAATGAATTTGTAGCACAGTACCTGGTTTATCTTTCTAAGAGCCGCTTCTGCTTCTGTTCGGGTAATATAAGAAACATACCACTCTTCATTTAATGAATTCTGAAAATGTAAATTTTAAAAAATGGAATAAACTTTGTAGTTACATAAGTAAGTGGGGAAAAAAAGCCTCCAAGTAATCATTTCCATAAATCACAACCTCAGTTCCATGAAGTTTGAAACACTTGTGTTATTAACTTTGAATATAGAATCATTCAGGTGAAGCTAAATAGAAGATATTTTGTGTGAACTGCTTTTTATCATATACTCATTCCCAAGGCAGAGGTGAATAAGCATTCGTAGATAATGGAGTCTCTAATCAGGAAAGATTTAGATGTAATAATTTCTTCAGTTTAGTATACTAATATATTTAATGAAAAACACTGGGTTAATGAGCGGTTAAATGACTTGTGCTATGTCATAAACTAAGAAACAGATGAAAAATAGAATTATTTTTCTCACTGTTTAATGTGAAACACACATTTGCCATTGGAAGAGAAACATCAAGGAAAAATGATGTATTTTTCAACTGAATTCTCCTCTCAATATTTTTCACTAAAAAAATAAAGACTAAAAGAAAATAAAAGTATAGGAGAGTATTCAGTGGGAGATTCTGATGATTCATTTGCTGGGGTAGAAATAAAATATGAACATATGCCTGATTACCTCTTCTTCCCCGGGGGATTGTGGTCGATGCTTGCTTGGAACTGGCGAGAAGTTCCTGCCTTCCACTCTGGGAAGTGGTCTGTTGCCAGAGCCTGTGAAAGTATAGCATTTTGAACGTTAATTTACTTTAAGCAATTTTTCTCTAGTCATAACCCATCACTGCACCCCACCCCCCTCCCTGACAATGCCCTTGTAGTTGTTCCCAGCAGTTAACATTTCAAGAAACCACAGCTTCCAAAAGAACTTTCACTTGTTCAAAACCACAAGGGCTGCTCGGGCCCTATTCTGCAGCCATGCCAGTGAAATTCTGAGACACTACACCGCACATTTGATTGTTTGCTTAATTGAGCATGTTACATATATACCAGCAAGTGGTAACAATGTGGAGGCAAAGATAATTATGTTCTCATTTTCACAAAAAGGAATGTGACTTACCCAAGATAAGGTGAAATTACCTTGAGAATATTCTTCGCTTTCAGAGCCAGAGCTTACTACCTGTTGTTCTTGACCAAATTTCTTACAGAAGTAGAATTGTTAGACTCACATAGAAGGAGGCCCTGACAATATTTGATCCATCAGGAAGTCTGTGTTGGAGTCTGTACATTACCCAGCACTTGTGCCTCACCTTCTCTAATGCTTTTTTTCCTTGTTGACAGTTCCATGAAATTTTTCAGGAGAATGTGTTTCCATCTCAGGAAAGGTTTGATTATGTTGATTTGCAATTGCTAAGCTTGTCTCTATATGCCAGAACAGCTATTACAGGCTGGTAAATTCCATGAGTTGAATGTTCTCTTAATAATTCATGCATCATTCATTTGTTCATTCAACAGATATTTTTTCAGCACTGCTCTGTCCAGGCCCTGATTAAGGCACCTGTGTACACGACCTTTCATCCTCACAGCAATCCCACAAGGTGGGTATTATCTTCTTTTTGAATATCATTAAACAAAGGTCCAAAGAGTCTAGACAAATCATGCGTCTTAGTGGCAGGGCCAGGACTTGAACTTGTGATTCCCAAATATGACTGTGCAAAAAAGAGAATTCCAGGGGGACCCTGCATTTAACAAGCACTCCAGGTGGCTCTGCACCAGGTCTGTTACTTCATCTACAATATACCACAGAAGGGTAAATCACCTGCCCCAGGGTCCCTGAGAGGGGAGAGTTTCTTGAAGAGTCCAACTCTTCCTGGTCAGGATTATTCGAGATGCAGATGGGGCTAGCCTGAGCTGCTGATCTTCCTTCTTAAGGCTCCCAGTACCTGAACAGACCTTCCCCATGCCCACCGTTGCAGTGCAACATGCAGGCATTTTTATAATGTTGGTTGAGTGAATGAAATCTAGCTATATGAGAAAGTCATGTAATGAAGGTCTATAGTGCATGGCTGTCTTAGAATTGAGGAATTATTCTCTATCTGCATCTGCAGGTCAGCACCACAGAGTCACTATTCATGACATTACTTTTCATTGCAGTCACCCTCCACCCTTAATATCTAGATCCTCAAGGGAACTGGGACAGGTTTTTAGCCACTATAAAGCACATCCTTTATCTTCCTGACCTTGGGGCAACCAGTGGGTTAGACTGAGGACCTGGTGTCCTGGCACTCTTAGAAGAAAAGGGATCAATTTTTATTAAGGTAGTAGAGTAAGTACTCTGCATTCATGGCTTCCACATCTGTGAATTCAGCCAACTACAGATTGGTTCAACCAATGGGTTAGCCAAATCTGTGAATGTGGAGCTGTGGATGTGAAGAGCCAACTGTGCGACATCATTTTATACAAAGAACTTGAACATCCTTGGATTTTTATATCGGTGGGGGTCCTGGAACCAATCCCCCCTCCTGTATTAGAGGGATGATTATATTAAAAAAATAATAATAAATAACCAACTATTTATATCAATAATCTCTACCACCAACTCATAGAAGCAGGGGTCTATGGAATTTACTTTGGGAGATATTGCTATAAGTGAAGTGTCTGAAACTCAGATGCCTAGACTGACCAGGCAAGGAACACAAAGTAGGTTTACAAAATAATGAGTTGTGGCCACTGAGGGGTGGGGGTGGGGGGACTGTGGAAACCATGTAGTGAATAAAGACACTATATCCTAAAATGCTTAGGAAACACTGAAAATGCTTAGAAAACACTGGGTTTCATTGGTATCAGCAATAGAATCTCACACATATATGGCATGATGTACCCAACTAAATGTAATAGACATGCTCCTGAAGAGTCTACTCTTAAATTAAAATTTTAACTTATTAGTTTTCTGTTTATAACACATACTAGTGTTCCTGCATGTGTACATGACTACAAAAAAAAAGTGTTTTATTTTTTCCTCACAGAATTTTTAAGTCTTAAGTCAACCTTTAAAAATTTCACATTAAAAGCCATATTTCTATTTTTTCTTGAAAAAGAAATCAGAAAATCTGGTGACACAAGATGTGTTTCCTAGCATGAGAAAAAAAAAAGTGTTTACTAGAGTTGGGTGACTCTCCATAGTCATTTGACAGTCATTCAACAAACATTTTTAAGTGCTTACCATGTGCTAGTCACTTGCAAGTCTTTAAGGATAAAAAATAAACACAGCTAGCCCTATCGTGTAGGCCTCTGTTTCTATTTGAAGTGGTCCATGAGCCAGCAATACCAGCTGGGAACTTGGAACTTGGGAATCACATGGAAACTTACTAGAAATGCAGAACCTTGGTTCCCATCCAAGACCCACTGATTAGAATCTGCATTTTAACATAGCTCCCAGGTGATTTGCATGCATTTTAAAGTTTGAGGACTCTCTCAAGAAATACTTATCATGGACACCCAAAGGAGGTATTATTAAAAAATACAGGTCTTCAGCCAGACTTACTGTATCAGAATCCTGGGGGCTGGGGTCTCTTAATCTATATTTTAAACATCCTCAACTAGCACTACAGGTTAGATTCATTATAGAAATCAAAACTACAGAGAAAGCTGGCGCTATCCTAAGCATCATATAAAAACAGCAGGGAAGGAAAGTTCTGTGTGGGAAGATAAAGGCCATGGCCGCCTTCCTGTGGAAGAGAGTGTGTGTGTGTGTGTGTGTGTGTGTGCGTGTGCGCGCGCGTGCGTGTGTGCGCGCGTGTGTGTGCGTGTACATGCGTGTGTGTGTGCGTGCATGCGTGTGTGCGTGTGTGTGCGTGCGTGTGTGTGTGTGTGTGTGTGTGTGTGTGTGTGTGTGTGCGTGTGTGTGTGTGTGGAGTATCCTCTCACTACAGCAACCTTTGGTACTGTAGTGAGAAACCGAAGTGCCGAATAAGGAAGTACTGAATGAGGAAGTCAGATGCTTTTAGGAAACAACAACACTTTTGCCAAAAGGCTTTGGGACATCCATTCATGACGGCATATTGGCTAGAGTAGGTCACTAGAGCCCAGAGTACAAACCTTGAGAGAAGTATGGTGGCAGGGAGGCACTCTGCGAAAAGTTACAGTTACTGTGGAGACAAAAAAAAGGACAGATTTTAAGTCAGGTTGGGGTTCAGGGTCAGAGATGGAGCCTGAATTGGGGAAATGCTGCTTCTCTGACTATTACTTCTCACCCCCTCCCTGAAACCATGGGGGCAGGGCAAAAAGAAGGAACTTATTGAACATACTTCACTCCCGTCTGAGGAAGACCGTGCCAAAGTCTTAACAAGCTTCTCAAGATGAAAAACAAAAGCAACAAGAGAACAGTGTAAAGAGCCTTAAAAGCTACTTTAAAAAAGGAAGCAGCAGTCTGAGGACTCTGAGTCTGGAGCACGACAGACGTTCTCTGGGACAACGCTTCTCTTTCCGTTAGGAAAATATATTCCACTGGCTTGTCGTTAGGGACTGGGGCCTGGTGTTCTACACGGAGCAGGGAGGGCATCAGAAACAGAGGGCTCGGCCATGCTGCAGCAGGCAGAAAGTGCATCTGCGGGGACAGTGGCGGGGAGGCCCTGAAACTCTGTCTGCTCCACGCTGAGAGGCATTTTCCCCACCCTGTAGGCCAAACTTTCTATAGGCCTGCTCTGTTTGGAAATCTCCTGTGAGTGGTGTTTTGAAAGAACGAAGGATAGGGCTGGGCTCAGGGTGGGATGAGGTGGCATAAGAAAGTGGCAGACATGGCAGAAGAAGAAAAACAACCCGAAGAGTGAGAAGAAGCAGAAAAATCAGAGCAAGAGGCACCCGGGGTACATGAAAAAAACTGGGAATCCTTCCAGATATCTAGCAGACCAGAAGGATCTTGCTGGTGGGTGAGTTTCCTTCCATCCTCAGGGGAGGGACTAGGCCTCTCCCTTTGGGTAGTAAAGGAAGAGAGGAGCCCAAAGGCTGGTGGGTGAACCCTCGGGGGGTGCCAGGAGACAGCCTGAGGACTTATTTATGAGACATGCCCTGAGTCTTCTTCCTCCTGTCTCTACCTCCTCACGGGCCCTGAGAAACACTCTTGCTACTGAGAAAACAGACCTGCTGGGGACAGAGCCCGTACACTGACTATTCCATGTCTGCTAAGTGCAAGGTGCATTGGATGGGTATTCCCATCCAAGATGGAGGGTGAACTCCAAGTAATTAATTGGGCTTCTGGAGTGTTTGTTTCTTTGTTTTTAACCTACAGAGTTAAAAACATTCCCTACTTCCTGCCAAAGAGTCCATTCTGTCTGGGGCCATGACATTCTCCCCAGGCACAGCATTCAGAGGACAGCAGTGAGTTATATGTGTATTTGTGCATTCTTCATGCTCAGTTTGGCTTTCTTTCTTAAGACCCAAAATGTTCTGACCCTAAGACTGGTGGCTTATTTCTTTTTTCCTCAACCCAGCTGATATTAGCTCAATATCAGTGGCCCTAGACGTCATGCTAGGTCAGAACTGAATGGTTCAGCACACACCTTTCTGGGAAGCCTCCAGATGAGTGAGTTAATGGGAGGGAGTTCTTGGGCGATGGCTTCGTAGATCTTGAAGGGAAGGTGTTGGAGGTCATGGGGAGAGGTGATGGCTGGGGTGGAAGTCTTTGATGTACTTCAGAGGAAAAGAAAAAGGAAAGATTGTCAGAATCCAAGAGTCACAGGAACATACATCCCCAAACTACTCCCTGGTTAGAAACAGCTAGTGTAAAGGGAGATACAAAAATTCAAAAGATCAAATGTCATTAGGAAGTGGTGGGGTGGATGCCCACCCTACAAGGTTTTTCTCGTGATTTACCACCTCAGAACACAGGTTTAAAGGCTGCCATTCTGCATCATTCTCCATAGTACACTTTTTTTTCATTTTTGAAATGTTAACTTGGCAGAAAATTGTCAGTTAGAAACCATATGAATTTCAGAAATGATTCACAAGTTTTTTTTTAATGAAAGACAAATTTTATGCTATGTCATTCTTATACGGTGAGTAATCCTTTACCCAAATGCATTAGAGAGCTTAAATACTGGAATGCTGTCTATCATACTGTACGTGTGATTTTCAATTTTGCTGTACTTAGTAAGTATTAATAATTTGCACTGTTATGCATGAACTTAGCAGTTCTCTTTGGTAATCCAGCCAAGTAATTCCATTTTATTATAGTTATACAGTATACCAACTGGCATACATATGCTTAATACTAATTTTACAATTATAATGGATTCTACAGAGTTTCTATACTAACTAATTCCATCTGAATCCCTGAGCAGAAAACTAAAGGAAAGGTTACAAGTCGTAAGAAAGTCTTTCTAAACATACCATCATCTTCATCCTGGTAAGGGGGAGAAAAAAAGAGATATTAATTTATCATCAAAACACAATTTCTCAAAGAAAAATGCATTTCTCAATTATAGAAATGCCTCTGTTTTCTTTCTTTAGCAGTTGTGTGTCTCCACAATAAAGGTACTGTGGAGAATGACAGAACTTGCTAAATAATTTATGATTCCTTAATACAAATCATTTAAAGAAATTCCGATCTGAAGCAGTCTTTATATACTTAAATAGGTTCTGAAGTGTCTAAACGGGCCTAGAGATACTAATAATGATGATATCTACTATGTCTCCCAAAGATTCACATGCAATATTTCATCCAATTCTTCAAGCAACTCTTCAAGAATTTAACATTTTCATTTTACAAATGAAAACACACTGCCCAGGAAGCACGCCTAACTTGCCAAGGGTTACACACCTAATCCCTCTGACCCAAAGCTTAACCTTCTCTGGGTCTTTGCTTTGCATTGACCACTCTGGTTCAAAGCACTGCAGCCTTGTTTCTCTGTCACCAAGTCGTGTCTGACTCTTCACGACAACCACGGACTGCAGCATGCCAGGCTTCCCTGCCCCTCACCACCTCCCGGAGTTTGTCCAAGTTTATACAGCCTTACTGATTTGAAAATAGCTTCCAAGGTGTATCCACTTGGTTCAGCACATTTATCTTTAGGACAGCCTTCTGAAATAGATAAGGGAGGGGGCTCTATGTTCTACTCCTTAGATAGGAAATGATGTTCAGAGAGGCAAAAATAATTTTGCCATTGACTAGTAGACCAGAATTGTCAACCTGGACTTGTTAGGCTAGGACAGTAGTGATGAACAAGCACCTCCCTCAAGTGTTGTTGTGGGGATTAAATTAGTTACTACTTGTGCCTGGTATATTTGAGTGCTCAATAAAATTTTGTTATTCTTGGTCCTACCACTGAGATGAGGCAAGATGGATCATAGCCAGAATCACTCATCCAGGTTGGCCAGCTGGGAATGAGTCCTAGCAGAGGGCGGCATAAATAGATGCACATGGACTTATGGAATCCCGAAAATGAAACTGGTCTTTCACACTGCTGCAGCCATGTCTCCTCTGGTCCAAAACATAAGATTTTTAGATTCTCATGACAACAAGTGTCAATCCTTCCAGAGATAGGGATCCTTGGGAATATGATAGCATCCTCATTTTCAACCTTCTCTCCTCTTTGTCCCTATGGCTCTGAAACCAGACTGCTGTCCTCACTCTTCCCACAGGCTCCATGGGCACTGCCGCCCACCTGCCTTAGTCAGGGCATTCCTGAGGCTGAAGGGCACTGAGCTTTTCCTCGGGGTGACTACCCTGTGTCTTCCCCATCATTCAGTGACCACATCACTAAGAAGTCACACTTAGCTCTTCAACCCTTATACATCACTTTCTTCACTTCTCCTCTGCAGCTCATCCTGTGATCATATGCCCCTTAGCACATTAGAGCATGTCCATTACATCTTATATCTTAGCACTTCATCTGCTCATATCTCCATTATGTCTTAGCACTTCATCAGAATAAGCACACCATTTAGCATAGAGCTGTGAAACACCAGGCACCTATGGACTGAGCCCTTGAATATGCACGGGCAGTTTACAGTACAGAGGAAGTCAGACAGACCTGGATTTCAATCCTGGCTATCTCCCAGCTGTGCAACTTGCAATGAGTATCTTACCCTTCTAAACTTCAATTTCTTATTAGTGAAAGAGAAGCAATGACTCCTCCTAGCAGATAGTCAATGCAAAGAAAATGTAAAGTTGGAGTGACTAACTGTCTTGGTCCTCATTTACCTAAGACTGATGAAGTTCTTGGGACATGAGACTTTCATTGCTAAAACTGAGCAGTCCTAGGCAAACAGTCAGTCAAAAGTAGCTAGGTTGGCAACATGAACACAATATACATTCCATAAACACTCTTTCTTAGGCCATAGAGGTATTTAAGGGGAAAACAGAGGCCTAAGAGACTTTCTGGGAGGCCCAGACTCTGGAGCATCCCTTACTTTATCCTCCCTTCTACCTACTTGCTACTCCCCTTGCTCACTACCACCTGGTAATGGGGTTGCATTTAACCCAGCCTCCCTAGGAACCTTCAGAGGGACAGGAGCTAATCCATGCAGCATTTGGGGCAGGAGGGAAAGCTGGAGACCCCAAAAGACACCAGTATTCAGGAGGCTACTGTGCGTAGGCCTGGCTTCTAACACGACTTCAGTGAAGGCCGAGACAGAGCCTCGACCTCTGCAGAGTCTACGCTGGTCTCCCTGGGCCAAGCATTCACCAAATGACATTCTGTACTTACATTTTCTCTTCTCTCTGGTCCCCGCATATGCCTGAAATGAATCAGGGCAAAGAAAAAGAACTGAGCATAAAGAGTTTCAAAGAATATAAACAGTTTCACTTAATCTAATATTGAGAAATCAAACCCACTGAGCTGTAATAAAATGGGAAGCAAAAAAAAAACCCCCAAACACCCAGCAGAAAAGCAGGGGAGAGGGAGGCTTGATGACTCAATGTTCTGTCATTATTGTAAGCTGAGCTAGGCAAACCTCTATTGTGTTTAGCAACTGCAGCAAATAATTACATTAAAGGAAAAAGGTTTAGTCAGCAAACTCTTTCAGTTCAGTTCAGTTCAGTCGCTCAGTCGTGTCCGACTCTTTGCGACCCCATGAATCGCAGCACGCCAGGCCTCCCTGTCCATCACAAACTCCCGGACTTTACTAGTAGCTATTAAATTTCTTGGATGTTTCTCCAAGCAAATATAAGCATTTGAGGAAACATTCTCCTTTGCTGATGTTTGAGAACAGTCGTCGGGGGCTCACCTTTGGTGTGAAGGAAAGACAGCTGGGAAAAGCTGCTGCTTTGGTCCCTTTTCCAGAGGCACAAACTGGCCAGGCAGATGTGGTGGTGGCAGCCTTAGACCCATGGTGAGCAGCAGCCTTCACGGGCTCGCATCGTGTCCCCACAGAGAGGGCCCGAGGAGGGCAGTTTGCTGGCAATTTGCCTCCTGATCAGTGATTCACATGATCTCATCTTGTTTATTTAAAACTTTGCTATTTTGTTCACTATGATATTTTTGACATACATTTTGATTTTTTAGAATATACCATTAAAACATTAACTCAGTTGCTAAGATTTTACCTGTGCACCCTAGCCCTGGCCCTGATTTCATCCTCACATTAGCCAAGCAAGGGTCATAATTTTGAATCCTGATTGCACAGATGAGGTTGATGGAAGCCTTGGTTTTGCCCTTAGTAGGGAGCAGAGTTGGGCCTACCCCAGCGATGTTTGTGCCATTTGGTTAACAGGTCCCCAGAGACTGCATAGTAAAGTTAGAAATGTTAGAGCTGACAGGTGCTCTGCCACTATAAAATGTGGTTGAGCAGTGAGGAAGCTGCTTACAGAGACCTCAAAGCGGCCACAGTGACGTCCTCTCCACTGCCTGCATGGTTATAAAATGGTAGGCGCAGCGCTGCGCCTTGTGGTGGAAGGAAAAGTCAACCAAAAATCAGACTGGTGGAGAAGGTCTCCACAGACGGTGTTGTCCCTGTGCTCCAGAGGAACCATCTGTTTACGCCTCTCTGCTAGCTCACCTTGTCCTGTAAAGTGACCCAGGTGCTCCACAGCCAGCCTGAGAAGCCTGAACGCCCCTCAACCCCCAGCGGCACAGCGAGCCCACTCCCACCCAGGGGCGCCACGGTCTTGGGCCCCTGCATGGAGCTAACTGAGACGAGGCAGGGGTTCACGTCAGCCCTTCTGCGCCACAGCCCGAGCAGCAGGGGCCGCTTACCTTGGCACAGGCGGCTTCTTCCCTGGCAGGGGGCTGCCTCTGTCCTGCCTCTCCGTGGCTGGCGGTAACGGGGGCTTTGGTATCTTGGGCAAATGCTCCCCAGGAGGCCTGCAGTGAGAGAGAAAGGATGGATGAGAAACAAACTACAGTCCTACGGCACACGCCCTGTACCAACACACAGGTACCCAGAGTCACTCACCTTCCCCCTAGGACCGAGGGCTGCAAGGCAAGAGGGAAGATACGTGAGCATTCTCAGCACTTTCCACAGAACAAAGACAAGACACAAAACAGAGAAAAAGCAAACAAAACAAAACAGGAGAAAACTCACCTTGTCAGAAATCGCTGGTTTCTTTCCTGTAAATGACAAACAGCAGATAAGCCTTGAATGTAACAGCTAAGCTTTGAAACTTTTGAGGAAACTGAATTCCAGCAGCTAGGAGGGATAATTGGGTTTAAGCATTGAGGAATCATGGGCTTCCCTGGTGGCGCTAGTGGTAAAAAAAACCTGCCTGCCAATGCAGGAGACCTAAGAGACTCGGGTTCGATCCCTGGGTCAGAAAGATCCCCTGGAGCAGGGAATAGCAACCCACTCCAGTGTTCTTGCCTTGAGAATCCCATGGACAGGAATCTGGCAGGCTACAGTCCATAGGGTCACAAAGAGTCGGGCACAACTGAAGTGACTTAACACACACAACACGCTGAGGAATCATAGGCTTTAGACCTGGAGGGTCCCTTACAAAGCACCTAATTTTATAGTCTCAGACAAATTAAGTGACTTCACCCAAGCGTAACACAGTGTTGTGTACATGCAAGCAGTATTGTGAATTCTGAGCTTCTTTCCAAAATGTTTTAATATAATTGATGCTGAAAAGGATTAATGCCTTCTTGAAATTTTGTGCCTCTTTCATTGGCCAAGAGCTGCTTTGTACAGCCTGAGTTTATTTGCATATCTGAAATAAACTCATTTGCCACAGAGGGGTCAATCTTCCTTTCAGTCCTGTGGTACACTCGCCATTGTATAAGGCATTGCATTTAGTTCCTGAAAAAAATTTAATTTGGGGTTCAGAGTTTCAGGAGATTCTTCCCGTGGGCTGCAAATCATTTTGCGTTGGCTTTTATTTTTCTCTTTCTTTCTTGTCTCCCTCTCTTTCCCTCCTGCCCTCCCTTCCTTTTCTTCTTTTACTTTTCTCTTGTAACAGATGACATATAGGCTTCCTGAAGAAATGCTAGGTGTACCTGAGAACCGTGCATTGCAAAGTCATTCAAAACAATGTATTCTTTCTTCCGTCCAAAGTTCCCCAGAGTAATACCCTATGTCTTCAGTGTAATAAAAGCACTAGTTAACTGGATTCAGCCAGGTTTAGATGCAAATCTTGTATGATTTTGAGCAAGTTACTTAAAATTTTTGAGTCTCAATTTCCTCACCTGTAAAATGGGAATTATATGTTAAACTGCGTAGGTCTGCTCTAAGGATCAGGTGACAATATATATGCAGGGCCAGCAATGGCCTGTGGGTGCTGAGAACTGTTAGATAGCTCCTCTTTCTTCCCCTCCATCCACCTCCCAGCTCAATCAGCACTCTGTGGGAGTGGTGATAATCTACCTGGAGCTGCATTTTTGAGACACAATTTATTCCTTAAAGACTGAATACATGTCCAGCCCATAATATGTCCTAAGACTCTTGTCTCACTGTGAAGAACTGACTACCTATGAGTAGTTTGGATGGTATAAAAATGTTCATTACTTATAAAATTTTGGTTTGATATGGAAACCCTACTTTAGAGGGATACCCGGGAAACAGATTTATATCATTAGGCCTGAATAGATTTTCTGAAAAACATCTGCCGGTTTATGCATATTCCCAGGGCATGTTAGGAGCCTCCTAATAAAAGTCTGAGCATTTTAAGAGATTAATTCTCCCAAAGCATCATGGATAAGGGGTTCAAGGGTAGAGCTAGTATTATCAAGGAAAGGTGTCTTTCAAAAGAAACCTAAATAAAAACAAAAATATTTTAAAAGGGTAACTTTTGTACAGGAAGTGATCCTGAAAGATTTGACATCAGTATTACAATTTTCTGACACTTTGGCTCATGGTAGCAAGCAGAGCTGGAGTCTGAACTCCAGTCTCTCTCTTCATCTTCATCTAATGTGTCCAGCCCTCTGCCACAGGCCATTTTAAACTCAGATAGCTGATATAGCTTGGCATGAACCAGCAGAGCTATGACGCAGTTCAGGGAAACTGTAGCAAGCATAGCATCAAATCTAAGAACTGACATTTTGCCTACAGAAGAGGAGACAAAGGCCACAAAGGCTAAATGCCTTGCTCACTATGTAGCTAAAGAAGGGCTAGGGTGGGGCTGGATTCCAGGTTCCTTATCCCTCAAGGCTCAGAACTCCTTCCCCAGAGCTCCCCCCCAAGGAAAGTCCAGGATCTCCAACTGCAGCAAGACGTGGTAGAACAGGGCATCCACTTTGAAGTCAGAAAAGACTTGGGTTCAAATCCAAGTTGAATTCTAATCCTGCACCTAGTTCTGCAATTTTGGGAAATTAACTCAACCTCTCTGAACCTTAGCTTTATCATCTGCAAAGTGGGGATGATAATACACCCCCTTTTGTGGACCTGGGGGGAGGACTAGAGACAATGTAGAAGTAATTCTCCATATCATGGATTCCATACCCATCAACCTCAGATCAAAAATATTTGGAAAGAATAATTCCAGAAAGGTCTAAAAAGCAAAACTTGAATTTGCCATGTACTGGCAACCATGTATGTGTATTTATATTGTATTTACAACTACATACATAGCATTTATATTGTATTGGGTATTATGAGTAATCTAGAGAGGATTTAAGTTCATGGAAGGATATACAGAAGTTATATGAAAATACTACACCATTTTATATAAGGGACTTGAGTATCCCTGGATTTTCATATCCACAGGGATCCTGGAATCAGTCCCCCCTGAAGACACTCAGAGATAACTTATTTGTGGTGGCTAAAGCACTTGCCCCATAGTAGGTGCTCAATACGCTGTAGCTAAGTTTTAGAACTGAATTAAAATAGCTTTAAGTAGAAGTAGCTGCCACCCAAGAACACTCTGGATCAATTCTGGAGGAAAGGACTGTAGCATACCCACAGTTTGGTCAATGATACACGCAACAGAAGATGACTCTGACATCTGAATAGCACCTTAGAGTTTCACAAAGTATTTTCTCATTATAGAGCATCCACCTCATACATAAGGAGACACTCTGAAAAAGCAACATCCCTGTGGTCAGTGAGCTGCTCAGGAGGCAGCGAACAGCTCTCCCTGGCCTCTGCCTCTTAGCCCAGATGCTTCCCGATCGTCCTTCAGGAGGACCATGTGATGGGCATGTGCACAAATGGTGCTCCATGGAGAAGCAAGCCCAGCACAGGGTGAAGGACAGGAGCTCTGAGCTTGGGTCTCCACCCCCATCACCTGGCATCTGAGTGACCTTGGGAAGTTACCTCTTCATGTCTCAGTTTCCTCCTGTGTACAATGAGGCTGACTCTAACAGTCCCCTTTCCATAGGGTTGTGGCGGCAGTTAAATGAGGTGATGCCCGTGAGAAGCACGCAGTAAGCACGCATTAATGTCAGCCACTATTGTTTTTGTGTTGCTAGTCTCTTGATCATGTCCAACTCTTTGTGACCCCATGGACCGTAGTCCACCAGGCTCCTCTGCCCATGGAATTGTCCAGGCAAGAATACTAGAGTGGGTAGCCATTCCCTTCTCCGGAGGATCTTCCTGACCCAGAGATGGCACCCAGATCTCCTGCACTGCAGGTGAATTCTTTACCAGCTGAGTCACCCGTCAGCCACCGTTGTTGTTGTCATGTTGTTATTCAGCTGCCAATCCGTGTCCAACTCTTCTTGGCCACTATTACTGAGCAACAAATATGAAAGATACCAACCTAGTGTGAAGGGCTCTCTGTCAAATGGAACTAATGAACGATCTAGGGCCGGTTTCGTGCTTCTGTCTATGGAAGGAGCAGGGACTGGAAGGGAAAGAGACTGAAGTCAATTCACAGAGAAGAGCATTGGGCCGGGGTAGGTGGGCAGATGGGCAAGAGAGGGTGGCCCCATGCTCACGCTTGGCCGTTCTGTGGTTCCGACTTCTGCTCGGCTCCTCGTGGTTGGGCTGGGGTGGGGGTAGCGGCTGCTTTAACAGAAATCCACGTGTTAGGAAGCATTTCCCACCCGTCAGCAAGCCCTGAGAGCTTTATCCCCCTAATAGGTCTGAATCTGTTCACTTTTCTCCATCCCATGGACAGCTACCTATCCATGTCTCACGTGAACGGAGCCCCCTGTTCCACACTCTGGGAGAGCATCGTCTGCATGTCACTGCTCTGCCAAGCTTTCTCGTGGCTCCGATCACATCAGGGACAGAACTAGACCCACCATGGCCTGCAAGGCCCTGCCTGGGCTGACTCCTTCCATCACCTTTGTGTACTCCTCTCTCAGGGCCCACTGGGCTCTCACCCTAAGTACCTTCTTGCGGTTCCTGCAAAATCTCATGCTTGTGCATCTTCGGAATCTACGTGCTTGTATCTTCCTCTGCCTGGAATATTCTTTTCCCAGCTCTCACCACAACTGTCTCACACTGTCCAGCTCAATGTCGCCTCTCCACCCACCATCACGTCCCCTGGTCTCCTGTCTCCCTAACTACACATTACTACTCAAGCTACCCTGTTTATGCATCTCTTTACTTGCTGATTATTCACCTCCCTCAACCCAAATGAAAATTTTATGGAACAGGGACATTATTTGTCTTGTTCATGCTCTATTCCCAGAACACTGCTGGGCGCTGCTGCTCAGTAAGTATCCACAGATGGAATGAATGAAATTCTGCATCCCAAGAGTGAGCTGCAGATTTCAAGAGCAAAACCCATATGTAGATAAATTCAGCTCCATGAGCTCCCTTTGTAATAAAACTGCAAAAGCAGGAGGAAGCCATCTGTTCTTAGACAGAGTGTCCCAACGGTGGCGTGGCCTGGATTTTGAACTTTGGGGAAAATGCGTCCTCTGTGTCCCTTAGTCCTGAGACCTGGCATTCACCACGGCTGTCCGAGTGCTGCAGTCCCTTGTGGAGAGAGCACATTTCCAGCTGTGGACTCCTGAGCCTGAACTTCTCTGGGTCTCTTTGGATACAAGCAGACCTCGGAGATAATGGGGGTTTGGTTCCAGACCACAACAATAAAGCAAAAATCAAAATAAGGCTAGTGAACAGGAAAATCATAAATTTCTCTATGGCAGGATAATCAGACCAACTCAGAACTGAAACACATACAGTATGTGCCCATTTGTGATGGGCCTTTCCTACTGTGCAATATATACCTGCATTAACCAGACCTCCTCAAGACAGGAGGATATAAACAAACTTGGGGGGAAATGGTCCCTTTATTCTAATACCACCACTGTGATTTTTAAGTTTAGTATTTCTTTCTCATCCTGTCAGGGGGTTGCACTGAACTAAAGGCTTACTCTGCATGCACACCTGGCCAAAACAGCTCTGATGAACTTTGTGTATAATGTTAACTTGTGAGTATGACACAGGAGTCTTTCTCTCAAAAATGTGTGAAACTGAATCTCTAGCTCCTGACTGGAGGAGCAGTTCTCAGCACTTCTGAGAGTCTGTCCCCAACATTAGAATAAAATTATCTTTTAATCTTCTTAGTTTGATTGTTAATTGGATTTTCATCAACACTAGTCACATTTTTTTTTAATTTCCCACTGTATATAAAAGCTACATTTATATTCGAATCTATTAAGTGTGTGATAATATTAAGTTTAATAAAGCAACATACGTATCTTAATTTTAAAATATTGCTTAAAAATGCTAACCATCATCTGGCAAGGCAGGGTTGTCACAAATCTTCGATTTATTAAAAACACAGTATCTGTGAAGCGCAATAAAGCAAATGCAACAAAATGAGGTGTGCCTGTTACTTAATTAGATCCATGGAATCGGGAACTGTAAGCTTGAAGAAAGAGGAGCAGGGGGTTGCTGCCCCTCTCCCTGGATCCATCACAGCACATTTTGGTCCCAAGCTGTCTGTCCATGGAATCTCAGGTGCCGGCCAGCAGGTGGTACAAGTCTTTTCTCAGGAGAGAGAAGGCCTAGGACCCAAACACTAGCAGGGGTCATTTACTTATTCCTCTTAGATTTTATTTTACAGTTTTCACTTATTTCAAAAGTGGGAAATAATAGCACAATGAATATTAGAAGGAAACTTTTTATTATATAAACAGCTTGTATCATTTATGATAAAGAGAAAATACCAGTGATAAATAGCACGATGCTGCGTATGAAAACCACTAGCATTTCACCCCCACAAAAGCCCACTGTACTTGGGCATGAGTTTCCCAGCCTGCATGTAATTTTTTTCTTACTGGCTGCAGTTGGATACAGATGTCTACAGTCAGTCCTGCCTGCAGAGGAAGTCATCGAGCAGACACAAGCACAAGAAAAAGGATGGCGCCTACCTGGTGGGTCCGGCCGCCCGCGGGCAAAGGAGGGAGCGCAGTCGGCCTCTGTGGGGGCACCGGCGGCTGCTGCACTTTCCCAGTGGGGGGGCGGTCTGTGGAAATAAAGGCATTCAAATGGAAGGAGAAATTCTGCACCAAGGTGAGTGGGGCCACCAGCCCGGTGCATCGCCAGATGCATGGCAGAGATGTGCCCGCACCTGGGTCATACAGGGTGGGGCGCCCTTGGCCCCTTGCCTTCTCTGTGCCTGCCCGTTCATCTCACTCTTTTACTTGGAAGCAGCTCTCACCTCACTCTGGGGACTGAGCATTTATCAGGGGTTTTGGTGATGAAGGCATTAAAAAAAAAGCCTCTTGATAATGAACTCAGCCAGTACCATGAGGGAGTGTTTTCAGGCAAAACTGTAAAGAAATAAACATACACGCCGCTACATATATGGGCATGTGTAGGTGCACACACACGGTATACACCGTGTACATGCCATGCAGACCCGCACACGCAGGCACACCCAGCTGCCTGGGCAAGGTCAAGCCCACTGTCGTGGCTCACGAGGACCCTGCCCTAGGTCCCCTTCCTTCCCCCACTAGTGCTCTGCGTTGTCCTCCCCTCCCACTTCCTCCTCCTTAGAGGGAGGAGTCAGTCACCAGCTCCTGCTACCAAACCACAGGCTCCGAACAGAAACTCACATTACTGATCCTCACAGACGCAGCCCCGGGCAGGCTGACAGACTCACAGCGCTCCGCCTCTTTGACAGAGAAAGGCCAGGCCAGGACTGTGCGTGTTCCTGCGTTTTGTGCCCTGACCTATTTTGCCTCACCCAGTCTCAGCCCTGGGGAGGCAGCACTCCTCCACAGGGAATGGGCTCAGAGCTCAGGCGAGCCTGGCCTAGCCTCACACCTGCACACCCACTCCAGCCGTCGCTCAGCCCCTCTGCCCTCACACCTGCACACCCACCAGCCGTCGCTCAGCCCCTCTGACCTCGCACTTGCACACCCACCAGCCATCTCCCAGCCCCTCTGACCGCACACCTGCACACCCTCCAGCCATCGCTCAGCCCCCTGCCCTCACACCTGCACACCCACCAGCCGTCGCTCAGCCCCCTGCCCTCACACCTGCACACCCACCAGCCGTCACTCAGCCCCTCTGACCTCACACCTGCACACCCGCTCCAGCCGTCGCTCAGCCCCTCTGCCCTCACACCTGCACACCCACCAGCCGTCGCTCAGCCCCTCTGCCCTCACACCTGCACACCCACCAGCCGTCACTCAGCCCCTCTGACCTCACACCTGCACACCCGCTCCAGCCGTCGCTCAGCCCCTCTGCCCTCACACCTGCACACCCACCAGCCGTCGCTCAGCCCCTCTGCCCTCACACCTGCACACCCTCCAGCCATCTCCCAGCCCCTCTGACCTCACACCTGCACACCCACCAGCCATCTTCCAGCCCCTCTGCCCTCACACCTGCACACCCACCAGCTGTCGCTCAGCCCCCTGCCCTCACACCTGCACACCCACCAGCCGTCGCTCAGCCCCCTGCCCTCACACCTGCACACCCACCAGCCATCTCCCAGCCCCTCTGCCCTCACACCTGCACACCCACCAGCCGTCGCTCAGCCCCTCTGCCCTCACACCTGCACACCCACCAGCCGTCGCTCAGCCCCTCTGCCCTCACACCTGCACACCCACCAGCCGTCGCTCAGCCCCCTGCCCTCACACCTGCACACCCACCAGCCATCGCTCAGCCCCTCTGCCCTCACACCTGCACACCCTCCAGCCATCTCCCAGCCCCTCTGCCCTCACACCTGCACACCCACCAGCGGTCGCTCAGCCCCTCTGACCTCACACCTGCACACCCACCAGCCATCTTCCAGCCCCTCTGCCCTCACACCTGCACACCCACCAGCCGTCGCTCAGCCCCTCTGACCTCACACCTGCACACCCACCAGCCGTCGCTCAGCCCCTCTGACCTCACACCTGCACACCCACCAGCCGTCGCTCAGCCCCTCTGCCCTCACACCTGCACACCCACCAGCCGTTGCTCAGCCTCTCTGACCTCACACCTGCACACCCACCAGCCGTCGCTCAGCCCCTCTGACCTCACACCTGCACACCCACCAGCGGTCGCTCAGCCCCTCTGACCTCACACCTGCACACCCACCAGCCATCTTCCAGCCCCTCTGCCCTCACACCTGCACACCCACCAGCCGTCGCTCAGCCCCTCTGCCCTCACACCTGCACACCCACCAGCCGTCGCTCAGCCCCTCTGACCTCACACCTGCACACCCACCAGCCGTCGCTCAGCCCCTCTGCCCTCACACCTGCACACCCACCAGCCGTCGCTCAGCCTCTCTGACCTCACACCTGCACACCCACCAGCCGTCGCTCAGCCCCTCTGCCCTCACACCTGCACACCCACCAGCCGTCGCTCAGCCCCTCTGACCTCACACCTGCACACCCACCAGCCGTCGCTCAGCCCCTCTGCCCTCACACCTGCACACCCACCAGCCGTCGCTCAGCCCCTCTGACCTCACACCTGCACACCCTCCAGCTGTCTCCCAGCCCCTCTGCCCTTCTTCCAGCCTCAGCGCCTTTGCTTGGCCATCGCTGAGTGCTTTGCCTTTACACCTCCACCCCCACTTATACAGCTCCTGCTCATCCTTTGAGTTGAAACTGAAATATGTCCTCAGGGAAGCAAGCCTGGACTAGGAATAGCCTCAGCCTTGTCTCCCACGTGCGTCTCCCTGAGTATATATCATGGTTTAATTCAATCATTTCGTTGCCTCACCGATTGAATTATGAATTCTTTAGGGTGAGGACTGTCTACTGTCTCATTCATTCTGTTTGCTTATCACTGGCGTGCATGGGGCACTCAATATCAGTTACCTATTTATTCTCTGGACCTCAGTTTCCCTAAATATGAAACAGGCTTGGTAATTGTCATCTATATCATACAGGGTGCTTCAAAACACGAAATGCTGACAAAATTTGAAATGACTTTAAAATTGCCAAGTGTTCTACAGCCTAAAGGATTCGTGGCATTAATGTCTGTGGTGCTGATCATCAGCTGTTCGGCTTACTGTTTGATGTTATGCAAGTGTGTGTGTGGCTATTTTCTGCTACCATTTCTGGTAGGATGTAAGCCCTGTGAAGCAAGGGCTGTGTCTTCTTTCCAGATAATTTTGAATTTCAACATTTAAAATGATTCCTGGATAATAGGAGACCAATAATTTTTGTTGAATGGATGAATGAATAAATGAGGAAGGGAGAAATGTGCTGACAGGAACAGGTAAACAATGAAAATCTTAAATACTGTTGAAAATGTTTAAAGTTATGGTCAAACTACATTCAATATTGTTGTTTTTATCCTGACAATCTGTGGGTAGTAGTGCCACATAATCATGAATTGGTCCAAGACAGGGAGGAACAGGAAAGTACTTAAGTACCAAAGGAACACACAAAATAAACTGATCCTTCCAAATGCCCTCAAGTAGCAGTTCAGTCCTGATATCAGCCACCACTAGCAATGGTTTGGCTGAAAATCATAAATATTAAACTTCACAGCAAACCTTTATGGCCTGTATTATTATTGTCCTATTTCACAGATAAGGAAACAGAGGCCCAGAGAGGTGGAGTTACTTGCCCAAAGTCACACGGCCGGTCAGTTGGCATCAGCACGCAACGCTTTCTGCTGCATGGGTGTTGGCCTCCCGTGCATCAGTGGGGCTGCGGGCTGGGCTCCAGGGCCCTTACCTATGTACATGGAGTTGGGGTTGGACAGAGGCTTGGCAGGCAGGATGGAGTTCTGCAGAGCTTCCTCATCGTTGGAGGGTGGTGGCTCGTAATCGGCATCGTCTTCCACAGGTGCCTCTTCTTCTTCATTGGGGGACTCATAGTCACCGTCATCCTCCGCATCTGCATCGTCATTGGGACTTTCATAGTCATCTTCTTCCTGCCAACAGCATGATGGGGCAGTGTGGTGTGTAGAGGCTCCTTGGCAGTGGGTGTGCCCACATCTACTGTCTCTCTGCCAGGCCTCACAGTGGTCCTCACTTGGTTCCTCCCACTTTCCAGATGAAGACGCTGAGCGCAGGGAGTACAAATTCACATGGCCAGCAAGCTGTCGTCTTAGGACCCAGTCAAGGTCTTCAGACTCCCTAGGCAAGTGCATTTTCCCCCTATATTTCTTTGCACAGCAGGCAAAAGCAGAAGAAATGAGGTGGACACAGCAACCTATGTCCACTTACTATGTTTGAATAAACACACTTTGCACTTCAAGCATCACCGAGAGGAAAACTAAACAGCAGGAGCATTTATGATGCCCCTGGTTAATTGCCAGTTCTGTTCTCAATTGCCAGTTCTGTTCTCAGGGTGTGTGCTCAGACACTCAGTCGTGTCTGATTCTTTGCGACCCCATGGACAGGGGCCTGCCATAGGATTGTCCCAGCAAGAATACTGGAGTAGGTTGCCATTTCCTTCTTCAGGGGATCTTCCAGACTCAGGGGTAGAACCCACGTCTCCTGAGGCTCCTGCATTGGCAGGCGGATTCTTTATCACTGTGCCACCTGGGAAGCCTCGTTCTCGGGGTGCCTATACTCAAAACTTTCCTCATCATAACCTGGCACAGCCTCCAAGGCCACGCTGATGGGAAAACCAGACAAAAAAAGCCCCTTAACTGAAGGCAGGCTAAGTTGTACCTGAGAGGGGGTAGTCAGGGTTGGGCTAGTCTCTGCTGAGAGTTGGGTGTACAGAGACAACAGCTTATTATTTGTGACAGCTAGCTCTCTTGGAAGAGACTCTATAAATTTTAAGTTTTTTTATGGTAGTTTATATTTGTTTCTCTGTAGGTCTCAGGGAAAGGAAGCTCTAGGGGCTGGGTGATTGCCTTTGAAGCAGCCCATGAAAGTGGACAGTTATAGTCATGATTTCCTGACACCACCAACTGCCGAGCAATGACAGGCTTATCACGCTCAGGCCAAAGTCACATGGGTCCTAACTGAGCCGTGGGCATTTCTCTAAAGTCAAGAGGGTGCAGAGAGAAGCAGCAGGAGGTTGCAACTTGGTGAGGAAAGGTGCTCACTGGAACCTAGAAATCCTGATGGCATTGCTGGGTGGCTTAAGGAAGACTGTCTAAGGAGCTTAACTGAAAGATGTGTGTGTTCAGTCATTCAGTCATGTCCGACTCTGCGACACACCAGGCTCCTCTGTCCATGGAATTTTCTGGGTGAGAATACAGCCTTTTTTTGACATATATATCCTATGGGCTTCCCTGGTACCTCAGCTGGTAAAGAATCCACTTGCAATGTAGGAGATCCCAGTTTGATTCCTGGGTCAGGAAGTTCCCTGGAGAAGGGATAAGCTACCCACTCCAGTATTCTTCCGGCTTTCGTAGTGGCTCAGACGGTAAAGAATCTGCCTGAAATGTGGGAGACCTGGATTCGATCCCTGGGTTGGGAAGATCCCCTGGAGGAGGGCACAGCAACCCACTCCAGTCTTCTTGCCTGGAGAATCCCCATGGACAGAGGAGCCTGACGGGCTATAGTCCATGGGGTCGAAAAGAGTCGGACTTGACGGGGTGACTAAGCTCAGCTCAGCATATATATCATATGTGTGTGTGTGTATATATATATATTCCTATACAGATGATATATATTCCTATACACATATATATTCCTATACAGATGATATATATTCCTATACAGATGATATATATTCCTATACACATATATATTCCTATACACATATATATTCCTATACAGATGATATATATTCCTATACAGATGATATATATTCCTATACACATATATATTCCTATACACATATATATTCCTATACACATACATATTCCTATACACATATATATTCCTATACACATATATATTCCTATACACATACATATTCCTATACACATATATATTCCTATACACATATATATTCCTATACATATTAGAAGCCAAGATGAGCATGAGTTCATCTTCCTGAACACAAAAAAGACTTGGTCCTGCCATCAGGGTCACTACAACTTGAGAGCAGAGGGTGATGAACGGGAGAGACTTAAGAACCACAGCCTCAGCACCTTTCCAGGCCTTGCGGACTGCCCCTTAGACCTGCAGGGCCTCCCTACCGTCTCTCAGCCTGCACACTCTAGACCCATGGCTCCTGACTTCCCAACGGGCCTTTACCTCATCAGCCTTTCTCAACAATAGACTCTTCCTCTTTGCTTCCAGAACAACTAGTTTCTCCAGTGATTCGGCTCATATATTCCTATGTACGTTTTGTTCCAAATCACATTCTGATCTGTGTGTGTGTTCTCCAAGCTATAAAATGGTCACAGGGTCATTTATCCTCACCGCCCGAGTGCCCTGTGCAGTGCTGGGCACTTCACGGAAGCCCAAGTGTCGTAGCAGCAGCTGGGGGGGACTCCCTGTTTAAAGACAACATGGAGGACGCCAGCCTCAGACTGAGCTCACAGGAGGAACTGCAGAGCAAGCAGTGGCTAAGATACAGAGTCTATGTGAAAATGTAAATATTTGGGAGGAAACTCTGGTCTATTGTCCCTTGGGAACAAAATTAATCTGTTACATTCCTTTGTTCTCATGCAAAAAAGAATATACTTAGCTAGCAGGTTTTTTATTTTTATTTTTACAAATTCAATGCTTGCTTTTACCAGAATCCCAGTAGAACAGGGGTGTTTAGTGCCTGCTACCTAAAGGCACTAGAGGCAGCCACTTACCAGAAGGACCCCTGGACTAAGGGTGGGTGAGCTGCATCCTCAGCCTGCCTCTAACTAGTCATGGGGTCTACACAAGTCACGTCCTGCAGTGGGCTCAGCTGCTTCCTCTGTAAAAAGAACAGAC
This sequence comes from Dama dama, assembly GCF_033118175.1. Classification (NCBI taxonomy): domain Eukaryota; kingdom Metazoa; phylum Chordata; class Mammalia; order Artiodactyla; family Cervidae; genus Dama; species Dama dama. The sequence continues at coordinate 10,808,237 of NC_083705.1, forward strand.
TGGGCTACGAGCCGTAAAAGACTTCTTAGCCCGAGTCTGGCTTCAAGTGTGGTGATGTGGTGATGATATACGCAGTTTTCTGGGGAGAAGCTGCACAGAATTCATCAGACTCTCAAAGGGGTCATTATGACCCCTCAAGTATAAAACCCAATTGGACTGTCCCATCCCTGAGGTCTTTCGAGGGCTGATAGTTCATTCTGAGCTCCCTTTCCCTCTGTGTCACCAGTGGGGACTTAAGCCTATGAGAAAGGCTACTTTAAAGCTAGTGTAGACCACATGAGGAGGGCTTCGGGGGAGGGCCCTGCTGTGGGGGGTCCCGGTGAACAGCAGTGGGTTAGCACCCCGCGGGCCTCAGCCGAGCCCAGCCCGCCATCAGCGTTCGTCACAGAGTGGCTCAGGGCCCAGCCTTTCGTGCGGGTGTCCTCCGCCACTGCTCCCGCACCCCGAGGGCAAGAGGACTGGACGAGACCAGAGACCGTGAGGGCTGGAAAGCCAGAGAGCCACACTCTGACGGTCACAGAGCACACCTGACCCCGCGGGGCTCCGTCAGGGCCTGCTACTCTGGACCTCCAGACTCTGCTGTAATCCGGGAGGACCCGCCGCATACTCACAAAGGACGACCAGCCTCCGTTGTCTTCCTCATGGCTCTCTGTGGAGGAAAACAACATCGCCATCAGTGTCGACTGAAGCCATGGAAGGGAAGTCAGCCGCTCCCCAGCCTGCTGCCCTCCCCAACCCCTGCCTTCATCCTGTACATCTTGGGGTCAGCAACTCAGTGTCAGCTCCCGACTTCCTACCTGAGGGGCTCATTCTACCGGAGGCGGTGGTTCTCAACCTTTCACGTGTGTGAAAGTCACTTGAGAGAGCTTCAAAATATGCAGATTCCCCGGGCCCTATCCTTAGAGCTTCTGATTCTGCAGGAACTGGGGGGACCCAGGAATCTACGTTTTAACAAGATGTGGAGTTTAACAAGTGAATAATTGCTTTAAAGACTCAGGAGCAGGAGGACGGGCTCTGCTCAGGTGCTCAGTCAAAACCCAGATTGTTCCAAGCACCACCCGGCAAAGTCCCTCCCTGTGTCTGTGCAGAGGGCCTCAGTTGGAAGGGGATCATGGCCAGGTGCCTGGCAGAGTGATATCTCTCCTCCTCTCCACCTGGACCAGAAGTCAGAAGAACCGAAGTGCCTCCCATCTCCAAAGCAATCGTTCTCACCCCAGAGACCTTTACCTGTCTCCTCCGGAAACCGCTGGACTTGGGGTCTGCAAAGGCAAGCAACATGGCATTAACAGCCCTACTGACTTGGGGAGATATCCCTCTTAGTCCAGCCCTGAAAGAGGAGTCCCCAGGGGAGGGTATCTCTCACCACCCAGGACTCTTGTCCTTGTTGCTTTGAAACTCAGGCCAGGCTACCCGAAAATTCAGGAAATCACTGAAGTCACATTGGTGGTACAATTGGGAGCTTGTGACTACCTGACTTTCTAGGGGAAGCTCCCCTGATGTAAGGGGCAGGATGCAGGGCACAGAGGGGGGACTTCTGGACTGGAAGATTATTGCAGATCAAAAATGAGGGCAAAACCAGTCTTGTACCTCCCATTTAGACTTGAGTTTGAAAATTCTTTGCATCTCATTAAAGTGACCCTGGGCACTTGACTGCCCCACTCACTTGCGTGTGAAAATGCTCCTTCTTTCTTCATTCTTGTTGATTTCTTGACTTAACTTACTGAGAATCCTACAAGACAAAGGGACAGGTAAGGTGATAAAAGCATTCTCTCTCTCCACCTTCAGCCCTCTTCCCCTGAACCCTGAAGATTCCCTGGTCCATGTGACCTCAGGCACTTAGCCAACCTTAGCTGGCCTCTCCTTTGGCCTCCAGCCAGTCCCCTCTCTCTCTCACAGAACTTGCCACCTGCATCCCCTTGCTCCTGCCCAGGAAGCTCTCTGCATGGGCTTAGCCTCCTGACTGTAGCTCAGAGCCCCTCCATGGGGACTGGCCAGCTCACACCAGCTCCTCCTCCTCTGAAATCCAGCAGCCTTAAGATCAGGACATGACCGCAATATATTTTATTGTCCTAGTATTTGCAGCGCTGAGCTCCCCTGACTCTTGGTTTGACATCCCTGTAGCAATGTCTAACAAGACTCTTCAGTCCATCTCTGAGACCTGGAGGAATCAGCCATTCATTGACAAGAGCTTCAGTGCACTTCCTGGGCCTAAAATCTCCTTCCATCCTCCGCTCCCTCCTTGGTGACATGGATTCTTATAAACACTTGGTGAGGTATTCCCCATCTAGCCACAGCCTGCAAAGTGGGAGACTCCCCGAATCACCGGTGCCCAGAGGCCTGCCTTGGCCAGGACCCTCTCATTCCTTGGATATTGTAAACTAGAAAATCTCCAAACCCCAGGGCAGGAAGGGCAGAGTGGGACGGCACCTCTGGCACGCCCTAGCCGTAAACTCCAGCCTCCCTTAGCACCACTGAGGAGACTCAGGGACTGTCAGCCGACAGGCTCGTGTTCCCGAGAGACCTGGGGCAGCTGGAGGAGGCTCAGAGGCGGTCTCGCCCGCATCATTTTACACGCGGGGCCACAGAGGCCCAGAGAGGAAGAGACTGGCCTGCACAGCAGGCACCCTGCCCCAGCAACACACGCCAGCCTCAGAAGCCAGGCTCCCTCATCTCCACACTGTCACCACACCGCATCCCGTGGTAATGCCCCTGATGCCGGAGGCCCCTTGGGAATAGCTCTATGGCGCCTGTTGCCCTCTGGGAAGGACCCAGAGTCTACCCTCCTTCTGCTGAAGTGACTGCAGCAAGGTCACAAGTTTGGTCTAAAACAAAATTGCTAAGTTAGCAAAGTAGTCTTGGCCCCCACCACGTTTTGCTTCCCTCATCATCCCCCAGGCTCCCAACCCCTGCCCCCCAACTTCGCCACGTTCCCCGGTAACCTGCTCAGAACCTCTCCACTCATTCGAGTGAGAGGATGTGCTGTGCTTAAGTCGCTCAGTCATGTCCAACTCTTTGAACCCCATGGACTGTAGCCTACCAGGCTCCTCTGTCCATGGGATTCTCCAGGCAAGAATACTGGAGTGGATTGCCATAGCCACCTCCAGGGAATCTTCCCGACCCAAGGATCGAACCCAGATCTCCCGCATTGCAGGCGGATTCTTTACCATCTGAGCCACCAGGGAAGCCCGAGTGACAGGACAGACAGACTTTTAACAAACGAGCAGAGCCATTAGAGGACAGAGAGAGAGGAGCCTGTCATTCTCCCTCCGATGTCATTGCTGGGACGTCATCCGGCACGGGGAGATGCTGTAAAGCGGAGTGGGGAGCTTCCCAGTGGAAGCTCCAATTACCCACCAGACTGCTTGTTTCTGGTTCCTCTGTTTCCTTTAAGCGACTGTGCAAGAAGCTGACGAGCGTCCCTCTGCTCCCTCTTCTGACAGAGCATCAGTCAGGGCGCAGTCACCCTCATTCAGTCATTCCTTCACTCAACAGTGCGCACTCCAGGCTACCTAAGCGCCAGGAGCTCTGCTGGGGTTCAGGGCACCTCGGTGAGCAAAACAAAGATCCCTGCTCTCGAGGAGCTTACTTGCTAGCGGAGACAGACAAACAGTGCACACTAGAGGAAGTGAAATTCAAGGTGAGAGCTGTGTGTACAAGCAGACAGCGGAGGTGTGGGCTGGGCAAAGGGGGCGGGAGCCGAGTGCGGTTACAATTGAAAAACCACCCAGCGGGCCTCTGGGAGGAGGTGACATTTCTGCAGGACCTGAAGTAGGGGGTGCTGGGGAGCGGGTCCCCCGCACAGTAAGGGCGGTAAGGGAGGGCACCGGGAGAAGCGGGGTGGCCCTGACCAGCGGGCGCCGCGGCTTTGATCTTGAAAAGACCTGCTGCTCTAGGCAACTCCTTAGGGTATCTTCAGCAGCCGGGCGGGAGGCCGCTTTGGCTCTAACTGGCGAAGGAAGGAAATGGCAAACCGCAGCCCCACAGAGCAGCGCGAGCTGAGAGCCGCGGGGCCGGAGAGGGGCCGGTAGCCCAGCCTGACGCAGACGGGGGGCCCCGGGCCCCCTGCTCTGGGGCCTCAGAACGCCCCCTCCCCGCGGCTGGGGCCGCCGGCTGCGGGGGGCGCGTGCGCAGGGCAGCGGTGCTGGCGACCAGAGCCGAGGTTCTTGCACCTCTGCCTGCAAACCCTCGTGGCTGCCCTCACTCACTCCCACGCCCCCAGAAGACCAGGCGACAGTGAGTGGCCGGAGGTGACTCATTCTCCCTCCTTCCCACAGACCCCAGGCCGCACTCAGCCCCGCGAGAGACCGACGGGGGCTGGGCAGCGGGGGGACATCTTTCTCTCCGCTCCGTCTTTAGCCGCAGCAGCGGAGCGGACCTTTCCGCAGGAAGCCAGGCCGTGGCAGCCGAGACCCCTAGCTCGCTGTGTGATGGGGACGGGTCTCTGACTTCTCGGGTGGAGGCCTCCTCTGGTCCTGCTGGACGGTGCAGAGGTTGGGAGGGGGTCCTGCTGAGCGCGACTGCAGCCTCCTACCCCGGACAGAGCCCCCGGCCTGACCTCAGGCCAGGGATTGCCCTCCCTAGTCCTCCCTTCCTCATCAGCGAAACAGGAGGGCTGGCCCTCACTGGAGAAGCCTTGGCTGGCCTGCCCATAGCCACAAACACTCATGACCAGGCCCACTGGAGACTTAACCCATCAGAGCGTCCAGGAGAGGCTGGGAGCCGCTGGATGCAGTCACAACAAGCGCCCCAGAGACATGGGTGGGTCCTGTGGCCTGAAAGCTTGTGAAATCACTCCTGTGATCTGGTCTTCTTGGACTTGTTTTTAAAGAATAGAAATGGAGGAAGGGAGTGAGGTGGGGGAGCAGAAGCAGAACTCAGGCTGTCTGTCCTGTTGTGGCCCCTGTAGGCTCTCCCAGGACACGTGGGGCTCCCTGCCCATGGTCCCTGTGTTCTGCCAGTGGGGGTGGAGGCTCACAAGTGTGTCTTGAAATCAACTTTGCTGGTCACGCAGAAGGAAGAAGGAAACTGGGAAAGAAAGGCAGGCAGGGAGGAAGAAAACAGAACAGAATGGAAAGTGTCAGAGCCCACAGCACAAGTAAGAGTCAATGTTATTTCCCGAACACTCTGTTTTGTTGCCTGTGTGATCATATGTCTCCTGCACAGCTGAAATGTTTTTCTTACCGCATAGTGTGAGCTGTAGATGGGTTTCCCTGTCTCCTAGAGGGCTTGAGGGGACAGAGAGCTGCTCCCTTGACCCCAGTTTGAGAGGCATACCGCCCCCTCGCCTGGAGGCCCTCCTCCACCCCTCACCCCCTCCCTGCTCTCTGACATCACCCTGACCCCTCTCCCACCCCCCAGCCCACATTCTCACACCCGATCTGGCTTTCACTTGCATTTCACCTTTCTTTAAAGGAACAAAATTCCTTCTTAAAGGCAAGTCTTCTGTGAACCAAGAGTCAAACCTTCCAAAATTCTGTCCTGTCACCTGAGGAGCCAGGGAGAAGCCAGGACATCAGTCTCAAGACTCAGGCCTCCAGGGGCGACCAGGCGTGTGAGCGGAAGGCAAGAATCTGAGGGTCTCCCCCTTCTCAGCCCTGCCCTCCCGCTGACAGATTTACAAGTCTTATGTTCCTTGTGCTGCGCAGTCATTTTGTGTAGTAGCCGGAAGAGTTGTCCTCAGTGTTACCAACAAGGACAGCAGGGCGCTGGGGGAGGTGTTTGTCAGGCCCCATGCTGGTTTTTGACATGGTGCTCTGGGCTCGCGTTGAGGAGGAGAGGCGGCAGTCAGTGGAATGGAGACACTTCCATGTAGGGAGGACGGGGCACCTGGACAGGGCTCCAGCCAATGAACGGGAGGGAAGGCATGTCGGACAGGGACCGGCCCTGTCCCCAGTCTGCTGGGAGTTAAGCACGTGTTCTGGACACAGTGCTGTGTTCAGCTCGGCACCCTCCCTCCATCCTGCCCGCCATCATTTGCTGTCTTTGTATCTTAGGTAGGCGCTGAGCAGATGAGACAGGGAGCTGTCTCTGAGGTTAGGAGATGACAGCCTTTTCAGAAGACAGACAAATCAACAGGCACAACTGCCTTGTCTCTCTCACTGGATCTTAGCTTTTTCCATCCTAATTCCACTATGGATAATGGGGACAGTGATCACTGATGTTATAAAGAGAATCATCTGTTGCTTACATTACCACCACATCCTTACCCTCTTATTTTTTTTTTTTTTTAAGTTACACTGTATTATTTTAAACATAAAATTTATAGCACTGGAATTGCCTGGTGGTACACTGGATAGCAGTCTGCCTGCCAATGCAGGGGACATGGGTTGAATCCCTGCTCTGGGAGGATCCCACATGCTGCAGGCAACTTAATCTCATGCACCATTAACTACTGAGCCCTTGCACCCCAGAGCCTGTGCTCTGCAACAAGAGAAGCCACAGCAAAATGAAGCCTGCACACTGCAACTACAGGGTACCCCCCACTCAGCATGATTAAAGAAAGCCCTCAAGCAACAACAAAGATCCAGTGCAAAAATAGCAACAAAAATTTACACCGTTAAAAAAAAAAAAAAAGACTCCAGTTAATCATCAGAAGATTTTATCATGTATTCTATCATTTTAGCCAGATCATGCTCAGTTCTACCATAGGTGTTAGGCTTGGTCCTCTAAAAGGATGTTACATTGTTTTATTTTAAAACTCTCTTCCATCACATTGTCTGTGAGGTCTCTGGGGGAAACTATGCCTGAGACAGTCCTATGTCTGCAGACAGAGAACACTTTCCCACCAGAAACTGCCTTCTTACAAAATCCATTTAGTACTGACTTTTTAAAGCAAATTTAAGGAAATTGAGATATTCAGAGGAGTGTAATCTTGTTTTGGTTTACTGTACATAAACACAATTTCTTTTCTATAGCCCTTTAGGGAAATGGTCTAGGGCAAGTGGACCTGTGTACAAAGTAATGGAACTAATGAGCCCTGAATATCTATACACACAGGCAGCTTATGTGGACTGCCTCCCACTTACCCACATACCCATATACACTGCTGTCTCTGAGTTCCTTCTTTCCTCTCCTCTAGATGAGGAAGGTGAAGCTCAGACTTGAAATGACTTGCCTGAGTCCCACAGCTGGTAGGAGGCAGAGCCTGCTTTAGAACCTGGCTTTGTCTCGCTCCAAAGCCCATGCCTTTCTATTCTTTCATCCTCCGCAGTTAGTAGGATAAAATCATTAGTAAAAATTTGAAATGGTGCTCATTGGGATTTTGCATTAAATGGCTGGAGTAGTTAATGCCTCTTCAGTACATTTTATTATATCTCCGTTATTTCTTCTAACTCTCTCACTGGTCCTTTGAGGCAGGGTCTGTTATTGTCCCCATTTTACAGATGAGGAAGCTGAGGCTCAGGGAACTGTGATAACTTGTCCACAGACTCATAGCTAATGAATAGGAGAATTGGATCTCAACTAGTCTGATCTCAGAGCCTGCATTTTACTCACTAAGCTCTCCTGTCTGCCTGTTGAGATCTGAAATAATATCTTTTTAAAAGAACGTGCTCATGAAGTTCATGTAACCCATTCCTTCATATACACTTGGAAACTCAGAGTACTCTAGGACTCATCCCAGGCACAGAGCTCACAGAGGTATAGCTGAAAATTGGTACTTTTTATACCAATGCTCACACTCAGAATCACCTGATCAGGGCTGCCGGACCTTCTCTGGATGCCTTCCCTACCAGTTCACCTTTCATGCTCCATGGATAGCCCTCGTGACTTGCCTTGGGAGGCAAACACACTGGAGGGGGATTTTTACTGCAGGCCAAGTTGTTGTTTTAGTTTTTAAATAACTGAAGAAATATCCCACCTTCACCTCACCTTGAACTGCAGACATCAGCTCAGCTCAGCCTTAAGATTAAAAAAATGATCCTCCCAGTTGAAAGTGCCTTCCTCATCTCCTTCCTTCTACTGCTTCCTTTTACTGCTCTGATTGAATTCCCTCCTTCCAGCATCTTCCTAGCCACAGCCCTGGGAGAAGCTGCCATCTCATAGCGAGATCATAGCCATCATTCCTAACCAGGCTCCATGCCTCCAGCTGAGTCCTCCTCTCCATCATCTTTTACACACCCTGGAGAGAGTCAACATTGCAGATTATACCTCAGTGTTCCCCCTGGTGAACTCATTTCACCAACACTCTCAGGCTCATAAGAGCTCAAAGCATCCTTCACAATTATAACTAGTTACTGTGGTCTTTTTACTGCTCACTCCCCCACGTATACGCCTCAATGCTCTGACCTACTTGCAGTTCCAGTAAACACACTGGTGTCATGCCTTTGCAATACAGTCCCCATTTCTAGAAAGTCTTTCAATCATTTTTCATCTGACCACTCTCAATATATTTCAAGATCCAAGTTAAGTTCCCTTCTTCCCCAAAGTCTTTCCTGATGCCACTTCTTGATTTTAAAACACTGTATGGATCCAGCTTAACGTGTCTACAGGCTGACTCTGGCCCACCAGGCACCAGTTCTCACTGCTATATGTTAAGTTCTCTCCTTGACCTAGAACTGTGGCCTTTTCCTAGGGCATCACATGTATAATGTCCAATATAATCGTCATCACTGTATCTAGCTATTGAGCCCTTGAAATGTGGCTAGTGCCTCTGAGGGGCTGAATGTTTTATTATTTTTTAAATCTTTATTTTTAGTTATTTGGCTGCACTGGTTCGTAGTTGTGGCATGCGAGATCTTTTAGTGTGGCAGGTGGGCTTTTTAGATGCAGCGTGGGAACCCCTGGTTGTAGCATACAGGTTCTTGTCCCCTGACCAGGGATGGAACCCAGGCCCTGTGCATCAGGAGCATGGGGTGTTAGATCACTGGGCCACAGGGAAGTCCCTGAGCTTTTAATTTAACTCAGATTTAAATAGCCATTTTAGACTAGGAAAAAAATCTTTTAAAATCAAGTATTCTTCAACAATAGTGGCCCCTGGAGACAGGCAGTACCAAAGGCAAATCCTTATTCCCTTCTTTTTCTTCACCCTTCCAGATGAGGGAAACCTGAGAGTCATATTTTTCTTATTTGAGCTACTCCGGCAGCTCTACCTACTCACAAAGCTTTTTACCTCCTATTTCACTGACCTACTTCCCTTTCATTGTTGTGAGCCCTAAGACGTTTAGAGCAAGAGAAAGGACCCCAGAGGGTGTCTGGAGTGGAGGTCTCAGACTAGGGGCCCCCACGCTAAATCTAGCCCATAAAGGTGCTTACTTTGGCATTCAAAATATTAAAAAAATATTTGAACAACATTTAAAAATTGAGATATATTGCATAAAACTTGTATTTCTAGCTACTTGATAAATTTAAAGATTAGGCATTGAAACTTCCCTGGAGGTACAGTGGTTAAGAATCTGTCTTGCAATGCAGGGGAGGCAGGTTTGATCCCTGACTGGGGATCTCACGTGCCTCAGGGCAACCAAGTCTGTACAGTGCTACGAATGAGCCCATGCACCACAACTAGAGAATCAACGCACCACAACTAGGGAATCCAGGCACCATAACTAGGGAATCCGCGCACCACAACTAGGGAATCCGCGCACCACAACTAGGGAATCTGCGCACCACAGCGAAATATCCCACCTGATGTAAGAAAGTGCTGCAACTAAGACCCTATCGTCTTTCTTACAGCAGAAAAATATTTCTCCATATTCAGGCTTTATTCAAAGGTGGTAAAATGATTGGACTTTGTATTTTTCAGCCTGACCCATTCACACATTTCACTTTGGCTCCTGCAAACATCCGAGTGTGAGACTTCTGCTAGAAGGTTAGAAAACATGGCACAATGTGTACACCGAAACTTCACATTTTAGCAGCCACATCAGACCTCAGAAATGGCCCCCCTTTCCTCAGAATTCTTCTCAACACGATGCCCGTGGCAGCCACCCCAAATGGTCATTATTGACAGACCAAAGGGAGTCCACTACCAGACTCATCTGGTCCAACGCTCTCATTTTACCAAGGTCCAAAAACCTGAAGCAATTACTGGGTTGGCCATGAAAACCATGATGAAACCTCAGATCTCTTGATTCTGGTGCTATTTTCAAAAGCCAACCCACCCCACTGGGGAGAGAGGAAATGAAAACACGGTCCAGAATCAGGCTTATCTTTGGCAAGAGCAGCCAAACACCAGCCGGACCAGAACCGTTACTTCTTTTTCTCAACACATTATGGAGCTTCTCTTCCCCGAACACTGCTCTCGCCTTCTTTCGTCCTGATTGCTTTCCCATTCTAAGCTGACAGTGACAGAAAAGTAGCTCAGCTCCCCGGCCTGCTCCCCGTCCCACCGCAGTCCTCGGGCCAGTACTCACGGCACGCGCAGCTTAGGAAACTTCTGGATGTCGTTCTCTGCCAGGCTCTGAAATGGAGACAGTGGTCGTTACAACCCACAGGAAGGGCTCCAGGCCAGGTGAGCCCTCAGATGTGAAATGACAGGGGACAGCGGGACTGCAGCCAGCGCAAGAGGAGGCCCCTTCCACCCGACCGAATAGGCAGCTTCCAGATGGGGCACCGGAGCCCGCAGGCCCGGGATGGCCAGGTCGGGTCACAGGGAGCCCAAAACTCAGATTTCACTGGGCATGGCCACGCTAGCCCCCTACCCCAGACCTCAGGCCCTCGGTCGCCGTGTGAGACGGCGGTGAGCAGCCGGCCTGGAGGAGTCTGTGCTCCGTGGCCTCGTCCCAGCCCAGCTGCCTCCTTCACCTGAGGTGCTGGTAGAATTCTCTAGATGCAAGGAAGCAAAAAGAGGCTGTCTTGAGGGAACTGAGAGGGGAAAGGAGAAAGAGACTCATGTTTGTAAAGAACTGACTCTGCCTCCTTACAACACCTTGATTAATCCTCACATCAGCCCTGTTATGTAGCATTGTTTCATTTTAGTGAGAAAGTGGGGCCCGGGGGTGTAAGGGGATTTCAGCTTGCAGGCGATGGAGCTGGGGCTAGCACCCGGCTCTATGGCTTTCGCGGACTATTTCCTTCCTGCGAGCTTCCTCCTACCACATCTATGCCCTTTGGAGCCCTAGTGGCCTGTGTTGGAAGAGAGGAGGGGAGGGAGAGAGAAGAGAAGCCAAGAGGGTGGCACATGCTCCACAGAACCAAAGCTGAGGCCAAGCAGGGAGCCCTTTAACGGTCTAGTTGAGGCCGGGGGCCCAGTGGTCGGGGGAAGCGCTGGAGTCGGACAGGCTGCTGTAGAATCTTGGTTCCCTCACTTAGCAGTCCCTGACTTGGGACAGACACTCAGTCTCTCTAAGCCTCAGCTTCCTTGTCTGTATAGCGGGAACCTTAACGATATGGACAGCTCCGTTTCAGGGGCCGTGAGGACTGAACGAGAGGAAGTGTGTCCTGTGCTTGGCTCAGGGCCTGACAGACCTTTGAAGAGTGATGAATGGGGCTTAGGTGGGCAATTTCTGTCCCGGGGTGGGGAGCCCTGTCCTGGGGTCTGGCTGACTGTTGAAGGTTAGTTAGTGTCTTTGCTTCTTCTTCCGCTCTGGGCTGGGAGCTGCCTGGCAGGATTTTGGCTGCCTTCTGAGATGAGCTGGGCAAACTTCCCATTAAACCCAGCTGGCACTGGGGCTGGGGCATCTTAAAATGTGCTTATGGCCTCATCCACTCCAGCTCTTAGGAACGGAGTCTTACCCAGCCCCCATAACAGACCTTGCGACAGAGCTGGGAAGGAGGGTTTGGCAAGAGTCCTGAGACAATCAAGACTTTCATGAAACTTCTTAACTTCTTTTTTTTTTTTTTTAGCATCACTGAGCCATGGCATTCTGTCCCCTGGAACCACCCCTTTCTCACGGAGGATACCAAGACTTAAGTTAGCAGTGTGGCATGAGGATTGGAGGGCTTCCTGGGAGTGGCCAGAGGGATAGATGCTGAGAACCAGGCAGGGGGCCATTGCCTTCTCTTCTGTTGAGTCAAAGACATAAGCTGAGGGAATTTCAGGAAGCAGGTGAATGAAAAGGTAAGCATGTGAGTGTGGCTAGAAATACAGAGAAAGGCCTTTGAAACAGGGATAGGAATTGGAAGGAAAGATGGAAGATGGTAAACCTGTTTGGGTTTCCCCGATGGCTCAAGCTGTAAAGAATCTGCCTGCATTCCAGGAGACGTCAGTTTGATCCCTGGGTTGGGAAGATCCCCTGAAGGAGGAAATGGCTACCAACTCCAGTATTTTTACCTGGAGAATCCCACCGACAAAGGAGCCTAGCAGGCCACAGTCCGCGGGGTCACAAAGAGTCAGACATGACTGAGCAATTGGGCACACACAAACACGATGTTTGGAGAATTTTTCTATGTGATGTAACAGTGTAAAACCCCCTCCTCTACCTTCTTCAAAGACCTTGAGCAAAGTCTGGAAACTCTGAGTTACTTGTACAATGACTTGGAGTTAGACTAGTGGCTTTACAGGAATATGATTATGTGCTGAGTGTGTCCTTAAGAGGGACAAGAGAGCAAGAAAAGCTGAGAACTGGACCCGGCCTGGAGAGGCGTTGTAGCAGACACTGTCGCTTGCCTACCCAATATCTACTCTCTTGCTCCCTTACTGGTGGGATCTGGATTTTGTTCAAGGCAGTAAATATGTCCAGTTCAAAATATTTAACACCCTAGATTCTCTTGCATGTGACCAAGGTCATGGGACTCCACTGTGGCCAGTGAGATATAATCTGAAGTCTAACTGAATAAAGCTTTCGGGAAAGTACCCCTGAAAATAAAGGGGATGCAATCCCCATGCACTTTGCATTTTTCACTCTTTGCCCTCCCCTCTTCCTCCTGCTTGAAAGGCAGATGTAATGCCTAGAGATGGAGTGGCCATCTTATAGCCATTAGGAGAGAAGCCACAGAGAGCTTCCATTGGCTCGGTGAGGCCTGAGTTCTTGATGACCTCCTTTAGCATCTCTAGCCCAAGTGCCCACCTCTAGACTTCTTGTCACTTGAGAAAGATAAGCCCCTCTTTGGGTAAGCCACTGTGGTTCAGTTTCTCTTTCATGCAGCCGCACAGCTTTCTAACTGACACAGCTTCCAAGCACGTGGCCTCCTCTCCTTTAGCCTTTTGGGAGCATAGAACCCCCATGCCCTCACCAGAGTCCTCAGTGGAAAACAAAATGCTGGCAGAACAGATCCAAGGGAGCTGCTCGCTCCTGCACTGAAGGAAGGAAAAGGAAGGCAGGGCGGGAGGGAGGAAAGGACGGAGAAAGGGAGAGAATGGAGAGAAACGGAGGGGTGGAGGGTAAAGATGGCTGGGGCCCTCCATTTCCGCCTTTACAGCAGAATGGCCCCGGGCGTCATAACGCTGGGAAGGGTGGCAGCTGAGAGCTCAGGGCAACGCCCAGATCATACCCAGAGCATCTGGCATGGAAGGCGGTTTTAGCAGAAGCTGTCAGGGCAGGGCTGGGCTCTGCTCCCTACTCCCCTGGCTCCTTGAGCCCCTCTTTCTACTTCCTGTTGTTCACACAGTAATGAGAGTAACCGGCATTCTCTGAGGATCTGGCACGTCCCAGATATCAGGGTAGAGAAGGCAAAGCTCCTCAACCAAGGCAACAACCCCGTCTCAATAGGCCTGAAGCTCACAAGAGGGGGGTGGGGGGACCCCCCCCCCAGAGCTGGCCTGGGCTGTCACCCCATCACTCAGCCCGGTGAGCTCCGTTCCAGAGGAAGGAACAAGAAGTTCAGAGAGGGCATGGGCTTATTAGAGGTCACCCAGGGCCACGACCAGGACCATTAAGAAAGAGGTCTTATTCCCTTTTGATTTAGCCCTGAGAAGTCTCAGTTCTCAGTTCTGAAAGCATCTTTTAGCTAAAAGCTAAATGAATGAAATATTCAGATTTAGCCATAAGTTGCAAGAAGAATAACAATTAAATGCTCAAAGTCTATTGGCTTAAAGCCCAGTGCAGAGAAGTAGCATTGTTAAAAACTCAAGCGGTGTTAAATTAAATTAAATGTATGCTTTAGTCCAGTTACTAGGTGTGTGACAGAATAAATCCCATCACATTTCTGTACATGTTTTGCTAATTGCAATTGAAGTGGTGGTTAGAGCCTTCCTAGAGATAACTTTCTGCTATAAAACAAACTTCTGGGAGGCAGAAATCACATCTTAATCATCTCTACATTCCCAGCACATGGTATGGTCTGGCATATAAAAGGAGCCCAGGAAAGTCCTTGTTAAGTGAATGGCAGGGTGAATGACTGAATGATTTACGTGGAACAGTGAACGAAGATGTCTTATATGATGCATGAAAGCAAAGGGGGCATAAGTTTGGTCTCAGTGTGAGACTTAAGTACTGCCCAGAAAGGAATAGATGACTATGTATGGTAGTGAGCTGACTATCAGTGAAGGAATTCAAGAAGCTATTGGTAGCAGAGATGCAATACAGGAAATGGATTGGTGTACTGGGTGGAAAACTACCCTCTATGGCCCCTTCCATCCCTGAAACCTCATAGCCCAATTTCCTCGCTTCTGCTGACCAGGTCTTGCAAGGAAACAGTTTGACTTATCTACTGAGTCCAAATCCAAATTGAGAACACTGACCCCATGAGACCTTTGAAGGCTTGTTCCTGCTTCATTTTTGAACAATGAAGAAACACAACCAAAAGGGTTGGATCAGTGCAGTCAGGGTCTCCATTACCCATTGGCAGAAGTGTCATTCCAGGGGAAATGCTCAGACCGCCTCCCGGCTGCTGCCTAGTGGCTCAAACCCCAATTGGAGCAGCAGCCCCTTCCCTGTAACGGCTTAGTCCTTAATATGGAGCTGCATCGCAGTATTACACTGGAAGGTTTTTGCAACATAAAGGAGTGGAGAAAGCCGTAGCACATGTGTGTTAATTGGCACAAAACCAGTGATGTGAATTTAGTAAAGAGAAAGAGGGACATAGTTGAAATAAGGAGGGTGATTCTACCTTTATTCTAGTCAGTGAGTATGTTCCCTAGAGTGACAAATAAGAAAAGAGAATCTTCCATTCTCCCACGTGGCTGTTTTTCCCCTTGGCCTTCTCAGAGTATGAGTGCTATTTGAATAGATTTTCAAGAGGGGTGTGTGTGTGTGTTAACTGTAATTTGATTCCTACTTACACTTGGACTTCAGAATGTACCTTAGTGTCTGTGAAAGATCTGGGAGGTATTCTAAATAGGAGGATCCTGAGAGGTGATGGGAGAGGTGCTCATACAAAACCCTGAAGAAGGCCTTGGGTTGTATGGGATCCTGAAGACAGGCATTGCCCCTGAGCAGCCTCAGAGGCAGGGTAGACCAATGGCTCTGCAGCCATTGGTTAAAGTTACAGAATAGTATTGGTCACAATGTGTTGAACTAGCAGCCAGCACTCACCAGAAAACGTGGCCCATCAATGTGATGTTTCCTCACGACCTTTTCACAGTCCTTGTAGTTTAGCTGAAAAAGAGGACAAGAGATGCTTTCAGCACAGTCAGGTTCATGCCATTGGTTCCCCTTCCTTGACTGCCCCAGGAGCTCAGCAATTTGTGGTACTTGTGGCTAGCCAGGCTCCCCGCTCCCCTCCCTGTCTATCACAGGGGCCCTATCCTTACATCAGCCCTGCTTTCACTAACTAACCTCTTGGGACTTTAAAATGGAGAAATTGCCTGTCGAAGGCTTTGAGGCCAACCCCTACAGAAAGAAAGCTGTTAGGGCTGCAAAGGGCTGGCCGTACGCTCCTCCAGCAAACAGAAAAGAATTGAAAGAAGAAAATAAATAGTATCCATCATCTGGTCACCCAGAGACAACCTTGGTGAACATGGCAATGTGTCTCCTTCAGTGGTTTTTCCAAAGCACCTTTCTAAACATAATCAATGTTATCATTCATAATCAATCTCCTTATCTTGACTTTTTCCCTTGAAAAATAAAGGCACTGCCTCATGTTATTACAAAGAGATTTTGAACATTATTTTAATTTGCTCTATTGCTGAACATTTAGTTTCTTCCCAAAACTGCTGCTGTAACAGTGATAATTGAAACTTCTAATAATTACTGAACACTTGCTGCATGGTAGGCACCATTCTAAGTGTTTAAACCAATTTTAATCATTTAAGCTTCACATGTTGCAAATGGAGAGTCAAAGGCACAAAGAGTCAAGTAACATATAAGGTTCCATAGAGAGGCAGGTGACAGAGGTGACACCTGGACTTCGGATCAAGGCTTTAATACCTCTATCAGGAATGTTCTTCTTTTAGTTACTAACAGTAAAACTTTCAAACGGTAAGTGAACAGACTTAAGAGAAGCTTAACCCACAAGATCGAAAAAAATCATAGATATTCTTTTGCACAAAGTTTTTTCTTCTATTTTAAATAGTCAAAGTTAGAGTCTCAGAATAGAATTACAGCCTCAACGGGAATGATCATTTTTAGAACCTGTTGCTTTCCTAGAGTCACATCAATTGACAGTTGAAGCTGGTGTCTGTTTGACCTAGTCCTTAACAGTTGTCTAAGCATTTACCTTTCAAATACCTCTAAATTTGAGGTTTGTAGCTAGAAAATTTAAGGTAAAATGTTTGTCCTTGAGAATCTCAGCTTCTCCTCCTAAGTATGGATTTCACAGCTTGTGGAGGCCTTCTTTTTGCGCAAACTTAAAATCATAACCTTTCCTTATGGCCAAGAAATCGAAAGAGTAAGTGCAATTGTTGTGAACCTCATGGTGTGACAGAGTAGGGTGAATATTAGAAAGCTCGGAAAAAATTATTTAGTGGTCCTTGGGAAGAAATCAGCTTCTGCATAGCCCCAAACACCCCTTTTATCCATATTGCAACTGAGTGAAATTGTTCTTGGAATATTCAACTGCCTTTAATTCATCAATTTCACCATCAGCATTATCAGCTGAATCTCTGATTTTGCAGATTGCTGACTCGGACTCTAGATAGACAGACAGTCCTGCAGACTGGGGCCTGCCTGGAAGTTTGATTCTGAGTCAGTAATATCTAGGCCTGGGGGTAAGACCTCTGTCCTTTTAGCATGCCTGCACGCATGCTCAGTCGCTTCAGTAGTATCCTACTCTTTGTGACCTTATGGACTGTAGCTCACCAGGCTCCTCCGTCCATGGGATTTTCCAGGCAAGAATACTGGAAAATCTGGGGGATTCCCTTCTCCAGGGGATCTTCCTGACCCAGGGATCGAACCCATGTCCCCTGCATTGCAGGCAGATCCTTTACCGACTGAGCTCCCAGGGAAGCCCTGTCTTTTTAGCATATACCCAGAAGATTCTTATGAGTGACAAGCTCTGGTTGGTACTGCTCTGAGCAGGTACCTGGTGTTGTGGATAGGACAACTAAGGCCCAGAGAGTGGAAGGGACTGGCTGAAGGTCACACAGTGAGTTGGGGGCACAGTGAGTTGGGGGCACAGTTAGGATTAGATCTCATGGCTCTGATCCAGAGTCTTCTCCAATGCATGGTCCAAGGATCCCTTTCTGCTAAGTCAAAAGGAATTAGAGGACTTAAAGAAATAGAAAACATGACCTCAGTCCTCAAGGGCTTAAGTTCCAGACAAAGGATGAGCTGCACGTGTCTGAGATCGTAAGACACAAAAGCCCACTGGTCTGCAGGGAGCCCCCAGCCAGGGTCCAGTGAGCAGAGTAGGAGAAAGGGAAGCTCGAACACGAATTGGCCCCCCTGTCTGCTGGAGGCCTCACACATGTATTTCCTTTATTTATCCCAACAATCCCATGAGTTAGTCACTATTAGTATCTCTGTTTTACCGATGAGGAAGCCAAGGCACAGAGAGGTGCAGTAAGTAAGGGAGGGTCACCAAGCTAGCAAGTGGCAGAGTTGGGATTCAAGCCAAGGTATGGCTGACTCCAGAGCTGGTTGGGGAGGTGCCTCCAAGGGGGCCCTGGCCCCAGTGCTTCATTAGAAAGTAAACCTGCTGGGATTTCCCTGGGGGTCCAGTGGCTGACTCCAAATATAGGGGGCTTGGGTTCATGCCACAACTGAGAGATCCAGCATGTCACAACACAGATCCTGCACACCACAACTAAAGCCCAGCACAGTCAAATAAAGTAATAAAAATAAAAGGAAGAAAAAGAAGATGGCATGCCTAAATGAGAAGCATGACAAACTCCTTGACTTATTAAAAAAAAGAAAGAAAGAAAAATTGCCTCTGCCAGTAGGACTTTGGTGGCTAAGATCCGTCCCCAAAGGACTCCACGGTCAGTTCACTTGGCATTTTCTCTCTTGGGGAGGTGAGATGCTCAGTATTTGAAGGGTGTCTATCTGGGTCTGTAGAAGGGCTGGAACTTCCTAGGTCACAAACACCCTTCAGTCTCCTCGTTCCTGCCTTCATGCTGGGAAGCGAACCTGTTCAGTTTCTGTGGACGTGATCTGGAGTCTAGGGTCTGTAAGAAGAAAATTCTCTCTTCCCCCAACTCAAGCAGGGAGCATCTACGTGAATCATCCTGAGCTGTAGGCCATCTCCCTGTCCTAAATGGAACTTTGCCCTTGGATTCTTCAGTTGCTGCCCCGGGTTGTGCAATTCTCCTTCCCAGATTGGAGACTGGGCCTCTGGCCCATCAGCCTGTCCCCAAGTGTGCCCTTGCTAATTCTCAGTTCTTTTCTCCTTTCTTTATTGATCTAATATGCCACTTTATAGCATCTTAGTAAATTTCACTGTGGCCCTCAGTTATTTGGTCTACATTTAAGAAAAGTATTTAGAATAAATACTTTTGACTCTTTCAAAAGTCGGCTGTCTCAATGATCTTTGCACCCGCTGTGCTGAAATCTAAGTTTATTATGAGTTCCAGTGAGGGAAAAATAACAGAAACGAGATGCACAACAAGCAGCAAATACAGGATCTGTGGGCTGTGCCTCTATCGTGCCACACCCAATTCAGCATTTTCACATTTTTCTTAGGGGAGAACAGTTGTGACACTAAATGCTTTGGCACATGTAGACCCCGGGTTTGGGTATGTGTTACAGGGAGTCTACCCCATACCAGGAAAAACATCGAAGGTCATGACTTAAAACCGTATCTTTGTGATATTCTGGAGTATCCACTGAATTGGATGCCAGCCTCCAGAAATGGGAGTGTTAAGAGCTCAGTGGTCGCTCATGAGACATCGTATCCCTTGGATAGTCAGAGAGGGTCATGTGGCTTGGGATCTGCCCGAGTAAGCCTGTGACCCATGGCCCCCCCAGAAGATGACCAAACACAGGGATTCTTGAGCTCCTTCATGACAAGAAGGCAGGACAGCAACACTCTGGTCTCAGCTCTGCCACAAGCTTGGCCCCTGACCCTTCCCGGCAAATCTTTTCCTTTTCAGGGGACTCAGTTTCCCTAGCTATAACCTGAGGCTCATGTCATTTCCCAGCCTGCATCCTAAGACCCTCATGAAGTTCCCATGAGACTCTGTTCTAGGTAAGTGGTTGAAGTCACTTGTGACTTTCAAAGTCACAAGCAATGACTTGCTCAGACGCCATCTCCAGCATCATTCATCACAGTCTTCCACCCTTCCTTTCCTCTCTCCTACCCTGCAAGACTCCATATTTCCCTTTCGAGAAAGAAGCCTTGATCTCACTAGCAGTTATAGCAGTCTGAGTCTCAGGGCATGTTGAAACTGGACAGGTGTGACCGGAATCCTGCCTCCATCACATGCAGTCCCTGGGGCTTGGGTCCAGTTAGCTTCCTTGAGCTTATTTTGCAGCTGAGCCAGTAGGACAGCAATCCTGGAGTGAGTTAGACACGACCGTGCTTGAAGAGGACAGACTCAAATCCTAGCATGTAGTAGGACTTGCCCCTTGAGAGGTTCCCTTCTCCCCAGAACATACTGCCAGAGAGCTCAGTGCTGCTCTCTCAGAGAGACTGCACAGGGCTGGAAGCTCCCCGCTGTCTTTCACGCCTCTCGCATTCTGCCTGCACTCCCTCTGCCCAGCCTCCCAGCCCCCGAAGAACAGGGCTCACCTTTTTGAAATAGTCTGCAAGGGTGTCAGGGTCCCAACTCAGGACCTCAGAGCGAAAGGGCACGTTCTTGAATGCCATGGCTGCTCGCTCAGGATGAAGCTCACCAGCTGAACACGGGCGCTGCACCCATGGACAGAGAACCCCAAATCCAGAGTGTGGAGGTGTCTTCAGCTCTTCCAACTCCCGGGTACCCTCTGGAAAACTCTAGTTGGAGCCGATGTCCTTTCTGTTGTAGCCAGATCCCAGAAAGCAAGAGCTTCCTCTGCGAACAAATATGGTCTCTTCTCAGAAAACGACTCAGCAAGTTTCCTTTACCACTTCCTCTGCTGGGCCCTAAATAAGTAAACAAGGAAGCTCGGCTCTGGGGACTCAAGAGGCAGAAAGAGCTGCAGGCTGGCAATTCCCCACTGGGCCCCATCCACCCCAGCCCAGTAGGAAGAGTGATGAAGGGAACTGAGACACCCAAGTAGGTTTCCTTTGAAATCCCTGGCATCCATATGTTTAACCCACATTCCTGCCTGGGTGGGTGTTTGCAGATGAAAAATCTAATTTGACGGTTCACCTAAAATACAGACAATCTCCCACATCAGTGAAGGGGAAGGAACATGACCTTTAGTGCTCTCCAACCGCCGCTCAGTTTCTCTCAAAAGTGTAAAGTTGAGCTTCTCTAGCTGCCCCTTATCGTTACCACAAGTGGATCCTCTGAGTGAGTGAGCTGAGGTCCAGAACTGGAGCACCACTGGGAAGACCTGGGCTTCATTTCTTTCTTTCTTTCTTTCTTTCATCTTCTTCTTCATTTGTTTATTTGGCGGCACCAGGTCTTAACTTGCAACACACAGGATCTTTGGGTGCGGCATGTGGGATCTAGTTCCTTGACCAGGGATTGAACCTGGGCCCCCTGCTTTGCGAGCATGAAGTCTTAACCACTGGACCAGCAGGACAATCCCCAGGCTTCATTTCAGATATACCTGTTTCCTTGCTGGGCAACCTCAGGCAAGGACTTAAACTCTAGGAAGCTCAGTTTCCATATGTGTAAAACAGGAACAGAAAAATTGCTTCATATGCACATAAAACTTTAGATGCGTTTAACTAGACAAACTTAAGAAAGGAAAAAAATAACAATTGCTACTGATGTTGCCATATAGTCTAGTCACTATTGTTCCCTCCAGACATTCTATCTGCTATTTATTCAGCCACATTTCTATCTAAAGAGCAGAGCCCTGGAGACAGGAGATGGGAGTCTGGGTTCTCTGTCGGTTCCTCAGACCCTGTGCACTTCTCATAGCTGAGCATCTCCTTGACTGAGGGTGAACCCAGTGTCAAAAGCGAACATATCTATCTGTGTAACACCACAGGATCCAAACACGAGTTCACCACTCAATCTAGTGCTCCACAGACACACACAGACTGTCTGTCCTGATGTCTGAGTCTGTTGCATTTACTGAGCTGGCCCCTGAAGTGATGCCTTCCTTACGCTTTTTCAAAGATCGCTTTGGCCATGCAGTTTCCATCTTATACACAATCTCATTGTTACGCACCAGCCTCGCCAGGTCTTCATGTAAATGAGATCTGCCCTTTATCCCAGACTAAGCACCTTTCTGGACGTGGTCCATGAATCCGAGCTAAGGTCATCTTCACCTCCAAGGGCGCCAGAGGCATCAGCTGAGACAGTCCAGGCCGAGCACGTCTCACAGCGCAGGAATCTCAGTGCTCTCTGTGGCTGAGTGTGCCCCATAAACATGGCCTGCTGATCGAAATTTCCACCACGAACGGGAGAGGTGCCTTCACTTTTTATATCCCCAGAAGAGCAGCAAGTGATAAAAAGCCCTTCTGAAAAGACAGGAAGAGAGATAAGTGGCTTCCACATAAAGAAGTCAAAGAAGGTATCACGGAATTACCTGGGATTTAAGCAGGGCCTTGGAAGAGGCAGCTGAGGGAAGGCATTCTGAACCCCTGTGTGATGTGATGTGGCATGGTATGGAGTGTGTGTGTGTTGGGCTATGCTTCATGAGCAAACAAAACATGCCACACCTGTGCACTCCTGTGGAAAGGAACATTCAAGATCATCCTCAGAAAGAGAAGCAATTTTTTAAATGATGTTTACCCATACTCACAAGAATCCAAATCTACAGAAAAGCAGAAGTTGGAATTAACTTACAGCTAAGCATGAGGTTCTTTTGGAATAATTATCCTATGAAAGTGGCCAAGATGGACGATCTCTGCTAAGTCACTTCAGTCGTGTCCGACTCTGTGTGACCCCATAGACGGCAGCCCACCAGGCTCCCCCGTCCCTGGGATTCTCCAGGCAAGAACACTGGAGTGGGTTGCCATTTCCTTCTCCAATGCATGAAAGTGAAAAATGAAAGTGAAGTCACTCAGTCGTGTCCGACTCTTAGCAACCGCATGGACTGCAGCCTACCAGGCTCCTCCGTCCATGGGATTATCCAGGCAAGAGTACTGGAGTGGGGTGCCATTGCCTTCTCTGGGACAATCTCTAGACCCATGTAAAAGAGAGACATAGCAGTTAAGAAATCTGGATGACAGTGATGACAACGGGAATCACCAAGAATCACTGTGCCAAGGAGTAGCCTGAGGACTCTGCACTAATCGTGGGCACTGTTACCACTCTTGCTCACAAAAGAGAAAACTCAGGCTCAGGGAGGCTTCTTGCTGCCCTTGCACCCAGCAAGTAGGTGGTGCAGCAGGTCTTGTCTGGAACTCTCTCTGAGTCCAGAGCCCCTGCTCTTGACCTCTGTACCACCTTGGGACTCCGAGATGTTCCATAAATTGCACAAGGTGGAACGGAGGTTCAAACCCGGCTGGGTCTCCAGAGCCTATGCAGCGTCCTCTCTATCTGTCTGCCTTCCACGAAAAGCAGGCGAGGCTGGCGACCAGGGCTGGTTAAGAAGAGGACACAGCACTTTCTCCGAGGCAGGTCTTTGATGCCCCCTTCCGACAGGGTCACAAGCCCATTCCCCAAAAAGGGCAGCTGGGCCAGGAGCGCAGGTGGCGCAAGGGGAAGTGGGTTGCTTCAGGCTGGAGCCTTTCCACTTCCCCAGCCCTCGGTGATTTCCCAACACTCACGAGTTTCACAGCTCCTGTCCCTGGCTGGAGAATTCCAGAAGTTCCAGGGGCGGGGCTAGTTGGCCCCCAAGAGAGGCTCGGGATAGCAGGAAGACCAGAGTAACCTGGGGCAGTTCAGCTCACTTGGCCTGGCCCCAAGTTCCACACTATAAAATGGGCAGTCATGAGAGCAGAGGAGATGCCGGGGCGAGGCAGGCCGGGGCCAGCTCACAGCAGGCTTGACTTCAAGTGTGAAGCAGGGCAGAGAACAGGGCGCAGGTAAGGCTAGGTGATACAGAGCAGTGGCTTGGGGGGTGGACACCCTCTCCCATCTCTCTCTCCTCCAGCCAGAGGGAAACACAGAACTCATGAGGGGTTTTGCTCAAACTGAAAGGTTATGGAGGACTTCTAAGGCTTTGCAATCTCTTTTTCCAGGTTAGGGCGATGGTGAATGGTCTGTGCACAATAACAGCAATTCATATTAGTATATGCGGATGGGGGTTCTTGGGGTAGGGATCTTAATGTACATCCAACAGAGCCTATGGACAAGAAAGCAAATCTTGCAGGGAGCAACATGTCAGATTTTTAGGTCTTAGAGACAAAAAGTGGCTATGGAGTGGTGCACACTGCAACCCAGAGTGGGGGGAGGACCTCCTAATGTGCCCCCAGCCCCACCCTGCCCTGGCCAGACTTGAAGCTCTTTTCCCTACTAACCCACAGAAGAATTAGATGAGGAGATAACTGCCTTTCTTCACAGCTAATTTTAGAAGTGAGAAAAGCGCAATTTGCTAGAAGAGGCTTGTGGGTTGCGACCTCAGGGGGCGGGGGTGGGCAGGGATAGGAGCTGTCACTTGGGCACCAGGGCAGAATGGAAGCGTAGAGACCATGATGGAGAGCCCGTGTTGACGTTTTTAGGAGAGGGACCCACGGAGCTGGAACGTGGAAGGGAGGACATTGCTTATTCGGATGTGATTTGGACAGAGGGTATTGGCTGGGGAAAGGAGACAACATGGGGGCCTGTGGCCCAGAGAGGGTGGCCCCTCGGGGCATGCGGGCCATGGAGAGAACGTCCTCACAGGGGTTCACCCCAGCTTCACCTCCATCAACCTGTTACGGCTCCATGGGTCCCCTGAGGCCAAATCGCTCCTGGAAGTTTTCCTTGGGGCCTGTCCATGTTTGTCTACAGTGTAGCTGTCAGCTCCCAGGGAGGGGCCCATTCTCCCCTCTGCTCTCCGAGGCCGGCACTGGAGGCACCCTCTGTGTGGAGCCCCTCTGGATACTGAGGGCTCCACCCACACAGGAGGTTCCAACGCGGGCACAGGACGGGGCCCTGGCCGTTGGTGAGCTGGCCGCCCCGGGCACCGCGCAGCCGTACACTAGCAGAGGGGCCGCCTGGGGCGCGGGTGCGGGGAGGGGCAGGCCTGCCCCGCACTCCCCACGCTCCTGGAGGCTGGAGCCCCAGGGCAGCCCTTCTCCAGGCCGTCCTGCACTCTGTCCGGGCGACCACCCCCGTCTGGACACAGTCACCACCCATCCCGGGAGGTGCAGCAGGAAAGCATGAACCGGTTGGTGCTTGTGAGGTAATGAGGAGCAATAGTTTCCACTTCCTCAGAGCTGACAATTTCACTCTTTTCAAAAAATGTGTATTTTTCAATCCTCTCTCTGTGTCTCTTTCTCGGCTGTTTTGGCTGAGGTGCGTCAGAATGTGGAAGGTGGGTGTGAGGAAGTGCTTATTTGGACTTCCTGTCAAGCCTGTCTTCCTCATTTGCCCTATATTTCGCTTTGGGCAGCCTATCCCAGATAGCTCTGCCGTGAAGGGAAACTCCCCGAGTGCCCGCAAGGGTGGGTGGGCTGTGGGCAGAGAGGGGAAGGCAGGCTTCTCAGCTTGATAGAGGAGAAAAAAACCTTGACCCCCCTCCTCCCCCTCCCCAGGCAAGCTGGAGAAAGGCAATGGAGGGGGGTAGACGCGTGCCAGAAAAGCAAAAGCAGTGCTACCCGAAGCCCAGCAACGGGGACTGTGGCCCACTCTAGCCCACCCTCCCAGGGAGAGCTGTGGGCCCTGGAAGAGCATACCCACCCCTACGTGCTCGGTCGCTCCAGCTGTGTCCAACCCTTCGTGACCCCATGGACTGTAGCCTGCCAGGCTCCTCTGTCCATGAGGATTCTCCAGGAAAAAATACTGTAGTGGGTTGCTATGTCCTCCTCCAAGGGATCTTCCCAACCCAGAAATCGAACCTACTCTTCCGTCTCTTGCATTGGCAGGGGAGTTCTTGACCACTAGTGCCACCTGGGAAGCTCCACCTTCCTCTAAGATGAAGAGAAGATTTGCAGCCCACAAGCCCAGCAGCCCAGCATGGGTCAAATCTGTTATAGCTCTCAGCACGTTTCATCCTCACCAAAGACCTATGAGTAAGTAGAGAACAAATTTATAGACCCTGAGAGACCAGAATTCACTTGCCCAAGTTTCCATGGCGAGTCAGTGTGGAGGGAGAGTGTCAACTCAGGGCCGGGCAGATTTCTGTCTATTCTCTCACAACTTGTCTCCCCAGTCTTGACAAGTCTCTTGGCTGTTGGCTTTCACTCTGGATGTTCCTGCCTCAGTGTAGTCCTGGTGCTTGTGGCCACCATGCTGTTTCTGGACCCCCTGATGTTGGCTTCCTTGACCACATCAGTGCCCTGACCACCAGTTTATATCTGACCTTCCTGATTTTTGACCCAGAGTGCACCCTCCAAATAGGAGAGGCACCTTGTTTGGCCTCTTCAGTCCTTTACCCCTTCCTATGGGTGAAGGTCAGCGTTTCCCATGACGTGTTCCTAGAGACAACGGATCCCTTAGAAGGAGTGCATCAGGGTTTTGGAGCAAAGAGGTAATTTGTCTATCTAACCCTTCTGTGAAACCTCAAGGGTTTGGAGAAAAGAAATTCTAGAAACTTCTTCTATAATACCATGTGATCTATGTGACTGCTCTTTGTAAATAGAAAATGGGGGCATAAATGCCCATTTTGCAAATTGTAAGAAAGAGCAAATGCTTGTCCAAGGCCTCACAGATAACTAGAAGGATCTGAAACCAAACCTGTCTGATGCTACGACTCTTTCCACTGAGAGATGCTGTTTCCAAAGATGGAATTTTACTTGGTGAATAACCAGTGTTTATCTAGAAGAGTTTGTGTGTGCGTGTGTGTTCAGTCACTTAGTTCTTTTCGACCCTGTGAACTATAGCCCACCAGGCTTCTCTGTCCATGAGATTTCCCAGGCAAGAATACTGGAGTAGGTTGCCATTTCCTACTCCAGGGTATCTTCTCGACCCAGGGTTGGAATCTGTGTCTTCTGCATTTCCTTCATTGGCAGGAAGATTCTTAACTCCTGAGTGACCTGGGAAGCCCTAGAACAATTTGTACCAACCATATTCTTCAGGCTATGAAAGAAAGGATCTTTTGTCTTTGAGTTCTCAAATATTTTGTCATTTTGACAATTTTTGGTGTTTTGCCTTCTCCAATACAAACCCTAAATATAATTTTGATCTCAAATTAAGTTGAAAATCTCAAAGGATTTGTTCTTCCATATTGTGAAGAGAGAGATGCCAAAAATTGTTAGTGTTGAATCAAAAATTATTTGATGTTGAATTTCATGAGAAACATTGTTACATGGGAGGAAATGTTTAACCTTGCATAGGTTGTATTGGTATCTTACAACATTGGTAAGATGTTTTAGGGGGTGTTTTTTGTTTTTCATTATATCTTCCGGTTTTATTGAGATACATTTGACATATCTGTATAGTTTAAGGTATACAGCTCCTTGACATATGTTAACGCTCCCACTGTCCACAAAATGTCCTGATGTTGCTTCCTGATAATAAGCGATAATATAATTTTATCAGCCATAATTCCTCTTGTTATTTCAAAATGTTACAAGGCACAGAAACAACCTAATTTCCTTCTCAGTTTTATTATTTTTATGGTAAGCTCTCATTTCATCAAATCTTTAAAAAGAAATAAATAATGATTCTTGGTGTACCTACACTTTTCTCTAATTAAAAAAACAAACAAACAAACAAGTTTAGTGATGCTGATGCCAGGTTAGCGGCTGACGCTCACTGAATCCCCTGACTGTGCCCTACAAGTAAGGGGACACTCACTTGGGATGACAGGCTTGGTTGGCTCAGGCTGAGTGGAGATGGGATGGGGGCCCAGGAGAGAAGTAAAGTAAGGAAGAGAATGACCAGCCCTCATTCATTTTACCCTGAGACCCTGAAGAAATCTATGTCCCGCTGCTGTGGAGACTCCTGGAGTTGTCTGGCATCTTTGTATTCAAGTCTGGTTCTTAAACCATCCTTTTGAACAATATGAGTTACCCTGTATCCTTCTAATAAACTACCCTGTTGCTCAGATAGCACAAA
Source organism: Dama dama (assembly GCF_033118175.1). Taxonomy (NCBI): domain Eukaryota; kingdom Metazoa; phylum Chordata; class Mammalia; order Artiodactyla; family Cervidae; genus Dama; species Dama dama. The sequence continues at coordinate 10,835,619 of NC_083705.1, forward strand.
GTTGGGTTCTGTGCTTGCAACCTGCCTTAGTTCAGGCTGCTGAAACAAACACTGCAGACTGGGTGGCTTAAAACAACAGAAATGTTCTCTCACAGTTCTCAGGCCTGGAAGTTCAAGATCAAGGCGCCGGCATGGTTGTGTTCTGACAAGAGCCCCCTTCCCGGCTCATAACACATGCTCACTGTGTCCTCGTGTGGTAGAAGGGGAGAGGGAACTCTCTAGGGTCTCTTTTATCAGGGCACTAATCCTATTTGCAAGAGGCTTTGATCTAAGCCTCTCCTAACAGCACCACCTCCTAATACCAGCACACTGAGGGTTAGGGTTTCAACATGTCAGCTTTGGGGGACAAGAACATTCAGATCCTAGCACAACAACAACAACAAACCTGTAACTCTTCCAGGGTGCAAATGCCCTTCCTCTTTCATTTGTCCCCAAAATGTCAAGGGGAAGAAAAAAAGGCAGCCTGGGGTAAGGAAGAGATTGTGGGGTTCAGAGATGGAGAATTCCAGGCTTAGATTCTAATCATAGGCATACCATCAACTGGGTGTCTGACCTTGAGCCCTTTATGAAGTTTCCTCATCTTTAAAAGAAGCTGATGAAGCTTAGCATCTCTCTGGGCAATTGTGTGACAAATGAAATTGCTCATGTCTCATGCCTGAACTGTGTCTGGCATATAAATACAGATGTCACATGTTTGTTCCCTTTCTCCAGAAGATTTCTAGAGCTTCTTTTCAGCTCTAACTTTCTATGATGCTCTCAGTCACTGATTAATTTTCTCTGTTTCTCTTTGGAATCAAAACAAAAAAGACAAATGCAGGCAGACCTCAGAGATATTGCAGATTTGGTTTCAGGCCACCACAATAAATTAAATTTCACAATAAAGCAAGTTTCATGAATTTTTTGGTTTCCTGGTGCATATAAAAGTTATGTTGACATTTAAACTGTAGTCTAGTAAGTGTGCAATAACCGTATGTTTAAAAAGAAAGAATGTACATACTTTAATTTAGAAATGTTTTATTGCTAAAAATGCTAACCTGAGACTGCAGCGTGTCATTATAAGAGCCTAGATCACCATAACAAGCATAATCAAGCTTTGAAATATGAGAACTCCCAAAATACGATACAGAGACATGAAGTGAACAAATGCTGTTGGGAAGATGGTGCCGTTAGATTTGCTCAACACAGGGTTGCCACAAACCCTCAATTTAAAAAATGCAATATCTACAAAGCACAATAAAATGAGATATGCCTATAACATGATACCAAGTATTTATTCTGAAACTTGTTTATTCACAGAGATTGTTTGAGGATAACTGCTTTATGATGCTGTGTTGGTTTCTGTTCTACAGCAAGGTGAATTGGCTGTGTGTACACGCGTATCCCTTCCTTTTGAACCTCCTCTCCACCCCCCCGTGCCGTCCCCTCGGTCACCAAGCACGGAGCTGCGCCCCCAATGTTACGCAGCAGCTTCCCGCTGGCTGTCTGTTCTACACGTAGTGTATCCATGTCAATGCTTATCCACTGGAGCGTGATTGGGTGTGTTACTGACCAAGCTGGAAGTTTCTGGAAGTAGAACGGGCACATTAATAATACACTGGCACAGCAGGCAAACCTCAGGGCCGTCCCTGGAAAGTGGGGACACAGAGGTCCTGAATCACAGAGTCCTCACCAGGCTATATGGACGCTTTGGTCAGTTTTCTCCTGTGAAGTCTCATCTGCCCCCATTAAGGAGAATTGTCTACACTCTATTTGTTCTGGCAAATGTGACTCTATTTGCACTTAGCAAGAAATCAGTCTCCTATTTGCCACAGGAAGAAACCCCAAATTAAACTTGGGTGGGAGCATGCTAGAGCATGTGGCCAGCTGTCTGATAGACCTCCGCAGACCCATGGCCTTCCACCCCCGTGTCGAGAACTAAAGGGTCTGCTTTATCTTTAAACCAGGGAGGTTACGCAGGTCCACAGTTCTAAATTTAAAGTGAGAAAAGCCAACAGAAGTGACAGGTTCTTGCAAAATAAACTTCCCTCCTTCCTCCCCAACATCTACCGCTGTTCTTTTTATCTGTTATAGAGTTTCAGGCCCTCCTGCCAGCAGCCTGTACTCCCAGACAACTTAGTCAGCCCAGACAGCCTAGACAACTTCAGGGCCAGAGTTCTCCCGAGGGCAGGATCCTCTGACAGAGAGTCCTTGTTCCTGTTTCCATGGCTTCCTGTGTGAACCTGGGAACTCAGAGGGATCCAAGTCTATACTGGAGTCCCGGTAGAACAATTGTTCTGGTGTGGCTCTTCTTCCTAAGTTTAATCCCTCAAAAGCTTGCAACCACAGACAATTCTTTCACTCTAAAGGCAGAATTTATAGGAATCAAGACTCAGACTCTGGAGTCAAAATAACACTTTTGAATCCCAACTTTGTTACATACCAGCTGTGTGAAATTGGGCAACTTAACTTCTCTGTGCCACAATTTTCAGAGGGAAATGGGGGAAGCCAAATAATAGCATCAACCTCATGAAGTGATTGTGAAGACTCAGTGAAATAAAACAGCAAGCACAAAGTGCAGTCCCCGGCACACCAGAGATGGTGGTTCTTGTTAGCATTGCTCACTATATTGTGAGCATATCTGACTCATTTCTCCTTCCCCAAAGACCAGCAATGAGCTGGTGAGTTCCTGAGTTGCATACAACACTGAGCTCCCCTTTCCCATGTCACATGTGGGGTAGGGTCAATTGCATACACTGCTTTTAATTTTTCTGGTATGGACAGACAACAAGAATGGTAGAGTTGACATCTCCTAAGAATTAAGAAGAGATGCTGCAGGCTCAAAGGCTGAAGAGGCCAGCAGAAAAATGCAGATGAGAGAAGCAAGCTTGGTAGGAAAAATGATAACCCAAGGCAGGGGGAAATGGTACTTTATTCTGGACATTAGGCAGGTAGGTTATAAGGACTAGGGCAAACTGGAAGCAGCTCCGTCTAAGCTCATCGCTGCCATACTGTAATGGGGGCCAGGTTGGGGTCCACTGTTGCTAGATCTTTGTTTAAGAATATCCAAAAGTATACAAGCAATGAATGCTGGAGAGGGTGTGGAGAAAAGGGAACCCTCTTACACTGTTGGTGGGAGTGCAAACTAGTACAGCCGCTATGGAGAACGATGTGGAGATTCCTTAAAAAACTGGAAATAGAACTGCCATGTGACCCAGCAATCCCACTGCTGGGCATACACACTGAGGAAACCAGATCTGAAAGAGCCACGTGCACCCCAATGTTCATCGCAGCACTGTTTATAATAGCCAGGACATGGAAGCAACCTAGATGCCCGTCAGCAGATGAATGGATAAGGAAGCTGTGGTACATATACACAATGGAATATTACTCAGCCGTTAAAAAGAATTCATTTGAATCAGTTCTAATGAGATGGATGAAACTGGAGCCCATTATACAGAGTGAAGTAAGCCAGAAAGATAAAGAACATTACAGCATACTAACACATATATATGGAATTTAGAAAGATGGTAATGATAACCCTATATGCAAAACAGAAAAAGAGACACAGATGTACAGAACAGACTTTTGGACTCTGTGGGAGAAGGCGAGGGTGGGATGTTTCGAGAGAACAACATTGAAACATGTATATCATCTAGGTTGAAACAGATCACCAGCCCAGGTTGGATGCATGAGACAAGTGCTCAGGGTTGGTGCACTGGGAAGACCCAGAGGAATTGGGTGGAGAGGGAGGTGGGAGGGGGGATCGGGATGGGGAATACATGTAACTCCATGGCTGATTCATGTCAATGTATGACAAAACACACTACAATATTGTAAAGTAATTAGCCTCCAACTAATAAAAATAAATGAAAAAAAAAAGAGTATAGAAGCAAGATTTTTATGTTGCAAAAAAAAGGAAATGCAGTCTACTGTGCTAGGCAGAATATAGTCAACTACCCTTAAATACTGAGATTATCTTGAAAACTTGGATGGACCCAATGTAATCACAAGGGTTCTTAGAAGTGGAAGAGGGAGGCAAAAGAGGGAAGAGTCAATGGGAAACGTGATCAGTGACTAGGAAAAAGAGAGATGAAACATGTCTGGTTTCGAAAATGGAGGAAGGAGTCTACAAGCCAAGGAATAAGAGTGGCCTCTAGCAACTGGGAAAGGCAAGGTAACGACTCTCTCCTAGACTCTTCAGGAAGGAACATAGCCCCCTACTTTAGCCCAGTGAGACCTATGTCAGACTTTCACCCTCCAGAACTGTAAGGTAATGAATTTGTGTTGTTTTGAACCACTGCATTTGTGGTGACTTATTGCAGCAGCAGTAGAAAACTAATACATTAACTAACTTAAAAAAAAGAAACAAACAAACACGTGGGCCCAAGAAATCACATCTGAATTCTGTTCCAGTGAGCCACTTCTGATTTAGAATCAATGAATGACATAGACTCTTTCACTCGGAAGAACTCATCAACCTAATTACTGTCCAGAGGTGACCCAGATCACACAGCTATGACTCACATGAAGGGTGCTGATTCTTAGGGCAGGATTCATGTTACCATCCGGGGCTTTGGTGAAAGGCAAACGAGGTGAGCTGACGTTGGAGAAGCCCCTGTCGGTGTGACGTTCACATGCGCAGCGCCCGCACAAACGCACCTGTGCATGGCTGGGAGGAGAGCAAGAAATAACAGTCTCAATGGTGTGGGTCACTTTACCTGCTGGTCTCTTCAAGAAAACCAGTGAATGGCCCAGGGTGAGCTCATGAAGTCTGACTCCAGGCTCTGTGTTGGGAACAGAAACCCTGTCCGAGAAAAGACTTCCTTCTAGATATGCTCTTTCCCTGTCATTGCTGTCAAGTCAGCTGGGCTCCCAGACTGACGTCCCTGTTTCTGAAGCCAGTCACATTTCGTTCTTTCTTTCTTTTTTGGCACATGTAAGCTCTGAGGCACCACTCTGCCTCCTCAGGGAGATCTGCATTGAGTGAGAACCTGGATGACCACGCGCAGTTCAGCAGCAGCATCTATGGCGCTGGCTTTCCGAGCTCTGGATCCTAGATGCTTCACGTTCAGAGGATGCCTAGAGTTGAACCTCTGGAAAATGGAGCCAGAGACTTGTCATTATAGAGACAGGAAGCCCCCCAAAGTCACCACCTGTGGGTGTATTTCAGTTATGGGAGTGCTGCTTGGACCACCGTGCTCCTTGCGCTGTCCCCACTCCCAGGAAACGACCTTGAACACCTTCCCTGGGCATGCTCCCTTCCGTTTCCACAGTTCTCAGTCTCCCTCCTTTTTATACCATCACCCCCTCACTCATTCGCTTTCCCTATCAAGCTCCCCAAAGAGTTTGAGTCTGTGACTGTTGATTTTTATCCAAGTCCTGTATTCAATTCAATTCACTTATTTATTCTCTTAAGAAATATGTATTGAGCACCTACTATGTGCCAAAACATTCTAGATAATGGAGATTCACCAGAAAACAAAGCCTTTAGTTTTATGGGGTCTTATAATGATAAAAATAATGACAAGATAGTAGTGATGATAATAATTAAGTCATTGAATATTTACTTTGTGCCAGGCTATGTTCTAAGCCATATATATATATATAAGTTTATTTCATCCTCATAAGAGCCCTATAAGCTATTTTCCTCACTATAAGGTAAGAATATACTCTGGTTTCTCTTCAGATCATGTAAATCTTTTGCCTTTTACTATAAGATAAGGAATGGTGATGGACAGGAAGGCCTGGCATGCTGCAGTCCATGGGGTCGCAAAGAGTTGGATACAACTGAGCAACTGAACTGAACTGAAGATAAGGAAGCTGAGGCACAGAGAAACTCCCTCTGTGTGCGGGAGACGAGCATTAACAAAGGAACAAATGAGGGTCTCTGGGACTCTGCTGTCCAACATGGTAGCCACTAGCCACATGTGGCTGTTTAAATTGAAAGTAAAGTGAAATGAAATAAAATTAAAATTTCAGTTCCTCAGCCACAAGCATTTCAAGCACGCAGCAGTCACACACAGCCAGTGGCTGACATTTTGGACACAGAATATTTCCATCATCACCAAGCTCTTTGGGGCAGTGCTGATCTAGAGGGTTGTAGTCAATAATGGAAGCTCCAGGGTTTGAATCCTCTCTGACACTCACCAGTTTAAACAAATGTCTTAAGCTCTCTGAATCTCTGGTTATTAACCTATAAAATGTAGTTAATAAGAACAGCATCCTCGATGAGTTTAGGGGAATACAAATTAATTCTTGGATCTTTAGAACAGCATTCAGCACATAGTAAATACTTGATCAATTATAAGCTATATTATAAATATATAAAATGATGGGAAAGAGTGATAAATATTATGAAGACAAACGAAGCAGAGTGAAGGGACAGAGGATGAGGAGTGCTGGCTTGGACAGATCAGCCAAGGAGGTCCTCCTGAGGAGATGGCATCTGTAAGAAGTCAGGAAGCCAGACCTAGGCAGCCAGGAAGGACACCTAAGCAGAAGTTGTGAGTGAAGCTTGTGAGGCTGCAGCCTGCTTGGTGTGTTCCAGAAACAGCATCCCAGCAGAGAAGCTGGGAAGGAGTGAACCAGGGAGGCAGGAGAGAGGACGTGACTCCGGAGACACTGATAGACCCTGGGGAGGACTTTGGTATTCGTTCTGAGTGTGGTAGAGGCTCCCAGTGGGTTTGGAGTGGGAAAGTGATGGGTTCTGACTTACATTTTGTAGAGTCGCCCCAGCCCTACGTAGGGCTTCCCTGCTGGCTCAGATGGTAAGGAATCCGCCTGCAATGTAGGAGACTCAGGTTTGACCCCTGGGTGGGAGGATCCCCTGGAGAAAGTATTCTTGTATCACTCCAGTATTCTTGCCTGGAGAATCCCAAGGACAGAGGAGCCTGGTGGGCTACAGTCCACGGGGTCGCAATGAGTCAAACACAACCGAGCGACTGACACTAACCAGCCACGTGTGGAGAGAGGACTGGTAGGGAGCAGGCATAGAGGCAGGGAGCTGGTGGCATGACAAGGAGTGGAGATGAGAAGTTTTCATGTTCAGAACCCCCTTCATACTGCTGTCCGCTCTGTCTGGAACTCTGCCCCAGTGTCCTCCTGGCTCACTCCCTCACCTCCTCAGGTCTTGACTCAGAGTCACCTTTTCAGAAAAGGCTCCTTGTCCCCTTTTCCCCCCACACATTTTACTCTGTAACACTTATCCTGATCTATTAATAAGATACAACATATTTTCCTGATTTGGTTTACTGTGGGCAGAAAACAAAAGGGTGGATTTTTTTGTCAGTTTTGCCCATTACCGAATGCCCAGTACCTAAGCACTGTGCAGCAAAAATGTAGTGCTTGGGGAATATTATTGACTGAATGAATCCATCCATGAATTTTTGAGAGGAGGAGCTCAGATGATCATTGAGAAAACTGAAGCCCAGAGAGGGAAAGCCACTGGCATAAAGCCACAGAGCATCTAAGGGCAGAGCATTAAGGGTACTGGAGCCACAGATCATTGAGGGTCCTGGAGCCACAGAGCATTGAAGGTCCTGGAGCCACAGAGCACTGAGGATACTGGAGCCACAGAGCATCGAGGGTCCTGGAGCCACAGAGCATCGAGGGTCCTGGAGCCACAGAGCATCGAGGGTCCTGGAGCCACAGAGCATTATGGGTACTGGAGCCACAAGGCATTATGGGTACTGGAGCCACAGAGCATCGAGGGTCCTGGAGCCACAGAGCATCGAGGGTCCTGGAGCCACAGAGCATTATGGGTACTGGAGCCACAAGGCATTATGGGTCCTGGAGCCACAGAGCATCGAGGGTCCTGGAGCCACAGAGCATCGAGGGTCCTGGAGCCACAGAGCATTATGGGTACTGGAGCCACAGAGCATCGAGGGTCCTGGAGCCACAGAGCATCGAGGGTCCTGGAGCCACAGAGCATCGAGGGTACTGGAGCCACAGAGCATCGAGGGTCCTGGAGCCACAGAGCATCGAGGGTCCTGGAGCCACAGAGCATTATGGGTACTGGAGCCACAGAGCATCGAGGGTCCTGGAGCCACAGAGCATCGAGGGTCCTGGAGCCACAGAGCATTATGGGTCCTGGAGCCACAGAGCATTATGGGTACTGGAGCCACAGAGCATCGAGGGTACTGGAGCCACAGAGCATTATGGGTACTGGAACCACAGAGCACTGAGGGTACTGGAGCCACAGAGCATTATGGGTACTGGAACCACAGAGCACTGAGGGTCCTGGAGCCCTGACCCTGGTCCTGTCCTCTCCCCACTCTCCCCTGCCTCCTGTAATTCTTTCCCTTATTCTTGGAACTCTCAGTAAGCATCTTTCTCTCTGTGCTTCGTTGTCATGATTCTCTCAAACCAACTGTGTCTTGACTCCCTTTTTCCATTTTCTCCAGCATGCATTCTTTTGTTCAGCTGAACTTTCCCTTTTTCTGAGAGCCTGACCTTTTGCAATATCCAGATTGTCATCTGCATCACATGAAAGAGACAAAACAGGAACCCATGATGCCTAACCTGGTTTGTCTGCCAGGGCAATTTGCCCAGTAAGATGCCAAGACACTGTTCCATGGCCGGGGGTGAGGGGAGGGGGTCGTGGAGATACTGAGCTGAACTGAGCATTCTCCCCTTAAACATACACACTGCTGAGCGACAATGAAGGTCCCGCGTTTGCTCTGGTACCTGCCCACAGATCGCCTGGGGAAACCTCATTCCATCTGCCCTCAAGGGCCGAGTCCCGACAACTGAGCCTTCCCTTCCCTCTGCGTGATGGCAGACAGGTCCTCAGACCTGGTGCCTCCACCCTGCCCCTTCCTGCCCCTCTTCCTGACCTACGCAGGCGGTAATTCTCCAGATCGCCTGCTGGCAATTCTGAACCTTTGTTCCATTCCCCCCTCTGGTAAAACAGCAAAATTCTCTTCTTTATTCTTTATCATACTAATAAAATTTAAAAGCCAACTTTTGGAACCTTTATTCTATTATATACTAGGCACTTTGCAAATCCACAATTTTTGCATAACCCATCTTACTGGTCAAGACTCAAAGTTCACCCCATGGGTAAGTGGTGGAGTTGGGCTCAGTCCTAAGGTTTGTCTGCATCTGATTCTAGAGCTTATTTTCCTCCCCTTAGACACAATCACTTTTTACTCATTCAGTGCTTTTTAAAAATCAAGCCCCACCACATGCCAGCCGATGTTCTAAGGAGCAGGTTGTGGGGATGAGGAAGACAAGCTCCAGCCCTGGCCAAACAAGTGGGAGAGAAACCAACGGGCAAGAAGTAAACAGTGAACGCAGAGGTCATTGTCAACAGACACAGTAGTCGTGGACCACAAGCCTGTTTGAGAGGTAGCACAGGACAGGCTGTCCTGGCGGCGTGGGGGGGAAGGTTCCCGCACGCTGATGGATACCAGAGATGTGAAGCAAAGGAAATGTATCACTAGAAACAGCTCAGGAGGGGCCATGGGTCGAGGCAAGCTGTCAGGAGAGCGGGGTGCATGGCTGACCTGGGGGAAATTCACAGAGAGTGCTCTCTTTAACCACTAACCATGTGAAGGTGTCTTTGTTCTTCCTTGCCAGCCTTGTTAGGTTTAATGTCAAACAGCACTTCCTCTATGCTGGTCCCTCTCTTCTCTCCATACCTGGTTGGGTCTTGTAAAGGGTTTTACTCCTCCTGACACCAAAGGCTGAAGAACCTTAAAACCATAATCACAGCTGTTGTAAATAGTGTTGCAATGAGCATTGGATTTGTGGGCACAGGGGGAGAAGACGAGTGTGGGACGAATTGAGAATGTATCATTGACATATATACAGCTATCATTTATATATACACTATCATGTGTAAAATGGGTTTCCCTAGTGGTTCAGGTGGTAAGAATCTGCCTGCAACACAGAGGACCCAGGTTCGATCCCTAGGTCAGGAAGATCCTCTGGAGAAGGGAATGGCTACCCACTCTGTATTCTTGCTTGGAGAATTCCATGGACAGAGAGCCTGGTGGGCCACAGTCCATGGGGTCACAAAGAGTTGGGCATGACTGAGGAACTAACAAGTGTAAAACAGAAAGCTAGTGGGAGGCTGCTCTATAACACAGGGATCCCAGCCGGGTGCTGCTTTGTGATGGCCTAGAGGGGTGGAGTGGGGGAGGGGGAGGCTCAAGAGGGAGGGTGGAGAGAGAGAGAGATATATATATATATATATATATATATGTAATTATGACTGATTCACGTTGTTGTATGGCAGAAATCACCGCTACATTGTAAAGTGATTTTCTTCCAATTAAAAAAGAAAAGAAAAAAGAAAGCCACAATCACAAGAGCAAATTGCAGTAGCAATGGCTGTCTCGAGCTCCCCCTGGTGGCTGTTCTCCGCGCTGCACCGCGCTCACCGTCTATGGCTCCCTGCGCTTCCATCTCTCCGCCTCCTCCCTACCCCTGTCCACAGCCGCACTGGCTGCTACTCTCCCTCTTGGTCCAGCCCCCCTTATCAGAGACTGGATCAGACTAGAAGCCTGGCTTTGAGTCTGGTTGTCGTACCCCACATCTCCAGACTTACCTCCTTTCCTGACTTTTCTTAGCTCTTGTTTGATTATCTGACAAGGGTTCTAGAGCCCCAGGCCCCCACTTACCCAGACAGTGACTTCAGAATCACTTCAGATGATTCAATGGAGATTGAGAACATTACCCTGTCCCTTCTATGAGAAAGCGTAAAGGACCTGCTCTCCAATTCAATGCTAAGAGAATATCAACGCTAAGTATTGCCTCCTTGGGAAAGATTCCCTGAGCCTCCAAATACAGGTGAAGGTCCCTCCTCGGTGCTTCCAGGGGGTGCTGCACCCACTCTTCATGTACCACCAACTAGCAGGGGCCGTCTGACCACTCACCTCTTCCACTGGGTGAGGGTCTCCTTGAGGGCAGGTCAACACAGTGTCTCAGGAGAGACAGGCTTGCTGGCACAGAGGGGCTTTATGAGGCCTGACTGGCCCAGATGAAGGCTCTGCTACAGCCTGACTGGCAGGACCTTGGGAAACCAGAACACATGTTCGTTTCCCTTTCTCACTGTCCAGGATGCGGGAATCCTTCCAGACCTGGTGCCTCTTCAGCTTTCTTTTTGGTTTCTCCTGAAAAACACACCTGGGGGATCTGTAGATTCAGCCAGGGCCGCAGGGCCAGAAGCACATGAGTCAAGAGCACCCTCTAATTGCTAGTAGGGAGATCAGACTGTTCAGGACGTAACTGAAACAGCACATGGGGATTTTCGTATCTCCGGAAGTCTCTGAGGCACCTCTGTTTAGAATGTAGTGAAGCCTTGGCACTGTCTGGAGTGCTGAGTTGGTCAGTCGGCAGAGATCTGAGAGATAGCCTTGCAACACCCAAATGCCTTCAAGTTGTCTATTACCCTTGTGTTTCATGTGGTTGGATCTCCTTGCTGTCCAAGGGACTCTCAAGAGTCTTCTCCAAAACCATGGTTCAAAAGCATCAATTCTTCAGTGCTCAGCTTTCTTTACAGTCCAACTCTGACATCCACACATGACTACTGGAAAAACCACAGCTTTGACTAGACGGACCCTTGTTGGTAAAGTAATGTCTCTGCTTTTTAATATGCTATCTAGGTTGGTCATAGCCTTTCTTCCAAGGAGGAAGCATCTTTTAATTTCATGACTGAAGTTACCATCTACAGTGATTTTGGAGCCCAAAAAGATAAAGTCTGTTACCGTTTCCACTGTTTCCTCATCTATTTGCCATGGAGTGATGGGACCAGATGCCATGATCATAGTTTTCTGAATGTTGAGTTTTAAGCCAACTTTTTCACTCTCCTCTTTCACTTTCATCAAGAAGCTCTTTAGTTCTTCTTTGCTTTCTGCCATAAGGGTGGTGTCATCTGCATATCTGAGGTTATTGATAATTCTCCCAGCAATCTTGATTCCAGTTTGTGCTTCTTCCAGCCCAGCGTTTCTCCTGATGTACTCTGCATATAAGTTAAATAAGCAGGGTGACAATATATAGCCTTGGTGTACTCCTTTCCCGATTTGGAACCAGTCTGTTGTTCCATGTCCTGTTCTAACTGTTGATTCTTGACCTGCATACAGGTTTCTCAAGAGGCAGGTCAGGTGGTCTGGTATTCCCATCTCTTGAAGAATTTTCCACAGTTTGGTGTGATCCACACAGTCAAAAGCTTCGGCACAGTCAATAAAGCAGAAGTAGATGTTTTTCTGGAACTTTCTTGCTTTTTTTCCGATTATCCAATGGATGTTGGCAATTTGATCTCTGGTTCCTCTGCCTTTTCTAAATCCAGCTTGAACATCTGGAAGTTCACAATTTACATATTGTTGAAGCCTGGCTTGGAGAATTTTGAGCATTACTTTACTAGCATGTGAGATGAGTGCAATTGTGCGGTAGTTTGAGCATTCTTTGGCATTGCCTTTCTTTGGGATTGGAATGAAAACTGATCTTTTCCAGTCTTGTGGCCATTAGTGAGTTTTCCAAATTTGCTGGCATATTGAGTGCAGCACTTTCACAGCATCATCTTTTAGAATTTGAAATAGCTCAACTGGAATTCCATTACCTCCACTAGCTTTATTCATAGTGACTCTTCTTAAGGCCCACTTGACTTCACATTCTAGGATGTCTGGCTCTAGGTGAGTGATCACACCCATAGTGATTATCTGGGTCGTGAAGATCTTTTCTGTATAGTTCTATGTATTCTTTCCACCTCTTCTTAATATTTTCTGCTTCTGTTAGGTCCATACCATTTCTGTCCTTTATTGGACAATTCTTTATAACTCCTTTAAAAAAATGTATGCAACATATTGTGAACAACTTTCATATGGTTGAATGTCATTTTGGAGCAGCTTTTAAAATGGCTATCACATGTCCTGGTATATGCAGGTACTAGAATTTATTTCAGTAACTCCCTACAGTTGGATATTTAGTTTGGTTCCAAAAATTTCACTATTATGAACAACTCAGAAATGAATCTTCTCTTATCCATGATTATGCCTGCAGGATAAATTACCAGAAGTAGACTTTCCCAGGTGGCTCAGTGGCAAAGAATCAACCTGCCAATGCAGGAGCTGCAGGAGATGCGGGTTCGAACCCTGGGTCCAGAAGATCCCTTGGAGGAGGAACTGGCAACCCACTCCAGTATTCTTGCCAGAATAACCCCATGGACAGAGGAGCCTGGTGGGCTATAGTCCTTGCGGTCTCAAAGAATTGGACATGACTGAAGTGACTGAGCATATACATGCACATGCCTCTAGGATAAATTGCTGGAAGTGGACTTGCTAGGTCAAGGATGTGAACGTTTATAATTCTGCTACATCTCACCCCACTTCTCTCTACCAAGAAAGCGTTCACTTGGGCTCCAGTCAGCAGGGCACATGGGAGTATATTGTCGTTTCGTGATGTTTTCTCCTGCCAAGGTGGCCTTAGGTGTTCCCTTAACCATATGACTGAAGTCTGCTTCTAGCAATTGAGATTGATTTCCCTGGTGGCTAAGTCGGTAAAGAATCTGCCTGCAATGCGCAAGACCTGGGTTCAATCCCTGGGTTGGGAAGATCCCCTGGAGAAGGAAACAGCTACCTACTCCAGTATTCTTGCCTGGAGAACTCCAGGTACAGAGGAGCCTGGTGGGCTACAGTCCATGATGTCGCAGAGTCGGACACACACACGAGTGACTTTCACTTTCACTTTAACCTATATGGGAAAAGTCCTAGGACACCCTCGATAATCTGATGTATACCAAGGATGGCGGGTGAGAGGATCAGCATCCCACTTGGAACAATGAATTTTAAAATGCCCTGATGGTCCTGTCAAACACAGCACGGAGGTTAATAGACTCTAGGATCACACAGACTTGGATTTGAATCCTGATCTTGACTTGGGCAAGATCTTACTGAGACTCAGTTTTCTTAGCTGTGAAATAGAACCATAATATCACATCTGATGGGGTTTCTTGGGAATTAAATGTAATCAGGTGTGTAAAACCCAGAGCACAGAGTACCAAGTGAGCCCTCAGCACACAGTAGCTAGAACACAATGATTAAATAAGCACAATGATTTGAGCCAATATAGCAACTTGTTTACTTAGTTGAGGCCTTTAAGAGGCCTGTTAAACTGAAAATGATTTGCATCCAGCACAGCAGCTACCCTCACGGGAGAAGACGCCTGCAGGAAAAGACGCTGCGGGAAAAGACGCCTGCGTTAGCGAGTTAATTCCCTTAAACATTTACTACATTCTGTGTTTTGTAATTCAGGGTTTCCTAACACTCCCTATGAAATTTTATTTGGCCTAGCAGGCCCCATTTTCATAAAACTTGTTCTAGCAAACTTTCTCCATGGCAAGAAAAAGTAAACTCAGACTAGGCCACCAGGTCTGAGGCTCCCTGAATGGGGAGCTTGGGGAAAATGCAGATCTTTTGATCTCTCTGAGTCCTCTGGACTAAGATCTTTGGGTAGGTTCCAGGGGTCTGTCCCATTAGCAAACTCCCAGATAATTCTTAAAGCTGGCTGGGCCCCAGACTGCAAGCTGGCAGTAAGAATCCTAAAAGTTAGAGTTCCTCTTTCTCTCTCTCCTTAAAGGTTTTTATATATCTGCCCAGACCATGGAATTATTTAATCAGGTACCAGGCAGTCTATCAGGTCCTCTGTACAAATTAATTTCAAATAATTGGAATTGACCTTGGAAAGGTCAGCATAAGGATTGTTCCTCTTTCAGTGGTCCAGCATCAGCAGCCTTCTTCCAATTAGCACCGTGCACATCCCTTGGGTGGAGTAGGAAATGGCAACCCACTCCTGTATTCTTGCCTGGGAAATCCCATGGACAGAGGAGCCTGGCGGGCTACAGTCCATGGGGTCAGAAAGAGTTGGACACGACTGAGCAGCTAAACAGCAGCAGCCCCAGCACATCCCCTGTCAAGGGAGTGTGTGTTACACAGAAGAACCACGGGGGTTAACTTTCCCCATCCCTCTGCTCTACTGATGCAGCCCATCAGACACTCAGAGCCAGATTTTGAGGTTCAGCTGGTGATGCAGAGACGTGTATTCACCCGGAACATCTGGAGCACTATCTACACCTCACTTGGCTCCCGAGGAGGGCCTTCAGCGTGGGTCCAGCAGCCTGACCCTATGAGGTCCCATGGCTGCTGCCCGCTTTCCGAGCCTGTTCTTACGTCTTCCATTTTTTGAGCTCCCAGCCTCCACAGTTGTTCAATGCATGCCATTTGTTGTTTAATGTAGAGTCAGTTTCTGCTGCCTGTAACCAAAAACATAGTCTGATCACTAGGGATTTTGGACCCCAGTTTACAGATCAGGAAGTCCAGTTCTGGGTTGTAACTCATAAGCAAAATCTCCCCTCCTTGAACACACACATGTCAGGAAATATCTAGTCTAGGCTTGGCCAGGCTGGATCTAGAGTTACAGTATCAAAAAAAGAGTATGACTCTCCGGTTTGGTTTCCTCACTGAGGCCTGCTCACCAGGCTATTTCCTGAGCTGTGCATCCAGTGCGGCCAGCCCCAGGGCTGCAGAACCGTAGCTTGGTTTTGCAGAGCTCCACTGGTGTGTCACACAAAGCGATCTGAGTTAGAATACAGATGAACACAGGCTTCCCTGGCGGCTCAGCAAAGACGATGCTGCCTGCAATGCAGGAGACACAGGAGACACTGCTTGGATCCCTGGGTCAGGAAGATCCCCTGGAGGAGGACATGGCAACCCACTCCAGTATTCTTGCCTGGAGAATCCCATGGACAGAGGAGCCTGGCAGGTTATAGTCCATAGGGTCTCAAAGAGTCGGACAAGACTAAAGTGACTTAGTACACATGCACACACGTATACATTTGAAAGATATTAGATTTTGTGCACATGCACACACATTATTGTATGTTGGAAAAATACAATTAGCTCATCTAAGTAACGATTTCATGCGATGTTGCTCAGAAAGAGGAAAAGTTTTTTTGGAGTTAAAAAATTAAATGAATTACCAATGTACTTTCTGACTCCATGAATTCACATTATTCTAGGTGTCTCATATAAGTGGAATCAAGCAGTATTTGTCTACATCTAATGCATATTGACTGGAGAAGGGAATGGCAATCCACTCCAGTGTTCTTGCCTGGAGAATCCCATGGACAGAGGAGCCTGGCAGGCTATAGTTCATGGGGTCACAAAGAGTCGGACACAACTGAGCAACCAACAGGGCTACCCTGCTATTGCTAATGCATACTGGGGGCTCCCCAGGCGGCGCTACGCTAGTGGTAAAGAACCCACCTGCCAATGCAGGAGACATAAGAAATGCAGGTTCTCTTGAGTTGGGAAGATCCCCTGGAGGAGGGCATACAACCCATTCCAATATTCTTGCCTGCAGAATCCTATAGACAGAGGAGCCTGGTGGTCTACAGTCAATGGGGTCGCAAAGAGTCAGACACAGCTGAAGCGATTTAGCACGGAACAGCACCGTGCATACTGGAACGCATTTTTAAGGTTAACTTGATATGTGCCCTACAAACAGATTGCGTCTTCTTTTTAGGTTCTCACTAGTTATCTATGTTATACATAGGAATGTATATATGGCAGAGGCCAGGGGCTGTGGGTGACGATGGGGCGGGGGGAGGTGGAATGAGTGTTGGATGGGGACAGGTTTCAGTTCAGGAAGGAGGAAGGTTTAGGAGGCGGATGATGGTGAGATTTGCACAGCAAGGTGAATGTACTCAGTGCCCCTGAACTGTAGAGTTAAATATGGTTAATGCAGGATGTTTTGTATTAAATGACTTTTACCACAATAATAACATTTTTAAGAATTAATTGAATTAAAATAAAATGGTAAATATGAAGAAGTAATTGTGTTTAATCTTAGACAAAGCAACAACAACAAAAAGACATGATGTCAAGACACGAAGTTCTGAAATTGGAGGCTCCAGTGGAGGGGGAAGAACCTCTGGGGAGAGTCTTGGACCAGATACCGGACGCTGATGTGCCAGCCCGAGGGAGGTAGCTTCTTGGTACCACTTCTTCTGTTAAGATGGATGATCTTTAAACTTCAGCTTGTTATTGGCCATCCATTTTTTTATCTGCCAGTATCAACAAAACCAAGCCTGGGTGAGAGAGATAGGCTTTCTTTATCCAGTGTCTAATGAGCAAATGATAGAGGCAAGTTTTCTGTCTATACAAAGGGAAGTTCTGGGAAGCCCGTGGACTGGAAATTCAAGACTGGTATTAACCCGAGGGCATGGGCAAAGCATGTCCCCCTGGCATTGGAGAAGTTCAGATCTGAGCCACCTTCCACTTACTTGTTCATTGCTTTCTTCCAGCGTTCAGGGCAAATTTATTACCCACTTCTCAGATGCTGGACACTTTACTGCAAGCTGGCATTCCACAGTCGTCTATCCCCCAGTGCCCACTCTCCTGAGTGAGACTAGGCTTACTCTGTCCCCCAAGGCTTATTGGTGTTGGTGAAGAGGGCCTGGTTGCGTAAGACCAAAGGAGTGGGAGAGCACTAATCTTTCTGTGTGTCTCAGGAGAGTGTGGGAGACAGTGTGCAAGCCAACCAGGCATTTGCAAGCCTCCCTCATCTAATAATTCAACTGGGCTTTAATCTCCTCATCTGTAAAGTGGGAAGAGTAGTATGCACACAGACAATGTGTAGAAAGGGAAAAGTCTTAGCAACATTCACTGGTATGTATATACCTCACTTTCTTCACCACTTTACCCTTGATAGATATTTACGTTGTTCCCACTTGTGTCTATTGTAAGTAATAGACATGGGGATGCAAATTATTCAGCCTTAAAGAAGAATGAAATCCTGTCACGTGCTACAACAGGAATGAACCTTGAGGACCTTACGCTAAATAAAATAATCCAGTCACAGAAGGATAGATACTGCCTGATTTCCACTGACACAAGGTAGTTAAAGTAGTCAGGTACTTCTTGGTACAAGCAGAAAGTAGGCTGGTGGCTGCCAGTGGCTGAGAAGGGGAAATCCGGAGTTACTGTTCCAGGGTTCTAGAGTTTCTGTTACACAAGCTGGAAAAGTTCCAGAGAGCTGCTGCCCAGCAAAGCACGCACACAGCTGAGATGACTGTGCTGCGCTGAGTCACTTAATCCCGTCCGACTCTTCGCCACTCCGTGGACTGTAGCCCTCCAGGCTTCCCTGTGCACGGAGTTCTCCAGGCAGGAATCCTGGAGTGGGTTGCCATTTCCTACTCCAGGAGATCTTCCCAACCCAAGGATCAAACCCACGTCTCTGTGTCTCCTGCACTGGCAGGCGAATTCTTTATTACTGCGCCTCCTGAGAAGCCCAAACATAAATGTATTGTACTTCTAAAAATTTGTTGAGGATAGATTTCATGTTAAGTTTTCCATCACAATAAAAAAGGTAAAAGGTCTAAGCAAAAAATACTATATATTCTTTATGAATATTTACATTGGTAGTAAATGTATAAAAACATAGGAGGATGCCATCTACCAATCTTCTGCAAGCAATTGTCTCTAGGAAGGGATGGAGAGAAATGAGATTGGGGAGGGGGAGGACTTCAATGTATTTATAAAGTCTTAATTCTTAAAACAAGAGAATCTGAAGCTAAGGGGGCAAAATATGAATTTATCAAATTGGGGTAAGGGGTACATTGGGATTTATCATTATTTATGGTGTTTGAAATATTAAACAATAATAATTAAGAAAAAGAAAGTGCTTATATTATGTTTAAAATGTTTAACAATAATAATTAAAAATAAGACTGGTCTCAGCAAAGTGCTTGCCACAGAGAAGAGCTCAAAAAGTGGCGGCCAAGTAAGAAAGGGAAGCGCAAAGCCCGTCCAGAGACCCGGAAGAGGTCCAGAGGTGCTTCCACAGGAGCTCAGGCTTTCTTGAAGCTGGGGTGAGGGAGCTGGGGCCACAGCGCAAGAGCTCTCCGACACTGAAGGCCAGCTCCAGGCCTGGGGACCTGCCCCGCAGGTTTATCATGGGGAGCAGTGAAGTCCCAGCTCCAGCCCTGAGCCCCTCATCATCAGGGACTGTACAGCAAAGCAGCTGAACTCTCTCCTCTGCTGTCAGTAACCATGCAAAGTGGTGCAGCTACTTTGGAAACCAGTTTGGTCATTTGTAATCAAGTTAAATATTCACTTACCCTGTGAACTAGCATTCCATTCTTAGGTATTTGCCCTAGAGAAGTGAAATGTACATGAATGTTTACAGCAGTTCTATCATAATTGCCAAGAAGTGAAAATAACCCAAATATCTTCCAACTGGCAAATGGGTACAAGAATGGTGGTATATCTATACCAAGGAAAGCCACTCAGCAATAAAGAACAATGAACTCTTGATACATGCAACCATTTGGATGCATCTCAAAGGTATCACTTGGAGTGAAAGAAGTCAGTCTCAGAAGACTACATACTATGAGATGCCTTACATATAGCATTCTGCAAAAGGCAAAACCACAGTGGTACAGAACACAACAGTGACTGCCAGGGACTAGAGACTTGGGAGAGGACGACTACCAAGTGGGAGCAGAAGATGGTTTTCTGAGTGTTGGAATCTGTTCTGTATCCTGATTGTGGTGGTTGGTTGGTTATACAGACAAACCTAGACATTAAAACTCACAGAATTCTGCACACCAATTTTGCTATATCTTACTATATCAATTTTACTATATCTTAATTTAAAAAAACAAAGCTTTTTAAATGCTGGAAGTAGCAGTATACTTTGCAGGTGGTCAGCCATCAAAGATTGTTTTTCATCGTTGTTAGTTGCTCAGCCATGTCTGACTCTTTTGCGACCCCTTGGACTGTAGCCCACCAGACTCCTCTGTCCTTGGGATTTTCCAGGTAAGAATCCTGGAGTAGGTTGCCATTTACTTCTCCAGGGGAGCTTCCTGATCCGGGGATCAAACCCACATCTTGTATGTCTCCTGAACTGGCAGGCAGGTTCTCCACCACTAGTGCCACCTGGGAAGCCCTAACATTGGCACAAAATATCTAAAATCTGTCATATTTGCAAAATGTGAAGCAGTTGTTTTGTATATATCTTCCAAAACACACCATATCTGTCCATTCCAAGTTCATTTTATGAGAAATGCGAGTCTAATGTATGCATATGTATTGGGAAATGGAGAGTTTCCCTTCAATGTGTAAATTTTGTGTCCCTCTTGAAGGGGGTAATGAGTAAAAGTGGGAACTGGGGCTGAGAATTGAGACAAGGTCGGCAGAGGTAGAAGTGGATTATGTATTCTATTTATTTATTATTTATTGCCTTGAAGCCCTAGAAGAGGTGGACGAACAGGCCAGAGAGGCTGGTTCAGACAGTGTAGGGAAGGGGGTGGGGGCGGCGCTGCCCACACAAGCTGAGCAAGGTGTTACCACGGCTGAACCGAAACTATAATCTTGGAGACCTGCAAAGGGCTTTGGGAGATGTCTGCCCAGCAGGTGGACAAATGGATTAATCACCCCAGGCTTATTTCCTTTTTGTGACTGAGAGCTTTTCATGCTTTGGGCATCCCAGGGGGATGGAGAGCAGTCAGAAACAGAATACAATCAAAACTTGGAGTGTGGACTAGATGGGGCATAGAAGAAATGTCCCTTTCCACGTGTGTCATTTGCAACAAAAGAAGAAAATTTGAAAATTAATTTTGAGATGTATAAAAAATACGAATGGATGGATGGATAGAAGGGTGGCTAATTGCTGGACCGATATAGGATAAAAACAAACTTAGGTCCTCAAGAAGATGAAGCATAAACATCCAGTCTGTATGTGTTGGCTACGCATAATGACTTCCTTCTAATAAGTATAAGTGGAAACTGGGGGGAAAGAGTAACTTCCCTCTTTGGAGTGAAAAATCCTAATAAACACTGTGTCAGCCAGTGATCAAGACCAGCTTCCGCAGTGGTAAAGCATGGGGTAGGATAGTTCATCCCTTTAATGTGATGTGATGTGAATGGCAACTTACCTCTACGGTCTTTCTTCCAAAAACTTATAACCTCAGGCTAGTCATGAGAAAATCATCATATTCACAACAGGCAAGATATGGAAACGATCTAAGTATTCCTCTACAAATGGATGGATAAAGAGACAGGGAATATATAGTGGAATACTACTTTAACCACTAGAAAGAAGGAAATCCTGCCATTTTGCAACCATAGAGATGAATCTTGAGGGCATTACACTAAAAAAGAAGTCAAGCAGAGAAAGATACAGGTGGTATGATATCCTTTATATGTGGAATCTAAGAAGGCTGAACTCATAAAAATAGAAAGTAGAATGGTGAAAGATAGGGAGATGGGGAGATGTTGGTCAAATGTCACTAACTCTCAGTTATAAGATGAATAAGTTCTGGAGATCTATTATAACGCATGGCAATAATGGTCAATAATACTGTATTTCCATACTTGAAAACTGCTAACAGACTAGTTAAACATTCTCACCACAAAAAAGAAATGATAATTATGTGTGGTGACAGAGGTGCTATCTAACCCTAGGTGGTGATCATTTCACAACATGTAAGTGTATCAAATAATCACAGTGTACACCTTCAACTTACACATTTTTTTATTAAACTTTTAAATTTTACACTAGAGTATAGCTTATTAACAATACTGTGATATTTTCAGGTGGACAGCAAAGGGACTCAGACATACATACACGTGTATCCATTCTCCCCAACACCCCTCCCATCCAGGCTGCCGCATAACATTGAGCAGGATTCCCCATGCTAGGCAGTAGGTCTTTACTGGTTACCTGTTTTAGTATAGCAGTGTGTAAATGTCCATCCCAAGCTCCCTAACTATCCCGTCCCCCCATCCGTCCCCGCAGGAACCATAAGTTTGTTCTCTAAGTCTGTGAGTCTGTTTCTGTTAAACTTACACACTTTAGTATCTCAATAAAACTGGAAAAAATAAATTATAATTAATTTTAAAAGAAAATTATCAGGCAATTCCCAACTGAGGGACACTCTACCAAGTACCTGATCATTATTCCTCAAACTGTCAAGGTCATCAAGTACAAAGAGAGTCTGAGAAACTGTCACAGCCAAGAGGAACTTAAGGAGTTGTTCAGTCGCTCAGTCACATCCGACTCTGCAACCCCATGGACTGCAGCACACCAGGCTTCCCTGTCCTTCACCATCTCCTGGAGTGTGCTCAAACTCGTGTCCATTGAGTCCATGATGCCATCCAACCATCTTGTCTTCTGTGGTTCTCCTCTCCTCCTGTCTTCTATCTTTCCCAGCATCAGGGTCTTTTCCAATGAGTCAGTTCTTCGCATCAGGTAGCCAAAATATTGGAGCTTCAGCTTCAGCATCAGTCTTTCTAATGAATATTCAGGGTTGATTTCCTTTAGGATTGACTGGTTGGATCTCCTTGCAGTCCAAGGGACTTCTGCCACAACACAGTCCAAAAGCATCAATTCTTCTGTGCTCAGCCTTCTTTACGGTCCAACTTTCACATCCATATGTGATCACTGGAAGTACCATATTTTTGACTAGATGGACCTTGCACAAGCCTAAGGAGAGAAGACAACAAAATGTAATGTGGGACTTCCTTGGTGGTCCAGTGGCTAAGAATCCACCTGCCAATGCAGGGGACACATGTTTGATCCCTGACCTGGGAAGATTTCACATGCTGAGGAGCAGCTAAGCCTGTGAGCCACGACTACTGAACCCACGCGCCCTAGAGCCTGTGCTCCACGTGGGAAGCCGCTGCAGTGAGAGGCGGATGCGCTGACTAGAGAGCAGCCCCCACTCACCACAGCTAGAGAAAAGCCATATGCAGCAGCACACCAAACACGACCAGACATGAGTAAACGCCAAACACAACCCAACACAACCAAAAACAAATGAACCAGCACATGCCTTTTAAAAATGTAGTGTGATATCCTGGATGAAATCATAGAGCAGGAAAAAAAGGATGACAAATGTACTATACTGATACATGATGCTAATACATGGATGAAACAGTGCAAGGGACCTCTGAATTATCATCGCAAGCTTTCTCTAAATCTAAAACGTTCTAAAATTTAAAGTTTGTTTAAATAAATAACTTAGAAAAATGTTCATGGTAGAAGCTAGGTGGTGAATAATGTTGATGTGCAGGGTGAAATTCTTCCAACTTTGTTGTGTGTTTGAAATTACTCCTAATTTTACAAGTTAATATGTGAGCATTTTGTTTAAACTGCAGGATAGGAAGATCTCGAAATGCTTCAAGCAGCTAGTAAGCAAACAGTCGTAAATTAAAATGAACTGTATAGCACTAATAAAGATGTGCAAATTACCTCTGAGGTCTCATCCTCACTTGATGTGCTATGTTCATTGCTTTATATGACTTGATGTAAAGTGATTTGTAAAAATATTGATAATTTCCCCATCGACTTTGGTTCCTCCAACCCTGGACCTCCCAGCCTTGAGATTTTAAGATTCTTAATTGCAGCTTCTATATGCCCCACAGTTGGAGAGATGCTCTATATTAACATATTTCTGCAGATGACCTAGTATCCTACTTCACAGACAAAAACAGACTATCAGGTATAGCTCCCCCACTTCCTGTCCTCCTACCTACAAACTTATTTATAACCTTCCCACCCTCGCCCCTTCCTTCCAGTCTCAAGAGCTGTTTAGGGTTGACTCCTCCCTCTACCCTCCAGCCTCCCCTCCCTAATTCTTCCACAGCAGTCACACTTTCCACCCATGATTTTATTGCTTTCCTAAATCTTCATATCCTCTCCACCAACTCTTCTTCACAGACCTCCCTCCAAGTCTGTGAATTTCATCTTTAAACGATGAACTGAGTTCTCTAGAGGCAAAACGAATCAAACACAAAAAATCTTCCCCTGCCTCGGTTCCTCTATTTTTCCCACAGTCGGGGTTCTCAGGCCACTGTCCACACTTGCCATCTGCACACACATTCATCCCTAGTGCCCGACTCTCGCTGAAGCCCTCTGCCCAGGTCACTGGTGTTTCTCCAAGGTCCGCCCAAGCAGCCTGGCTGTCAGCAGTGGCGTTCTCCCTCTCCTCCCCCCACCTTTGTGGCTAATCCTTGTTAGCATCTCTTGCTGGTTCCTCTTTCTCTGATCACCCTGATAAATATCAAAGCTCTGTCTTGACCTTCTTATCATGCCTTAACACATTCTTCCTGCATGATCCAACTCCTCTCAAGGTCTCCATCTCTCTGATGACACCCACATCTACACTTCCCACACAATACAAAGGGCTGACGTGCAGCTTCTTTTGAGGACCTACCATATGCTGGGCACTGTGTAAGCACTTTCCATACCTCGTCTCATCTGATCTTTACAACAAGCGTAGGAGGGTGGTACTCTGATTATCATTCCATTTTATGGAACACAGAGAGATCAAACGGTTTGCCTAAGCTCACACAGCCTTGAACCCTGCCTGTGCTCTAACCACACACTACTCTCCTTGCAGAACATCTCCACCTAGAGTTCCTTAATTGGCCCCAAAGTCAACATGCCCCAAATGGAGATCACATTCTTTCCCCACCTTGCATATTTAGAGGAAGCTCCAGACTTGCTTTTACAATTGGGCAGAGAGGAACTCTTTAAGAAAAAGAAAAGCAAATGAAAATAGTGATTACAAAATGAGGTTCAGAGTCTTGAAGCTTCAGCCTGAATTTTTCTCAACATGTTTCTGGTGCTGCAGCAGGGTGACTGTTAGACACACACGTCTCATCAGTTCTTCCATGACTTCTCATCATCCTCTGTGAAGTGAAAGTCGCTCAGTCGTGTCCAACTCTGTGACCCCATGGACTATACAGTCCATGGAGTTCTCCAGGCCAGAATGCTGGAGTGGGTAGCCTTTCCCTTTCCAGGGGATCTTCCCCACCCAGGGATTGAAGCCAGGTCTCCCTCATTGCAGGCGGTTTCTTTACCAGCTGAGCCACAAGGGGCTGAGGTCTAAATCCTTCAGTTTAGCATTTCCCAACTCTGCTTGACATTGTCAGGCTTACTTCTCACTCTGTTCTTCTTTTGTTCCTTTTTCCAAGAAATAATTCTTGAGTACTAAGAGTGGACCCAATTCCAATGTGTGTGTGTGTGCCTGCATGTATGTGTGTGGTGTGAGGGGGTTTTCCCATAACGCCAAGCAACACCTGGGCACCATCGGGATGTACGATGTGTGTGTGGGTTAGTCACTCAGTCGTGTCCAACTCTTTGCAACCCCATGGACTGTAGCCCACCCGGCTCTTCTGTCCATGGGATTCTCCAGGCAAAATTACTGGAGTGGGTTGCCATTTCCTTCTCCAGGGGATCTTCCCAGCCCAGGGATCCAACCCACGACTCCTACATCTCCTGCATTGGCAGGCAGGTTCTTTACTGCCCCCTGGGAATCCCAGGGTGTCCTATAATCCAATTCAAACTCTGACACTGTCTTCCTGAAGACAGCCTCAGATCCCATAGGTGAAGGGCTCAGCTGCAAGAGGCTTCCCACCCCCGCCCCCAACTTCAGTGGCCAACCTCTAGTTCAGGTTGTCACCTGCGCTTCTGACGGGCTGGCTGTAGATCAGCACCCCCTCCTTAGGTTCCAGTAGCTTGCTGGAGTGCCTCACAGAACTCACAGAAACATTTCACTTACTGGCTCATCAGTTTATCATAAAAAAGATATACTAGGAACAGCCAGATGGAGGAAAGAACTAAGCAAGATAGGTAACTGAGAAGTACTACGAAGTCAATTAACCAAAGTGATGTCACTGAGGTGTTACTTTAGAAGGAATAGTCAGGTCCCCTTACAAGAAGGTGGTATTTGTGTGAAACCCAAATGGTGAGAAAGGAACAGCCAAGCGAAGAGGAGAAGAAAGGCCTGATGTGAACAAGCTTGGGTATTTGAGGAACAGAAAGGAGTAGAAAGAGTAGAGCCAACAGGAAGGCGGCCAGGAGGTGAGGTTGGGGTCATCCAGGGGATAAGATCATGCAGCTTCTTGCAGGCCGTGAATGAGTTAGCGGCATGTGTAACTGCGTGGGTGAAGCAGTGAGTAAACACACGAACACGACACACAAGCGTGTCTCAGATGCAGTTTGTCTGTGCAGGGTCTCTGCTTTGAGCCCTCCTCTGACCACCTGGTTGGTATCAGCTAAGACAAGCTTTGTCCTGAGCACCAGGCACATCGCTGTTGGACAAACTGAGGTGGCCACCTTGGCCCCACGTCCCGTCTTCAAATCAAGGCAGAAGGACAGTGAATAGCCTTGCCCAGAAACACCCAGGGCAGCCCAGGGCTAGAAATTACTTCCTGGTCCAGGACTGATTTGATCACCATCCCTCAGGGCCCCTGAGTGAAGAGCAAAGTAATAGATGAGTGTGGAGGGAAGGGCCAGAGACCGTGCACGAACCAGGGAAAGCCAGGAAGTTTAGCAACAGTCAAAGCCCATTTTGGATCCTTTGGGCCTACTGCATAGCACAGGGAGGGAATGCTACTCAGTATTTTGTAATCACCTATATGGAAAAAGAATATACATGGAAGAAAAGCTAGGTGCTCAGCCGCGTCCAACTCTGCAACGTCATGGACTGTAGCCCACCAGGTTCCTCTGTCCATGGAATTCTTCAAGCAAGATACTGGAGAGGGTTGCCACTTCCTACTCCAGGAGACCTTCCCGACCCAGGGATCGAACCCAGGTCTCCTGCATATGGGCTCCCCTGGTCGTTCAGACAGTAAAGAACCCAAGCAAAGGCTCAAGAGACCGGGATTTGATCCCTGGATCGGAAAGATCCCCTGGAGTAGGAAATGGCAACCCTCTCCAATATTCTTGCCTGGAACATCTCGTAGACAGAGGAGGCTTGTGGGCAATAGTCTGTGAGGTGGTAAAAGAAGTGGACATGACTGAAACAACTAAATAACGTGTGTGTGTGTGTGTGTGTGTGTGTAGCTGAATCACTTTGCTGTATACCAGAAACACTGTAAATCAACTATACCTCAATAAAAACATTTTTTTAAGATTTTGGGTCCTTTCTCAAGCGTTCATCGCTACATGAATGACCTTGGTTCCCCATTTTGTTTATCCAAGTTGATATTTCCCATTTGCCACAATAGCACAAAAAAAAGAAAGAAAGAAAGAAAGAAAAGTCGAAACTGCTTCACTTCCTCTTCCCTCAAGACCCAACATGACAATCCCAATTGCCCTCCAGAGGCCGAGCTGCACATCAAATAAGCAGTGGAGTCTTCAGAAGGCAAGAAGGTGTCTCTTCAAGGCTTGGAAACAGGACAAAAGCTGGGGCACCAGGGGAGCAGGCGTCAGACCCAGCCTCCAAGGGCCTCTGAAAGCCCACCTCATACAACACCCTCCCCTGTCCCCACCTCGCACGGGAGCAGATCATTCAACTTCTCAATTAGTTATTGTGGGAGGAATAATTCACATGGCTGAATTATTTTTCCTTCTCATTTAGTCCTTTTTGTCTTGCTCTTTAAAACAAAGTCTAAACAGACTTTGGGCCACAGGATCATCTAGGGAACGGATAGTTCGATGGTTTGGAAGCTGATTTTCTGAAAGCCCTGGTCCCAGGAAAGTTCAACGTTGCCATATTTTGCTAGAAGGCCAACTGCAGATGCACACACACACACACACACACACACCCCTCCCCTGGCCCCAGTTCTGCTCCACCGCCCCCACCCCCAACCCCAGGAAGCAGATTTCTCAACCAGCAGGGCCTGGTATGAGTCACAGGCAATTCCGTTTTCTTTGGGGGCATAAGACCTCCCTCTCGCTCTTGGGGCCACAAGCGGTTGCTGAGAAGGAGGTGTGGTCCTTATCTAGAGGGAAATTCCCACATCTGTACCCTGCAGGGCAAGAGCACAGTCTCTCTGCTCAACCGTCTGAGAGTCACGGAGGCCCCTGTTCCTGGTAAAGGCCTGCGTTCCTGGTCGAGGGCTGTGGTCTGGGGGATGTGCAGGTGGTGGGGGAACAGTGGGGGAAGGAAGACTAATGTGAACTGCAGGCTTCTCGAGGGGGCTGCCCACGGTCACACGATGATGGGGGAGGGTGTGTATAACTCATGGGCTGCATGGGTGGGTTAGTCTCTATGTTGTGTCCAACTACTGTGACCCCATGAACTGTAGCCGCCAGGCTTTTCTGTCCATGGGATTTCCCAGGCAAGAATACTGGAGTGGGATTGCCATTTCCTTCTCCAGGGAAACTTCCTGATCCAGGGATCAAACCCACATTCCCTGCATTGCAGGCAGATTCTTTACCACTGAGCCCCCAGGGAAGCCCTGTGTATGTTCACACTTAAGTGCAAAGGGAAAAATAGGAGAGGAAGCAGAGGTCATTACTATCCGGCACCATAGCTGGCTTCTGGGGCTTTCAAACTTTCCTTTAGCTGCTGCTGCTTTTGGGGAGGGAATAAAGAAGTCCCACCCACTCCTCCCTCTAACTTGGTTGACCCATGAGGAAGGATGGTCAGGTCCATTGCTCACACAATATTCCCACTTTCCTCAAATCATCTCAGACTAAGCAAAGAAAAGGGCAGTGGCCCTCCCCCAGAGAGCATCACAGTGGCAGGAGAGGAAGAGCCCTGCATGGAGGGCCAGAATCTCCCTGAATCCATGAGAGTTGTTCCACGGCTCCTTGGGGATGGGGAAGATGAGTCTTCAGGAAGACTCAGCTCTGGCATCTTTTGTTTCCTGCCCTTTCTCAGGGGGAAATGATGCATACCGCTTCTTGTCACCCACCCGCAGGCTGCCGCCATCCTTGATAGGGATAGGGAGGAGAGAGACAAACCAAATGAAGCCAGTAAGCCTTAAATCTCACTGGTGAAGATGAAATATCATGCAAAAAAATTTTTTTAAAAAGGCACAAAATGATTTGGGCTGTGGGTCTTTTGTTGCTAATGTTCTGTGTTGTGGTTTTTTTTTTTTTTTTCAAGTATTAAACTCACATCATTTAATGTTTATAGCATCTCTACAAGGTAGGCAAGATCTACTTCATTTTGCAGATTTTATTTTATTTTTTTTTCATTTATTTTTATTAGTTGGAGGCTAATTGTGTTGTGGTTTTTAAGGATGAATGTATGAATGTATCATCTGTGTAACTGAAAATTAATCAAAATTATCATCAAAGCAACAAAAGAGAAAGCAGCCATAGGTCTGCTTGGCAACTCTGCCCCAGGGGTCAGCCCTGCCTGAAGCCCTTTCATCCCAGGCCTCTGAAGGCTGCCATAGGACATTCTGGTGACCAAAGGGGCCTGCGCCCATCTCAGGACACAGAGGGCTTCTGTTGACCCTTGACGCCCAGTGGGCAGGTGAGAGGGTACAAATCCCAGACAACAAGTTAATGCAAAATGTCACTGCCCAGCCAAACCACAGGAAGAGGAGAAATTCAGTAAACGGAAGACACTTCACTGAACCCAGACGAGGCAGACACCCACATCTGAGTCTTAGGTGAAAGGGGAACATGTCAAATATGTTCTTAGTAAGTGTTCATCAGAAAAGAAAGCGTTTTACAGCATGCATCCTGGGGAGGGCCATTCTGAGTCCAGAGTCCTGGGCCCTGGTTTCCCCAAGTTCAGCGCCAGGAGTCCACCGTGGCCTCTGCTCTGCCGGCCAGCACACAGTCTCAGGAAGTGAAGCGAAGGAGGGTTTCCGCTCAGATAACCTGAAACCCAAGCTCCTTGGCCCCTGAATTTAGTGCGGTTTCATTGTGCTTCCCCCAGCAGAGGGCAGGGTAGTATCGCTCTCCTCTCTCCCCTCCCCGCCTCTAGGTTCAAACTAGAGAAGGTGAGCATTAGCAAAAATGTGGCTTTTCTCCAAGGGTGGAAAGGCAGAAAGTCTGATTTCCTTCTGAGCCCCCGACTGGCCCAGGAATCACGGAGATCCTGACGTCACTGCTCCGAGCATCAGGGGTGTGGGAGCACGGCATGTGCTCAGGGGCTAACGTCTCTGTCACCCTGGGCTCACCCCCGTCCCTTTTACGGTGAGGCTGGAAAAAACAGCGTGAGGCTTCTCTGAACCTTTTGGGTCCTGTCTGCGGATGTTTCCTGCTGAGGTTATGACATCACTGCATGACCTTTCCTCCTTAGGAGAGCGGGGTCCAGGTGTTGCTCCTGGGATGGTCCCTCAAGCTGAAAAGAACCAGTGTCAGTGGTAGTGTTCACTCCCTAGGAAATGTGCTGTTCCTCAGGAAAACTGCAGAAGCCCCAAATGCATTTGCCACAGACAAAGCTAGATCAGCAGAACAGGGGTTTGGACTCAGAGGCCAGTTCAGCTCTGCCGTGGGTGGAAGGAGGACGCAGAATGTGGTTTTACAGTTCCTGGGGTTTACGGAGCTCAGAAACTCCTTCTCTCGGCCCATGCTGCGCCACTCTTAAGGGTGCAGAAAACTCCTCTCTCTCTCTGTAATGACACGGTTTTCCACAGCCTCAGCTTTTCTGTCATTTTCAGCTTTTCCCTGATGCTGTGAGTGAGGTGGGTACTTCTGCAACCTCTCCTCCCCCTCAATCACCCGCTCTCTTTCTCCCCTGCCTTCTGCTTGTTCTCTCTCATTCTCCTCTGTCCTCTGTCCTCTCTCTGCCCGCCCCAGGCAGAAAGAGGAGCATGCCACTTTCTGGTTAAGAAGTTTTGCTTTGCACAAACACAGCCAGTTTATGATGCTGCCCTTCCCAGCTGGGGACGTGTTTATTTACATTTAGGAACATGAGGAGAGAAGCTTAGCTGGGAGTTTCTAAGACCAGAGAAAATTGCAGTGATACTTAAAAGTGATGCCCTTGGGGACTTCCCTGGTGGTCCAGTGGCTAAGAGTCTGAGCTTCCAATGCAAGGGAACAGGTTTGGTCCCTGGTCAAGGAACCAAGATCCCACAAGCTTCACGGCATGGCTTAAAAAAAGCATTTTTAAAAAAGTGATACCCTTGCCAAGCTGCTGAGCTGCTGTTTGATTCAGGCGGCCACTAAATTTTTAGTAGAGGGGCTTCTGGAGGGGAGTGTCAGAAAGGAAGAAGGCTAAGAAGGCTAGCCTTGATGTCAAGGTTAACTTTCGCAATGTCCCCAAGCCAAGTGACAGAGACAGAAGCACAGAGGGAAAGAGGGTGGCAGAGTAAGACAGAGCGAGCCGGGGAGGCCAAAACACCAAAGGGCAAAGGGCAAGAAAGAAGAGAGACCATTCTTGAATATGTTTAAAAATCACAAATAATATTTGAAGACAGGGGAAATGTTTTAGTTTTTTCATAATTTATTTTGAAATCTCTTCAAACTTACATTAAAGTTGCAATAATATTAAAAGAAAAACAAAATAGAAAATCTCTATATACTCATATTCCCATCATACAAATGTCCCAATTGTTACTTTAGCACATACGCTTCATCAATCACAGTCTCTTTCATCTTCCTTCCTTCCCTCCCTCCCTCCATTCCTTCCTTCCTTCCTTGACAAGGGAAAGAGGTTAAAGGGGATATTTCCTTATTTACTAAATGAAAGCGCCCTGCAGCAGGTGACTGGCAGCCAGGGAAGACTCCAGGGGAACCAGGACCGAACCAACGGTGAAGCGCAGGGAACTTGATTCCGTGCTCTGTGGGGACCTAAATGGAAAGGAAATTCAGAAAGGAAGGGATAGATGTGTGGCTGATTCCACTGTGCAGCAGATACTAACACCGCATTGTAAAGCAAATACACTCCAATAAAACTTTTAAAAAATCAAAGAAGGACTAGGACCAGTTAAGTGGCAAGGTCCCCAAGCCTTTGTTCCTGGCCTACAAGGCAACTTGTACCCTCACTGCTCTGTGGCGCTGGATGGTTGAAATGTACAGCAGGCCCCCCGCACCCCACCCCCCGAGGCTTGTCCTGGAGAGCCAGGTCACGGGTTGGTCTGCCTGGGGAGACCAGAAACCCCAACCACTGATATACCTGTCCTACTGACACCCCCTCAGATTAGAGATGACATGCTGTGTGTGGGGCGGGGGGACCAGGCCAGAGATCGAACAGCCTCCTGCTGGACCCAGGACCTGCCTCTTTCAAGATGCTTGTCTTAAGTTCCCTAATCTCTGTCAGCCTTGGTTTTCCCATCTTCAGAATGGCAGTATTAATATTCCTTAATTGCACTCATCTCACACGCTAGTAAAGTAATGCTCAAAATTCTCCAAGCCAGGCTTCAGCAATATGTGAACCATGAGCTTCTAGATGTTCAAGCTGGTTTTAGGAAAGGCAGAGGAACCAGAGATCAAGTTGCCAACATCTGCTGGATCATCGAAAAAGCAAGAGAGTTCCAGAAAAATATCTATTTCTGCTTTATTGACTATGCCAAAGCCTTTGACTGTGTGGATCACAATAAACTGTGGAAAATTCTGAAAGAGATTAGAATATCAGACCACCTGACCTGCGTCTTGAGAAACCTATATGCAGGTCAGGAAGCAACAGTTAGAACTGGACATGGAACAACAGACTAGTTCCAAATAGGAAAAGGAGTATGTCAAGGCTGTATACTGTCACCCTGCTTATTTAACTTACATGCAGAGTACATCATGAGAAAGGCTGGGTTGGAAGAAGCACACGCTGAAATCAAGATTGCTGGGAGAAATATCAATAACCTCAGATATGCAGATGACACCACCCTTATGGCAGAAAGTGAAGAACTAAAAAGCCTCTTGATGAAAGTGAAAGAGGAGAGTGAAAAAGTTGGCTTAAAGCTCAACATCCAGAAAACTAAGATCATGGCATCTGGTCCCATCACTTCATGGGAAATAGATGGGGAAACAGTGGAAACAGTGGCTGACATCATTTTGGGGGGCTCCAAAATCACTGCAGACGGTGATTGCAGTCATGAAATTAAAAGACGCTTACTCCTTGGAAGGAAAGTTATGACCAACCTAGATAGCATATTAAAAAGCAGAGACATTACTTTGCCAACAAAGGTCCATCTGGTCAAGGCTATGGTTTTTCCAATGGTCATGTATGGATGTGAGAGTTGGACTGTGAAGCAAGCTGAGTGCTGAAGAATTGATGCTTTTGAACTGTGGTGTTGAAGAAGACTCTTGAGAGTCCCTCGGACTGCAAGGAGATCCACCCAGTCCATCCTAAGGGAGATCAGTCCTGGGTGTTCATTGGAAGGACTGATGCCGAAGCTGAAACTCCAATACTTTGGTCACCTCATGCAAAGAGTTGACTCATTGGAAAAGACCTTGATGCTGGGAGGGGTTGGGGGCAGGAGGAGAAGGAGACGACAAGGGATGAGATGGCTGGATGGCATCACCAACTCAATGGACATGAGTTTGAGTAAACTCCAGGAGTTGGTGATGGACTGGCGTGCCTGCAATTCATGGGGTCGCAAAGAGTCAGACACGACTGAGAGACTGAACTGAACTGAACTGAATGTTATTATAAGAATTATTAATAATATTAGTACACTTTTGAACAAGGAAACGAGGAATGGTTTTGCTTTGTACCAACCTTTACTAAGCACTGCACTGGGGGCATGCTGTACATCAGTGACCCCAGCTGACCCCCACATCCCCTCTACCAGGTGAGGACACAGACATTCTGTTTACACGACACTGAGAGAGGCAAAGCCATAGTTCCCGCCGACAGGGTGGCCCCAACGCTCTTCTCTTTCACTGCCCACATGTCATAGGCGACCAAGACACGGGTGCTTCCTTTCCTTCCTTGCCTACTTTCTTGGTTTGGCATTCTGTTTGGACAGGCCCGTTCCCTGGAACCAGAGCCCAGCTCTACGGAGCTGCAGAGAAGCAGCTCGGCCTTGGGCATCGGGAAGCTCCCAGCCCCAACTCCAGCAGCCAAGAGCTGGCGGAGGTGTCCTGGACAAAGTCATTTTACCTCTCTGAGGTCTCTGACTCCTCCTCAGAGGAATGGAGGTGGAGGTGATGAGATGGGTGCTCCTGCCCAGACACTGTTTCAAGGACCCAGGGGTAGGAGGCAGAGTGATCAGTGCAGACAGAAGCCATAGCTCCAGGGCGGGAGAGTTCTCTTCCTCTTTCTTAGCCCCACCTGGAACCTCCCTCAGACCTATAGCCCCTCAGGGCACAGGGCAGGCTGCGGCTGCACCCAGACTTTAGTAGGGGAGAAACAAGGACCCCAGGACCTGACATGTACTCGGATCCGGGATTTAGGCCCCTGGTCCACTGCTGAGCAGACAAATCTTAGGTAAAATGCATGGATTGCAAGTTCAGACATGTGGGCTTCAGGTCTGGCTGTTCCTCCCAGCTATGTGACTCTGGGCAAATCACTGTCTCTGAGCCTTAGTTTCCCGGTCTATAAAGTGGGAATAGAACTAGTGCTACCTCCAAAGGTGGATGTAGTAAAACAAGGCTTAGAAAGCATGCCAGACCGAACCCCCAGGGTGTAGCGAAGGCTCATCCATGCTGCTGCTCTTGTGCTATTGCCAGGAGACAAGGGGCTATGCTCCCGGCTTCCAGTCCCCACTGGACTCACCAGCCACTGCTGCCCATGCTGGTTGGGAGCACCACTGGGGCGTCCCGGGTGGCTCAGTGGTAAAGAATCCGCCTGCCAATGCAGGAGATGCAGAAGACACAAGTTCGATCCCTAAGTCAGGAAGACCCCCTGGAGTAGGAAGTGGCAACCCACTCCAGTATGCTTGTCTGGAGAATCCCATAGACAGAGGAGCCTGGAGGGACACAGTCCATGGGGTGGCAAAGAGTCAGACACGACCGAGCATGCACACATGCACCATTTGCAGGTGCCTGAAACAACACTTGAAAGATGAAGGCTCTGTGCTGCTCATGGATTTTCAATGTAAATTTACTGAGTCCCTAATTATAATCTCAGCAAGAATGAAAGGACCGAGACCAGCAGGGGTTGTCGAAGACCAATTACTTGGCAATTTTCTTTTTTCCAGTGGAAGCAAGGGGAGGTGGAGGAGCAGGACACAAGGAGGAGCTGATTTTTTATTCCTCCCCTTTCTCTGGGCTTAATGTTCTCTGCCCCATTGGCAAGGCTGGGTGGCTGCCTGGGAGCCAACTCAGTGCTTCTTTGGAGGGCGGCCACCGGAATGGTGTTTGGGGGATGGTGAGGGGAGGGAAGCTTGTGGTAGGTGGGGAGTTACCCAGAAACTGACATCTCTTTGACATCCTCCTTTCTCAAAAAGCTTCCAGAGTCTGCTCTCCCTTCCTGGTTAACAGATAACTCTAGGGAACAAACCTATTTGATAGATCTTTTTTTTCCCCCCAAATTTCCAAAAGCAGAAAGCACACTTGCATAGAATTATCCAGAGTGCTTGTCAAAGATTCAGGCCCCAAAGTCTCACCCTAGACCTACAGTATCAGCCTCTGTTGCCTGTGGGTTGACACTGGCATCTGCACGTGGCTAGTGACCTGGGAGATGCTCAGAGATGCTGAAAGCTAAGATCCACTCCCCCCACCCCCACCAGCGTGGGCTGTAAACTCCTTGAAAGCATCCTGTTTCCCCCAAGGCAGCAAGATGCAAGGCTGGTGTTATGTCTGATACCTGATGACCCATCATTGCATCCTTGGGCAATTCAGCTCATCACTTCTTGGGTACCTTTGGTCACCGGCTTTGGAAGTAAGTGTCATATATGCAGAAAAGGATGGCTGAAGACTTGCTTTGTCTTCTGCACTGAGCGACCCAAATCAGTACATTGCTGTTTGCAGAGTATCCAATCCAGAAGGGGTCTAAGCAAACACTTTTGAGTGTGAGAACAAAGATGCTGGGCCTTAAAATTCTGGTTCCACCACCACTTACCAGCAAAGCAACTTGTCTCTTGAAGCAACTCTCCAGGCTTCAGCTTCCTCAACTGTAAAAGTAAGATAATAATAGAACCATCTCCTGGGAGGATAACTTGAGATTATGTATGCATGCTGACCAATGCACACATAACATGCATGCAGAAAAGCGTGTGCCTGCATGTACAGTACCTCACAAAGTGTCAGGTGCATATGAATTATGAACTAGCTGCTGTTATTGAACGCTTTCTCCACACTAAGCACAGTGCTGAGTGCCATAGCTGGGTTCTCTCTTTTAATCCTCACCATGGGGCTTCCCGGGGGGCTCACCAGTAAAGAATACACCTGCAATACAGGCGATGCAAAAGACTCAGGTTCGATCCCTGGGCCAGGGAAAATCACTGGAGGAGAAAATAGTAACCCACTCCAGTATTCTTGCCTGGAGAATCCCCAGGACAGAGGAGCCTGAAGGGCTGCAGTCCATGGGATCGCAGAGTCAGACATGACCGCGCCACCGAGGGACTCAGTGCACACACACACGTGGTAAATAGGCTTTTGTCCTGTTTAACGGAGGAGGGAACTGAGACCCAAAGAGGTGAAGTAACTGGTGCAAGGTTAAAGAAGCAGTAAGGCTGGAGCCGCTGGTCTATTCATAAAATATTGACTTCTCTGTGTGTGCCAGGCTCTATTCCGGGCACTGGGGATTTTGTGGTAAACAAGATAGAAGAGGTTCCTGGTACCTTGGCGGTCACGTCTATTTAGGGGAGATTTGGAGACAAAATCGTCTGACTACAGAGCCCACAAGTCTGACCACCACTCAAACTGCCTTCTTGATAGGTGGTGGGTCTCACGATCCTCACTATGCACACAGCCAAGCCTCTCCTACCCCTGTCACTGTGTCTGGGTCCTGGAACTCTGTCCTTGGCGGGACGTGCTGAGAAGACCACCGGTCCTGGGGGGGCGAAAGCCGACTGAGGGTTCAGGGAAGGGGTGTAGGATCTCACAAATTCTGAGTAGAAACAGCACTCATTTTACAGTTAAATCTAGCCTTTGCTGCTTCCTGAAAACATTTTCCAATGTCCATTGACATCTCCCCATTACTAGGGGGCAGAGTGGCTCCTCCCCCGAGCCCCTGACTCGCATCTTCCCTGGAGCCCCAGGGAAGGTCACCTCGGGCCAGGTGGGCTACAAGCAGGGGGCAGGAACTTGGGCTCCCTCTAGTGAGACAGTGGGGGACCCACGCTAGCCACAGAGCAGCCTCTGTGTGACTTCCTCAAGCAAGGGCTTCCCTGATAGCCCAGTTGGTAAAGAATCCACCTGCAATGCAGGAGACTCCAGTTCGATTCCTGGGTCGGGAAGACCCCTTGGAGAAGGGGTCGGCTACCCACTCCCACTCCAGGATTCCTGGGCTTCCCTGGTGGCTCAGCTGGTAAAGAATCCACCTGCAATGCATGAGACCTGGGTTTGATCCCTGGGTAGGGGAGATCCCCTAGAGAAGGGAAAGGCTACCCTCTCCAGTATTTGGTCCTGGAGAATTCTATGGACCAGTCAATGGCTGCAAAGAGTCGGACATGACTGAGCGACTTTCACTTTCACTTTCCCCATCAAGAAAACTGTGGGGTTGAGTGAATCTTGGTCAAAAACAGCCCCTCTAGTGCCAACCAACACAGCAACAACTGCTCTCTCTTCTGAGGCTCTTGTCTTTGCCCCCAAGCTTCCCCCAGCTGTGCGCACACAGATCTCTGAGTTCCAGCCCCATTGTAGCCCTCCTCAGGCTCTTCACCATCCTCTTCGCTACACCAAACAAGCACTTCTTCCCCTGCTGGGCAGCTGAGCTGGGCTTGCCCCTGGCTGCTCACCCTCCTTCTCCCTACCAACTGGGGATGGGGAGTTGGGGTGGGTCATAACAGAGGTTGGTCCTGAACCCCATTTCCAGGCTCAGCTTTGCCTCCTGGAAGCCACCCCCATAGTATTTTTGGAGTCACTTAACATCGTAACGATTAGCAAACTTGCAACCAGAGGCTTGGGCTCGGCTGAGTCAGCACAGGTCCCAACAGCAGTAGGGAGCAGACCCTGGGCAATGCCGCTTCCAATGGGTCACGTGACCTCTCAGGGCTGCAGTCTCCTTGTCTGAAAACTGAAACAAAATGCTGAGGTTAAAAGGGACAAAATAAGGGAAAGCACTTTGGAAAGTATAATAAATGCACAAGCTGATATTAGTATCGCTATGTTTGAAGCCAGGAAATCAGCTGAGATGCCTTATCCTTTAAGATTCCACTGGCTTTTTCTGGATGTTCCGTTTCACCACCACCACCTAGGCGGTCCCTTTCATTCTCAAGCTCTCACCATTACGTAGATGTTGGAGGGAGGGGAAGAGGCGGGGTAGGGGGAAAGGGAGGGCGGGGTGTTCCCAGACCCCTGGGCCTCTGAGCAGCTGCTGACCCTGAACTAGGCCAGCTTAGGGCCCCGCTTGGTCTCATAGGTGCCTTGATCCTATTCCACATCAAATCTATCAGAATTTGCAATTCAATCTCTTCTCCTAATTTTCACTTTTAACAGTTCTGACAGGCCCCTGGTGTGTAGCCGAGGCCTGCGCAGGAACCGTAGGGAGACAGGAAGTGTGCCTCGTGGCCACAGAGGACTGAAAGGTATGTTCAGACGTCTCCCTAAACACCCCTCAGCTGTTCCCAGTCCCTGGGGCCAGCCTCCGTCTCCCCTCCCCTAAGCCTTCTTCAGCTCTCTCCCACCCCCAGTTTAGATCTTTCTTCTGGGACCTAAACCTCCACAAAGGCACTCCCTTCCCTGAGACGGACGTGGGTGCCAGCTGAGAGGATAATAGCTTCCTTCTCTCCTCATCTTGTGTCTATCTCTGCACTTCCCGTTCAAGTGTGTAAGGGACAAGAAAGAGTGAGGGTTGATGCTTCTTCAGGGAGGGGTGTGAGGAGGCCACCGAGAGAGGCTCCAAGGCTGCACAGGGCTCCGTCCCCATAAGGGGAGGGGTCTCAGCTCCTCAAGTCAGGAAATCCAACTTAATTAAGCTTTTTCTCATCTAATGAAGATTTGTCCTGGGATGACCTAGCTTACTGACAT
Organism: Dama dama; assembly: GCF_033118175.1. Lineage (NCBI taxonomy): Eukaryota > Metazoa > Chordata > Mammalia > Artiodactyla > Cervidae > Dama > Dama dama. The sequence goes on from NC_083705.1 coordinate 10,874,310, forward strand.
GTTAGGGGAGGCAGGACCTATACACTTTCCAACTCAGCCGAAGACACAGAAGTAAAAGGGCCCTAGAAATGACTCCAGACCCGTTGTGTCCGGGCCTTTGTCCTCCTGCTCTGGAACCTCTGAAGCCCAGGGACACCCAGCTCTCAGACTCTTGGCCAGAGTCAAGGGATGTGGATGGAGCTTAGAGGTTAGGCAGTGGGACTCACCGTCATTCCAGATTCCAGAGCACTCCACGAGAAATCAGAACATCCTGGAAGGGCAACCATGGCTTTGGGATTTTCACCTGTGCAGTGGTCAACATCATAACAATAGCAACAACAGCGACTGTGAGTGCTAATTACTGCCCTTATTTGAGTGCTTATTATATGCCGGGTCCTTATACACATTTTACTGAATACAGTAATCACAGGGTGTAGGTAGCCTCATTTTACAGAGTGAGGAGTGGAAGAACTGAGATTTAAGAGCTTTCCTTTGTCAAGAGGTGACATAGCTAGGAGGTGCATCACATGATCCTAGTCCGTATTCTCAATTTAGAAATGAACTTCTTAGGTATTATTTTATTTACTCCTCACCTGGATATTACCAATCTGGAAGCTAGTTTACAACCATGTCACAGACAAGGAAAGGAGGCTTAGACAAGTGACGACGTCCACCTCTGTTTTGCTCACTAGAAGGTGAGGGCGATGCCAAACTAAAAGGTGTTGGCATTCTGCAGTGGAAAGTTAACCTGGGGAGAGGGGTGGGGTGTGTATTAAAGGAGTGAGCCTCTCCCTCCCCACTTAGGTGGGCAAGCTTAGGTGCTAGGTGGAGAAAAACAAGGCAAACCACTCCCGAAAGCCTTCACATCCCCTTTGGCATGCCATTGCTTCCTGCCTTTCCGGGAACATGCCGGCTTGGCACTGAGCTTGAATTCCTCTACGAGTTGAGTTGGTTTCGCCATTTGAGGTGCTGGGCACAGGGACAAGGGTGGTTTTCTGGGATCTGCAGTGAGCACTACCAGGGTATGGGACACGGCCCCTACTCGGCACCCCGCCTATGCACATGCCCCACGGTCCACCGCCTCCCAGGATCCTGCCGGCCCCACTGGGCACAGATATAATTACCAATACGAAGATGAGTCTTCCAAGAGACTCATTTAACTGGTAAATGCCTCCCCTCCAGGTTCCCTCTATTACTGCCTCCGGATGGGTTTCTGGAAGGACGGGTTTGACTTGTTGCTTGGCTCTGGTCACGTGACCTTTCTCCCTGTCTCCTTGGTGGGTGGCCTGAAGGTAGAAGGAACCTGGGTATCTGGTCTGGCTGTGGTCTTGTCAGGGTCAACCCCTCTATTCTCCATGAGTGGGTCTGAGGGGACAGGACTGTGACTGGTACAGGAGAGGGAGGCAGTCAGAGGCAAAGGGTACAGGCCACCCACGACTTTATTATTTCTGACACACCCTCCTTGGTGCCATAGAGGATTTGGGTCATTTGTGACAATATATGGAGTAAATATAAAATCAAGTGACCCAAAATCTGACAGTGTAGAATTTGGGTTAAAAATGCAGGCTCTCGTTAAAAAGAATTCATTTGAATCAGTCCTAATGAGATGGATGAAACTGGAGCCCATTATACAGAGTGAAGTAAGCCAGAAAGATAAAGAACATTACAGCATACTAACACATATATATGGAATTTAGAAAGATGGTAACGATAACCCTATATGCAAAACAGAAAAAGAGACACAGAAATACAGAACAGACTTTTGAACTCTGTGGGAGAATGTGAGGGTGGGATGTTTCAAAAGAACAGCATGTATACTATCTATGGTGAAACAGATCACCAGCCCAGGTGGGATGCATGAGACAAGTGCTCGGGCCTGGTGCACTGGGAGGACCCGGGGGAATCGGGTGGAGAGGGAGGTGGGAGGGGGGATCGGGATGGGGAATACATGTAAATCCATGGCTGATTCATATCAATGTATGACAAAATCCACTGAAATGTTGTGAAGTAATTAGCCTCCAACTAATAATAAAAAAATAAAAATTAAAAAAAAAAAAATGCAGGCTCTGCGCTCTCACTGAAGGAAGTGAAAGTGTTAGTCACTTATCGTGTCTGACTCTCTGCCACACCATGGACTGCAGCCCCCAGGCTCCTCTGTCCATGGAATTCTCTAGGCAAGAACACTGGCGTGTTGCCATTCCCTTTCCCAGGGGACCTTCCTCACCCAGGGATTGAACCCAGGTCTCCTCACTTCAGGCAGATTCTTTACCATCTGAGCCATTGTTTTTCTCTATCTGTGCAGGACCCAGGGGTGACCAAGACTACTGTGATTTCAGCACTGAAGGTAACCGCACTCCCAGGAGTCCCTCAGTCCTCGGAAACCAGGACAGATAGTCGCCCCCGTCTGTTTAACACCAGAATCGATTCTGATTGTGCCCATTTTAAAGATAAGAAAACAGAGACTCAGGGAGTTGGAATAATTGGCTAAGTGCACACACCTAATGAGTGATTATGGTGAGTTCAAGTCTCATGGGCTCCAAACTCATGTTATCCATGGGTGCTCTAAACTAGGCAAGATCCCTACCAGACCAAAATTTCCAGCATGTTCTGGTGAATTTATTCAAAAGAGCGTGGCAGCTCGAGAACCCCAAGGAGAGGGAGCTTGTCTCTGAACTGTGGGGATGTGGGGATTCTTCCTTGGCTCTGTGGATGGAGCAGAAGAAAACAGACCTGGCCCTGTGTGTGGGAGCTTGCAGGCTGGTGGGATAGACATCAGGGGGACACATATAACACAGAGGTGGGAAAGGGCAAGTGCCCTAAAGGAAGATACACTCTGCACCACTGGGTAAGAGAATCAGTGGTGGGAGGGGCACTTTCCCAATAAAGTTGTTGGGGGGACCTCTGTGCAGAGATGACATGTGAGCAAAACACCTGAATCAGGTGAGAAGGATTTTGTGTGAGTACAGTGCTCCAGGCGAAGAACACAGCACAAACACTCTGAGTCTGAGGCGCACTTGGCCTGTGTAAGGGACAGCCAGGGAGCCAGTGAAGCTGGAAAGAGTGAGAGAGGGAGGGGCTGGTGAGACCTTAACCCTGAACCTTCGAGGAGGTTACAGGAGGGCTTGGGGTGGAAGAAAGACACAACTGGGGGCTAGAGGTGGCAGAGATCACCGTGCCCCCCACCCCAGCCTCTCAGCCACAGCATCAGTGTCTCCAAAGACCCCAGGACTGTGGTCCCTCTGGCCAGATGGCTCATCAGGGCCATCAAAGTGGGGGAGCACCACCCCCCACCCTTCCCCTATGTCTCTGGCTGGGTAGCTCAGCTCCTGTGGTCCGTCTTCCCAAGTCTCAGCATCACTTCAGGATCGGAAGCCTTCTGTCGGACCATCGAAGTTCTCAGCACTGCCCAGCACTGTACTGGGACCAGAGGGAGCGTGGAGTTTATTCACTGTGCGTGTCAGGCATGGGCTCGAAAAGCGCACAAGAGAGCCAGTCTCCCTGTTCTCTGAGATGCTTACATGCAGGGAGAGAGGCTGTCATTAAACAAATAGACACACAAAGGAGTCCACATTTATATGCGAATCAATATAGTCGTGCGTCCTAGGAGAGACGAGCTGGGAGAGATAAACAGTGGTGGGATCACCGAGAGCCTTGAAAGCACTGCTGAGCAGCGTTGGCGTGATTTTGGAGGCAATGGGAAGTCATCAGCGGAATGTAAATGAGGGGCTGACTGAGCAGATTCACTGGGAGAAGTGAGCCACTTGCAGAGACACACTAAGGAAGCAGAAGGGGCACGAACCGGCAACAGCTTGGACAGAGCTGGAACTGATATGGAAAGAGGGGAAGCTTGAGCAGTGTCCGCCCCCCCCCCCCCCGCCGCCGCCCCCCGCCCCCCGCTGGGTGTCCACCAGGAACCTCAGGAGGTGAGCTTATTTGGAAATAGGGTCTTTGCAGATGTAACTAGTTAATTTAAGCTGGAGTCATATGACTTGGGACTATTGACCCGTGACACCTGTCCTTATAAGAAGAGAAAACAGAGACATGGACACATGAAGATCAAGGCCAAGCTGAGGGGGATGTGTCTGCAAGCCAAGGACTGGTGGGGAATGTCGGCCGTCACTGGGAGGAGGCAAGGAGCCTCAGGAAGGGACCATCCTGCCGGTGATACAGAGGGAGAGAGGATGGGGAGAAACCAAGGATGACTCCCGCCCTTGCGACGTCCGTGTCCTGGGAGGCTGTGATGTGGTTTGCTGAGCTAAAGAATGCAAAGAACAAGATCCAGCGGATCCAGGAAAGTAAGAGTAAAGAAGAATCCAGAATCTGCTGCATCTAAGAATTGGAACCCCAGCCCCCAAATCTGCACTTTGTGGAGTTGTGTCCTACTTTCCGGGGCTCTGGGGGGCAAAGGGGAAGCAACTGTGAGACGTAATGAGCCTGACTTGCATGGCTATCTTCGGTCAGCCTGGGGCAGCCAGGCCACACCTGGGATCTTTGGTATCTAACCGAAGCTAGCTCTTCTCTTTCCGTGATCACACAAGACAGGGGCCCCAAGCCCAGCTGAGCATAGTGAGCAAGGGTGGAGCAGACAGGGGACGACAGCACTGGGCAAGATGTGTCAATGACGTGGCAAAGGGGCAGCATTTAGGGGCAACAGATGGAGAAGGAGCAACTTCAAGGATCCCCTTGGCCTCTTCCCATCCTTTCCCTAGAAGTCCCTGCACACCCCCTTTCTCACCAGTTCTGTTGCAAAACCGTGGTTCCTCAGTTCCCCACCGGGCCCTGCAGACTTCTAACACAAGAGACTCCAATGTGAGGGGCCCCTCCCTCAACACAAATGAGCCTGAGAGACTTCCGGCCAGCAGCGCTGAGGAATTTCCATTGACTCTTAGGCACCATTTTCTCATGATGAAAATGGGAAGGGGACAGGAGTTCCACTGAGAACGTGGAGCAACACTCTGAAGACCACACTTGAGCAGAATGGACTTTTCTGAGCCTCAGAGGAAAGAAAAATTCTGATTTAATTCTAAGGAAGTTGCCTTTTTCCCCACCTGTGTAAGCCTGTATTTAAATGCTAATATTTTTGGCCTACTGGGATGCTACATTTATTTTCTTCCTAAGCAGCAAGAAAAATCATTTATTTATGAGAATTCTAGCTCCTACCCTCTCTCCTGAGTTCCTCACTTTCATTTCCATCAACAAGCTAGACGTTTCTCTCCCCAAAACAAACGGACTCTGTAACCGTTTCATTTCCCAAACCTCATCCTTTTTGTACATTTCCTGCTTCTGTTTCTAGAAATACATGTGGCTTTTGACTCCCTCCCATTCCCCAGACTCCAGTCAGTCACTAGTTCCATCAGCTCTACCTCCTCCCCTGGGGTGAGTCATCAAGTCTGTCTGAAGACTCCACTTCCCCATCTGTAAAATGGGTATAATAAATCACACTACCAACATCATGAATTTGTGACAAAACCCAGATAATCCAAATACAACACCCAGCACAGAGAAACAAGTGATTATTGATGATCCTGACCCCGGTGGAATCTGCTGTTTTCCTCTTAGTGGTTGTTCTGTTATGAGCTGTTCAATGACAGTCCTGCTGATTAGAGAAACATACACTAATCACTATTTGCTTTAGAGTATTTTCATGCTCTGAAATTCTCTACCTTATAAATTTGTTTATGGTCTAAGCACCCCTCCCCCACTGCACCTCAAAAGCACAATTTCTACAAGGGAAGGGATTTTGTCTTATTTGCTGGTGCATCCTCAATGCCTGGCACTTAGTGGGGTTCTAGAATTTTAGAAGGGAAGGTACCTGGACTGTGTCAACTGGCTACTGACCCCCAGCTTCAGGGCTCCCTTCCCTGCCCTGCTGCCTGGTGCTGGGCTGCACTCTGCAAGCGGCAGGGGGTGTTTATCCCTCCTAGTCTGCTCCTGCCTCCATCCGTGTCCCCAGGCAACAGTACCGTCCACTAGTGGTGGCAGCAGCTTCCAGCATCCAGTATGCTTTTTCCAAACTCTCCCAGAATCAACCTCATAGCTCCCCTCAGAGATGCCAGCACCAGTCAGCGGGCACCCCTTCCTCAAAGGTCCGAATCTCACCCTCACAGAGTACCTCCTCCAGGCTTCGGTCCTGAGCACCCCAGTGCTTTCGCTGGTCGCCCCCTACCCCACCCAGCACTAGAGCAGAAGCTGCTTCCTGCAGTTGTCACCTCTGGGGTTTCTCGCTGGCTCCCTTTGCCTTTCCTGTCCTGCGATACCTGCTGAACACGTCTTTATAGGAAATGCTTTCTGTTAAAATAGCTGGTGTGGCTTATGTCTCCTGGATGCTCTGTGACTGAATCTGTGCCTACTCTCTGCCTGCCTCCCACCCCCACGACCATGGTGGAGGGAATTCCCTCCAGGGCGAATGTCTCCATTCGCTCTCTGTGATGCCTCCAGGCATTGGGACTTTATGATTTTAATGAAGAGCTGCTTTTTTCTTTTAATAATGAGGCAAACCATGTCTCCTTCACACTGCCAGTCGCTTTAATTTTGAACTCTGATGAGATACTAAATAACTTCCTACAAATTTTAAAGTCAGATGGTCTTGACTCAGGATGTCTGTGTGGCCACCCACAAGTTACTTTCCCTCTCTGGGCCCATTTCCTCACCTGTAGAATAGGAAATGTAATAGAGTTCTAAGGATCAGCTATGTGGAAAGTGAGTGTTTAGAGTAGTCACCCCGAACGTAGAAGGCACTCAACGAGCCCTACTGTCATCATTATCATTTTGAGGACAGCCTTTCCACCCTTTAAAGACCAGTATGTTTGTCCTCTCTCAGCCTTGCACTCAGAGAGGTCAGAGCACTTTCCCTGGCCCAGACACCATCTGGAGCCACCGTCTGCCTCTCCTTCCCCCTGGAACTAGCCTGTGAAGATCCCCATAAACAATTTCAGGTGGAGAGATAGCTGTCTTCCTTTGGCTAAGGCACATCTGTAGGGGGAGGCTGACTAATTATAAGCCTGCTGATGGTTTAATTTCCCTGATGCCATCTGAATTCCATGTGGCCTCTCCTGTTCCTTCTTTGCAGAATAGTGTGTTTTTGGAGCAGAGAAGGATCCTCTCTATACTCTCCCATCATGAATTCTCACGGGCACAACCTGCCCTCCTTGCTGGGGATGTGCTTGGCACACCGGACGCCTTCCCCACATTCCTGGGGATTTTGCCGTGTGGTGTTTTAGGTGCTGCTGACCTTCTCTGGGCCTGAGTCATTTATTTAAGATTGAGGATTCAGGTACTTGATGCCTTGCTGTGTTCAGAGGAGGATCTGAAATGCTTAGTATTTGAGCTACTACTAGGGGAGATTAAACACTGGAGCCTGGCTCCGTGATTCCCGGTGACCATGAGGTTTCACCTACAGAGTGAGGGGTTGTTTTAGGGAACAGGGCAGGAGTGGAGGCACCACCAACCAGAGTGGCAGCAGCTGGAACCTCAGTAATGACGTTTGCCCCTAACAAAGTGGTTTATTATGCCAGAAGCTAAATCAGTCACATTGATTTCATGTAAATCTCCCCCAAAGCTTTGGTGGTAAGACTTATTCTTCCCATTTTACAGAAGGAAAAACTGAGGCTCATTGGCTCACTTGATAATTGCTGAATTGCCAACCTTAGGATCACATATCTGTCTTTGTGCTTTGCACTTGCTGTTTCTCAGCCCTAATGGTTGGTTATTACCCCAGGGAGCTTTACATTTGGTTTGGAATCTCTTTTTAAATGTCATTTTAACAGAGAGAAAGTTTCCTTGATGTCACTGTAAAATAGGAGCATCCACTTAGTCAGCTTTCTTTTTCTTCAAATCACTGTCTCATATATACACATGATGGTTGACGTGTTTGTCCTTCCACCACGTGAATGGGAACTGGGTAAGCCCAGGACTTGGTGTGTTTTGCCCACCATTGCATACTCAGTGCCTGGATTGAGGCCATGGTAATAGTATGTTTTCAGTATATATGGGTGTGGAATGAACAGGTGAATGATTAAATACCTGGTGCAAAATCCACCGACTTAACCATTACCTGTCTTTCTTGGAGGACTTATGAGGTACTTGTTTATAAGATTGTCCTGATCCTTCGAACAACGGGTATGGTTGCTTCTTTCCTCCTGTGTGTTCAGAGGTTGGGGTTCCAGATTCCTGAGCTGAAGCCGAAACACCCCTGTGACTCCCCGGACGTCTCGTATCATTCCCAATTAGATGCTGGTGACAGCCTTCCAGGACTCCCTGCTCCAGCAGGATTCCTGGCCAGGTTTCCAGCGGAAAGATCAAGTTCAGGGTCAGCTGATGTCAGTGAAGTCACAGGCTTTATTTTTTAATGGTTGGTTGGTTGATTTTTTTTTTTCTTTCTCAGTTTTCATTGTCCTCTCCTTCTGTGGGATGGAAGAGAGAAACAGCTGGGCGTAGCTGAGAGTTCCCTGTCCTCTGAAGTGAATTCTCCATCCAGAGACCAGTACTCTCCTTGGCAAAACAATCAGATGGGTACCATATGCTCCTTTAATCTTTCTCTAACCTTTCTTCTTTTTGGTGCCCAGGTAGTGCTGCCCTCAGCCAGCTCCTTGCCTAGTAGATGCTGTTCCACCCCCTAGCTCTTTCCTCCTCTTTTCCACACTAACCTGCCCTGCATCTCCATCTGATCTAAGACTCTGCAAAAGTAGCAGAACTCTTTGGATAAATGGTTCCTGACAAGGGCTTCATGTCTCATGATGCATCTGCTCCACCGCTAGGTCCAGAGGGCACCAAATGTCTGTGTGTGCAATGCGCCTGGCTTGGTGTTTTCTGCATCCTGGGCCCTCAGTGTTTCTTGCATCCTGGTTGCTCAGCCCTACACTGCAGACTGTAAGATCGGCAAGTACTGGATATATGAGCAAGTGTACGGAAGACTAAGTGCCACTAACATCTCCAGATACAGTGTGCACTTTATCTGGGACCTTCCTCACTTTAAGACACAGACTGAACAACACGGCAATTTCAAGGTCTAGGACAAGTGGTCCCCAACCTTTCTGGCACCAGGAACCAGTTTCGTGGAAGGCAACTTTCCCATAAGCTGAGGGTCAGGGGGAATGGTTTCCAGATGATTCAAGTGCATTATATTTATTGTGAGCTTCATTTCAATTGCTATCATATTGTGATAGATAATGATATAATTATGCAACTCACCATAATGCAGAATCAGTGGGAGCCCTGAGCTTGTTTTCCTGGGGGTGATGGGAGATGGTGGCAGCCACTCCCCAGGGCTAGCATCACCACCTCAGCTCCACCCCAGATCATCAGGCATTAGATTCTCCTAAGGACTGTGCAACCGAGATCCCTCATGCACACAGTTTATAGGGGGGTTCATGTTTCCATGAGAATCTAATGCTATGGCTGATCTGACAGGAGGTGGAGCTTAGGCAGCAATGCCAGCAATTGGGAGCGGCTGTAAATACATTTGAAACTTTGCTGGCTTGCCCACCACTCACCTCCTGCTGTGCAGACTGCTTCCTGTCTAAGCCTGGGGGTTGGGAACCCCTGCCCTATGACATCAGATGCAGTGGGGTATTTTCCACCAAGGCTCTTTTCTGTACCATGTGTGAGTCACACTGTGCCAGCTTGTCAGGAGTGCAGGGCACTTGGGTTTGGAGAAAGGCTCTGTGCTACCGGGCTCTCTCTGAAACTTGTTGGTGACTTCCCTGAGGGCTGAGGCTCATTTCAAGATTCACTTTCCCATGACTTGAAGAAGATGGGGAAGAAACTAGACATGGAGCTTGAATTCTGGCATGTATGGCATTTTATCAATGGGTGTTCTCCCTTCTCTGGCTCTTAAGCAATCTAATCCTCTCAAACATCCCAGAGAAGCAGATAATAGTCAAGCTGATGGCGAGGAGGAGAAAGACATTCGCAAGGCGTGGCTTAGTTCAACTCTAGGAAGATTTCATGTCTGCTATTCAAATGAAACCACAGTGCATTGGTGGGTGGTACCCATGGTGGTGGCCCATGGGAACCCTTTAAATAACCAAGGAAAGTAAAGTGGGGGTGTCATGGGGAAGGTTCATGCCATGTCTAGAGCGTGGGATGAGATGTCCCCTTATGTGTAGACACATAGACACGTAGTCTATGGTGCTGAACGGCAGCCAGACTTTTTGTTAAGCCATAGTTGGAGTTCACATTTGCCATCTACCTTGCAGTTTTACTTCTAAGAGTGTCGTACTGTGGTCAAATTTTTTGAATTTCAGTCATGCCTCTGTGCACCTCTGAGGAATACTTTCTTCATCCATAAAAGCCCTATTTGCACTCCTCTGCTGCCCTGATGGGAGAGGACAGACTCTTACCTGCTCTGCAGGGGTGGGAGCTGGAGCTGAACGGCAGACTTTGGGTGGGTGTGTGTCGGGGTGTTGGTGAAAAGGCACCTGGAGCTAGGAGGCAGCCAAGGCGTCCACTTTCCAAGTTACGGAGGCTGACAGCGCCTGCTGCCGGTGCCAGGAAGCCACACAGCCCAGCTCCCTCGGGGCTCCCCGCATGGCCCGACTTCTCCGTGATGCAAACCAGGCCACTCAGAGGCTGCCTGCAAACTTTCCACTGAGCGCTAAGCAGCGATCTCCCGCTCTGGGGGGAGTCTTCCCAGGTCCCAGTCAGGCACAGCCCAGAGAATTGATCTATTAGATTAACCAGGAAGGAAAGAGCAGGAGAGCGAGCCGAGCCGGGAGGCTGTGGAGCGGAGCGTTTTTGCATAGCAGTCCCCTCCCTTCTGACTTGGGTATTAATTGCTACATTACCACTGCCATGTAAGAAAGACAGTCAGCAAAGCCTGGGAGAGCTCCAGCTCCTCCCTCCCTGCTCTGCTCAGCTTCCCTCTCCTCCTCCATCCCCTCAGAGCGCCCTCTGCCCTGGCGGTGCTGGCCCAGCCTGGCCTCTGGAGGTCCTCCCCTGTCGAGGACCCGGGGGACAGCGGGAGGGGCTTGGGGGGAGGAAGGAAGGGAACAGACACCGTGCCTGTGGGCTCTCTGGATGCAGAAGCCGGACTCACTGCAGAGGCAGCTGTGCTGTTCCTGGGGCCTCTGGGGTGCATCCAGCTCTCAGGACTCGACCTGGCAGGCTCCAAGTTCCAGGGCACGCAAGGTGGGTGCCTCCCTTCTGGGCGCTGACAACACAACCTGCCCTTCCTCTGCCACCATGAGCGGCTGCTCCAAAAGATGCAAGCTTGGGTTCGTGAAATTTGCCCAGACCATCTTTAAGCTCATCACGGGGACCCTCAGCAAAGGTAGGGAGCCTGGCCTTGACCCGCGTTTTCTATCTTGGTGTGGTCTGGCCGGTCTGAGTGCCTCGGCGCAGTAAGTGTGGCATTTCAATGCACCTGGGTCTCTGAGGAAGATGGAGGAGAAACTGGTGGCTGGGTTTCAGGGTTGCTGACAACCTGGGTCCTGGCTCTGAGCAGGCGGGCACCAGGCCAGGGAGCCCAGCGGCTGTAATTGCCCGGAACTTTGGAAATGGATTTGGTGGTATGTGGCTGATTGGTTACAGGCGGGCAGAGGGATAGAACCCTTCCCAGAGCATTTAGAATGACTAGAGTTTCAAGAAGTTATCCACGGAGGAGTGTTGTGTCTTGTTGATAAAACAGAGCTTTGATGCGGTGGGCTGTGAGTAATTCTGCAGATCAGAGACGCTGGAGGGAGCCAGCAGAAGTGGCTATGAGGCTGGAATCCGTGGTGCACTGGTGAATACAGGATCTATTTTAGCTCTGGGTCTGATGTGCCCAGAGCTTTCTCCTCTTGGGTTCCAGGGTCTTGCGCTTCTGGGGCTTCGTTCATCATTTCTTTGCGGTTTGGGATCCCTGGTCCTTCTGCATCTCCTACCTAAGCCCATGCCCCAATAACTGGGATGGAGGGAGTTTTCAGGTCTGACTGTCCAGGTAGCCCACAAAGGGTGCTTGTGGACCAGAATCAGGGCTCCGTGTGTGCCATTCAGCCTCAGGACACAGAGGGGTGGCTAACTTCTCTGGGACATCCCTGTGTCTGGGGCCCCTTGTTGCACTCTGTACCAGCGAGTGTGAGGCACTCAGAGACAGTCTGGCAAACTTTCTGGAGGTAGAATTTGAAGAGAGAGCAGCAGTGTGATGTGACTGCACTGGCTGAAAAAATGTCTTTAAATATTCATGCCCTTCGTTCAGGAGGAAAGAGCCTTTGGGGAAGCAGCAGACAGGGTACATGGAGAAGGAGCGAGGCCCACAAGCCCTTGATGGGGGGTTTTGAAAACAACAGTGGGAGAAGACAAGGCCGTGCATGAGCCTCTCTGATGACCTGGGTCAAGGCTGCCCGGCAGGTCCAGCCTGGCGACATGGTAAGGTGGGTGCAGGAGGAGGGATGGTGAGATTCCGCTTATTTCTTTTCTCTGTTCCTGTCATCGCTCCTGTTCTGTCCCCCACTGCACTTGTGAAACAGGTTACTGCCCCTCCTGGAACCCCAGGTGGAATGAAAACTCAAAACTGAGAGTCGGCTGCCAAGCAGAATTACTAGGGGTGCCAAGCAGGGTGGACTGGGGTGAGCAGAGACAGCAGAGAGCTTAGAGGATTACTCAGTGCGACCCCTACTCAATCCTCTGCCACAAATGGAGCGTTTTCTTCTCACGCCGGCAATTCTGGCTCTCGGGGGTAACGGGTGGTGTGCGGCATCCTATCCCAGTCTCTACTTCCCAGAATGCGATGGAAAGAACTTTGGCCTGGACTTAGGAAGCCTAGGTCTCAACTCCAGTTTTGTTCCTTATGCAAGTCCCAGCCTCTCTGAGCCTCAGTTTCCTCACCTGTAAAACGAGCCTAACCCGTTTACCTCCCAGCCTTGTTGCAAGGATCCAGGGAAGCTGAGACATGGGCTCGCTTTACACGGTATGTTGCAGGGACCCCACATGAAGGAGCCACCAAGGACTGAGATGGGCATGGGTCTGCAGAGGGGACCAGACCATCCCCTCTGCCCATCCAGGCTCACAAATTCTTTCATGTATCTGACTTCAGGCGGGTCTGTACACTCCAGGCAGGATCAGAACAGGGAGAGATCGCAGAAGGACTTAACGCAGCAAGTGGGGGTGAGTGTGAGCAGGTGAGGCCGGTCAGGGAGAGAGAGCTGTGCAAGAAGGTGCGTGTATAAACAGACGGTGGATGGCTATTTGAATAAATGAGCATAAAGATACTTTCCTCTGCATATTTACCTACAATCATTCATTTAACACTTATTTATTGAGCACCTACTCTGCACCACACTCATTAGACACTGGACATGTGGATGAATAAGACTCAGGCCCTTTGTCAAGAAACGTGCACGCTGGTGGGGACACAGACCCCACAGACACCATGGGGACACCACACTGGTGCTGAGACAGAGGGAGGCATCGGAGAAGAGATGCCCAGGCAGGTGAAGAGGCTCCTCCAAAGGCGGCATCTCAACCGAGTCCAGAATGTGCCCTGGGGCTGGGCAGCAGAATGAGGTTGGCGCTGGCAGAAGCCTCAACCTCTGCAGAGTATCCAGCTGGTGGGTCAGGATGGCCCTGTCTCTCCACTCAGAATCCCAGAGACTGATATCTGTGTGATGCAGAAAGGGCTCCCCGGGGACCAGCTCTGGGGACCGAGTGGCCGCCTGGACTTCCCTGGACCCGCTTCAGTGCCGAGTTTCCGCGGACCCATGTGCGAGGTGACAGGGCGGGCACCAGGGCGGGACGCTGCTCCTGGCTCCGCAGAGAGCCCTGAGTGGTTACACAGCCCTGGCTCTGCGCCAGGCACGTGCCGGGAAACCAGCATTCTGCCCAACCCAGGTGTTCCGTAAATATTTTAAAAATAAACGACCAAGAAAGCAGAGCCAAGCCTAGAGTAGGGGAGTGGAGAAAGATCTTTTTAACGTATAGACCAGCCCTAGGTGACTTTAGATTAAATCCTATGTGGACACGTGAAATTTGCATCATGATTTCTGATTTTCATCGTGATTTCACTTATTCATTATTCATTGCACTGAGCCCTAGATTTGCGATAATCCAACCTTTAGAAGAATTTCTCTTTACTCCTTTGGCGACTGAGGAAAACCAAGACTCCCAGGGACCTCCAGCTGGTGCCGGGGGCAGCTGACTGTTTCTGCCTGCCTTGGGGATAACTGGGGGGCAGGCAGGGCCCACGACTCCCCATGTCCTGGTCTCCTCCCTCTGACGCCAGCCCTCCCCTCTCCCAGTGGTCTCACTGGCCGGGAGCCTGGATTTCTCACGGGTGCCCTTTCCAGATGTGAACAGGTCAGGTCCTCCTCCTTGACTTCCATCTTTTCCTTCATAGCTTTGATCACAGTATGTGATCTATCTTTTAGGAACACATTAGCTAAAGGCTGTCTTCCTCACTTAAGCTCTATGAGGGCAGGGGCCAGGTGTACCCACCACTGTGGCCAGAGTTAGGCATCCAGTGCCCGCCCATAGTGAGTGCACCACCAGGAGTGAAGCAGCGCTACACGGCACCCTGAGGGGATGCTTGGACTAGCTTGAGTTTCCAGGAAGCTCCGTGCACACATCTGTCCCAGAGGGCCAGACAAACCGTTCAGAACCTGCCTGAGCCTCTTTGTGTCTTGGGAAGGACATTTCAATTGTCAACAGAGGGGCAGTTGTGTGGGCCATGGGGATGGGAACGTGCTCTGGGTGTGAGTTGTGGGGATGGGAACGTGCTCTGGGTGTGAGTTGTGGGGATGAGAACGTGTTCTGGGTGTGGGTTGTGGGGATGGGAACGTGCTCTGGGTGTGAGTTGTGGGGATGGGAACGTGCTCTGGGTGTGAGTTGTGGGGATGAGAACGTGCTCTGGGTGTGAGTTGTGGGGATGGGAACGTGCTCTGGGTGTGAGTTGTGGGGATGAGAACGTGCTCTGGGTGTGGGTTGTGGGGATGGGAATGTGCTCTGGGTGTGAGTTGTGGGGATGAGAACGTGCTCTGGGTGTGAGTTGTGGGGATGGGAACGTGCTCTGGGTGTGAGTTGTGGGGATGAGAATGTGTTCTGGGTGTGGGTTCTGGGGATGGGAACGTGCTCTGGGTGTGAGTTGTGGGGATGGGAACGTGCTCTGGGTGTGAGTTGTGGGGATGAGAACGTGTTCTGGGTGTGGGTTGTGGGGATGGGAATGTGCTCTGGGTGTGGGTTGTGGGGATGGGAACGTGCTCTGGGTGTGAGTTGTGGGGATGAGAATGTGTTCTGGGTGTGGGTTCTGGGGATGGGAACGTGCTCTGGGTGTGAGTTGTGGGGATGGGAACGTGCTCTGGGTGTGAGTTGTGGGGATGGGAACGTGTTCTGGGTGTGGGTTGTGGGGATGGGAATGTGCTCTGGGTGTGGGTTGTGGGGATGGGAACGTGCTCTGGGTGTGAGTTGTGGGGATGGGAACGTGCTCTGGGTGTGGGTTGTGGGGATGGGAATGTGCTCTGGGTGTGGGTTGTGGGGATGGGGACATGCTCTGGGTGTGAGTTGTGGGGATGAGAACATGTTCTGGGTGTGGGTTGTGGGGATGAGAATGTGTTCTGGGTGTGGGTTCTGGGGATGGGAATGTGCTCTGGGTGTGAGTTGTGGGGATGAGAACGTGTTCTGGGTGTGAGTTGTGGGGATGGGAACGTGCTCTGGGTGTGGGTTGTGGGGATGGGAATGTGCTCTGGGTGTGGGTTGTGGGGATGGGGACATGCTCTGGGTGTGAGTTGTGGGGATGAGAACATGTTCTGGGTGTGGGTTGTGGGGATGGGAACGTGCTCTGGGTGTGGGTTGTGGGGATGGGAACGTGCTCTGGGTGTGGGTTGTGGGGATGGGAACGTGCTCTGGGTGTGAGTTGTGGGGATGAGAACATGTTCTGGGTGTGGGTTGTGGGGATGGGAACGTGCTCTGGGTGTGGGTTCTGGGGATGGGAATGTGCCCTGGGTGTGGGTTGTGGGGATGGGGACGTGCTCTGGCATCCTCACTCCTGCCCCTCCAGCTCCACTTTGATTTGCTTTACATACTGCATTTTATTGATATTTAACAGATGAGTTTCTTACTTAAAAAAAAAAAGTTTGAAAGCCGATTATGCAGTGGAAAAGGCAATTTGATGCCAGACTAGTACATCTTGGGCTTTCTACTGAGGACCCTCGTACCTCCCTCTGGCCTCAGTTACTTACTCTATGAAGTGGAATCATAAGTGTCCTCCTTATAAGATAACACAAGATTATATGCCTAAGGCTTCCTGTACAATGGATCTCCCGGAAATGTTCCATGGTGCTCCCGCAGTGGTTAACTGGTACTCTCAGGGCTGCGAGCATCTGAGGGCAGGGACGTCTCACTTCCTGCTTGTTTCTTGAGCCCCTGACGCAGACTCTGAGATCAACTTCTGGAACTTCCCTTCTCCTGAGCTTTCTCTCCTATGGCCCACCCAGTGCTGAGACTGACATTTTTAACACCTGACTCCCCGATCAGAAGCCAGGAGTGTGCCTCTGAGAGCCAGGCCCTCCCCTGCTCTAAGGAAGAACTTAGCAGAAGCCCAGCTCCTGGCTGGGAGGTTCCCGGGGGAACCTGCACCTTCCTCTTCCGGTACAGCCGGCCCCTCAAGTCCTGCTCAGAGACTCCAGGACTCGGAGGCAGAAGCTAGAGGTCGTGCAGGCTCCCCTCTGGCTGGGGAGGATCAAGCCCATTTCCTTCTGCATTTTGGAAACCCATTTGTCACCCCAGACACAGATGGCCAAGGCAAAGCAAAGCAGGAGGTAGGAATCCAATCCAGGAGAGCTTCAGTTGTCCTGACCACCCGCGTGGCTGCGGGGTCAAAAGCGGGGCGGTGCTGATCTTGTAAGATTTACCTCAAGGACTTTGACCTGGAGCCCCAACTCCCCGTCCTGCCCCGGCCCAGGTCACTTCTCTCCGTGCACCGCAGGAGCTCAGCTTCAGACCCAGTGGAGACAAGCTGTGCCTCTTGCCGTCTCTTCACTGCTCTTCAGGAGCCTCAAGAAACTGACCTTGAACTTGGTGAGGACTCTGCCCTTGGGCAGGCTGGGCTGGAGTCCCAACCCTGCGGTCCACCAGCTGTGTGAGTTTGGGTGAGTTGCAAAACCTCCCCAAACCAAAGTTCCTCCTTGTTCAAAGGAGATGATAGCGATATCAACCACGAAAGGCTGTTTTCTCATTTAACGAGGATAATACAAGTCACAGGCTGGCAGCTTGCAGGGAAGGGGCAACCCTGCACTTGTAGGGAGTTGAGAGCAAGTCCCTCCTGACCCTGGAAGTAGGCATTGCAATCATTTCAAACCATTTTCACAATTTTAAGGAAACTGGCCTTTAGCTAAGCCAGGTGGCCTAGCTGGCAATGAGTAGCAGGGCTAGAATTAGAAGTCGGGTTCTAGTGGAGTCAAGACCAGGTGCTTCCCTAACCCTGGGGCCGAGGAAGATGCCCCTGCAGGCCTTGTTCCCCACCTTGTGACCAGGAGAGTTCCCCCAGCTTCTCATTAATTTTGTAGGTGTGTTTGTCAGAAATGATTGTACCTGCTGGATCAATTCAGGGCAGCCACCTGTCTTGCAAGGAGTTGGGACAAATTCCATAATGTGGCATGGCCTGGATTAAGGAAGAGTGATGGGTGAAGGGAACACCCCCACAGGCCAAGGTCAGCAAGACAGATGCACACGTGCTCACCTGGCCTAGCTATCATCTCTGGGGTCTGGGCACCTACTGAATGGTGAGCCAACTCTGCACCCACACGGGGCCCTCCCTCACTGCTCTCCATTCTTAGAGCGCAAGTGTGAGACGTGGTCATGCCAGTGGAGAAATACACAAGTTTTAGGTCATCAGGCAGACTAGAATAGAGACGTCGACTCTTTACTAGAATTATCTAGGAAAGCAATGACCTTGACTCTGGGGATCTTGGAACCTGTGAGATGTGACAGTGCCCTCTGTCAAAAGGAGGACACCACCGGCCTCCTGAGAAGCTCAACTTGTGTGCACCCATCTTTGCTGTGGAAATTAAGGTCCCCACCACCCCCAGTCCTAGCTAGCTTGCTGCCCCAGCCATGCAGGTAAGCACTGAGTCCATGTGAGCACAACCTCTTCCCTGGTTGCAACTGGCAACCTCTGAGCATTTGTACCTTGTCATCAACAGAAAGTTCCATCATTCCGGTCCATTGCTGCCTCCTCAGTCCCAAGCCAGAGCCTGCCAGCATGGGCAGTGTGCTTGCTTTGGCTCTCCCCTGCACAGTAGCCCTCAGCCCGCCTCCTGGTCTCTTACCCCTGTCCCTCTGTGGCAGACCCAGCACTCCCTGGTTCATTTTGCTGGCCAGGTGCTCTCCACAGGGGTTGGGACTCTGGGGTCCCCTTGGTTCCACAGCAGAGCAGAGAGGAGGGTGGGACCTCCTCCCCCTGCCCAGGCTGTCCCTCTCTGGGCCCCCAGGCCTCTGTTCCAGATGACACCAATACCAGGCAGGCAGGATTTGTTCAAGGCTGCTTATCCCAGCCCTGCTGCAGACATCCTATTAAATTTAAGACCACGGGGGAGCACCTAGTTTGTTCCAAATTAAAAGTAGCTGGAAGTGGGCCCCTCTGGCAGGTGTGAGGGCTGCAAAGCAAAGACAAAGCAGCTCAAATCAGGCCTTACTCAGTGTTGGGAGGTCCGCAGGCCCCTGGCCATGCCAGTGTGACCCTCACTGTCCCCATTCTTCTTAGGTGGCAGAATCTCCCCTGGATTACCTCTCTCACCAGACTGCAAGTCCCACGTCCCAGAGAACAGACGTGAAAACAGACGTGGTCAGGTGAAGCAGCCATAGCAGGCAGGAAGACGCAGGGGGAGTGAGGGCACAGCTCCAGAGCCAGGCAGCCCAGGCTTCAAATCCTACCGCTGCCTGGCAGGGCAGCCCAGGGCAAGCCGCATCCCACCTTGAGTCTGTCCGCCCGTGAAAAATGGGGCCAGCCACTGCCTCCTCGCGAGGCTACGAGGGGAGGGCGCCGGTGACACACCCAGCACCAAACTCAGAGCAGCTGCCCAGGAAAGGCCACAGTCCCGCCTTTCTCTTCTGTTCATGGGGTAGACCTTGGACTCGTAGCTGGCAGAAAGGAGGCAGAGGCCAAAGAAACAATCTATGAGTCAAGGCGCCTTCCGGCTCTTCTCTAGATGCCCTGCTCCTCCAAAGTTGCCACCTCCACCCTCAGCCACTCTCAATTACATCTTTGTAAACAAGAATTTGTCCACAGCTGAAATTATCCTTTTTGTTCGATGGTTTTATGTTTGTATTGACCATTCCCTTGCCCCTCTGAGATCAGGCACAGTCACTGCATGGGGCTTATTGGTGATGCCTCAAGCTGTGGATGGATGTTGAATAAATGATGACCAACCACTTTCCCTGCCCAGCAGCACTCAGAAAAGTGTGATCGGAGTCCTTTTCTGAGGCCCAGGCTTTGTTAGGCTAGTTTGGAGGCCTCGCACGGCCCATCTTCCTGTTCTGAATTTCTGTGCAGGGGGTTGATAGAAGTCACCAGCCACAATGACCTTGATGAGATGAAGGGTCAGCGCAAGCAAGACCAAGGGCCTGGCCACTCCTCCACCCCAGTTCTCGCATGCTCTGTGGGATTGCCCTTGCTGCCCGTCCACAGAGGCTGGCCAGATGCACAGAGGGGAGATCACACAGGCTCCCCAGGCCAGCTGGATGCAATGGAAGCCAGGACTCCAGGAAAAGACACCAGCGAAGATGTGTATCACCACTGTCAACCCTTCCCTGTACTCTCCACAAGAAAGCCTTCTTCCTGTTGGGATGATGGCAGGAGGGCCATGAATGCAAAGCCAACTGTGGTCCTGTCTTCCTAAAGCCATCGAGTTCCATCTTGTGATCGTAGAGCTACAAAGAGTAGCCGATTGGGAGTGGGGCCTAGGTGTGTTTCCAGACCCTTGCCTTCTCTGGGCCTCAATGTCTCCATCACTAAAACGAGGGAGTGACTGGCTTCAAAGGGCCCTTCCAGTTTCAGAATGTGAAGATTTCCTAGCAATCCTTGTAGCACTATGCATGGCATCTGCTCTATGCCTGACATTGCTGTGGGCACTGCACACAGTTTTATTTAATACACACAAGAACCCTAGGAGGTGGAGAGCTCCCACTAACCTTCTTTATGGCTGAGAAGTTCTGGGCTTCAGGAGGGGAGGGGCCTGGCTCCAGGTCCCACAGCCAGCTTGAAACACCGCCAGAATTGGAAATCAGGCTGTCTACCTCCAAGTTCCAGTTTTACTCCCTACATGACACTCCCTTCATTTCTGAAACTCAGATCTGGTGTAGGAAAGTAATAAAGACAAAACTGGTTCTTTCCCAGCTTAACAACGAGGTGACACAAGGTTTCAAAGCCTCCATTCTGACCAAAGCAGCACAACTCTGGAGAATTCCCCTGAGATCTGTGGCCACCTCCCCCCAACTACACCCCAAATCTGCATGCACAGATTCCCCTTCCGAGCCCAACCATAAAAAAGTATGGGAGAATTAGCCCAATAGCTGAGATTGCACAGACGGGGAAGAAGAGAAATGCCACCCAGCAAGCATTCCCATTGTAATTCCAGCCCAGTCAATTTTCATTTCTTGCTGGAATGAGGGTTTAGAAGCAGAGGCAGATAATGGATCAGGAGTCAGAAAGGGAGCTGTGATTCAGAGGCTTGTGTCTGAGTGGCTGGGGTTAGCCTACCCAATTTTCTTTCTATAATCTTTTGATTAACCCTGGGCCAGTTGGGGTGGCATTTTTCAAACTATCTGTACTTGGCAGGCAAAGCCAAGCCCAGGCTTGCTGTTCGCTATCTGAAAACATCAGCTGGGAACCAGCTGTGCCTTGGAGCGGGACACTCCTAAACCACAGACATGAGGCATATTGGACTGCAGCACCCTCCTGCCGTCCTTGCGCTGATTAACCCTGTCCTGGCCTCACCAGTCTAAAAGCAGCAGCCTGTCCTGCCAAACCCAACAGGCCCCATTTGAGGAAGAATAATGACCACTGTCCATTCATTGCATGCTATTTGTTTGCTAAGGTTTTACAAGGATCCCTGCGGTCAATCCAGCCTGGCGCTGTGAGTTACCTACTTTTGTTATTCCCACCCTGGGGCTGGGAGAGGTTGATTACTTTGCCCAAGATGACACAGCCAGAGCTATGACGCTGAAGCTCCCAGACAGTACTAAAGAAGCACTCTCTGCATCAAATCCCCCAGCACTGACATCCTCCATTATGGACTTTATTGTGCTCCCCGCCCCAGTTCACATGCTGAGGCCCTAACTGCATCAAGACTGTACAGTAAGTTCCCTGCATAGCAACCTTCAAGTTGCCAACTTTCAAAGGGGTGAACTTGCGCTCGCATGTTCAATCGTGTAAGTTAAGGTCACGTGTCACCATTGTCACGTGTGTGTGTCCTGTATAAGTGCTGTGCTTTCGTGTCCTTTACTGAACAATATTGTACAGAGCACAGTAACGCAGTATCTTTATTTCAAGCCCAGGATGTTCAGAAGCAAGTGTAAAAGCCGCAGTGATGGAGCTTCTACTGCTAAGAAGGACCAGCTGTTGTACTGTACTACTGTGCTTTTCAAGAGACTGTACTGGAAGGTTTGAAATTGGAGAAGGAAATGGCTACCCACTCTAGAAGTCTTGCCTGGAAAATCCCATGGACAGAGGAGTCTGGCGGGCTACAGTATTGCAAAAGCTAGACACGACTTAGCGACTAAACCACCTCCATCAAGATTTAAAATGCTTTCTTTATTTTTTGAGTTCTTTTTTAAAATATTATTTGTGTGAAAAGTATTATAAACCTATTATGGAGAAGTACTATATAGTCAATTGTGTTAGTTGGATACCTAGGGTAACTTTGTTGAACTTACAAACAAATTGGGCTTATAGGCAAACGTTCGGAACAGAACTCATTCGTATCCAGGGGACTTACTATATTTTGAGATAAGACTTTAAAAAAGTATTTCAGGTTAAATGAGGTGGGGCCCTGATCTGATAAGACCTGTGTCCTTACAAGAAGAGACATGCACACAGAGAAAAGGCCATGTGGAGACATGGCGGGAAGAACAGAGTGGCCATCTGCAAGCAGAGGAGAGAGCCTCACCAGCAACCAGCTCTGCCAGCACCTCGAGCTTGGACTTCCAGCATCCAGAGCCATGAAGAAAAATATTCCTGTTGTTTAAGTTGCCTAGTCTGTGGTATTTTGTTAAGGTAGCCCTAGGAAATGAATATGCCCCACAGACAGTTCTTTACATAGCATTCTTTCCCACATTTTTTATTGTCATAAATATATGTAGCATAAAGTTTACCATTTTGAGGTGTACAGTTCAGTGGCATCAATTACATTTCACATTGTTGTACAACCATCATCACCATGTAGTTACAGAGCCTTCCATCTTCCCATACTGAAGCTCTGTCTCATTCAACAGTGACGCCCCACTCCCTCCTCCACCAGCTCCTGGCCACCACTTCACTCCCGCTAAGGACGTGACTACCGTCGGTCCCTCATATAAGCGGCGTCACACAGTACTTCCCCTTCTGCTCTTGGCTTATTTCACTTAGCATGATGTTTTCAAGGTTTATCCATGCAGAATGTGTCAGAATTCCATTCCTTTTTAAGGTTGAATGCTACTCCAGAGTAGGGATTAACCATAGTTTTTTTGATCCATTCCACCACTGCTCTTCATCCATTCCCATCAGAATACATAATCTGCTTCCTCACAACTCTGCCTCCAGTGATTCTCTCCAGGTTCAGAGTCAAATGCAGACTTTCCTCTGTGGTCTATAGCCTTCTTCTTCTTCTTTTTTTTTTTTAATAAAGGGTTGACTTTATTTGTATTTATTTATTTTGTTTATTTGAGTGCGGCAGACCTTAGCTGCGGCAGGCGGGGTCTGCGTCGTGGCTCACAGGCTCCGTAGCTGTGGGATGCAGACTCAGTTGCCCAGCAGCGTGCGCCTGACCAGAGATCGAGCCCTCGTCCCCTGCATCTCCAGGCAGATTCTTAACCACTGGGCCACAGGGAAGTCCCTACAGCCTTTGCATGATCTGTCCCTGCATTTCTGGCCTCCTACTCTGCTGACATTCTCCTCCCACCCCCAGGCCATGCTGTTCTTGTTGGAACACCAGGTCCTCCAGCCCCTGGGTCCTGACAGTCACTCTGCCCTCTCTCTGGACACACTCCACCAATTGTCCTCTGCCTCTGTCCCGCACTTCATCCAAATCCCCTCCTGTCTAAGGTCCTCATCTCCTGCTACACACAATGGCACACTCTCCCCTCTGAGGCTGTCTCATTTTCCCGAACAGTGGTCCTGCAATTCCGTCACGCATTGATTCCTTTGTCTCTGGCCTGGTTTGTCCACTGAGAGTCCAGCTCCACAAGGGCAGGGGCTGTTCTGGATGTAGCTGCTTTCCCAGCCCCTGGGCCAGAGAAACTGAGCAGGCTGCCAGGCAGACGAGATGCTCGGAAGGGACAAGGCAGTGGGAAGCAAAGCTGGCCCTGGAACCACCCAGGCCTCTGAATCGTCTTTCCTTTCCTGGTAGTCTCTGCCCTGCATGCCCATTAAAGCCTTTGCTTCTGTATTCTGTCTTCTCGAGTCCATCTTTCTATCCACATTTACTCCTTAGCAAGGTGCCAGTGATCCTGATTCAATGGATGGATGAATGGAGAAAGAAAGGGAGGATAGATCACAAGACTTTCTATTCGCATGTCTTCCTGTGGCCTCGAGTCAACACTCGTGAAAGCCAACCAAAGCCCTCTCTCCTGGCTTCACTATTTCTCCATACATGTCCTCAGTGTGTTGTTGTGCAGTAGCTCATCCGTGTTCGACTCTGTGTGACCCCATGGACTGCAGCACGCCAAGCTTCCCTGTCCTTCACCATCTCCCCAAGTTAGCTCAAACTCATGTCTATTGAGTCAGTGATGCCATCTAACCATCTCATCCTCTGTTATCCCCTTCTCCTCCTGCCTTCAATCTTTTCCAGCATCAGAGTCTTTTAAATGAGTGAGTTCTTCCCATCAGGTGGCCACAGTATTAGCATCAGTCCTTCCAATGAATATTCAGGACTGATCTCCTTTAGGATGGACTGGTTTGATCTCCTTGCAGTCCAAGGGACTCTCAAGAGTCTTCTCCAACACCACAGTTCAAAAGCATCGATTCTTCTGCACTCTGCCTTCTTTATTGTCCAACTCTCACATCTCCAGTTTGCACCTTCAGTTATCTTGCTCCCTGAGTCCCATCGACTATCTCCCCCCTGTGGTTCTCTTGTCTGTCACTCTTTCCATTCTCAGCACTGTCCCCAAAGTCCAAGCTCTCATCATGTCTCACTGCTTTGATGCAGCAGTTGGCAGGCCGCATTTCTTCCCGATTCTCCCCTCTTATCTCCTCCACACCAGGGCGGACAAAGAGATGGTTCATTTAACCCAGGAGCCCTACTTTTAGAAATTTACTCTAAGCAGATCATCAGAGATGTACACAAAGACTTTTATTCAGGGGTGTGCATCAGGGTACTGCATTACAATAGTGAAAAATTGGAGATGATCTCAACTTGTCAAAAAATAGTGGGTTAAATAAATTTTGGTTCATCCATCTGGCGCAATAATATTAAACCTTTGAAAAATTATTTTGAGGACTACTTAATAACAAGCAGAAATGCTATTGACATAATATCAGGTGAAAAATCAGATTACAAAATTATATGTACAATGAGACTCCAATCTGTGAATAGATACATGGACAGAAAAAGTAAAACAGAAAAGACACAAACAGAAATCCTGGGTTTTAGCTGAGATACATGGTTATTTTTTAAAGTTCTTCTTGATGATAGAAGAACAATATTCTCTGCTTTGTCTTCAATAAGCATGTATATTTAATCAGACCATAAAATACCATTCACTGAATACACATCTTGAATTTTTTAATTCTTCCCAGTAACTTCAATAAAAGTTATGTCTTCATTGCCTGTCCTCTTCATATTAGAGCATGCTCGAACTTCCAGGCCTGGAGCTCAAAGCCCACACCCTGTGGTCTCACCCCACTTCCTGCTCATATCTCCTCCACCACAAATACCTTCTCCTCCAGCCAAACTTGTCCCCACCTGGTTTCCAAACCAGACTTGTGCTTTATATCCCTGAAACTACCCTCAAATGAGTCAGGAAAAAAACACACAGAGGAGTGCAAATATGGCAAAATATTGATAATAATTTGTGAACCCAGGTGAAGGGTGTGCGTCTCATAGATACTGATTTTGCAACTCTTCTATAATGTTAGTCGCTCAGTTGTGCCCTATGGGCAAAACTTGTCAGGTTCCTCTGTCCATGGTTTCTCCAGGCAAGACTACTAGAGTGGGTTACCATTCCCTTCTCCAGGGGATCTTCCCAACCCAGGAATCAAACCCGGGTCTCCTGTATTGCAGGAAGTTTCTTTACCTTCTGAACCACCAAGGAAGCCCTTCTATAGTTGGACATTTTAAAAAACTCATAGTTGGGGGAAACAAAGGGGCAGTATCATATAGTGTTTAAAAGCATTGGCTCTACTAAGAAGTGACCTTAGTTTAAATCCCAGCTCTAGAGACTTCCCTGGTGGTCCAGTGGCTAAGAGTCCATGCTTCCAATGGAGGGGATGCAGGTTCAGTTCCTGGTCAAGGAACTAAGATCCCATGTGCTGTGTGGTGCAGCCTAAATAAATAAATCCCAGCTCTGCCACCTGTTAACTGGGTGACAATGACCTCAGGCAAGTTAAGTACTTCCTTGGTCCCAATTTCTTCATCAGTAAAGTGGTGATAATGGAATCATGTATTTACTTACTACCATTGCCTGGAGAATTGTATAAATGGAATAAATGAGTGTAAAGCTGTTAGTGAAGAGTCTGGTCACCCTGATCATTGTTGACTACTAGTATCAGTGTTAAACAATGATTCTTAACCATGAAGTCATCTTTGTACTCTCTACCTTCCGTAACACTCAAGCCTGGATAGCTATGTGAAGTGCTGTGGCTTGGGGATCCTTCTGCCCCTGGCTCATAGCAGTGAGTGTTCAGTGCCGGTTCCTGCTAGCATCGACATCTCTAGGTCCTGGCATGGGGCCTGGCACAGAGGAGGCAGCCAGTGAGGGCAGGAATCCTAAGATGAAGAACTGGAAGGGTTCAAGCTGCACTTTAAAGAAAGCTCATCTCATCAGATACAAGCTCGTAACCTTGCTGATGTAGCCGCTCTCTTCCCACGTGCTTCTCAGAGATAAGGCATCACCTTGATAAGTTAGCTGTGGATATAAGCTTCCTGCAGTTGGCATGGAGATGCAATTTAATTTCCAATTAAGCCTGATTTCTGGGCCGAGGGATTTGCCTGCCTCACACTGGGAGGATTATTCCAGCCAGATCTATTGTCAGTGTTGGTGGTTCTGCCATGAAGTAGACTGTCATGGAAACTGGTCCTTTGGCCCTTGGATGGTTCAACCAGGTACTGCTTTTACCCTGGAACTGAGTTTATGCAAGTATATTCAAGAAGGTTCAGAACAGACTATCCATGGCCGAAATTTTTAAGACAGAGCACAGTTAACAGAGTGAAATAGAGAGGCAAGATGGTCCTCAATGATGCTCACCAGAAAGAAAAGTGGGAAGTTGCTCATGAAAAAAAGAGGGCAGTGGGAAGTTCTCTGAGCTCAGAGAGGAATCTATATCATCAGAGGAAGGAGACACCTTTGCTCAAACGGACAGTGAATATTTGCTGAGCATCTTTTGTATACAAAGGGCTGTGCTGACCACTTCAGATTCAGCATTGCACTGAATTATTACAGGCAGCCTATAAGACAAAGGAAGTTATACTCATTTTCCTTTTTTGGGGGGGCCACACCCTAGCAGCATGTAGGACCTTAGTTCCCCAACTAGGGACTGAACTCATGCCCCCTGCTTTAGAAGGCAGATTCCTAACCATTGGACCACAAGGGAAGTCCCTCATTTTCCATTTGAGGAAATGGAGTCCCAACTGCCTAGATTCATAGACAATCTAGATTCGAGCTCTCACCTTTCTGAGCATTCCTCCCTGCAGGCCCCCTCTCCAAAAATAAATAAAACACATAGCTTAGAACCAGAAAAATAAGGTTACACGAAGCTGAAACTTACCTCCCCCCAAATTTAAGAATAAGAAAAAGCCTTTAAAACACATTCTGAAAGAGAGAGTAAATAACTGAGTCTGCTTGGGGCACATGGTGTGATGGGGAGGCAAGTGGCACCAGTTTCTGTTTGGCTTTCACACCTTCCCTGCAGCGTGACGGGCTGGTGTGGCTAAGAGGCTCACAGGAAGTCAGAGCCTCAGGCTGCTCCAGGCCAACGAGGTTCTGGCTTGCGACTCAGGCTATGTCAGCTCTGGGAGTTGGAAAGAACCAACAGAGAGCATATAAAACAGTGTTTAAAGACACATGTGTACAAGATGTTTCAAAGAATACCGCGCGCATGGCCAACAGTCACAGAAAAATTAGATACCAAGAAGGTGTCACGTGGCCCATTTTTATTGATGATCACAAAAGAAACTTCTGAATCTGTGTATAAATAAGCGTAATACCCACTCCTGGACAAATTCTGGAATGGAGTATGGAACCAGTGATTTGGGAATACCTGGAGAAAAAAGCAGGGTTGACCAAGAAAAGTGTGAGGTCCCTAAGAAAGAGACAAGTCAGCACAGCCTGTCTTCCACTCAGCTTTTTAATACAGTGACCAGTTCATGGATTGCTGTGGCCCTAGCAGGCCTGGGTTGCTGCTGGCTGTTTGATGGGCTGTGGGCTGGGCTATCGCAGCATCAGGCAGAGCATAGCTAACTCCGTCCGCCTGTCCATGCAGGCAGCTCTCCATCTGAATCTTTGCAGGGCTTTTCCAGATGCTTATGCCTGGGTGTCACTCCACTTCTGTGAACTCTGCGGAGACGTAGCTCCAGGGAGCCATTTGAGAGCCTGGGCTCTGTGGGAAAGTACACAGAGGCACCCAACAAGCTATCAGTCCTGAACTTGCCCTGTTGAGAATTTTCCATTTTTGACATTAGGCAGAGACTAAGAGGCAGGACATTTGCTCCTCAGAAGAAAAGCTATGACAAAGCTAGACAGCATATTAAAAAGCAGAGACATCACTTTGTCAACAGAGGTTCCTTTAGTCAAAGCTATGGTTTTTCCAGGAGTCATGTACATATGTGAGAGTTGGACATGAAGGAGGCTGAGCACTCAAGAATTGTTGCTTTCAAACTGTGGTGCTGGGGAAGACTCCTGAAATTCGCTTGGACAGCAAGGAGATCAAACCAGTCCATCCTAAAGGAAATCAAACCTGAATACTCTTTGGAAGGACTGATGCTGAAGCTGAAACTCCAATACTTTGGCCACCTGATGGGAAGAACTGACTCATTAGAAAAGACCCCGATGCTGGGAAAGATTGAAGGCTGGAGGAGAAGGGGACAACAGAGGATGAGACGGTTGTATTGCATCATCAACTCAACGGACATGAGTTTGAACAAGCTCCGGGACATGGTGATGGATAGGGAAGCCTGGTATGCCACAGTCCATGGGGTTGAAAAGAGTCAGACATAACTTAGTGACTGAACAACAACAAGGGGAAGGATGCACAGTGGTTAGAGCATAGAGTCTGGAACCATACTGTTCAGGTTTGAATTTCAGCTCTGCTATTAGCTAACTCTTGACCTTCAGGAAGTTAAATCTTTGTACTGCCGTTGCCTCGTCTATGAAGTCAAGATAGCAATAACAGCCTTAAAGGATCTTGTTAGGGTTAAATGAACCATACATATTAAAGCTTAGCCTGGATCCTGGCCTACAGGTGCTCAACAAATGTTAGCTTTTATTATTGTAGATGATAGATTATAGTCCCAGGAATAATTTGCTAAATACATCCCAAAATAGAAGGAGCTGCCTCCCCATGCAATGAGTTATTTGTCAGAAAAGATGTTGACATAAGTTGTTGGTAAAGAGAAACATAATAGGGAGGGCTCAAGCACCAGACTAGAATGTGGGGAAAAGTTAGATGATCTTTAAAGAACTACTGACCTTCAGAGAAAATGAGTTTATGTTTGAATATAAGAAAACAAAGGAGTGTCAAAAAGCAAGGGCTTCAGAATTGACAGAGGAGGATCAGGGCAGCAGTCTCCCTGGGACTGGAGACAGAAAACGTGTCTTAAAGCTCTGGAGGCTACAGAAGCCCCTGAGGGAGTTTGGTGTGGGATGAGGGAGATTATGGGAGGCTGAAGTCTCTGTATCTGAGAAGGGAGGCACAAATTTTGTGATGAAGCACCACCTTTGTCCAATATTCAGTTGGGAGTTGATTGCTCTGCATTTATATACATCTCTTCCCCATCATCCTTAGCGTTTAAGGAAGTTGCCTGAAGAGTACGTGCTTTATATGAGTGGGAAGGGAGAGCTGTGGAAATCTAGGAAGATGATGAATTCTGTCTTTGAATTGACATGATGAAGGTTAAGGAAAGCTCCTGTGAAGAGGAAGATAATTCATGAGCAAACCCATTGGTGGAAGAGAGCACCTGGAGCCAGGAGAGATGGGGAAAATTGAAGCTCTCCTCCTGGCTCCAAGAAGGAATCACATGAAACTTAGAGGAGGCCGTTGGACGTACATAGGGCACAGTGTAGGAAGAGCAAGAGGACCCTGAATGTCTCTGGACACACAAGGTCAGCAGTTCTAGAGCTTTCTGGTCTCAGAATCCTTTTACAGTCTAAAAACATACTTAGAGTTCCAAAACAGATTTGGTTTATATGGGTTATATTAACCAGTGTTTACCATTTTAGGAATGAAAACTCTGAATGTTTCATTTAAATGAATTTATTTTAAAACAAATGATAGATCCATTACATGTTAACAAAAGATTATATTTTGTGCGAAATAATTACATTTTCAAAAAAGTATTGAGAAAGGGTGCATTGTTTTCCTTTTTTGCAAATTGCTTTAATGTTCAGCTTAATAGACAACAGATTTCTCATGTCTGCGTTCAGTCTTTTGTGATATCACATGTCACATAAGCTCTGAAAAATTCCACGTGTGTTGGTGAGATTGAGAGTGATAAAAGCGGGCAGTATGTAAATATTATTATGAAAATAATTTTGACCTTGCAGGCCTCCACT
Source organism: Dama dama (assembly GCF_033118175.1). Lineage (NCBI taxonomy): Eukaryota > Metazoa > Chordata > Mammalia > Artiodactyla > Cervidae > Dama > Dama dama. Next base: position 10,904,376 of record NC_083705.1, read on the forward strand.
TTGAGAACCATTACCCTAGGGACTTCCCTGGTGGTCCAGGGGTTAAGACTCCTCCTTCCAATGCAGGGGTTGAGGGTTCAATCCTTGGTCGGGAAGCTAAGATCCCACATGCCACATGGCCAAAAAACCAAAAATATTTTTGTTTCCATTCACTCTTGTATTTTAGAGAAAGCTTTTGTACACAGAAAAATAGAGCAAATAATACAAAACACCTATGTGCTCCTCAGAAAGCACCCCTCAAAACTCATGTGTTAACATTTTGTCACATTTGCTTCATATGAACATTATAGATTTGCACATCCTCAAATACCTTGCCTCCTCTCTAGAAGCAGCATTTGGGGTCTATCAATTCCAAAAATATATTTTTTAAAAAACAGAAATATGTTGTGACAAACTCAATAAATACTTAACAAATCATTCACATTTAAAAAAAAATTTTTTTTTAAAGAACAATCACCCTAGACCATGGTGAATTTCTTCATGCCTTTCTGATTTTGATTTGGTCTCTTTTCCCTACATATGAAAGGGCAGTGGCTGATGAGGTATAAGATAGCTGCACTGTGATCAAATAGTATCTTTGCAAGTATGTCATATAATTCAAATTTCTCTAAATGCAAAAGATGTTGGCTATTCTTATGCACCAGCCTGTGCTGCCAATTAGCAATAGAGTGAATGCAGTCTACAACCTGCACACCCAAGGAGTTTTGAAATTAGGAGGAATTTTAGGTGAATTGTTGATGGGGGTGGGGGAGGCTAGCATTATTTCAGGAAGTCATAAAAATTGAAGTTTTAGCAATATTTTTCATTGCATTATTTTGAATTTGCATAGATCAGGTTCTTCACTGTGGAGAAGGAAGCGCTTGATAATGGTGGGAAAGGAGGGAGAAAGGGCAACAGGATGACCAGCTCCTGAGGGCAGGCACTGTGTCTGCTTCATCTCTGCCTCTCTCTGTCCTCTTGCCACTGATCTCCACCAAGCCATCTGAGTTCTGGGCGAGTGATCCAGGTACACCTCTCCAGGTGTGACTCACTGGCCCGTGAGAGAAAAGGCAAAGCAGTGCCAGCACTAGACTTTATTAGTAGAGTGTTTTTTTAAAGAACTGTGAGGGCTCTCTGCCCCCAGGCAGCCCTTATTCCAGAAACATTTTTCCGCCATGTCTGACTCCACCATGCTTAAATGCCCATTAGTTCATGCTCTTCTTGGGCTTGAAGTTCTGTGAACAGCAGGCATGTATGGGATTTGATAGAAGTAGGCCAAACTCCATTGACAGGAAGAAGGCATTTGTCTTAAGCAAAGGAAGTTCACTGTTAATAATGCATGGGGCAGTGAGGGCTGGGCATCCCCAGGTACTTTTTGCTAGAGGGTGGTGGTCTTTTCCCCTCTATGGGCTGTTGGGATAGTCTGTATTTTGGTGTATTTCAGCCCCAATGCAGGTGCATGAAAACCATAGGCAAAGAAACCCCTATAAATGAGATTCATGATGGGGATACTCTTTCTTTTTTAAAAATTAAACTTAAATTTGGGGGGAATTGTAGATTCCCATGCAGGTGTAAAGAAACACACAGATAGATCCTATGTACCTTTACCTAATTTCCTCCAAAGAAAATATCTTACCAAACTATAAGACAATATCCCAACAAGACTTCCTAGATTCAGGGGACTCTTAAGATGTCCCCAAGCCCAGAAGGAAGAAGCTCCAGGGAGTGGGGCGTTACTCCCCCTTGGAAGGATCGTCTCTAGTAAGAACCTGGCGGGTGAGAAGCTACATCAGGGACCCCTGGCTGCAAACTACAGGTGTGGGTACAGATTCCAGGTGCCCCTCCTCCCAGATCCCTGACTTGCGTCAGAACACCTTGGGGTTCCCAGGATGCAACGCTGTTCCTTACCTGGACCCTGGGGCTTCCGGTGACTGAGTCAGCTCAAGAATCACAGACCAGGCTCTGGAATCACACAGCTCAGGGCTCAAGTCCCCGTTCCTCACTAACTATCTGGTTGACCTTGGCCAATGACCTCTTAGAGCCTCAGTTTTTCATAATATACAGCACTCACCGTGTGTCAGTCACTCTTCTAGGAACATTATACAATAACTCATTTAACACTAACAACCCTCAAATGGGAAATATTATTATTAGTTCTTATGTTGCAAGTGAGGAAATTGAGGCAGAGAAAGGTTATTTGCCCAAAGCCACACAGCTAGGGAATAATACAGTTGAATAATTATCTGAAGCCAGTCCACACATATAACCTCTATCCTATGTTGCTTCTCCTTACCTATGAGGTGGGTTCAGTAATACTCACTGAATTTTTATGAGGCAAACTTCTTAGCATTGTGCCCAGCATGGAATAAATAAGCAGCAAAAAATGCTAGTTAACATTAGTGTTGGTATAATTTCCTCTGGAAGTTTTTGAATATTCATTCCTTATTATCGTTACTAAGAACAGCCTCCATTTTGACCACCTAGTATGTGTCAAGCCCTCATTCAGCTCTCCCAACCGCCCAAAAGGGGGATTCTTTCTTTTATAGATGAAACAACTGAGAAAGAGAGAGATGCGTCTGGTGGAAGTGGAGGCAGGACTCACTCCCAGGGCTGCACCTGGACTCACAGCTCCAGGAGGACTTTCAGAGACGCCAGCCTAACTTCAAGTCCAGCTGAGGACTTGACCTGAAAAAGGCGTTGATTCGTTCCCCAAAGTCCGGGGACAGGACCGTGGTTCTCTGCACCAGTGGTTCCCATGCTCAAGCACACAACAGAGTCCCCTGCAGCCGCTGCTAAAACGCAGAGTGCTGCCCGGCCCCTGGGGACCCCACCAGCCACTCCCCACCCGCGCCTTGTGGCTCCTGGCTCAGTGGGTCGGGCGGGGGGCCTGGAATGTGCCTTTCTCACAAGCCGCCAAGAACGCTGGTGCAGGGACCACACTTTGAGACAGCCTGCTCTAGCACAAGCTTTGGAGTGGTGGTGGATCTACGACAGCTGCCCCCAGTTACCCCTTCCCGAGTCTGAGACTGGCTCCCCCTGCAGGGTCAGCGCCCTGTATTTTTTTTTTGGCTGCTCTGGGTCTTCATCTCTGTGCGTGGACGTCTTTAGTTGTAACGAGTGGGTGATCCTCTCTGGTGCTGCGTGGGCTTCTTGTTGCCGTGGCTTCTCTGGTTGTGAGCACCGGCTTTAGCCCCTGGGCTGAGTGGCTTATGGGCTCTAGAAAGTGGCCTCAGTGGTTGTGGTGAACAGGTTCAGTTGCCCAGCAGCATAAGGAATCTTCACATACCAGGGATCGAAACTGTGTCTCCTGCTTTGACATTGCTTAACCACTATTGAGCCACCAGGGCAGTCCCAGGTGCCTTGTATTTAATCCACGCGGAAAATCATCAATCCCCATCTCTGTGTTTGCCTCCCCTCTATTCAGGATTCTTAAATTTGTGTGTTCTCAAAAGTCTGTGCCTTAGGTACACCTATGGCTGATTCATGGTGATATATGGCAGAAACCAACACAACACTATAAAGCAATTATCCTCCAATTAAAAGTAAATATTAAAAAAAAAAAGCCTGTGTCTGATTGGAGTTCAACCTATCCCCTAGGTCACTTCCACCTGCTTGGTGATGGGGAGATCACCCCTTCAAACTTTTTCCCAAAATTACATCTGCTGTTACTGTCCTGATTAAAAATAAACACAGTGAAACCAAGCCTTTCTATTGTTGAAAATTTTAAAAAGTACAAAAAATAAAAGGAAGGAAGAAAATTACAATTAATAAATCCCACTGTTAAAGTTTTTTATGTATGTTAGTATCATTTCCTTATAGCCTATATGTTTTGTATATATTTGATTTTTTGAGGTATAATCAATATATAAGATTATATTAGTTTTCAAGTGTGTAACAAAATGATTCAATATCTGTATGTATTACAAAATCATCACCACAAAAGGTTCTAGTTAACATCCATCTCCACACATCGCGACAGTTTTTTTTCTTATGATGAGAGCTTTTAAGATCTACTCTCTTAGCAACTTTCAAATATGCAGGAAAGTATTACTAATTATTGTCACCATGTTGTAGTTATATCCCCATGAGTTTAAGACTGGAAGTTTGTCCCTATATTTGTTAATATTGGCATGAGAAAGTATACAGATCTGAGAATGCTGAAAACAAGCAATGTCCCACTAATGAATGTGCTGTTGTTTTCACTTTGGAATTCAAAGAAGGAATGGAGGCTTGTCAGGGAGCGCTTCCTAGGAGGGACCAGCAGGTCTTTGAGACAACCTCCGAGACGCAGGCACAGAAGTAAGAACCATTGGCATCAGTCCAGTGGACAGTGGAACCGCAGAAAACAGATTGGAGTCAGTTGAGTGGGGTCAGCGATGGAGAACCATCACGGTTGACCTTCAGTTCCCCTGGGTCCTGAGGAGCCACTGAACAGTCTTGAGCAGGAAATGACTTAACTAAGGGATTTCCTGAAGGCCATCTGTGCAGCAGAAGGCAGAGCACTGGAGGGTGAGGGAGCGAAGGCAGCAGAGGGAGCATGGGACCCAAGCGGGAGCGGCCCCGGGGTCCATCCAGGCCCCTGTGGCCCGAGAGGTGACGGGGCGCGCGTGGATCTACCTCTGGGCTGCCAGGATGGACAGGGACTGGTTGATCTTCACCATGATGATAATGAGCAGGCCGCCGGTCAGCAGGAAGGTGGGCCAGAAGAGCGAGAAGAGGAGGCTCTGGGGCCCATAGAGGCGCCGGTACAGGACGCTGCTCTCGTTCTCCCGAGTCGTGGCGAAGCAGAAGAAGTCCTGGTGCTCGTGGAACCTGGCTCTGACCTTCTCCACGTCAGCCCGGGCCACTTGGTAGTTGTCCAGGCTGCTTGGGATGTAGGAGCACTGTAGGGAGAGTCAAGGGCATGCGCGGGGTTGAAGCCCCTGTTTCTGGGGGCCTGGTGTGGAGTAAAGGAAAACAGCAGCTTTGGGTTTGAGCACCTGAGTGGGCTCAAGACTGCCCAAAGCTTGGCAGGCTGCACGCTGCGTGGCTCGAGGGGGTGCCTACACAGTGCTGGCTGGGAGACGGCGGCCTTGGAGCCGTCCAGGATGCACACTGCGCCAGGGAGGCGGGGACCCAGCTGGAGCCCCAGCTCTGCCCCCAGCACTTGCAGCACTCAGTCGCTCAGTCATGTCCAACTCTGTGTTACTGCATGGACTGCAGCCCTCCGGGCTCCTCTATCCATGGGATTCTCCACGCAAGAATACTGCATTGGGTTGCCATTTGCTCCTCCAGGGGCTCTTCCCACCGCAGGAATTGAACCTGTGTCTCCTGCACTGCAGGAAGATTCTTTACAGCTGAGCCACTGAGGAACCTTAGGCTAATTGCTTAACAGGGCTTCCCTGGTGGATCAGATGGTAAAGAATTTGCTTGTAATGCAGGAGACTTGGGTTCGATCCCTGGGTCAGGAAGATCCCCTGGAGAAAGGAATGGCAACGCACTCCAGTATCCTTGCCTGGTGAATTTCACGGACAGAGGAGTCTGGCAGTCTACAGTCCATGGGGTGACAAAGAATTGTCACAACTGAGATACTAACACACACACTGAGCCTTGATGTCTTCATCACTTAAGTGGGTTAACAGCAGTATCTTTTTCAAAGGAGTTTATTAAAGAACTTCAAACTTAGCTGTCTAAGAAGACCAACAGGAGACATAGGCTGAGTGGGCTCTGTATTTGGATTCAGGGCAGAGATCATACACTCAACTGCCTACAAAGCTCACACAGGTAACATCCACAAGTGAAGTAGTGAGGGAGTAAGATGACAGGCGCCAACTAGCACTTGCCTTGGTGCCAGGGAGAACTGGCAGGGTGTGGTGGCGCCTGGGGTGAGGGAGAGAGCCAGACACACCCAGCCTGGCAGTCACCACCCCATCTGGACGACGGGTGCTGCGCCATCCAGAAGACCCACTGCAGCCAGGCCTCCAAAATAGTAAGAGAAGCCCAAACGCCAGATTTTAATGTGGACTCTCATAATTTTAAAATAGTGGCGAAAATTTGAATTGAAAACTCTATGAGGTCTAACTCTGTGTGAGCAAAACCTAAGATGTTGGCCAGCTGGTATTTGACACTGGGATTCAAAGGAAAGAGAGAGTGCATTTAAAAGAGCTGTGTGCAGACAGAGCCCGGTATATGTTTAATTCTGACACTGATCACTGTAATTAGGAACCTTGCGGCCTGGAAAGATGAGTTCCAGCTGGAAAGCCCTGCAGAGAAGGCATGAAGGAGAGACCCTGGCTTTATCTCTCTTCTGTCCTGGGAGGTCTGCACGTGGCTTACGTGAGCCTCCAGCAGATGTTCGGCAAGGGTGGTCCCCCCACAGCTCCCGCAGCAGGCCACCTGGAGGGCTGGCCACAAGCACAGGCTCCCTGCTCACTCTGAATCTCTGAGGAGGGGGCTCAGCAATCTGGAGACTCCTTCAGGCACTGAAGTTTGAGGACCACTGCCCTATACAATCATGTCAAAGGAGTCAAAATGAGAGAGAGTATCGGGCCGGCTTCTCCCCGGGCCTGGGTTATTCCCTGGATTTGAGTGAGGTCCGGCCCCGAGGCTGCCTGCCCTGACAGCAGCACTCAGTCCAGCAGTAGAGGTGATGGTTACACTGCGGCTCTGACAGCCTGGAGAGAGGGTGGAGCTGCATCCAGATGCAGGTCCACATCGCAGCCAGCCGGGGAGCAGCTGAGCCTGGGGAGCCGCTCTCTCCTGAGGAATCTGGCATTCAGACTTGTTGGGGACTCTAAGGTCCTAGCCTTGCGTTAGTTGCTCAGTCGTGTCCATCTCTTTGCAACCCCATGGACTATAGCTCACCAGGTTTCTCTGTCCGTGGGGTTTTCCAGGCAAGAATATTGGCGTGAGTAGCCATTTACTTCCCCAGGGGATCTTCTCAACCCAGGGATGGAACCCAGGTCTCTTGCATTGCAAGCAGATTCTTTACCATCTAAGCTACCAGAGAAGCCCAGTGTCCTAGCAGCAAGTGGATCCCGAATCCTGAGCTGAGAGGGCCTGGCTCAAGTCTCCCCACTGCCTCTGACTGTGACCTTGGTTAACCTAGCCAACTGGGTTAGGATGGAGTGGGTTGCCATGCCCTCCTCCAGGGGATCTTCCTGACTCAGGGATCGAACCTGCGTCTCTTATGTCTCCTGCATTGGCAGGCGAGTTCTTTACCATTAGCACCTGTTGTCTAAAGGATCTTAAATGATCCAGCCTCTTTCTCAAGCCCCATGGTGACACTGTCCTCAGTGCAGACCCTGGAAAGGAGCTTAGAACCTCTCAGGCTAAGTCTCATGAGATAAACCAAGAGTGAGCTAGTGACCTCCTTCCTCAGCATAGAGGGGGAGACAGCCTTGCACGTGCCACTCCAGAAGACACCCAGCCATCCTGAAGCACCTGCTCCTGGCACTACAGAGCTGAACAGAGGTGGGAAGAGCAGCTGGTACACCACCCTGCTGTTTGCAACGCCATGAAGGCCCCTCCCCCGTCACACCAGTGCAGCAGGCTGCCTTTAGCACCACTCCTGGGGGCGCCTGGGTGCTACCGGGGGAAAGATTGAACATGTGGTGGTGGCCGTGCTGTCTCTCCGAACCCAGCAGGCAGGTCTCAGGCTTCTGAGAGCCCATTCGGGGGAAGATCTGACCTCAAGTTCCTCCGAGCTGGCAGCCTGCAAACCAGCCCCTTCCCAACTCCCATCGCACCAGTGACCACTTCTGCTTGTCTTTGAAAATTTACTTCTTGATCCTGGGGATAAATCAGGGGCCCCTGGATGCCAAAGAAGAGGCAGAATCCTGGGAGGAGCTGATTCAGGCGGGTCCGGAGGCCCTAGCTGCATCTGGTATGGCTGAGTCATGCTAGTGACGACAGAACAGCCAGGCCCCCTTGCCTGCCCAGACCCACTTCACCAGGAGCTCCCAGCACTGTTCACCATCCCACCATCCCCCCAGCCACCCTGCCCATTACCACCCCATCAGCTGCCGAGTTCTGAGTGTCAGCATCCATCCTTGTCCCAGCTCTGTCCCAACTACGGTGGCCCCCACCTCTCTCCCTATGGAACCCCACACTCCTCCACATCATTCTGATCATGGGGCCAGCACCCCACACCTTTTAAAGACTCCCAGTTGCTCACAGCAATAATTCCCAAGGAAACTTAGAATGACCTGGAAAGTGCAGAGATTCTGCTTCAGTGGGTCTGGTGTAGGACCCTGGTTTTGCTAAGACCCCCAGGAGGACCTAACACCCAGAGTTGAGGAGCCCCAGCTTCCCTGATCACATTTTAATTCTACAGTCTGGTAGTCCTTGGCAGAAAAGAGACACACAGCCTGTACAGCCCAGAATATAATTAGTATTTCCTTTCTTTATGGTTTGCATGAATTTAACTCCCTGGTAATCAGTAGAACTTCCCCTAGGAAATGGTGAATGCTATTAGGAGTTGCAAATAACTTTGCTTCCTGTTAAAGCCAGCGCCAGGAGCTTTACTTGGAGTGAACTTAGTTCCCAGCAAAGCTCTGGCCTTTGATGAAAATGTGAAGGAGCTTCATGTGTCCCCAGCTCAGGTCGATGAGAGACCACCCTGACAGAATCAGTCTCTTTAAAACTGTGCCTATTACATCAACCCTGGGTCCTTGGCATTTGCTCTGCATGTTTGCTGGGCTACACAGCTACAACTAACCGTCACGTCTCATGTGGTTGAATCAGCGTGGTGTTTTGTAAAATGGTGATTGTGGATAAGGTTAGCCCTTCCCCATCTTTTCTTCCCAATCTCCTTCCTTCGGTTGAACTGTTAAAGCTCAAAAAAAAAAAAAAGAAAAAAAAAAAATCCTGACTGAATATAAACATCTAACCCCATTCTCTATAAAATGGTTGCTTCCATACCTGTGCTATGTCAGTGTCTCATGCTGGAGTTAAACCTCCTCTCCTACTGTGCTGTGCATGCTGCTTCTCTCAGACATCCTTGAAGACTGTCTTTTGAGCAAAAAAAAATTTCAGTAAAATGTTTTCAGTAGTATTTTTTTAATATGAGAACTAATTACCTTCAATAATGTGTAGCATTCTTCATTAAAGTTTTGCTTCTTTCAAAAAACAACAACAAAAAAGAAAAACTACCCCAAAAACCCATTTTAATTGCACACGTTGGTGGTGTGGAGGGCCTCTGGGAACAGACCCTAAGCTGCCTCTGAAGCTTTTTCTCGCTATGCCCCTCCCTGTAGCATTTTCTATGCGGGGGTTGGAATCCTGTATCTCCCCACCTTCCTTCCCCAAACCGTGTTCTCTGTGTCCCCTTGACACGTGTGCCCACCTCTGCATTTCTGTGTAAGCAGGACCTGCCTGATTTTAACACCAGTGGCTTTCTGACACCCTCACCTCACTGTTCTTCTCTATGGCACTGAGCCCTCTCTGCTCGGTATTATTTCACGTACGAGCTCTCTTCTCTTGAACCCAACCCCTAACACAGGAAATGATGGTTGAATGAATGAATGCATGAAAATGGGTCAACTTGTGTTTCCTACAGAAAGGACTTCAGTGGTAGATTTGGAGGTGTGACACTGGGGGCATTGAGAGGCAGTGATAGAAAAGCTTTCCAAGTGTTGGCCTCTAAAGGTTGCTCCAGACGTGGGCCTCTGGCCTCCTAGAGTGGGCAGTCAGGGAGTCACAGGGGTTCTTGTATATGAGGTCAGCTCTGGGTCTGGCTTCTCATCTGACCCACATTACAGAATGAAATAAGAACACTACCAGTTGCTTCCTCTGAGTGCCTGCTGTCCAGCCAGCATCAAGATTGGCACATTATACACAGTCCTTGACTTCATAGCAGCACTTCGATTAACAGAAACTGGGGCTTGGCGGGGCCGAGCCCCCATCACACAGCCAGTCGATGGCGGGTCTGTCGGACTCCAGCACAGAAGGGCTAAAGCTGGCTGGGCCTCAGACCAGCTGTGGCCCGTGGTCAACTGGGTTTATCCTTTTCCAGTCTCCACTCTCCTCCAGAGTGGGGCTCGGGAGCCAGCTGGGGACAAGCACACACCCACCAGGGTCCAAAGGACGCGTCCTCACTCCCCACCCCAGTCAGTACCTGCTGGTTCTGGTCCCGGGTGTCCTCCGTGTGGTACAGCACGGCCCAGCGGCCCACGGCTGACACGTTGACCCACAGGCATGGGTACTGGGGCACCCTCTTGCCCTCCAGCTCCTCCTGGTCCCTGATGTTGGTCTCAATCAGGTGACACGTGGATTCCTGGGTCCACACGCTGGGGAGACCACGCACACACAAGCACATCTCAGGACACGGGTGGCACAGGGCGCCCAGCACAGACCCAGAGAGACTCAGGACCAAGACCCATTTGCCGTAAGCAACCAGCACTAAAGGAGCATGACCTGAGTCCCTGGGTCCCGGGGAGCAATCATAACATCAGAGTATCAGTTTTTTGGCCTCTTGGACAATATCTACATAAACTGGCCCGGCCCCCACTGCTCACCCCAAACCCTGGTTAGATTTAAAGATTCTCACATCCAAATCACACCCCAGAACAAGTAAATCAGAATTTCTAAGATGGGTGGATGTGCTTTCAAAACTCTTTGCAGTGACTCTGGTCTGCAGCCAGACCTCAGACCCCTTGTCCACACCATCTTCATCTTGCAGAGGGTGGACGAGAAGCTCAGAGAGGTCAAGTGACTTTGCTAAGGGCACACAGTGCCTGAAGCCAGGTCTGGATGGTTTCAGAATCTGTGCCCCTTCCCTTAAAAAGAGTAGATGGAGGAGGAGCTTGATTTGTGCCCAGCTGGGGAAGATAGTAGAGATGGCACTGAACCCAGAGAAAATGTCTTGGAGGCACATGGCCACTCTGAGCAGTGCCTTACTCAGTAAGATTCCAGCCTGGAAATCCAGCACCGTAAAAAGTAAGGCAAGAGCAGACCCAGGAGAAACTGACAGGCTCTTCAACACATCAGCAAATCAATGACTCATCTCCATCTATCAGGCAGGGGACACATTACCAGACAGAAGGGGGCTGTCGGTCGCTGGAACGTGCCCAGAGGCAAGGGTCTGAGATTTATCCTAAGTCAGGCTGAGAAAACTGAGCGTATTCATTCTCATTAGAGCATGGATCAGGAACTTTCCAGTCTTTCCTTTAACAGCTCACGTGATTGACATGTCAGAGAGCAAAGACATGGGACATTCTCTGAGATTCCAGAGCAGAGCTCCAGGGGAACAGATTTTAGCTCAATGTAGACACTTCCTACTTATCAGTGCATGCTAAGTCGCTTCAGTCTTGTCTAACTCTTTGCGACATTATAGACCATAGCTTGTCAGCCTCCTCTGTCCACGGGATTCTCCAGGCAAGAATACTGGAGTGGGTTGCATGCCCTCTTCCAGGGGATCTTCCTGACCCAGGAATCGAACCCCTGTCTTCTGCATTGGCAGGCAGGCTCTTTACCACTGGTGCCACCTGGAAAGTCCCCTACTTATCAGAAAGGCCCTCAAATGAAATGGTATGTATAGTTGAGGTGGTAAGCTCCCCGTCACTTGAGATATACAACATGATGATAGATGCCAGACCCTTAGGGGAGAGGCTGGAGGGTGGGAACAGGCCTGGGAGTACGGTACCTTTTCTGATAGAGGGGCAGCACAGTTGTGCCTAGGATGTAGTAGGTGATGACTGCGCCCACTACCATGGCCACTCCCAGGCAGAGGGCTCGAGTCTCTCCCCGCTTCTGGGCCATCACCAGCTTCTTTCCCATGGCCACTGGGGACAGCAGACATTTCTAGGATCACAGAGGCAAACAGACATGAGATCAGCATAGGTGACAGGTGAGAGGAGAGAGTGATCAATTTTCAACATCATCTCTATTTTCAATATAGGGCTTGGAAAACTCAGAGGGCTTTTTGACCCCATTTAAGCCTTCCACCAGCTCTGAGAGGCAAGTATCATCACCACCATTCTACAGATGAAGGACTTGTGGCTCAGAGAGGTAAAGTGACTTGCGCAAAGTCACACAGTGTGTGACAGGCTCAATAATAGCCCTCAGGATTCTCATGTTCTCAGCCCTAGGATCTGTGACTGTTACTTTACATGGCAAAGACTTTAAATTAAGGATCTCGAGATGGGGAGATTATCCTGGACTATTCACGTAGACCTAAAGGTAACCACAAGGATCTTTACAAGAAGGAGGCGGAGGGAGATGAGACACAAAAGAGAGAGGGCTGTGACCAGGGCGGCTGAAGCTGGAGTGATGCGGCCATATACCAGGGGGTTGGCAGCTCCCTGAAGCTGGAAGAGGCAGGGAACTATGCGTTGTCCTCTGCAGCCTCTGGAGGAGTGCAGCCCTGCTGACCCCTTGACTGGGCCTTGCCGGCATCCTGCTGACTTTGAACTTCTGCCTCCCAGAACCGTGTATGTGTAGATTTCTACTGGGGCCACCGAGTTAGTGCTAATTCGTTAGAGCAGCGATAGGAAACTAATACAGGAAATAAACTGTTACTGGAAGTAGCAGAGGGGGAATATCCGTGCATGTCCTCCAAGGACACTTGTCTCAGAGAAACTTGGAGCCAAAACAGTCTCACGGGACACCCCAGGGGTGCACTGGATAAGATTCCACCTGCCAGCGCAGGGGACGATCCCTGGTCCGGGACAATTCCACACGGCGTGGAGCCACTCAGCCCGTGAGCCACGGCTACTCAGCCCATGTGCTGCAACCACTGAAGCCCACGTGCTCAGAGCTGCTCCACGAGAGAAGCCACTAAAGTGAGAAGTCTGTGCGCTGCAACCAGGGTAACCCCCACACGCCACGACCAGAGAAAGGCCTCAGACAGCAACAGTGACCCAGCACAGTCAAAAGTTAATTAACTTAAAAAAAAAAAAAAACCAGTCCCACAGCAGGGCTGGTTGGGCAAGGGTTAGCACGCAGAGAAGGGGCAGCAGGTCCGCCAGAGGGCAGCCAAGACATCGGGGCGACAGGAGGGGTTTCAGCCATGGGGATCCTGAAACAGCCACCTCCCTGCTTTCTGCAAGGGCAGGAGGCATCACGTGGCCTCAGCAGCTGCTCTCTTACCTGGGGACCTGAGCCCCCGAGCCCAAGCAGAATGGCATCAGTGATGAGCGGCTTCCTGCCTCCCTGCGTCTTGGGCCTGAAGCCCTTCATCCTTCTCCTGGGACCTGCCTCTCCCAGAGCAAGCAGCCCCGCCCTCCCTGAACACCCACAGGAGGGTCACTCTTGTCCCCCATGCGCCTCCTGGAGCCAGAGGTGCCCAGCTTCGGTACTGGTATGGACTTCCCATGCAGTCAGTGAACTGCCCTGTAGCCTTCAGTAAATTCCTTTGTTGTTGCTTTTTGTTCGCTGCTTATGGTAACATTTGTACCAAAGATAACAGGGCCATGGGGCCTTTCTCTGTAACCCCTGAATTAGGGGAAATATTAGTGAGATATCAGGAAGGACTTTATTTTCCCTGCCAGGTCCCTAAGGTAATCAACATTATTTTTATGAATGAGTGAGTATTCCCGAGATAGGCATTATTAATTCAAAGGGATTTTCAACAAAGTGTCTTATTTTCTACTCAACTTCTCTTCTATTAAGTTGCTTCGAGTGTCCAGTCGGAGATCTCCACCCTGTTTCTTCCCCACTCCAGTAGTCCCCGGTCCCCCACTGCCCTAAAAAGGAGACTCCAACATCAGATACCAAGGTTACAGCTCTGTCATGCCCTCCAAGGTGATTAACAGGGATGATACCCAATGATGACTTTTTCTCCCACATTTGGGAGAATGTACATTCTAACAGAGACACTACAAAGTCACAAAGGAAAAATATTCTCTTGACAGTGAAAGACATTCTATTCAATTCCTTTTCCTATTACTTTTGTCCTTCTGTCCTTCCGTCTTGTGGGAAATGGAACAGCCCACATCATGATTTACCTAGGGCCAGTCTAATAAGCCCACACATGCTTTTACAGGCTAAAGAATGCAGCCACCTAGGGATGGGCAAAAACCCTACACAGCCTTCCTTCCCAGGGCTGTCTGGGGTCACTGGTGCCTGGCACCAGCCCTGGGACTGTGGAGCGCACGTCTCTGGGGTCCACACAGAATCACGCCTCGGAGGAGGACCTAGGCTGAGTGCCCGCAATAGAACCAGTCCTTTCCTGGGAGAGTCAGAGCATCCTTGAGACTGGGAGGGGCGTGTGGTGGGGGGAACTGGTGCTGCCCTGCCTTCTCAGGGACACTGGCCCGTCTGCCACATCATAGCACCCCCTCCCCCAGGACCCCCAGTGTGCCAGGTCTGGGCACTCGGGAGGAAAGGAGATAAAGCAGTGTGGACCCAACCACTTGTTCAGATCCCTCCTGTCTGCAATGCTCTAGTGAGACTGTCACCCACCCCAAGGGAGGGGGCTAGCAGAGTTTTGGTAAATCCTCCTAACATCACACAGGATAAAAGAATAGGTGAGGATGTGAATATGGATGTAGTCCTAAGTTTCAACATCCATAGTGAGAACCTTTAGGCAGGAGGAAGGGTGGGAACCGCTGAGACCCCCTGAGGTCTGCCCAGGAAGAAGTGGGCTGCAGCTGTAAAATGGGGGATTTCAGCTAGACTCGAAGGAGAACTCCTCAGTTGAGAACTGCTAAATATCTCTGGACTTTTGAGATATAGTTCTCCATTTGGAAATGTCACTGGAGGCCTGGGGTGGATTGAGGAAAGGTGAAGAAGGGCCAAGCAAGGTGGGATTTTGGGGGGTCCTGAGTAACCCGATATTTGGATTGACATCTTTTTCAGGGCATCGAAGACAATGTTTCAGGGTCTAGAGGAGTGAGGGACAGGGGGTGTTCTTCAGGCATGGGAACAAATCCTGACTTTGCCACCTAGCAGCCTGTGACTATAAAACAAGCATGATAGTGCCTGCTTTCGAGAGTCTGATAAAGATCAAATGATGTACCAGACATCACATTGCCTGGCCCAACGCAAGCCCTCAATAAATATTAACTGTTACTATTAACAAAGAAAACCCTGAAGCTTGGATCAGAAGTCCTCAGCGCTCTTGCTGGGTCTGTTTCTGCCCCACCCCTCCCCTGGTGACAAGTGCCAGGGCTGGTCCTGATCTTCAGGCTGCTGCCCTCTGGCTGCTCTGCAGGCTGAGACAAGGGCCAGGGCACTGAGCCACTACAGGGACGGGGCCAAGGAGCCCCCATTCCACCTCCAGCCCCCTGCAGGCCTCCAGACCACGGGCCCGGCAGTTCCAGTCCTGTGTGACTTAACCTCAGCTCCTCTGGAGCCCAGAGTCCTGACGGCCAGCCCCTCGAGGAAGGGAGTTCCCACTGCCGGCCCCCCTCAGCGAAGGTCTCCCCTCTGTCCCCAGTCTCTTCCCCAGTGTCCTTGACCTCGGTACTCACAGTCTCCTGGGTGCCCTGCGAGTCTTCGGCAGACCCTTTTCTGCCTGGTCCCCAGCCCCCACCCCAGAGAGGCTGCCTGAGCTGCAGCAGGAAGTTTGGGCTCCCAGCCCGTCTCTGGGGAAGCGGCCTTTGGTTCTCGTCTGAGACGGGCCTCCATGCCCAAACATGGTCAGGTCTGAGCACACAGCCCCAGGACACAAGCTTGAGAGGGCAGGTACCCAGCCCAGGGGCTGGCAGCTATTACCCAGGCCCCTGCCCTGCGATTCCCAGAATCTACTGGGCAACAGGCTTCAAACCACAGACATCAAATCTGAGCAGCCAGGAAAGACCATCTCGGTATATTTGGAGACATTTCTTCTTCACTTAATCTCTCTGGGTTGGCAGAGAAGTCTGGGATGGGAAATGAGTTTCTTTTTGCCGACAGAGGGGAGGGAGGAGGAGTGGAAGCTCTAAGGGGTGGGGCTCATCAGCAGCTGGAGGGGCTGGCATTTCCAACTCGCCCAGCAGCCAAAACCCTCAGCCTTTGACAACTGTGTACTGTGTGACCCCGGGCAGGTCACGATGCCTCTCTGAGCCTCTTGGGATTTTTAAACCTTACTTTGTACAGAGTAGTGATGAGAGTTAGAAATAGTGGAGGATTGGGGCAGGAAAAGAGAAACTCACCTTTTAAAGACCAACCAAGGAGAAGCTGGGAGCAGTGAGAATTTCACAGCTGTTTCCAGCCGGCCAGGTCTAAGAAGAGCCTGATTGGCCCGGTGGCCTCCCAGTGGTCAAACTGTACAGTTTGGGCACATGGGCAGAGATTTGCTCCCATCAATAGAAGAGACAAGTGAGCAATAACATTTGAAGGTAAAAAGATACTTCCGTCTACGCTTTCATCCTTAAAGTGGTTGTTGGAAGGATTAAAAAGCAGCGACAAAAATAAACACGAGCATAGGGCCTCCCCTAAGTATCAGACATGATCCTAGCATCTCTGCCCCTCACTTTACTCAATGGTCAGTTGGAGAAACTGAATCTGAAGCTCAGAGGCCTAACATTACTCATCTACAGTGAGCCTGCTCTAAGTGCGGGCTGCGTGTATGCATGCATGCGTGTGCGTGTGCAGTTGTATCTGACTCTTTGCAACTCCATGGACTGTAGCCCACCAGGCTCCTCTGTTCATGGAATTCTCCAGGCAAGAATACTGGAGTGGGTTGCCATTTCCTATTCCAGGGGATCTACCCAACCCAGGGTTAGAACCCGGTCTCTTGCATTGCCAGGCAGATTCTTCACCACTGAACCACCTGGGGAGTCCTAAATGCAGGAGCCAGATTCAAAGCTGGTCCTTCCAGATTACAGAGCCAGGGCTCTCTCTACTGAGCCTGGTGCGGCTCTAAGACCTAAAAGCTCACCTCTGTTACAGACACCCGCCGCTTGATATTCTAGAGGTCACATGAGTGCCCCCAGCTCCTGGGGAGGTGGGCACAGCTCAGCCCTGCCACCTGAAAGAGTTCTAGCCCCTCCTCACTTCTGCCTCTGTTGCTATGAGACAACCAGCCCATCGGGCCATAAAACGAGAGCAGTGCTCAGGCCCCTAAACTCTCCCCAGCGGTGAGCTCCCTTCCCCAACCCCTTTTCCTAATTGAATCCTATTAACAGGAGAGTAAATCGTCTGTTTAATGGGCATCATAGCCAAGGGGGTGTCTAAAGGCCTCAGACCTTGCAGATGCAGCATTGACAATGAAGGACATCGCCCAGAATGAATCCCCAGAGGGGTGATTTTCCAAGATGGTCCTGGCCCACGCAGGAGCCAGAAGATTCCTACCCGCGACCTAGTGCAAAAATGCTGGTCCTTCTTTTTCCTCTGGGAGAGAGACCCTCAGTACAACAGACAGCCTTTTAAAAGTACAGCTAACGGGCTACATGCTTGTAACTGACTAAAGGTATAAGAGGTATTAAGAGTTACACATTTGGACTTTAAACAAATACTAGCCTTCTTCCCAAGGTACTCTCCCCTTGGAAGATGGGAACAGACAGGGGCTGGTATATCCTTCTGCTGCATCGAAGCAAACTCTTGCCAAACTGCTTCAACATGCCTCCCTCTTGAGGGTGTGTGGGTGGAAACCCTGCTCCCTGGCTGGCTGTGGGGTTTGTGTGGGGCAGATGATTGTAGGTGGAAGGAAGGAAATAGTGATGCTACAGTGATAAAGACTGGTGCTCTGCGTTGGCACAGAAGGTTAGAGATCACAAAATTCCTTGCCCGACTTCAACCTTCCAACAACCCCGCAGGTTCACAGTCATATTCAGGTAGAGCTCGTCCTACCCTTTTTATAGAGGGGAGGGTGGTCATTGAGGTTCAGAGACTTTAAATATACTGCCCAAGGCAAGTACTTGGCCTCTCTGAGCCTCAGTTGGTCCATCTCTAGAATGGAGATATGTATAGCTAGTCCCTCAGTGTTTTTTGAGGAATAAGAGATCATCTAAGCTGCCTGACACACGACATGGCAGATTGCGTTTTCCTGGGATGGTGCACCAGTGTGCATCCCATCCCACGAGCTCTCCTCTGAGCATGACAGCAACACACCTCCATCAGGAGGGTGCTTCTTTGTCTGCCCCCCTTCAGCCTGGCAGAGGTTGTAACTGCCTTGCCAACAGAATGTGCTGGAGTGACACTGATTCCCAAGGTTAAGTGGTGAACAGTGGGGTGGCTTTCACTGGACACTCTCTTGACACTCTTCTTCTTGGTGAAGAAGCCAGCTGACAGCCCAACTCAGTTCTCAGCCAACGAACAGCACCTCCCAGACATGTGTGCGAAGGAGCCTGCAGATGACTCCAGCCCCCAGACTTCAAGTCCCCCAGTCCAGGCCTCAGACGTCACCCACCCATCCTGTACCCTCTATGAATTGCCCATCCACAAAATACATGGACATGTTAAATGGTTGCTTTAGGCCCCTATGTTTTGAGATTTGTTATGCAGCCATAATAACTGGGACATGTTGGAAGTGACTTAGGAAGGGAACTGTTATTGTTGCTGGTGATGGTGGTATTATAGAACCAGGCGTTAAAAAGCTTGAGATTGTTGTGTGACGTGTATGCGGAGATTTAGAAATCCTCTGTATACTCTTCTATCAAGTTAATCACTGTTGCACAAAAAGAACAGAAGGGCAGCAATGTAGGAGAGCATTTACATCTATCAAGCATCTACTATGTGCCAGGATAGATCCACATTCGTATGCAAATATACATACACAGATGCATATATATATATGCACAAACACACATGTGAATACACACATGCACATACATATTCACATTCAGGCAGTAATACTGGAGTGGGTAGTCTTTCCCTTCTCTAGGGGATTTTCCCAACCCAAGGATCAAACCCAGGTCCCCCACATTGCAGGCGGATTCTTTACCAGCTGAGCCACAAGGGAAGCCGAAGAATACTGGAGTGGGTAGCCTATCCCTTCTCCAGTGGATCTTCCTGACCCAGGAATTGAACAGGGGTCTCCTGCATTGCAGGCAGATTCTTTACCACCTGAGCTATCAGGGAATCACATATAAGCGTACACATACTTAATACACACATATGTGCATGCACACACATACTTAATATACACACATGCATAGGAACACATACACATGTGCACACAATATGCTTGTACATGTGTACACATATCACACACATGCATGCCCACATACACACATGCATAGGAACACATACACATGTGCATGCAATATGCTTCTACATGTGTACACATATCACACATGTGCATGCCCACATACACACATGCATAGGAGCACATACACATGTGCACACAATATGCTTGTACATGTGCACGCATATCACACGCATGCGTGCCCACATACACACACATACAAATTTGCAAGCACCCGCATGTGTGCTCTGTCATATCTGACTCTTTATGACTCCATGAACTGTAGCCCATCAGGCTCCTCTGTCCATGGGATTTTTCTAGGCAAGAATACTAGAGTGGGTGGCCATCTCCTCCTCCAGGGGATCTTCCTGACTCAGGGATCAAACCCAGGTATCCCACATTGCAGGTGGTTTCTTTACAGTCTGATCCACTTGGGAAGCCCCATGTGCAAACACATTCATGTACATATATACACATAAACATATGTGTGTATATATATATGCACATGTGCAGGGGCTTCCCTGGTGGCTCAGATGGCAAAGAATCCACCTGCAATGTAGGAGACCTAAGTTTGATCCCTGGGTCAGGAAGATCCCCTGCAGAAGGAAATGGCCACCCACTCCAGTATTCCTGCCTGAGAAATCCCATGGACAGAGGAGCCCGGCGGGTCACGAGAAGTCGGATACAACTGAGCGACTAGGATGCACGTGTGCATCTGTATGCTTACACATATGCACACATACACATATCCTATGCACATACATACACACACATGCACATACAAACACGTACATATAGACAGGCACGTGCACATGTGCATATACATTTACACATGTGTGCATATACATACACAAATACACACACACACACTTTCCTCTGGGCAATCCTCACAAGAGGCCTTCTCATCTCTCCTCAGCCCAGGGGCCCTCCCCGGCCCGTGATGTGATGGAGCCGGCTGTGTGCCTGGCTCCACAACGCGGCCTTGACCCCACACCCCCCAGGCTCCCTAGAGGAAGTTTCTTCATGACCTCTGCTTCAGAGGCTTTACAAACCCCTTCTCCTGCATCTGGAGCCCTTTCTGGATTGTGCATCCGCTCACTTATTTAAACACTTTTGAAATAATATCTATTCTCTGCCGCCACTTGGAACAATAAGTCCCATAAATCAAACTGGCAACCCGTGTCCTGAGCCCCTGCCCAGGCTGTGTCGCTGGCTGAGAGCTACGGAGGAGGGTGTGAGTGACTCAGCCCTGGCTAAGCCTCTCGCTCACAAATATTTGAGGACCTGCTGTGCAGAGGTTCTGAATCTGTCACTGTGCTGAGGTGGGTCAGACTGAGCCCCTACCGGTAGGGGAGCAAGGCGGAGGGGTGGTTAGCGCTGAGAAAAATCACCACAGAAAATTAAAAATGGTATATTTTAAGGGAGAGAGAATAATGAGGAGCAGAAGAAATCACAACAAAAGATTCTTCTGTGGAGTTGAGAAGACAAAGTACAAACACAGGACGATTAAGTGCCAGAATTCAAATCGATTGACAAGGCGAGTCCCGAGCGGAACAGGACGAGTGAGGGAAGATACACCGCGCTCCTTTTTCCTCCGACTCTTCCGGCCACGTTTCCCCCTCGCCTCACTGTTCTTATTCAGCGACAAGGTGTTCTAGCCTGCTGCATCCTCAGCATCACTGTGAGCAGTTTGCGAGGCTCTGTGAAACAAGGAGGAGCTTGCATGAAGCGCCCTGCCGTCCGCCTGACAGTAAGACGGGGCGGGGGTATGCCTGTTTCTTTCTGCAAAGTCACCTAAGCTCACCATGAACAGGATGGACCGCAGAGGGGCAGGAGGAAGATAAGGCACGGAGGTAACCCTGCCACACCACTCGCCGCTCGAGGGAACTGCTGGTGCGAGGAGGCTGCGTGCCTCCTTTCAGACAGAGAAGGGCGCAGGCGCTCTCCCTCTGGGGGGCACGCCCCTCCGCCCCACTTCCCTTCCGAGGCCCCAGTCCGCTGTCCTCACCCGCCCGCCGGGCCCTCTGCCATGCCCCTCACCTCTGCCGCCAGGTCAGCGCTGATTCAGCACCGGCAGAGCGCTGCCTGCACCTCCTCCACAGCGCTTCCTGTCTCTGAGCTTCGCGTTTATTCATGTGCCTTCTCCTGTGACAGGCCTCCCCATGAGGATGTAAGCTTTCTGAGATCACTGTCACATCTCCAACACTCAAATAAATAGAGAATCTTGGGGTTTTTCTGTTGTTTATTTGGCTTAAAAATGACCTTACTTTAAAAAGTTGGTTTTACCATCTCAGCCATTTGTTAGTGTATAGCTCAGTAGAGTTACTATATTCTTATGGCCATGCAACAGACCTCTGTAACTTTTTCATCTTGGAAAATTGAGACGTTGTTGTTGTTCAGTTGCTCAGTTGGGTCCGACTCTGCAACCCCGTGGACTACAGCACACCAGGCTTCCCTGTCCTTCCCCATCTCCCGGAATTTGCTCAAACTCACGTCCACTGAGTCAGGGATGCCATCCAACCATCTCACCCTCTCCCCCCTCTTCTCCTCCTGTCCTCAGCCTTTCCCAGCATCAGGGTCTTTTCCAGTGAGTTGACTCCTTGCATCAATTGAAATGTGATACCCACTAAACAACCCCCACCTTCTGGCTCCCCCAGGTCAGGGCAACCACCATTCTACTTTTTGTTTCTATGAGTGTGACTCCTTTAGATAGTTCATCTAAACAGAATCACATAGTAATTGTCCTTTTGTGTCTGGCTTATTTCATTTAGCATAATGTCCTCAAGGTTCTTTTATATTGTAGCATCGATGAGAAAAAAAAAAAAAAAAGCTTGCTTTTTACTATGGAAAAATATTATAATCATTTTATCATACCATAAGACTTTTTTAAAAAGGTTGTAGTATTCCATTAAATGAGTAAACCATAATATATTTAACCATGCCTTTGTTGGATGTTTAGAAATGGTGCCTGTTTGCCTATTTGATGGAACTCAGAGTCACCCTCTGCTGGTCTGCAGATGTATTTCACCTTGACCTTCACCCAAAGTGGCAACCTCATTTTTCCTAAACAGACAGGTACAGAGGAGGCTGGATCTATAAGGACACAGTTTAGGAATCAGAACTTGGGGAGAGAGAAGAGAGAGCCATAGAAGTGGAATATGGCAGCCGATTATGAGTTTCCTAGCCCTGCCTCAGCCTGATTCAAGACTGCGAGGGGGAGGGGAAGAGAGGAGAGAGAGAGGTAGGTGTAGGCAGATGGAGCTCTTTTTATGCCACAACTTGTGTGACTCAGGCTCTGGAGTCATAAGAACAGAGGGCTCGGAGTCACTCAGTGGCCCTGTGGAATGGGAATCTGCCTCGCTGACAGAGCTGGAGCAGAGGCAGGACCCGAGACTCCAGGTCCAGCCAGAGCCCCCGGCAGGGCCGGCCCTGCTGTGCTGAGCCTTTGTCCACCAGCTGTTAAACTACAGGAAGCTGGTCACCAGCCCTGCTGGAAGTCTACAAACACTGCAAGTCAGGGCTTTTGCTTCTTGGAGAGCTGGTTTCCCGGCACACCACTTCAGAGGAGGGTGGGGAATTCCAGGAGGCTTTAGGGACGAGGGAAACACAGGGAATAGTGCAGTCCTTGGGGGGTGGCCAAGGTGGGCTGGGGTGGGGGCAGGGGCAAGAGAAGGGGGCTGAGCCAGCCTCAGAAATAGAGTTCCCTTGAGAGGGGCTGCCTCCAACCTGAGACCCTTCAAGGGGCAGCTGGGGAATGAAGAGTTGACCTCACTGTCCAGAGACCAGTCTTCTGAGCTTCACAGCCCTGCTAGCTGAATCCAGTTGGTAGAGAAGATATGGCCCTTTGGTCAGCCTCCAGGGCAGAGAACAGTCTGGAGAAGAGTGGGAGTCGGTCTGGGGCTCACATAGGAGGATTCCAGTCAGTCTCCCTTAGGTGGCTTTTGGGCAGAAGAACACGCAGGTTGAAGCAGAGCGCTTAAGCACATGCAGACCCAATGAAAGCCCTAGAAATGCCTGTCTGAAAGCTGTGGGGGTGGGAACTCTGAACTGAAATTTCAGTATCTCACAGAGTGCTGCCCATTTGCACCCTTTGGTTGATGAGATCTCACTTAATATTCTTTGTGTATGATTTTTTCCCCCGCTTCCATTTCCCTAGGATAAAGACCAAGCCTCCAAGCAAAAATTCTAGAGCAAAGGGTTTCTACATTTTTAAAGATTTTGATATTTATAGTATTCTTTTTTCCAGAACATTCTTACCAATTGGTAAATGTGTATACATCAGCATGACTGATTGCATAGGTCTTCCCCAGTACTTGGCACTATTAAATTTAGAAATAGTTGCCTCTCGGCTAGGTAAAAAATCTTTAGTCCCAGTTTTAATTCGCTTTGCTTAAATGACCAGCAAGGTTGAACAGTTCTTTGCATGCTTATTGAAAATGAAAAGCTTATTTGTCCCAAATTTCCTTTTCTAAAGATTTAAAAGAAAAGAACCTATGAAAGCAATTAGCATAGCACCCAGCACGTAAGGAGCCCCTGTCACTTTTTGCAGTTCACACATTCCCCGTCACCGAGCGTACGCTCATGGCTTTTCTGCTGTGTGTGGGCAGGGGTGAACAGGGTGTCTGGACCCTTTTTTTCTGGCAAGATTCAGGGCCTCACTCTGCATCAGGTGTTCTCAGTGACACCTGTCAGGACGGAGTCCAAAGACTGAATGACATTCCTCACCCAGTCTTTCCTCCCTGGATGGTAGAGGTTTTGAGGCTGTAAACAGATTATTCCCACCTCTTTGCTGAGTCATAGACTGTCAGAGCCTCCAAGGGCCCTTAGAGACCATCTAAGTCATCAGCTTTCTGCGTGTGTAAGGTTTTCCATTTACAAACTAGTGGAGGCAAACTAGATTTTAGAGAATCTGATAAGTACAGAAAGATGAAAATAGAAGCAATCAAGGTCCTGCATCCTAGAAAAAAAATCACTGTTCAAACTATTGGTGTATTCTAGCCTATAGATAGATGCAAATGCTTCCAAAAAATAAATTTACAAATACACTGTATAACTTTAAATAAGTTCTGCTTGTTTTAAATAGAAACATTTTCCCTTTTATGTAATATTTTACAAAATGATGTTGCATGTGTATAATTGTTCATCATGCAGATGTGCCATAAAGTGTTTATTTTTTTATTAGGGGAAATTTAATTTCAATATTTTGTCGCTATTTGCTAATTCCCCAAAGATGATCTTTGAACTTTAATCTTTGCTTATTTCTCTGATTCTTCTGAAAGATTTCTAAAAGCAGGGATCAGGGTCAAAGAATATTGGGCTTTTAAAACCCTCTCTTTTTCTGGAAGCGTAGGATCCAATAAAATTCGAACTTCCCTTCTATTGCTATGATATATGGATTCAGAGAGGTGAAGTGACTTACCCAAAGCCACACAACTTTGATGGAGCAGAAATTGGAACTTCCTCTACAGACTCTGGTAAATATGAGAACCTAGCCTGGAGCCCATGCCTCCTGACTCCCAAGCCGTGAGCTCACCTTACTCCTTTCCCATACATTATTTCTCTACACATAAAGAGCTCTAAGACATGTCAGACTCCGAGCTGAGCACCTGAAATCTAATATCTCATTTGATCCTGACCCTACAGAGTAAATACTGTCATTACCCTCCTTTTATAGATGGGGACCCTGAGGCAGAGACAGTGTCTGAAACACGCGAAGACCTCCGTGTGGGAGGTCACAGCGCTGGTAATCTACAGAACCTCCTGGCTGAGCAGCATGGCCCGACAGAACTTCCTGTGATGACGCAAATGTTCTATAAAGCGCAGTCATCTGATGCAGCTGAGTTGTGGAACCAAGTTTTTAAAATTTTATTTCATTGTAAAGAATTTAAATTTAAATAGCTACACCTGACTGATCCTGCCTTACTGGACAGACATTTCCAGAGCCGTAAGCTCCTGGCCTCCCCACTCAGTCTGCGTTACCTGTTTTGCTGCCTCACACTGATCCTACGAGAGGTCTCCTAAACTCCTCTGGACCTCAGCCTGGGGAGGGATTCAGAGTGGCCTTCCTGAAGGCCCAGTGATCACACCCCTCATGCCTGAGGCTGGTTTTTAGGCCGCCCCAAGCAGATGGTCCCAGGAGCTGCTTCCACAGGCATTTAAAAAGAGGCTGCAGAGAAAGGCTTTTCCACCTTTTTGGTTACACATTAATGAAAATGCCTGCTCCCAGATCTGCATTTACTCTCAGTACAAATACTGTTACAAGCTAGAAACTTCTCCTAGAATTAACAGTACAGATATGAACTCTGCCTGCTCTCAGAGGACACAAGCTTTCAGAAGACCCTGTCTCTAAGGAGGGAACTGTGGAGGCATTAAGGGCTGATTTTTTTCTTGTCACCATTTTCTGAGTGCTTCTTCATGCTGGGCCCTGTGCTAAGCCCTGGGCATACCTCACCATATCTGTTTCCTTGGGTTGTTATAACACATGACCACAAACTGGGTGGGTGGCTTAAAGCTGCAGAAATTTATTCTCTCACAGTTCTGGAGGCTAGAAATCCAAAATCAAAGGGTCAGCAGGGCCATATTCCCTAGGAACGAGGGAGGAAAGGAAGCAGCCGAGCTGAGTCCATCCTGAAAAAGAAGGAAACTCTATCATGCGCTTTCAGTGGGCTGTGGACTGCGTGCCCGGTAGCCATGGGGATAACATACCTACGGCAGAACTGGCCTCCCGGACTGATAAACACCAGATTTCATACCAAGATTTCCCGCCGCCAAAAAGAATGTAATACTCCCCTGTGTAGTCAGTCACCTCTGTAATCTTTAGGGCACCCACTGGTATAGGCCACAGTGTATAACCAGCTGACCCTTCCGATTATGAATCATGGCTGTAACCTGACTGTATCTCCCTTTAACACTTTCCAGGCTAGGTTTAAGGAATTTGGGGATGTGGGCTTGAACAGTACACTTTTTTTTCACAGAAGTTGGTCGGGGTCCCTAGCTAAGGAGGAAACTCTGCCTCGGACCCACCGGTGTAATAAACTGCACTCCACTGTCCACGCTGTCCTTCTGCGTGAGTTTGTTTGCTGGAGCGTTTGGCTATAACAGGAAGGCACCATGGAAGAATCTGTTCTTGGCACCTTCCAGCTGCCGAGGGCTCCAGGCTCTCCTCGGTTTATGGCGATCTCGCTCCAACCTCTGCCTCTACTTTCACATGAGCGTCTCCTCCTCTGTCTGTGCTTCTCCTCCCCTGTTTGACAAAGACAGTCATCAGGACGTCCCTGGTGGCCCAGTGGTTAAGAATCCGCCTTGCAATGCAGAGGACTTGGGTTGGAGAACTTAGATCTCACATGCTGTGAGGTAGCTAAGCCCCCGCACCACAACAGGGCTTAAGATCCAACGCAGCCAAATATATAATAAATAATTATTATTAAAAAAGCAAAGACAGTCATCAATGGCTTTAAGGCCCACACATGTAACAGGTAATCCAGGATGACCTCAAGATCCTTAATTACAACTACAAAGACCCTTTTACCTCATAAGGCCACACTCCTGGGATCCTAGGGTTTGGACATAGATATATCATTGCAGGGCAGGAGTGATATTCAAGCCAATACATTCATTTTATTTAATCTATTGAACAACCCTGAGACAGAGGTGAAGTAGCCAGGATAAATTAACTGCTGCAACAACCTCAAGATTTTAATGGCTTTTACCAATAACAGTACATTTTTTATCTTTGGAAAGTCCAACACGTGTGCTTCTGATTGTATGGCTTTTCTCTAGGGGTGTTGAAAAACAATGTAGGAGGCTGCAAATAAGAAAAGAGTTTATTTGAAGTCAAGAATTTCAATTCAGGAGACACAGATTCTGGTGAAACCAAGAGAATGTTCCAGAGAAGAGAAAGAGCCAGAGGTTCATAAAGACAAAAAAGACACAAGGTTTTTGAAAATGTCCTGGTGAGACTGTGATTGACTTCAAGGCAAGCCAGAACGTGACTTTAAGGAATCAGGAGTTAGTTCAGGGTATGAATCTGATAAGCAGATGGGCTTTCACAAGTTATTTTAGGGTAAGAGTTGGAAAAGTATCTTGAGTTTCTGGCAGATATTTTGGATGACTTCATTAGGATAATGAGTGGTCAAAGGTCAAATTCCATCCAGGCTAAGACGTATATAATCACATTTCCTGAATGGCCTCCTGGCTCCACTTTAAAGAGCTCTCCTAGCAATACGACTCCATTTTGATTTATCTTTCACAGGTGGTTGCTAGGGGAATCAGGTGCCTTAGGTCTCATTGCTCCACTGTCTTAAGGCCTTGAGGTCACCTATCTAGTTGATAGACTGCAGGGAGAGAGGGTACAGAGAGAATGTAAATAACTGAATACCTGATACTTAACCACCTTGACCTGGAAGTGACACAGAAGACTTACCCTCACGTGCTGTTGGTGGAGACCAGTCACATGCTCCCACCCCACTGCAAGGGAGCCTGGGAATTGTAGTCCTGGATGAGCAGCAGCTTCTCAGCATGGATATCACATTCTGATGGGTGGGAGATGGGAGAAAGGAATCAAACTTTGTTGGTCAGTGGACTGTGACTGCTGTAATATCATCCATTCAATTATTCCTCATTCATGTCATTCATTCATTCATTCATTTACTTTTCAGAAGAATTTGAAGCTCAGAATTATGTGATTTGACTAAAGTCACAGAGATTTGTCATAACTAAAATGTTTATTGAGGGTCAGCTGGATTAGGCGCCCCTCCTCCATAGGAGCCTGTTCTACCATTGAATCTATCACACTAGATGCTATTTATCTGTGTACATGCCAGAAGTAAGATTGATACCATTTGTCTATGTGAGCCTCCCCATTCTTTCCTCAACCCCGAAATAGTCAGTTCTGTGTCCTTGACTCTCAGATTCTCTTCTCTTCCTCCCACCATTCCTCCAGAGAATAGGGAGAGACAGCTGGCTTCAGAGAGGCGGGAGGCAGAGAGGTAACAAGAGCTAAGAGCTGGAAAGGGAAGAGGTAGCAGAAAGAGAAAATCACATGGGCCAGGTGTCTGAGAAAATTATGTTTGACATGTCAAGGATTTTGGAGCAACTTCAGTTAGGAGAAACTTAGGAAAAGCAAAAGTGTAGCTGTGAATTATGAATAGCATCCACATTTACATATGTAAAGGAAAGCAGTGATTTTCTTTTTAGTTTATTTAAATTCCTTTAGTTTGCTGGACTGCACCTCTTGACAGCAACTCATATGGAGAGGCTAGGCTATGGGTGGTGTTAGTTGCTCAGTTGTGTCTGACTCTTTGTGACACCATGAACTGTAGTCAGGCTCCTCTGTCCACAGAATTCTCCAGGCAAGAATACTGGAGTGTGGGCAGCATGACTATAGGTCTCTGTTAGCCCTGGACATCCCCTGTTGACTCTAGTTAGCTGCTTTCACTCCCCCAAATGTCCCAGTTTGAACAATAAATTATTGATCACCCTAAGTTTGGCTTTTGAGCGTGTAGGTCTCATCCACAAGGCTAAACACTCCCCTAGGCCACTGACTGTGGCTAGTTCATCTCTGAATGTCCACCCTAGCTTCAGCCCTGGAAAATAGTGGTGCCAAGAAATGAACGCAGGATCTGGGAAGGGCAGAGGTGGGGTTTGGGTCCAGGCCCTTACACTCCAAATAGCAGGCTTATCCTGATGTGCCAGCTCAATTTCTGGAGCTCTCCAAACAGAGGGAAACAATCCAAAGCAAGGGGGCAAGGCTGGGGCTGCCTGCATTGTATGGACTGTGAATGTATCAGGGATTCAGAGAGAGGAGATACGTATGGCTGTTGAAAAGAGAGACAGCAGTTCCCAAGCTTCTCACTTCAAAGCCCAGGAGGGAGAGGCTGAGGGGAGCTTGGGTGCAGCCCTCCAAAGCCCACCATCCTGGCCCTGCAGTGGGGGACACAATGCAAGTCTCCTCCACATCTGCTGAAGGTTGATGAAGTCGCAGGTCTAAACAGGAACTAGCGAGAGAGGTTTGAATTAGAATGCTCCAGAGAGGAAAATTCAGCTCCTATTTTCAGTTTTTAAAAAGTGCATTTGTTTTCGACCATAAATAGCTTAAGCATACTCTTGAAAATTTGGCGCAAGTAATTTTTTTTAAATCACCTGTAATCCCACCATTGTATAAATCCACTACTTTTGCATTTTGTAATCTTTCCCTCCAGGATTGTTTTTCCTTTGTAAATGGTTTTTCTGTACATAGACTGGTGTATCAGGTATTCGTTGCTGTGTAACAAACCACCTCCAAATTTAGAAAGAGCAGTGGTGTATGACTTGCTTGGTGGTTCTTCTGGTCTAGTCTGGGCTTGGCTAATGCTAACATTACTCATGTTACCTGATGTCAGTGCCCCCCTGGAAGGCCTCTCTATTGCCCACTTAGTTGGCTCTCCCCATAGTTGGCTGGCTATCAGCTGAGGTGACGGGGGTGACTGTGCCATGTATTTCTTAGTGGATTAAATGATTCTTTTCTCATGGTGCTGGTTCCAAGAGCAATGGGAAAAGCAGAAGCTGCAAATATTCTCAAGGCCCAGGGTGAGTGCTTGTGCTGTTTCATTTACTCCATATTCTATTAGTCCAAGCTCATCAAAGACCAGTCCAGATTCAAGGAGGAATTCCACGGACAGAGGAGCCTAGTGGGCAGCAGTCCAAGGGGTCTCGAAGAGTCAGACACAACTGAGCAACCATGTCTCCACTGCCTGCTGGGGCTGTGAGAGCCATAAGTCCTCTTGTGGCCTTTAGGGTCCTGCACGATCTGGCCCTAGTTCAGCTTTTCCCATGCTGCTCCCCACTTCCCACCAGGCCCCCCGACTCCCACTAAACTGAAGTGTTCTCAACTCCTCCAGTGCCCTGCTCATGATCCCAGCATCTAGGCTACTATTGCTAGTCATGCTCACCTCCTCCCATCCCTTCAAGCACTGACTTAAAAACCACCTCCTCTAGGAAGACTTCTACCACTTCTACCACTCCAGAAAGGAGGGGAACCCTCCTCCAGGCTCCCACAGAGCCCACATTTCCTCTTCCACAGCACCCCGGCCTGGGCTGCGTTGTCTCCATTATAGACTGTGACATGTGGAGTCTTGCTCCCTATCCTGTCGGATGCTGTAGAGAAAACCTGTTCTGAGAATATCCTATTCTGCCCCCATTATGATGGGGTGCCAGGTGGGACCCAGTCCTGGGGGCGGGACACAGCCCTTTAATGGGCTTCAGGACCCACCCCTTTCTGCCTTCTCTCTTCCACTCAGCCTCTCCTGCCCAGATTTTGAGACCCACTTCCAGGCTGCCTCCTCCCAGGTCTCTTTAGCTTCCCCCAGTCTGAAGTAGCTTTCTCCTCCAACCAATGATTCACAGAGACTTTTCTGAAGAGCAACAGTCCTGCACAAAATGGTTTCTTGGTCAGAAGTTTTGGGAAATGCTCTCTAATAACCTATTTCTTTGATTTCCACCTACTAGTGCTTTGGAAATGAGCACCTTGCCTTACAAATGTGAAAAATTTTCACATATCACATGTGAAAATTTTTATTCCCTGGGAAAGTTATTATGGAATAAATGGGGCATCTTACAACTGATGATACCTCGTAATGAAGGAAATGTGGTGTAGAGAGTGTCATGACAGTTAGGAGAGTAAAGTTCCTGACAAGTGCTGCAGCCAAGAAACAAATTAACAGCACTGGGTCCCAAGCTTCACAAATGGAAACTGACTCTTGAATATTTTTCAAAAGACATGGTAACACTCTAACAAACTACACTTCTATAAAATGCATTTTGGAAAGAATTCCCCCAAATACTTTTCATTTATGGAAATTTTAGGATTTACCTTGTGTTGTTTCTCTTATCATTTCACACTTGCTAATCTTGCCTTCTTGCCTAGATCACACACATTTTGTGGACAGGGCAAGCTTCATAGAAATCACTCATGAGAATAGTGATGACCCAAAATTACACTGTTACTCAGAATACTGCCTCATCCTCAGCAAGTAGTGAAGAGTGACCATCAGCTGGAGGGAGGTAGCCCTTCAAAGGCAAGGGCTTTGTTGAATATCACTTGTTGGGCTGCATAACTAACATAAGGCAAATTCCTTAATCATTCTGACCCTCAGTTTTCCCATCTGTAAACGGGAGGAATAACAGTGTCTAACTTCTAGGGTGGACTGGGGGAGAAAATGAAGGGAAAGCTCTTGCAACCACCCAAGAGATCAGAGCTCAGACGCTAGCTGCTGTCATCATTGGGTTGCTGTTGTCATCCTGGAATCCCCCAGTAGTCAGCATGGACGGTATTAACTGGGGGAGGAAATTGTTAGATGAAAGATGGTTACTGGATGACCAAGGAGATTAGAATTACTAGCCGGCAGACAGCTGCTTATGGAAGAGTCACCGGCTGGTGGGGCTTCCGTGGAATAGGTGGCCGCTGCAGAGGGGCATGAGTCACTTGCTGTGAGCTCACTCATTACGCCTCCGGGCGTCTGCAGGGCTCAGCCAGACCCTCATCTGTAACCTGCTCTCGCCCAAAGCTGAAGGAATAAGCTCTTTGTCATGTAACACAATAGGATCAAGGGCGTGAGCAGAATTGTTTCATGCTCAAACTCCAAGAGTAGAGGAGGCCCTGGCAAAACCACATTTGTCCCCAGTGATGAGCCCCGGCCTGCCCTGTGGGCCCGTTAAGGAAACAGCAGTAAAATTCCAAATGTTTTGGTTTGGTTTGCTGATTATTACTGGGGCCAAGGAAAGTTCGTATTTTCCCTCTTTTCAATTAGAGTATAACTGCTTCACAATATTGTGATCGTTTCTGCTGTACGACAGTGTGGGTCCGCCTTTGTGTACAAGCATCCCCTCTCCTGCCCCTCTAGGTCACCATGGGGCGCTGGGCTGAGCCGGCTGCACTGTGCAGCGGCTCCCACCAGCATGTTATCCTACACTTGGTGTATATATATCCTAGCCACACTCTCCGTTCGTCCCAGCCTCCCCTTCCCTCACTCTGCCCACAAGTCTGTGCCCTACATCTGCGCCTCTATTTCTGCCCTGCAAATAGGTCCTTCCGTACCAGAAATACTGCATTATCACTGCCCCCTAGCTTCTTGAAGAGTGCATCCACTGCCCTCACTGCTCTAGTCAGAAAGGCTCCATTGAGAAAGAGAAGCAGATGAAAGCTTTGCTCAACCTGTAGGTCTCTGTGTGAGAATTTTAAATAAAGATGAAGGTGATATGGGGAGAGTCTGGCTGCTCTGAAACGTTTCTCTCCCAGAAAATCTGGGCTCCAGAAGGCGAGCGAGCCGGGTCTCCCTAACAGTGCACCCTGCCCTGGGTGCACAGGTAAGGGTTGGCAGAGGGAGCCACAAGGGGTGGCTGGTGAGGCAAGTAGATTTTGAGGCATGAGCTACCCTCCCAGCCAAAACGGTAGAGGAGCAGAGTGGGGAGAGCCTGTGTTCTAGGCAGCCAGCAGTCACGACTCTGCTCATCTTTAGACTCAGCATTGTTACTGACACGCCCGGGCCGCCCAGGTCAGGTGAGAGGCAGGTCATACTCCCTAGTCCATCTGCTACTCAAGACCACGCCATTCCTTTTCCACCATGTCCTCTCCTGGAGCTGACATCTCAAACTGGACGGCATCGTTCAGTGGCGCCCTTGATAGGAAACAGGTTCCTAGCCCACACAAATCCATTTGGACACTCTCTGAGGACCTGCCTTAAGGGTCTTGAGACCCCAAAGGGTCGTCCTTAGGATTTAGAACCTGGGTTCCCAAGGCATACATGAATTTCCCTGACCCACTGTTCTTAGCAAACCTACAAGACTAAGCCAGTCTCCATCCCCTCAAAGCCCCACCCACTTGCTCTCAGCTCCCGGATAAAGGAGCCCCGGGACTGAGCTGGGCAGGGCGGAGACGTGCTGCTGTTACGCACACAGACGCCAGACCCACCTCAGCCACCAGGGGGCAGAGGTGGGTGGGTTATGCCCTGAGCAAGGCATAACCCAGCCTGGAGGGCAAGGGGGCGGAACTTAGTCCTCCTGTCACCAAGCTGTGGTCACTGGGCCCCTACCCAGAGAACAGTAGGTCTTATTACATCATTTCTAGAAAGACCCACATGTGCCAGACATGGCCGTCTGCTGCCAAGAGCTAGGTTATTTGGCTGAGCTTCATTTCCTCACTGTGCCTCAATATCTTCATCTGAAACATGGAAAAAAAAAACATACTTCTCAGAGGAAAGCAGGTTGTTGGGACGGTTCGAGCGGTGGATACCTGCGGAGCATTTGGAACAGTGTCTAACGCATAGGAAAAGTTCAAAGACATGTGGTAAGTATCAAAGGATTAGCCAGGGTACCTGACCAGCATTTTTGAAAGACAGTTTTGCTGATGACCAAGACTCCATGGTATTATCTAATTCTACATTTTTTGGTCTAAGTTCCATGTACCTATCAGAAATCCAGAAAGACCACAAGCAGGTCCATGAGCCCTGCCTGCCAGCCTGCCCCACGGAGGTCCCCTAGTCCTTCACATGGGGAACTGCCAACAGCACGGGTGCACCTGTCCTTACTACACCCTGAGACAGAAAAGGGAATCTGGCTTTTTTTTTTTTTTTTTAAAGCTCGTCTTCTGTTTTGGACCAATGAAAAGAGAGGGACTTTAATAGCCCTGTGGAAAGGGAACTGACGTTTCCCCAGGCTGCTCTCTCAGCCCAGAGGTCAGGCGGGATTAATAAGGATGCTATAAATGCAAACAGTAGCCCATATCTCTGTGGGCAAAGTGTTCTGATTTGAGCGGAAGGGAGAAAAATTAAAATGGGAAAATATATGTTGTTCAAATGAAAATAGAAAGGAAGAACTTAATGGAATCTAAAGTAGTCTGAGAAATTCCATCAGCAGGATATTGAGGTTGGCTCAACACAGCTCCACAATGGTGGCTTGTGGCTGGTGAACTGGAGCCCCAAACGCAATCATGTTCAGCTTCCCAGCTGGCCTCATTTCTCTTCCTGAAGTCCCGTCCATGGGCTTTAGTGCTGCTGTTTGGGGATGACAGATAATTGTATTTATCAGGCTTTCTCTCAAGGCAAATGTATACAGTCACCCACCCAAAAAATGTGTATATATATATTGGCCGCACCACTCGGCATGTGGCTCTTAGTTCCCAGACCAGGGATCGTGGACCCTGTGTTTGGAGTCTTAACCACTGGACTGCCAGGAAAGTCTCCAACAAGTGTTAATGAAGCATCTTCTCTGTCCCTGACCCCAACAGGCGTCAGTGGTTCAGGGGAGCAAAGCCGGCTCTGAGCCACCCTTGGGGAGCACGCAGACCCACCGTGTGGCCAGTGAAAGAATGAGGCTGATTTCCTGTGTTCCCCATGGGTGCTGGAGCTGGAGCTCTTGGCAGCATTTGCTCACTTCTCCTCCTAGCATCGCCCTCCACCCCTGCCAGGAGGCATGAGATTACGATACATATTTTACAGATGAGGAAGCTGAGGTGCAAAGAAGTACAGGAACCACCACACAGCCAGTATGTGGTAGAGCCAGGGTTAGAACCCAGGGCTGTTGTGACTTTGAAGACTAAGTTCTCGCCCATGTTGCAGACAGCTGTTCTGATGGAAGAGGGCAAAGGAGCAATGTGTGTGTGTGTGTCTGTCTCTGTGTCTGTGTATCTATGTACACATGTGCTTGTGTGTGTGGCAATGGCTCTAAGTCTATCTTAAATAAGGACTTCTGGAAGACTTCCTGGAGGAGGTGATGTCTAGTGTAGTCCTAAAGGAAAGGGCTTGAGAGCCAGGCTGGGGGATTTTATCAAGTGTTTTTTGATCGGAGGTGAGGCATGATCATATCCTCAACAAACAGATATTTAACTAGCAAACATTATGTGCCAGATAATCTATTAGGCAGAGAGAATTGCAAAGATCTAATATAAGATGTAGTCCCTGCCTTCTCCTAGCTTCAGTCTAGCTCAAAAGATGA
This sequence comes from Dama dama, assembly GCF_033118175.1. Lineage (NCBI taxonomy): Eukaryota > Metazoa > Chordata > Mammalia > Artiodactyla > Cervidae > Dama > Dama dama. The sequence continues at coordinate 10,939,351 of NC_083705.1, forward strand.
GACACGGAAATATTTAAAAAAAGAATTAGTGATAGTGTTGATAAATTCATGCCAAGTATCAAGCAGAGACCAGGTGCTATGGGAGGTAAGAGTGGGGAGCGAACTACATTCTGGGCTGATTAAGGAGACTCTGCATGAAGGTGGACAGGAAAGACACCTGGGACCCAGAAAGAGCTGGGACCCAGGTTTTTCCATTTCGGGATCCCCAGTGTTTAGCAGACAGCCTGCCTCTAGCAAGTGCTGGTGTGCGCTTGTTGAATGAGTCAAGGTTGTGTCCAGTGAAAATAAAGGAGACGTCTGGGCGGTAAGATGTGAATGAGTGTCCAGGTCTCTTAGGGGTGGCGGTCACTGAGCCTCTAGCCACCCGCATCGTGCAGTTCAGTTAACCGGTGACCCCACCCATCAGTTTTCAGCTTTTTAGGTTTCCCAGAGCCAGACACTCGTGCTGTGCCCTGAAAAGTGAGCAGGTGCTGTGCTGGGGCACAGCAGGAGGAAAGGTGGGGTTTGATGGAGGAAGTCTGCAGGCTCAGAGGGAGGAAGCGAGGCTTTGCTGTGAGCAAGCAGGAGCCCCCAAGGTCTCCGAGCATTCAAGTAGTGGAAGGTAAAGAGAAAATCGGGGAAGATTCATCTGGCTTAAGCAAAACACGCTGAGTGGGAGAAAGGAAAGAGGAAAATGCTGTGAGAGAGGGCTTCAGGAAGTGACTCTTACCATTTAATATGTGCAGACCCTTTGATCCAGAAATTTTATTTCCGGACATTTGGACATTCGTCCCAAAACAACTTCCGGAGGACCTTGCCGTGGAGGATAGACCACACTGGCAAACAGCTCCCTCTCTAGGGGTGCAGTGGGCAAGCCGGCCACCACAAGGGATCCTTGCTTTTTCTCTTCCTCTCTAGCCTCTGGGCCGCACACCAGCTGTTCAGTCTGCCTGAAATACTTTTCCTCACCCAGGGACGTAACTCCCTCCTTCCCATCTCTGCCCAAATGCCCCCTTCTCAGTGACACGTCCCTGACTGCCCTATTCTATCTTCCTCAAACCCCTATTACCTGCCGCTTTATTTTCCTCCCGTCACATATAACCATCTGACATACTCTGTATTTTGCTTATTTCTCAGTTGATACCACCCCCTACTCATGTGCCCACTGGCATATAAGATGGACCGAGTGGATTGGTGTTTTGCCCACTGCCCTCCCCCAGTGCAGAGCAGTACCTGGCACAGAGTAGTGAGTGTGTAGGGTTAGTCGCTCAGCCATGTACACAGGGTAAGTGTTCAATAAAGGCTTGTGAATGAGTGATGGATGAGCGGATGTGTGAGTGTGCAGCTTGCACAGGAGTGCAACTTGGGCACCTGGCCACATGCCGGACTGCAGGGTCACAGAACAGGGAGGCTGGCCTGGGTGCCTCAAGGCCCTGCTGGGTGGGGGCCGGGAGGCAGAGCTGCAGTCGTCGTTGCTCAGTCACTAAGTCGTGTCCAACTCTTTTGCAATCCCATGAACGGTAGCCCGCCAGGCTCCACTGTCCATGGGATTTTCCAGGCAAGAATACTGGACTCAATTGCCATTTCCTTCTCCAGGGGATCTTCCCCACCCAAGGATCAGACCCACCGCGTTTACCACTGAGCCGCCAGGGAAGCCCTAGAGCTGCCATGGACACTTCCAGTTAATCAGGCCTGACTTGGGCACACAGTGGGGTCATTTCCTGTCATAATGAACCTTTCTAAACATAGCCACACGCAATTAAGATGTCACAGTGCTTACATTGCAGCGGTGTTGTGCGAGAACAATTGCAGCTCTGCCTCCTGACCTCCAACCAGTGGGGCCTGAGGCACCCAGGCCAGTCTCCCCATGCTTGACCCTGCAGTCCAGCAAGTGGCCAGAACACAGCAGGAGGCTTCCTGGCCTTAAGTCAGAAGATATCCCAAATATCTGCCCATGTCTCTCTTGGGCAAAGCCCTTCACTTCTCTGAGCCTCAGTCTTCTCATCTGTGAAGGGGGAATAATACTGAGAGGGTAACAGGCAGGGAGGCCAGGGGTCTCCAAACGGAGGGGATAGTCTGCAAGTGTCAGACATTTTTTAATCTCTCTCTTAAGCAGCAGGAGGAAACAAAATAGTATTACATTTTTTCCCCTCCTCTATACAAATTTAAAAAGAGGTTTCTCTTAAAATTCTGTGTTGCCTTCATGACACCTAGTTCCACCTGAAAGTAACTTTTCTCAAACCTTGAGCTAACCAATGCATTTTTCTGATGGAAATGTTTGTCTTGAGCTATGTTACTGTGCTATGTATTTACCCCACTCTGTCCTCAGAACCAACTTGACAAACCAGTATGTTACACTCATATATTGTTCTCCTAATCTATATTAATGAAACTATATACTAGTATGGAAATCTGCCTTTCTTCAAGATTCATATTAATCGTTTTATGGTTTTATGGCCCGGGAAGACTCACATGGTGCCAAGGTTATCTCAAAATGCATCTTGTGGGTGAGGGGCCTGGTGCCATTCTCTGAGTTTTGAGAAATTTCCTTTCTTTAATTAGCAGACTGCTAGTAGCTATATAGTGAAAGTGAAGTCGCTCAGTCATGTCCAACTCTTTGCGACCCATGGACTGTAGGCTACCAGGCTCCTCCGTCCATGGAATTCTCCAGGCAAGAATACTGGAGTGGGTTGCCTGGGATTCTCCAGGCAAGAATACTGGAGTGGGTTGCTATTTCCTTCTCCAGGGGATCTTCCCGACCCAGGGATTGAACCCGGGTCTCCCACATTGCAGGCAGACGCTTTAACCTCTGAGCCACCAGGGAAGCCCCCAGTAGCTATATAACATCCAGCTAAAGACTAGCGGGGGTATTGTTTCTGCCCCCTTCTGATGTCTATGTCAGAAGCTTTCTCTATCCCCTTATACTTTAATAAAACTTCATTACATTTCATTAGGTCCCATTTGTTTAGTTTTGCTTTTATTTCCAATATTCTGGGAGGTGGGTCATAGAGGATCTTGCTGTGATTTATGTCGGAGAGTGTTTTGCCTATGTTCTCCTCTAGGAGTTTTATAGTTTCTGGTCTTACATTTAGATCTTTAATCCATTTTGAGTTTATTTTTGTGTATGGTGTTAGAAAGTGTTCTAGTTTCATTCTTTTACAAGTGGTTGACCAGTTTTCCCAGCACCACTTGTTAAAGAGGTTGTCTTTTTTCCATTGTATATCCTTGCCTCCTTTGTCAAAGATAAGGTGTCCATAGGTTCGTGGATTTATCTCTGGGCTTTCTATTCTGTTCCATTGATCTATATTTCTGTCTTTGTGCCAGTACCATACTGTCTTGATGACTGTGGCTTTGTAGTAGAGTCTGAAGTCAGGCAGGTTGATTCCTCCAGTTCCATTCTTCTTTCTCAAGATTACTTTGGCTATTCGAGGTTTTTTGTATTTCCATACAAATTGTGAAATTCTTTGGTCTAGTTCTGTGAAAAATACCATTGGTAGCTTGATAGGGATTGCATTGAATCTATAGACTGCTTTGGGTTTGCATTACAAAGGAAACTATAAGTAAGGTGAAAAGACAGCCCTCAGATTGGGAGAAAATAATAGCAAATGAAGAAACAGACAAAGGATTAATCTCAAAAATATACAAGCAACTCCTGCAGCTCAATTCCAGAAAAATAAATGACCCAATCAAAAAATGGGGCAAAGAATTAAACAGACATTTCTCCAAAGAAGACATACAGATGGCTAACAAACACATGAAAAGATGCTCAACATCACTCATTATTAGAGAAATGCAAATCAAAACCACAATGAGGTACCATTACACGCCAGTCAGGATGGCTGCTATCCAAAAGTCTACAAGCAATAAATGCTGGAGAGGGTGTGGAGAAAAGGGAACCCTCTTACACTGTTGGTGGGAATGCAAACTAGTCCAGCCGCTATGGAAAACAGTGTGGAGATTTCTTAAAAAACTGGAAATAGAACTGCCATATGACCCAGCAATCCCACTTCTGGGCATACACACTGAGGAAACCAGATCTGAAAGAGACACGTGCACCCCAATGTTCATCGCAGCACTGTTTATAATAGCCAGGACATGGAAACAACCTAGATGCCCATCAGCAGATGAATGGATAAGGAAGCTGTGGTACATATACACCATGGAATATTACTCAGCCATTAAAAAGAATTCATTTGAACCAGTCCTAATGAGATGGATGAAGCTGGAGCCCCTTATACAGAGTGAAGTAAGCCAGAAAGATAAAGAACATTACAGCATACTGACACATGTATATGGAATTCAGAAAGGTGATAACGATAACCCTATATGCAGAACAGAAAAAGAGACACAGAAATACAGAACAGACTTTTGAACTCTGTGGGAGAATGTGAGGGTGGGATATTTCAAAAGAACAGCATGTATACTATCTATGGTGAGGCAGATCACCAGCCCAGGTGGGATGCATGGGACAGGTGCTCCGGCCTGGTGCACTGGGAAGACCCGGGGGAATCGGGTGGAGAGGGAGGTGGGAGGGGGGATCGGGATTGGGAATACATGTAAATCCATGGCTGATTCATATCGATGTATGACAAAACCCACTGGAAAAGAAAAAATAATAATAATAAAAATAAATAAAAAAATTAAAAAAAAAAAAAAAAAACTTCATTACACTAAAGCTCTGAGCGACCAAGCCTCGTCTCTGGCCCTGGATTGAATTCTTCTCCTCCACAGGCCAAGAATCCCGGTGTCTTTTGTGATTCAGCAACAACATTTCAATACTAGGAGCTATGTCACAGGGTGTTGTGAAGATGAAGGACTAAACGGAAATGAGATATAGATTTGAGAACATCACACAAATATACCCAGACAGAATGTGATTATTATATGAATGAGGCCAGGTTGTACCATAATTAGTTTATGAGTAAGGGCATGTCTGATACCTGTAAGGATGAGGGGAGAGTAGTATGTGGAACAGACAGAGGGGATGCTTCTTGGACTTTAAGTTTTAACCTCAGTCCACAATGACCAATGCGAGTGGTCTTTCTATAACTTTATTTTCTTTGTCTTCAGGTTCTGAATGCAAACGCTGATCAGAACTGTTTCAGAATTTCCTGGTGGACTAAAACCATCTCAATGTTTTGTTTTCACTTATTTTGTTTTGTGTTTATGTCTGGGAAACCCTCAGAAAGAGAAGGAAGGAGATGGGCCCAGGTGTTAACCAACAGAGTTCTTGACCGCCTTAAAGTCAACAGAAACTGACTAGAGGCCAGACAAGAAATTCAACAGGTTTTTGCTTACTCACTCCGTGAGGCAGGGGGAGCTTGTTTCTTATATGGGGAGAGGGGAGGGGGCTGTCCAGAGGGCTGGCAAGAGAGGTGGCTTAGGTGTTTTGACCACCCCTTAGGTAGTGTTGAGTACACTGCTTTTGCTCCTCTTTGGAAGTGGCTTGGGTTTTTTGGTCTCTTTCTGTCTTTTGTCCAGAATCTGCCTTAACTGTGCATGCATGCAGTTATTTTTAGCTCCATATAGTTTCTTTGTATTTTGTTGCTCAAGGAGAGGTGTGTCCAGATGCAAGCCCTGTGGAGAAGGGTCCCAGGCCTGTCTCACAGGAACTATGCCCCTTCAAAGAAAGTAACTTATTTAAAGCACAAAGAGGGTGACAGTTTGAGGTGGTCAAAGGATGGGGAAGGGGCAGGGCCGTGGTCAGCAGAAGGGAGCTTCTAGCCCTCTTTGGTGCCTTTGGGCCACGAGAACCATACTGTGCGGGAGCTTGGAACTGGTCCTGGAAAGGGTGGGAGACTGGGAGTGGGGAGTCTCCGTGCCCTTCAGGGTCTAATGTTGCACGCTCAGGTGTCTCTGGCTCTATAGCCCCTTGGACTGCTGCCTGCCAGGTTCCTCTGTCCATGGAATTCTCCAGGCAAGAATACTAGAGACGGTTGCCATTTCCTCCTCCAGGGGATCTCCCTGACCCATGGACTGAACCTGAGTCTCTTGCAACTCCTGCCTTGGCAGGCAGATTCCTTACCATTAGCACCATCTGAGAAGCACTCTGTGTTACTCCTAGAGCCCACTCACCCCTCAGGTCTGGTCTGCCTTCCGCTCCAGGGCTCCTTGTCCTGCCCACGTTGGCCTTGCCCAGCTCTTTGAATGTGACTTGTAAATAAAAATACGTAAAAATGGTCTGGCTGTGCCCCGGGGCTCCTTGACCCAGCCTGACCCTGGGACCTGCCCTCACCCAAAGGAGTCAAAAGCCAACTGACTGAGAGCCAATTGCCTCTCTCTCCTGTGAGAAAATCAATAGACCATAGCCATTTATGCATCCCGAATGTACTCCTAATCTTGTCTAAAATATCCTCAACTCTTCCTGAACTGAGGTTTTATAAAAACAGTTGCACAAGTTGAAAATGGGGAATAAACGGTCTAATGCAAAAGAGAGCCAGAAAGCAAAAAAGTTTCATCCTCATGGTAACTAAGACTGGCTCACTCAAATTGCCTAGAGCTCTGCATTGGGAAGAACTGTGAGGCTGGGTCCAGAATTCTGTACATCCAATCAAGATTGCTGATATCGATTAGCAATGCCTGCCCCAGGCAAGGGTGGGGGAACTGAGGTATATATGTCACAAATAACAGACCCTTCTTACATCTCCCAATCTATTCTGAGACCTGCAGTCAATGACAGTTTTTCCTCCATAACCCCATATTAAATATTAAATGTAAATGCTGATTATTGGATGGATCCAAGTTTCAAACTTACAAATATAAAATGTGGGGCTTCCCATGGTTGTGGTCCCATGGCAGTCCCATGGTTAAGAATCCACCTGCTCATGCAGGGGACACAGGTTTGATCTCTGGTCTGGGAAGATTCCACATGCCTCGGGGCAACTAAGCCTGTGTGCCACAAGCAACTACTGAACCCACATACCCTAGAACCTGTGCTCAGCACAAGAGAAACCACCACAATGGACAGCCAAGGCACCACAACAGAGGCCCAGCACAGCAACAAATAAAAAATAAATTTAAAGTAAAAACAATAGAATGTCAATAAAATGTGTGTATGTTTTTGAAGGAAAAAATATTATCCGCTATCCTTTCTGTACCAAAATTGGCTCAAGCATTTCAACCAGAAATTCGATGAGTATTCTTTGGAATATAGATGAATATTTTGAATCTATCCAGGTTTTCTCACTCTGGCTGCTTCTTGCTTCTGTGTACAGCAAAAAAGAGAAGAGATGGAAGTGGGGAGGAATTTCTCCCATGTGTAATGCCTGACACATAGTAGATGCTCAGCACACACCTGTAAAATCAATTTTGAATGATGAACTCATTCTGTGTGTTTTTCCATGATTCATAAGTGTGGTCACTTCAGCAGAATTTTGGTGTGATGTGTTATCTACTGTCCTAATTTTTTTTCTCTGTAAGTGGATATGTTGGCTATTAATTGGGATAACCTGTGTGGACACTGATTCATCATTTTTCTGAGTGAGGGGAGGGGCTGGATGGAGGAAGGATGGAGGGAATTATTCTACTTCTGCATTTGCTTGGTCACTTCCTGTGTCTCTCCCATATCTCACCTCAGATGCCCCTCGCCCTTGCATCCCTAATCTCACAGCCCAAGATTCCCAACCTTAGCTCTGTGATATTTGGGTCAAGATCCTTCCTTCTTGTGGGGGCCTATCCTGTGCTTTATGTGACATTTAGCATCTCACTCGTGCACACCTACTAGGTAGGTACCCATGGCAACAATACCAAATTGTGACAACCAAAAATACTCCCAGACATTGCCAAGTGATCCCTTTACTGTTCAGTCACTAAGTCGTGTCTGACTTTTCGCAACCTTGAGGACTACAGCACGCCAGGCTTTCCTATCCTTCACTATCTCCTGGGTTTGTTCAAACGCATGCCCATTGAGTCTGTGATGCCATCCAACCATCTCATCCTCTGTGGCCCCCTTCTCCTCCTGCCCTGAATCTTTCCCAGCATCTGGGGGACAAAATTTCCCAGATCAGAGACTATTGCTTTTGTCTCCTCAGGAACATGACTGGTTTCTTCTTTGTGAGCAGTTTCGGCGTTAATGTCACCTTCTCAGGGGGCCTCTGACCACGTGGTCCAACCCCAGCCTCAGGGCTCATTTCTCACCAGCAGCCTCATCTCTCTGCAGAACCCCGTCTGTCGCTGTAATTTCCTGGCACAGATGTTGTCTGTTTGCTCTCTGTCTGTCCCACGGGAATGTGGGCTCCACCAGGGGCCTGTTCTATTGCCCTTCTCCCCATCCCAGGCCCAGGAGTGCCTGACAGTGGGCTCTTGATAAAGTGTGGTGATGGATGAAGGCAAGCAGGAAGTGATCAGGGAAGACTGTCTTTGGAGGTGACATCTCTATGACATGAGGTTGCCAGACATGGGAAGTTTGAGGAGGAGAAGTCCAGGCAGAGGGAACAGACATGACAAAGCTTGTAGGCAGGAGTGGGTTTGGCATGGGGAAGGTTGATCGAAAGGAGAGGAAGAAGGGGGTAAGAGGAGAGGGGCCAAGAGCCAAAGAAGTCATTGAATAAAAGAATAAACAGACAGAAGTCATTCTCTCCTCTGGAATTAGTGGACATCATCCCAGACAAGAAGGGCTGTAGTTGCTTTGCTAGAACCTTCCTTTCTCTCCGGGTCTGCTCTCAGCCAATGGGGAGATGACTCAGGTGATCAGAGTGGGAGAGAGCATGAGGTCACCAGACAGGAGGTCACTTTCAGGGTGTCTGGCTCCACACACCGTCTCGTGTTCTGGCTTCTGGTGACAGTGCAGGCAGAAAGTCCTGAAACCTACCTTGTGTTTTATCCACACCCTACTGACGCCTTTGTCGTTAGTCCTTTCACGAATACACCCTCCTCAAGTCACTCAAATTTAGTGAAGCGTCTGTTTCCTGTTGAGAATCTGGCTGATGTTCTTACCTTATTTTACTCTTTCTCCCTTTCATCCATCCTGTGCTTGTGTGCGTGCTAAGTCACTTCAGTTGTGTCCAACTCTTTGGGACCCTAAGGACCGTAGCCCACCAGGCTCCTGTGTCCATGGGACTCTCCAGGCAAGAACAGTGGAGTGGGTTGCTGTGCCCTCCTCCAGGGGATCCTCCTGACCCAGGGATCAAGCCCGTGTGTCTTATGTCTCCTGCACTGGCAGGGAGATTCTTTACCACTAGCGCCACCCTTCCTTCATCCTGATTCCCCACAGTGAAATGGCTCCCAATTCCATCTCTCCAGCTTGACCTTGCCTCCTGAGATCTGCTCTTGCCCACCAGACATCTTCATCTGGACAACCAGGGAACTCAGAAAATTCATCCTGCCACACCACTTCTTAATCTGTTCTCAAACTAAGTTCTCTCTTCCTTTCCATGGGCAGCCTCCTTTTACTCTCCACCCACTGCAAACCTCAAAAGTATCTCTGTTTGCCTTCCTAACTTTTCTTTTTGACATCCTGAAGTCCAAAGCTTAGGAAACCAACTTCAGTCATTGTCTTTTCCAAATAACCCCTTCACACCAGCCCTCCAGCCCCCTCGTCCCTCCAGACCTCCCCATCGCCTTGCCTGCTGCCTCCTCTCACCTCCCATCTCAGTCTTTGACCTGTGTGTGACTTCTGACCAAAGGTATTTGAAATACAGCTCAGATCCCATCTACTCCCCTACTCAAAAACCAGTCCAGTGAGACCAAAACCAAACACCTCAACCTTCCATCCAGAGCCTTCAGCTAGATTTCTCTCACACACGTGCACACACCCTCATTAACAATCTTCCTTCCCATCAAACTGAACCACTGAGTCATTTTTTAAAAATTGTATGCAATATTTATTTTATATTCTACAGTAAAATTTACTTTTTGGCATTCGGTTCAATGAATTCTAGCACACATATTAATTTGTGTAACTATGCCCTGTCAGGATATAAAAGGATTCCATAACCCCAATAATGTCCCTCATGTAATTGCTTCACAGACACACCCTCTCCTCAGTCCAAACCTCTGGCAACTACTGAACTCTTCTCCATTACTATAGTTTCGTCTGTTCAATAATGTCATATAAAGGAAATGATATAGAATGCTTTGAAACTGGCTCTTTCACTCAGCATAAAGCCTTTGAGATTTATCCAAGTTGTTGCATGTATAAAGTGCATTCCTTTTTTATTTTGGAGTGGTACTCTATTGTATGGATGGACTGATCTTTGCTGAATCACTGAGTCTACATAAAAAGGCAAGCCTTTGCTCACACTGGATCCTCTGCTGGATCACTGCCCTGCACCTTCCTGGGTGTCCCTCAAACACTGTTCAACACCAGTTTGTCCACACACGGCCCTCAACCCTGGTTTTCTTTCCTACAAGGAACCAGTTCCTCCTCCCTCATCCCATAGTCCTTTGTATGTATGTCTCTCTTGGAAGAGATCATCTTTCAGTGGTCATTAGGATGAATGTCTTGATTGAGACTGTGTTCTCCTTGAGACAGGCAGCCGTTTTTATTTGTCTTCGTATCCCACGAGCTCAGCCAAAGGTCTTGGTCAGAGCCTGTTCAAAATCTGCATAGTTGCCAAATAAATGGGTCTTCCCATTCTACAGTGTAAATGGAAGGAAGGGAGATGTCATCAAGGCAAAAAGCAGAGGCAGTCCCCAGTGCCAACCTCTGCAAAGGTAAATCATGGCCAGTCCTCAGGACACAGAAGTCTTGGAGAGATGTGGAGGTTCCATAGCAGATGAGGAGCTAAGGACCAAGGCAGGGCCATGATGCTGTCACAGTGACCAGACAGGTAAAGGAACAAAGCTGGCTGGAGAAAGCAGTTAAATGACTTTAATTGCCAGCCCATTGCCGTCATCTGCATGGCCTCCCCAACTTACATGTTACCCTTGGGACAAGGAAGTAGATGGATTTGAACATAATTCTGAAATGACTGAATTTACCTGAAAGTGATTAACCTGAATTTTTTTCTTCAAGAAAAAGTTTGGCTCAGAGTCAGAAATTGCATGAAATTATGGTGGCTTAGCTGGTAAAGAATCTGCCTGCCACACGGGAGACCTGGGCTTGATTCCTGGGTTGGGAAGATGCCCTGAAGAACGAGACCCCAATAAAGTCCCTCATGTAATTGCTTCACAGACACACACTCTCCTCTAGCAACTACTGATCTGTTCTCTATCACTATAATTTTCTCCAGTTTTCTGGCCTGGAGAATTCCACAGACTATGGTCCATGGGGTTGCAAAGAGCCAGACACATCTGAGCAACTTTCACATCACTTAGAAAAGAAAGCGGTCATCTGGCATGTGTGAGTTACTTGATTCTTTTATATATAAAATTATGCATTTATACCATGTGAGGGAGCAATTACACATGACCTCTTTTAATTAGAGAGACCATATAATTTACTGCTTTAATTGGGACAATTCTGAAATAGAAGGGATGCTATTAATAACTGCATTGGGATGCAGGCCTGAGCAAACCGTGACTTCCGATTATACTTCAGCAAACCCTCTCAGCGTCCACATGAGTAAGTAACATTCATATGTCCATTTGCAAAGCTTAAATGCATCCAAATTTAACGAGGGAGCACCAGTTCAAGCCAAGTGGTCCTTTTCCAGAGTCCTTAGTTTGCCGAGGACCTCACGCTGGTTCTACCCAGCTAGCCCATTGCCCCTCTACTTTTTTCTCTCTTCTCTGGCAACAGAAATTTAATGAGACTACATATATCATCTTAAACTTTCTAGTAGCCACATTAAAAAGTAAACAGTAACAAGTGAAATGGTTTAACAGTATATTTTATTTAACCAAATATATCCCTAATTGTCTCATTCAACTGCAATCAATGAAAAACAGTTATTCATAAGATATATTACTTTTTGCCGTTAGGACTTCGAAATCAAAGGCATTACCCTTACAGCATATCTCAACCACAAGTAGCTGGTAGCTGCCACTTGGACGGAGCAGCTGGGTCTGAGGTTAGGTCAGGCGAGAGCAGGGCGCAGACACACTGCCATCTAGTGGACATATGGATCTCTCCTGGAAAATCACCTAGAACAGAACTGCAGGCATCCAGCGGAGCCTTACAATTTGCCTTGGGGGTTAGCTCCCCAGAAAGGAAAACTTATTAAGGTGGAGACGGTTGTTATGTTGGTCCCAGGAAAGATACACAGCCACAGAGGAAACTCAAGTCACCATGCCATCAGTAATCTTGGCCATGGTTTATTCTTGTTTTCTAGTCACATAGGATTTAATAGAAAATGATAGTTTTTCAGAATGACTGTTTAAAATAACCCTTCACAAAGTCAACGTTTCCTTCTTTCACATCCAGTTTCACTGTATGGTGATTATATGACAGGCTTCTCCCTAGTTTCTCTTTTAATCATCGGTGAAAACTTGGTTTCTTCCGAATGCTACCTTTCTCGCTCAAATTGAGTGTGATTATTAGAGGATGCCAGTCAACCAGGATTTTTTTTTTCCAATATGAATAATTGATCAAGAATCTGTGATGTGGGTTGATATGATTCTAGACTCCTGCCTTACCCCACAATTGAAGGGGAATTTTAAACACGGCTTTATATGAACAGAGATGTGACTATATCCTCAGGAGAGGAGTGTCTGGAGTGGGACTACTTGGCAAGGAGAGTAAGAAGCTGGAGGGGCTTTCTCTGACTTGGCCACGACAGTGTTTTCAGCACGTGCTGTCCTCAGGATAGTGCTGGATTTTGTGCAGAGATGTTGCTTCCTCTTTTAAGAAGATATAATCTTCACAGGAGAGATATGCAAACCATTCAAGATAAATAATAACAAGAAAAACAAATAGCATCTTGATAATATACAAGAATGAATGTGCCTAAATTGCAACATGGGACAGAATGCATTAATAAATTGGATATAAAGCAAAGAAGAGTAAGAACAATGAAGAGAGAAGTAGATTCTAGTCTCATCCTTCACCAGCTCCGTGGTGGTGAGACCTCATCTCAGTCACACAACCTCTCTGATCCTCAGTTTTATCATCTCACACAATCAACGAACAGTTTGGATAGTTTAAACTTTTGGGGTGGGGAGTCAAAGAGAAAAGAAAGACAGACATGTGAGAATTACAGTGAATTGACTCAGGAAGAGTTTCCCAGCAAAGGGAGGGTATGAGCCCAGGTACAGAAAAGGGGGAACTTGGAACAGGAAGGAAAGATGCTACCTGGGAAATCCAGAGGAAAACGATGGGCTGGGAGGTCTGGTTTCTTTGTCTCAGGGATGTCTAGAGATTGTCCTGTTCAGAGACAAAAAATTGGTCTAAATTTTTGACGTAAAGAATCTATAATTAAAAGGAATCTTTGAGATAATTCAGAGTAACAAGTCCCAAAGATTCTTTTACAGAATGCTAGTACCTTGTGATGTTAATAGATATTTAGCAAAACAGATTTCCTTGCCACAGGACTTTTCAGAACCTTTAACGTTCTATGATTTTCCCAGGAGGCAGAGAGCATTTCCCAGACTGATTTAACTACGGAACTCTTTATTTTGAAGAGACATCATTTGGGAAGTTGTCCAGGAAACACGATTTCAGAAACACGACTCTAGTCCAATTCTACTTTTATATAGATAGGGAAAACTGGGGTCCAGGAAAAGCAGGAGGCAAGTTCAAGGTTCACAAAAATAATGGCAGAGCCAGCAATGGGATTTTGACTCTACTATCCAGTGACCTTTTTTTCCTTTTTCCATTTGTATTATGCACTATTTAAGACATACAAAAAGATCTACAGAATTATACAAAATATTCATGATATTCACCACCCTAAGAAATAAAATATTGTCAATGCAGTAAAACAACAACAACAACAACAAAAAACCCCTTATACACCCTTCCCTAAGCTAAGTCAGGAGAACCCTAAGCCAGGAGAATCCCTACCCTAAATTTGGTTACATCATTCAAAGAAATCATGGTAGAATTTCAAGTAAATCACATCATATTCAGAGGATCCTTTTACATCTTTCATGGTTTTGTGAGTTGTGATGATCTTAGAACTCAAAACAAAAATAAAATATTCCCCTCACCCTGGAATAGCAAAGATTAAAAATCCACCTTGAGAATCCTCAGATCACTTACCTACAGCTCCCAGCACTTCAGACAAATGTTAGGAATCAGAGCACATTTTTATTCTCAAAAGGGCTCTTCAAATGGTTTATTAATTCTGTTAGATGTGGGGTTGCTTCTTGCTTCATTCTGTGTGAGACTTCCGTGGCATGAATTCACTACACCTCCCCTCCTGTCTGCAGGCCAGATGGGGAGCCGGGTGCTGTATAAATGTTTGATGGTGGCACAGTAAAAATATTTGCCTTCAGTAGCTGGAAGCTACCGCACGGAGGTAGGGCTGTCTACTAGAGTTGCCAGACTTCATTCTAATGAGAACAGAAATGAAAGCTGATTAAATCAAATTCCCCATAGTGTAGAACCACTTAAATAAATGTTTCATATTGTTTGCATGATGCTTTTAAAATGTAACAGCTGCTTATGTAACCATTATGCTGGACATAAATCATTCATTGCCGTCACCACCGTCGGAGCAGCACCGGCTCCTTTTCTTCCTCTGCTGACATTTTTATTACAGCAGTACTTTTCAGAAAGGCTCTTTGGGTTCCCTCCTTCCTACTCATGTATGGTGGTAACAGGAGCATGAATGGCAGAATATGGAATGAGAGGCAGGCATTAACAGAGGGCTTGCATTGCAAGTATAGTGTTGGGCTGGCATTTTCACAAGAGGGCATTACTATTCCCATTTTACAGATGTGAATACCGAGGCCAATGGAAATAACCCACCAAGGTTCCATAGTCAGTAACAGAGCCAGTCTTTGAGCCCAGATCCATCTGAACCTTGGCTCATCACACCAGGCTGTCTAAGAACACAGGACACATCACATCCCCCCTCGTCTCCACATAGCTCATGGTTTTTGGCAATGATGAGACCTACAAATGCCAGAGCAGGACTCAGAGAAGTGGGGAATTATTTGGGCTGAGGCTGGGGGTGAGAGAAGAAAGAGTCTGATCTCAAACCCATACCCTGGGCCAGTAGCCTAGTCCCTGTCTCCAGCGCCTTCCCCTGTCCACCCTCCAGGCTCCCTCGGGTGTCCCTGACTTCACTCTTGCCCCCCTCCATCCATCATTCACCCAGCAGCCTGAGGCGTCTTTTAAAGTGTAACCAGGGACTTTTCCAGTGATCCAGTGGCTAAGACTCCACACTGCCAATGCAGGGCACCTGGGTTTGATCCCTGATCAGGGAACTAGATCCCACATGCTGCAACTAGAGATCCATCACACCATAATGAAGATCGGGGATCCTGCTTGCTGCACTAAGGCCTGACACAGCCAAGTAAATAAATGGTTTAACAACAACAACAAAAAAAAAATTGTAAGTCAAGTCCTGCTATTCTCCCATTTAAAAGCCTCCTTTGTGGCTCAGACAGTAAACAATCTGCCTGCAATGAGGGAGACCCAGGTTCGATCCCTGGGTTGGGAAGATTCCCTGGAGAAGAAAATGACAACCCACTCCAGTATTCTTGCCTGGAGCATCCCATAGACAGAGGAGCCTTGTTGGCTATGCAGTTCATGGAGTCACAAAGAGTCAGACACAACTGAAGCGACAGAGCACACACACACGCGTATTCCAACGGAGGAGAGAAAACCAGTGTCCCCTAAATCCATGCCTCTCCAGTCTGTTCAGTTCAGTTCAGTTCAGTCACTCAGTCATGTCCGACTCTTTGTGACCCCATGGACTGCAGCATGCCAGGCCTCCCTGTCCATCACCAACTCCTGGAGTTTACTCAAACTCGTGTTCATTGTGTCGGTGATGTCATCCAAACATCTCATCATCTGTCGTCCCCTTTTCCTCCCGCCTTCAGTCTTTCCCAGCATCAGGGTCTTTTCCAAGGAGTCAGCTCTTCGCATCAGGTGGCCAAAGTATTGGACTTTCAGCTTCAACATCAGTCCTTCCAGTGAATATTCAGGGTTGATCTCCTTTACAGTTGACTGGTTTGCTTTCCTTACTGTCCAAGGGAC
The DNA here is from genome assembly GCF_033118175.1 of Dama dama. Lineage (NCBI taxonomy): Eukaryota > Metazoa > Chordata > Mammalia > Artiodactyla > Cervidae > Dama > Dama dama. Next base: position 10,955,357 of record NC_083705.1, read on the forward strand.
TCTCAAGAGTCTTCTCCAGCACCACAGTTCAAAAACATCAGTTCTTTGGTGCTCAGCCTTCTTTATGGTCCAACTCTCACATATGTACATGCCTACTGGAAAAACCATAGCTCTCACTAGATGGACCTTTGTCAGCAAAGTAATGTCTCAGCTTTTTAACATGTTGTTTAGGTTCATCGCAGCTTTTCTTCCAAGGAGCAAGTGTCTTTTAATTTCATGGCTGTAGTCACCATCTGCAGTGATTTTGGAGCCCAAAAAGGTAAAGTCTGACACTGATTCCACTGTCTCCCCATCTATTTGCCACGAAGTGATGGGACCAGATGCCATGATCTTACTTTTTTGAATGTTGAGTTTTAAGCCATCTTTTTCACTCTTCTCTTTCACTCTTATCAAGAGGCTCTTCAATTCCTCTTTGCTTTCTGCCATAAGCATGGTGTCATCTGCATATCTGAGGTTGTTGATTTTTCTTCCAGCAAACTTGATTACAGCTTGTGCTTCATCCAGTCCAGCGTTTCTCATGATGCACTCTGCATATAAGCTAAACAAGCAGGCTGACAATATAAGCCTTGATGTACTCCTTTCCCAATTTGGAACCAGTGTGTTGTTCCATGTCCAGTTCTAACTGTTGCTTCTTGATCTGCATACAGATCTCACAAGAGGCAGATCATATGGTCTGTTATGCCCATCTCTTAAAGAATTTTCCACAGTTTGTTGTGATCCACACAGTCAAAGGCTTTGGCATAGTCAATAAAGCTGATGGCTGATGTTTTTCTGGAACTCTCTTGCTTTCTTGATGAGCCAATGAATGTTGGCAATTTGATCTCTGGTTCCTCTGCCTTTTCTAAATTCAGCTTGAACATCTGGAAGTTCACTGTTCATGTACTGTTGAAGCCTGGCTTGGAGAATTTTGAGCATTACTTTACTAGCATGTGAGATGAGTGCAATTGTGTGGTAGTTTGAACATTCTTTGGCATTGCCTTTCTTAGGCATTGGAATGAAAACTGGCCTTTTCCAGTCCTGTGACCACTGCTGAGTTTTCCAAATTGGCTGGCATATTGAGTGCAGCACTTTCACAGCATCATCTTCTAGGATTCGAAATAGTGCAACTGGAATTCCATCACCTCCACTAGCTTTGTTTGTAGCGATGCTTCTTAAGGCCAACTTGACTTCACATTCCAGGATGTCTGGTTCAAGGTGAGTGATAACACCATAGTGATTATCTGGGTTGTGAAGATCTTTTTGTATAGTTCTTCTGTGTATTCTTGCCACCTCTTCTTAATATCTTCTGTTTGTTAGGTCCATACCATTTCTGTCCTTTATTGAGCCCATCTTTGCATGAAATGTTCCCTTGGTATCTCTAATTTCCTTGAAGAGATCTCTAGTCTTTCCCATTCTGTTGTTTTTCTCTATTTCGCTGAGGAAGGCTTTCTCATCTCTCTGTGCTATTCTTTGGAACTCAGCATTCAAATGGGAATATCTTTCCTTTTCTCCTTTGCTTTTCCCTTCTCTTCTTTTCTCAGATATTTGTAAGGCCTCCTCAGACAGCCATTTTGCCTTTTTGCATTTCTTTTTCTTGTCTGTAGGCTGAGTCTAAAGAGAAAATAGAACAGGAGGCCTTGCTGGTGCTGGCAAGGCTTCCGACACCCCATTCTGGCTGGAGAAAAGCTCGGCCATGGCCCCCAGATTGGTTTAAACTCTTTTCTTCCTCCTGCAAGTGTCCTGTCCTCTGCAGGGAGGCTGGACAACAGAGCCCACCCCTCTTGGACCTGGAGCTCTGGGTGTCAGTCAGACATCCTCAAGCAAGATTCGGAACGTAGAAGCTGTCTTCCCGCTCCTTTTGTTAGCCTTCTGCTAACAGACAAGGTCCTGGAGACACAGGTGCGCTGTGACTCTGTTCTGCTGTCCATCCTGGAGCTTCTTGGCGACCAGAGGAAGTTGCTCTGCTGCCTGCAGCGGAGGCAGCTTCCTGGCTCCTGAGTCGTGGCTCCAGCAGCATACTCCTGCTGGCAGTGGCCGTCCCAGCGTGGCCCCTGGCTGGTCAGTTCTGCAGTGTTCTGGAGGTCAGCCCTGGAGGTCACTTCTCCAGCCCCTCTAGTAATTTCAGGAGTGTGTTAGTCGCTGTCATGTCTGACTCTTTGTGACCCCTTGGACTGTGTAGCTCGCCAGGCTCCTCCATCCAGGGAATTCACCAGGCAAGAATACTGGAGTGGGTAGCCATCCCCTTCTCCAGGGGGTTTCCCAACCTAGGGATTTTAGGTAACTGATTTAGGTAACTTCATAATACCTTGTCAGAGAAGGCAACGGCACCCCACTCCAGTACTCTTGCCTGGAAAATCCCACGGACAGATGAGCCTGGTAGGTTGCAGTCCATGGGGTTGCTAAGAGTCAGATATGACTGACGCGACTTAGCAGCAGCAGCAGCAGCATAATATCTTGTTTCCTTTCAGTAAGTCCCTTCCTCTGTACAACATCCAGGTGGTGGCTCTTTCTTGCACTGACTCTGACGCAGAACGCTCCCAGGGTAAGGACTGTTCTGTTCGTTTCTGGTCTCTTCATCCTCAGGGCCTAGCTTGCTTGACAAAGGGTTTGTTAATGCCTTGTGAATGAAAAGCCGCTATCACCACCTCCCACCCCAACACACACACCAGCCCAGTGAGGCGGCTGTTCTGCCCCTGAAATGTTCTGTTAGTAACATGTGTCCTATTTGTTTGATTCTCCAGTTCAATTAGAGAGTCTCATCTTCTTTTGTTTTGCCTACTGCAGGGAGTTGATACCGGAACATAGCGAAGGGTATGGACTTAAGTCACACAGAGAAGTCAGTTATCCCACTGAGGCTCAGTTTTACTAATCTGTAAACTGGAGCTATGAATGGCATCTAGCCCTGGAAGCGTCCTGTGCATGGAGGAAAATGTACACACATGGTCTTTACCACACCATCTGCACATACATACCCTCAATAAATGGCACTTTGGGTTAGCACCATCTGATTTACCCAAACAAACATTTCACACACGGTCTGTATTTTCACTGTAGGAGCCAGGAGAGAACTTGTGGGAGGCATCTTCTCTCAGGCTCCCAGGAGGGTTGGAAGAGGATTGAGCTGAGAGCTGGTCTCTCCCACCAGCCAGCCTTACATAAAGGAAGCAATGATTTGACCCTGGGAGGAGGAACCTGGAAAGAAGCCATCGCATCTGCAGCCTTGTAGTGAAGGCGGGGCCACCTCCCCGGGGAGAGGAGGAAGGTGACAGCTGACTGCGGTCAGCGGTCCCAAGCCTCCTGCTGCAGAGAGCGGGGTGGAGGTGGGCAGTGGCTTCCTACAATTTCCAAGGTTTTACCTGCAAAAACAAAGCAAAACACCCTTCTCCCCAAGGCTATGTCCTTACTGAGGGGCTGGGAGTCACTCTAGGACACATATTTCTGGGCCATTAGGGCTGTAAGCCAGGACCCCTGCACTCTGAACCCCTTCTGCAGCCTCCCAAGGCTGGGCAAGCCCCCAGGCCAGGCGCTAGGGGCTCACGGCCGCCGTCTTCCTGAGCCCGGACCTGAGGACTATTAACAACCACCTCCTCAGTGAATCCTCTCCGCTGCCCCATGAGGTGGTGGGCGTTCTTAGTTCCCCAGTTTTGAGAAAGGCGCTGAGGGGCAGGGACTTTTCAGGCTCACACAGCCTGCACCTGGTGAGGCCTGAATCAGCACGGCCTACCCCGTGGCATCTGGAAGGGAAGGCCTGCCCGGCTCAGAACCGTGGACCCAAGACCCCTGAGTTCCCGGCCAGGGCAGACAGGGACGCACGTGTCTCCCTCCTTGCCAGTCCCCCATCTCCACCTCGCCACCCTCAACTTCACCCCTAAATATGGGGAGGAAAGGATCAAGTTGGCCAAAAAGTTCATTTGGGTTTTTCCATACTATCTTATGGATAAACTCAAACCAACATTGTGGCCAACCCAATATTTCCCCTTCTTAGTTTCCCCTTCATCAGACTTTGGTCCTATGGCCCTGCTAAGGGTGTGGGAAAGTGATTTGGGGGAGGAGACTTGCTAGCCCTACCGTGGGAGCTAGACTGTGCCATCAAGGGGGCAGGGACTGGCCCGAGGGGGTCAGGCGACAAGGCAGGAGCGGTGGGGAAGGATGCACGGAGGGATCCTCTCTGCTGTATCTGAGCCACAGAGGTCCTTCTCACATCTCCCACTTGGTTATAGCATCTCAGGATGAGAAGGAAATGAAAGAGGACTGCCCTCTGCCTGGGTCCCTCCACTGATGAGGAGCTTGTTACTTCTGGACACCACGTTTCCCATTCTGTGACAGCTTTTTTTTTTTTTTCAGTTTTATTTATTTATTTTCTTTACAATATTGTATTGGTTTTTCCATACATTGACATGAATCTGCCATGGGTGTACATGTGTTCCCCAACCTGAACCCACCTCCCACCTCCCTCCCCATCCCATCCCTCTGGGTCATCCCAGTGGTGGTTCAGTGGCTAAGATTCTGCACTCCCAATCCAGGGGGCCTGGGTTTGATCCCTAGTCAGGGAACTAGATCCCATATGATGCAACTAAGACCCAGTGCAGCCAAATATATAAACATTAAAGAAAAAGAAAAAAAAAAAGATGAGCTAAACATCCTGTGAGAGCTTGAAGCATTAGGAAGCTCCTTCCGTTGATCCCAAGGTGGTTCCCTGGTAACTTCCCTCCTTGTTTGGGTCCTACTGCATGCATCTTCCTTAAGCAGCCCGTACCCCACACCAGCCACCAGAAGGAACATTTTAAAACACAGAGCTGGACTACATACGTCACTCTCCTGGCTAAAACCTGGCTCACCCTTCAGTGAGCCCCCAGGGTCTATAGGATAAAATCCAACTTCATGGCATAGCGTCAGAGGCTGGTCACAGTCCAACTCCAGTCTAATCTCTCTTCCTTATTCTTCTCCCTCCAATACGTAATATGTTCTTATTGCATAGGTAAGAGCACATGGAAGTGATTGTTATTCCCCCAGTGTTTTTATGATTTTTGTTCAAGTTGTTCTATTTGCCCAACATCCCTTTCCCTCTCCTTCCAGTTGGCAAACTCCTACACATCCCTCAAAGCCCAGTTCATTCCGCCTCTCTCTGGCACTATTCCTTCTGAAGAGTATTACATTGTTGCATTCTTGGCTTCTATTGTATCCTTGTGCAGCTAACACAACGCAGCATTATTTGGTGCTTCATGGCTTTCCAAAAAATTTTTGCCCGAGGACTATAAAGTCCTATAAGGGAAGCCCCTTTGCAGTCCTGTGCCTAAGTCAAGCACTCAGCCAAAAGCAAAAGCTCACCTTGGGAGCACCATACTCCTATTGGGAACCAGTGAATGATGGAGCTTGAAAAGAGTTGTGGGGAATTTGTGACATGATGTGCAGTTTCCTGGTTGATGAAAAGTGACCCAGAAATAGTAGCTGCAGCTCTTAATGGTGCAGTCACTGCTGTTGTGTTATTGTTGGATCACAGCCCTTCCTTTAACCGACCCCTTCACTAGTCCCCACGGGAAGGGGGCCAGCTGCCTCCTGGTTCCCAGGACTTGCTCACTGACCATCTTCCTCCTGCAGCTGAGAACATTCAGGCAGGATCCTGACCCCCTGGTGGAGGGGAGGAAAAGTCTCCTGCCACCCTACTCCTAGAGCACAGGTCCCCTGTCGTCTGCTCCATCCGGAGATGCTGGCCAAGCGCCTTCAGCCTCTTGCCTCTGAGTTAGAGAAACTGATTCCAGTTAAGGGAGCCGCCGGCAGTGGCCTCGTTTTACAGGCAATTGGGTTGTGTATCGAAGCGAGCATTAAAGTTTACAAGCTCGACAGAGACCAGCCGGCCTTGCTGCTCGCTGCTGCCTCTCCATTTACCCCGTGAATGTTTGCTGAGCAAGTGAGGAGCATACACGAATTGAATCTGGTCCTCACAATCCACAGTGGGAGAAAGGACAGCCCATCTGCTTGCCATCCATTTCTTCATTTGTTTGTTTTTTGTTCTTCAAAGTCCCAGCCTCCAGGCATGTGCGGAACTTCCTCTCTCATCATTTGCACTCCCCTTTCTCTGGCAAGAATCTGGGAGAGTTTAGATGGGGCTGGAAAAGCAAACAAAGGGCTCCACTCCAAACCCGCAGGGGCCCTGAAAGTCTGAGGCTCTGGTATTTGGGGTCCATGGGGCACCAAGTCTCTGCTGAAACTGGGCTCCCCGAACCTGGTCCACAGGGAGCCAGGCCCTCCCACTAGGTTGGTCAGGATTCTCCAGAGATAAAGAACCAATAGGATATATATAGAGAGATACAAGAGGAGATTTACCCTAGAAATTGGCTCATGTGATTGTGGAGGCCAAGAAGGCCCATGAGCTTCCATCCTTAACCTGGAGAACCAGGGAAGCTGGTGGCGTGATTCAACCTGAGTCCTAAGGCCCTAGAGTCAAGGGGTCAGTGGGGTTTGTTTCAGTGTGACTCTGAAAGCCCAAGAAACAAGAGCACTAATGTCCAAAGGTAGGAAAAGACAGATATTCCAGCTTAAGCAGAGCGAGCAAGGGATTTCCCTGGTGGTCCAGTGATTGGGAGCCCGTGGTTCCATGGCAGTAGAGCACAGGTTCAATCTCTGGTTGGGAAACTAAGATACACATGCCACGGAGGTGTGGCTGGGGGAAGGGGGAAGCAGAGGGAGCAAATTCACCCTGCTTTCACCTTTTGTCCTATTCAGGCACTTAGGGGATGGAATAATACCCACTCACACTGGTGAAATACCCAGTCCAGCCTCCTCTGGGGACACCATTACAGACATACCCAAAGATGATGTTTTCCCTGGTTGCTGGGCATCTCTTATCTCAGTCAAGGCCACACTTGCAACTAACCATCACATCCACCAAGGTCCGGCAGGGCCCACAGACCCCACACCTTTCTGGATGTGAGGACTGAGTCTCATGTTTTCCCTCCTTTTCCCCAATGGTTCCTCCCAGCTCCTGTACCTGGATACAGTCCAGAACATCCCACACCCCCCTCAGGGGCTCAGGCCTGCTCCAGGCCGGGTCACACCCCCCTCAGGGGCTCAGGCCTGCTCCAGGCCGGGTCACACCCCCCTCAGGGGCTCAGGGCTGCTCCAGGCCGGGTCACACCCCCGTCAGGGGCTCAGGCCTGCTCCAGGCCGGGTCACACCCCCTCAGGGGCTCAGGCCTGCTCCAGGCCGGGTCACACCCCCCTCAGGGGCTCAGGCCTGCTCCAGGCCGGGTCACACCCCCGTCAGGGGCTCAGGGCTGCTCCAGGCCGGGTCACACCCCCCTCAGGGGCTCAGGCCTGCTCCAGGCCGGGTCACACCCCCCTCAGGGGCTCAGGCCTGCTCCAGGCCGGGTCACACCCCCCTCAGGGGCTCAGGGCTGCTCCAGGCCGGGTCACACCCCCCTCAGGGGCTCAGGGCTGCTCCAGGCCGGGTCACACCCCCCTCAGGGGCTCAGGCCTGCTCCAGGCCGGGTCACACCCCCCTCAGGGGCTCAGGCCTGCTCCAGGCCGGGTCACACCCCCCTCAGGGGCTCAGGCCTGCTCCAGGCCGGGTCACACCCCCGTCAGGGGCTCAGGCCTGCTCCAGGCCGGGTCACACCCCCTCAGGGGCTCAGGGCTGCTCCAGGCCGGGTCACACCCCCCTCAGGGGCTCAGGCCTGCTCCAGGCCGGGTCACACCCCCGTCAGGGGCTCAGGGCTGCTCCAGGCCGGGTCACACCCCCCTCAGGGGCTCAGGCCTGCTCCAGGCTGGGTCACACCCCCCTCAGGGGCTCAGGCCTGCTCCAGGCCGGGTCACACCCCCCTCAGGGGCTCAGGGCTGCTCCAGGCCGGGTCACACCCCCCTCAGGGGCTCAGGGCTGCTCCAGGCCGGGTCACACCCCCCTCAGGGGCTCAGGCCTGCTCCAGGCCGGGTCACACCCCCGTCAGGGGCTCAGGGCTGCTCCAGGCCGGGTCACACCCCCCTCAGGGGCTCAGGCCTGCTCCAGGCTGGGTCACACCCCCCTCAGGGGCTCAGGGCTGCTCCAGGCCGGGTCACACCCCCCTCAGGGGCTCAGGGCTGCTCCAGGCCGGGTCACACCCCCCTCAGGGGCTCAGGGCTGCTCCAGGCCGGGTCACACCCCCCTCAGGGGCTCAGGGCTGCTCCAGGCCGGGTCACACCCCCCTCAGGGGCTCAGGGCTGCTCCAGGCCGGGTCACACCCCCCTCAGGGGCTCAGGGCTGCTCCAGGCCGGGTCACACCCCCCTCAGGGGCTCAGGCCTGCTCCAGGCCGGGTCACACCCCCCTCAGGGGCTCAGGCCTGCTCCAGGCCGGGTCACACCCCCCTCAGGCCGGGTCATGCCCCCCTCAAGCCGGTTCACACTCCCTCAGGCCCGGTCACATCTCATAGCTGAGTTTTGTTTCATCTCAAGTGTTTTATTTTTTCCAAATTGAGCCATTTTCTAAAAGCTGAGATCTTCATAGAAAAAATGCAGTTTGCTATCAATACTTTCTCTTTAAAAGTAGGACAATCTGGCAGTTCTGGACTTGTATAGAAACGATTAGGTGGAAGTGAAGAACAGGCCTTCAATAAGACCTGAGCTTCCAGCAGCCAAAGGACCATCTCCCCTACCCCTTTTCCTCTCCCCCTCCAAAAAAGAAACCCTCCCTGTATTCATTCATATCAACACCTGTCCCAGCAGACATTTATTTTAGGTTTTAACCAGCAACAGGAAGACTGGTCTTATTTAAATAGCAAAACTGCTTATATGAGATATGTGTAAAGCATTTGGAATGGTGCCTGCCACCTAACTGGGCCTTATTTAAATATTTGTTGAGCAAATTATCTGATAATTAAAAAGACAGACCAACTGGGAACATAAGAATACTAGCTCAGAACTGGCACTGGAGGGCTCAGTCATTTGTGGAATTTCACAACGTAGCAGCTCTGATTACGAGGCTGTATCATCAGGGAAGTTCAAATGACGTGAGAACCATTTGTGGCCCAAATCCAGAGAGACTGTGCCAGGTCCATGCTTTGAAGCTGGCAAGTGTTCATTTTGGGAAATTTGAAGATGACAGTGTGTTGCCCCCAAGGGACTCCGGGGATTCACAGGGACCACCTGGAAGACCACCACGCTCCTTACCTGCTTTTCTGCAAGAACCCTGTGAGGCAGACGTTAATCTCTCCATTTTACAGATGGGAAAGCTATCTAGGGAGGGAGACAGATGTTGAAATGGCCACATTAATAAGTATAAATGAGGTAAATTCTCTCTGAAGCAAAGGAATAGGGATGTATAATGACATAGAACCAAAAAAAAAAAAAAATTGGCCTGGTCTTTGTGGTCAGGGGATAGTTCTTTAAAGAGGTGATATCCAAGCTGTGAAATGCCGGGTTGGATGAAGCATAAGCTGGAATCAAGATTGCCAGGAGAAATATCAATAACCTCGGCTATGCAGATGACACCATGCTTATGGCAGAAAGCAAAGAGGTACTGACGAGTCTCTTGATGAAAGTGAAAGAGGAGAGTGAAAAAGATGGCTTAAAACTCAACATTCAAAAAAGTAAGATCATGGCATCTGGTCCCATCACTTCGTGGCAAATAGCTGGGGAGACAGTGGAAACAGTGTCAGACTTTATCTTTTTGGCCTCCAAATTCACTGCAGACGGTGACTACAGCCATGAAATTAAAAGACACTTGCTCCTTGGAAGAAAAGCTGTGATGAACCTAAACAACATGTTAAAGAGCTGAGACATTTCTTTGCTGACAAAGGTCCATCTAGTGAGAGCTTTGATTTTTCCAGTAGGCATGTACCTATGTGAGAGTTGGACCATAAAGAAGGCTGAGCACCAAAGAACTGATGTTTTTGAACTGTGGTGCTGGAGAAGACTCTTGAGAGTCCCTTGGACAGTAAGGAAAGCAAACCAGTCAACTGTAAAGGAGATCAACCCTGAATATTCACTGGAAGGACTGATGTTGAAGCTGAAAGTCCAATACTTTGGCCACCTGATACGAAGAGCCAATTCCTTGGAAAAGACCCTGATGTTGAGAAAGATTGAGGGCAGGAGAAGAAGGGGGCAGCAGAGGATAAGATGGTTGGATGGCATCATTGACCCAATGGACATGAATTTGAGCAAATTCCAGGAGATAGTGAAGGACAGGGAAGCCTGGCATGGTGCAGTCCATGGGGTCGCAGAGTCAAACACGACTGAGTGACTAAACAATGACAACAATCCTAGCTGAGATCTGAATGCTGTTAAATGGGAGAGCAGGCGGGAGGGAAGTATTCTCGGGCTCTCAAAACCAGATGCACTATTTGAACCACTTGGGAGACATCCTTGTTCCTGTGCCAGTCCAATTACATTCGTAGGGCCTGGGTACCAGTGTCTTTAAAAGCTTCATGTATGTACTATCGAGATGTAGCCAATAGTTGTACACTCACTGACAGTAGCCATTCGTAGCTATGGGGTAAGCATGGTAGATACTCGTTAATGGTGAGCAGGTGTGATCTACAGCATCCCCATCATAATTATCACCTCTGCCTCCTCCAGAGATCTTGGTGGCCTAAGTTCAATTTCAAAGGCTGGAGAGAAACCTGCCGTTGCTGAAGGCTTACTGTGCATCATGTACTAAATGCTTCCCATTATTCCATTTAGCATTTTCCAAAATCCTCAGAGAAAGAAATGCTATTATTATTTTACAGATAAGGAACTCGAGGCCCAGAGCAGGGTGCCAGTTTGACCAGGGACTCAGCTCATCAAGGGCAGTGCTGAGACTATGGACTTCTGGCTGTAGAGACCACACTCTTGCCTGTGATCTCTGTATCTCCATTCATCCAGAGGTGCGTCCTGCTTGTCTCAACAATCATTTCCCAACCTCTCTCAATAGATGGTTGCTAGATATAGAAAGATATAGAGAAATATATAGATATTGTTATATTTAGAAAAGTGTCTAGAATAGAGCCAGTGCTCAGTTAATGTCGGGAGCTTTTAATATCATCCAAGGGCTGGAACGAGAGGGTTCCTAGGGTTTTTGCTCCCTACCCACGCCCCAAATCAGAGGGCATCCTGGGTAGGGTGCTATGCAGCCCCTCCCCGGGAAACCAGGATGGATAAATTTAGGAGGGCCTAGGAATTCTGCCTCAGGAAGATTCTGTCTTTACCAGACCCCGCAGAGAGGAGGAGCAGCAGCCAGGGACCTAGGACTCATGGCTTTGAACACCGCTGATGGCGGCCTGAATTGAGCAGAACTGGCCGTGGTCAGGTCTCAGACCATCTCCCCTGGTGCCCAGGCCTGAGGCAACCAGCCTGCGAAACCGGCCCTGGCCAGCTATGGTTGGTACCACCGACATCCCCCAGAGGGCAGCACAGGCCAGAGGCTGGCAGCTCCTGCCCACCAGCCTGGCTTTTTCCCAGCAAGGTTTAACTATCAAGTCCAACCTCTCTCTGATTTTCCCTGCAGGCTAGAGAAGTCCTGAACATTCCTCACAAGCCAGGCACATCTTGCTTCCCTCGGCCAATGCCCCAGAATCTCTCTTGACTCTGTTAGCCTGCTTAGAAATTTCACAGCAAACTTAAAAGCCGGGGAATGAGTCTTTGAACTCTGCTTCCAGAGGAGAGGGTCCTGGAGGCTGTATGTCAGACAACTCATCCCTGAGTTTCAACTGTTTCTGTGTGCACAGGGGGCTGATTTTTTATTTTTTGCAAGCTCACTGAGCTACATCCTTGACATTCTCAGGAAGAGGATGTGTGAGAGGATGCTGAAGGCACAGGCTGGGCACAGGACAGTTCAGTTCAGTTCAGTCGCTCAGTCATGTCCAACTCTTTGCAACCCCATGAACCTCAGCACGCCAGGCCTCCCTGCCCATCACCAACTCCCGGAGTCCACCCAAACCCATGTCCATCGAGTCAGTGATGCCATCCAACCATCTCATCCTCTGTTGTCCCCTTTTCCTCCTTTCCTCAATCTTGCCCAGTATCAGGGTCTTTTCCAGTGAGTCAGCTCCCCCCATCAGGTGGCCAAAGTATTGGAGTTTCAACTTCAACATCAGTCCTTCCAATGAACACCCAGGACTGATCTCCTTTAGGATGGACTGGTTGGATCTCCTTGCAGTCCAAGGGACTCTCAAGAGTCTTATCCAACACCAGAGTTCAAAAGCATCAATTCTTTGGCACTCAGCTTTCTTTATAGTCCAACTCTCACATGCATACATGCACTGGAAAAACCATAGGCTTGACTAGACAGACCTTTGTTGGCAAAGTAATGTCTCTGCTTTTTAATATGCTATCTAGGTTGGTCATAACTTTCCTTCCAAGGAGTAAGCGTTCTTTAAGTTCATGGCTGCAGTCACCATCTGCAGTGATTTTGGAGCCCAGAAAAATAAAGTCAGCCACTGTTTCCCCATCTATTTCCCATGAAGTGATGGGACCAGATGCCATGATCTGAGTTTTCTGAATGTTGAACTTTAAGCCAACTTTTTCACTCTCCTCTTTCACTTTCATCAAGAGGCTCTTTAGTTCCTCTTCACTTTCTGCCATAAGGGTGATATCATCTGCATATCTGAGGTTATTGATATTTCTCCCAGCAATCTTGATTCCACCTTGTGCTTCTTCTAGCCCAGTGCTTCTCATGATGTACTCTGCATGTAAGTTAAATAAGCAGGGTGACAATATACAGCCTTGATGTACTCTTTTTCCTATTTGGAACCAGTCTGTTGTTCCATGTCCAGTTCTAACTGTTGCTTCCTGACCTGCATACAGATTTCTCAAGAGGCAGATCAGGTGGTCTAGTATTCCCATCTTTTGAAGAATTTTCCACAGTTTTTTTGTGATCCACACAGTTAAAGGCATTGGCATAGTCAATAAAGCAGAAATAGATGTTTTTCTGGAAATCTCTTGCTTTTTTGATGATTCAATGGATGTTGGCAATTTGATCTCTGGTTCCTCTGCCTTTTCTAAATTCAGCTTGAACATCTGGAAGTTCACGTTTCATGTACTGTTGAAGCCTTGTTTGGAGAATTTTGAGCATTACTTTACTAGCATGTGAGATGAGTGCAATTGTGCAATAGTTTGAGCATTCTTTGGCATTGCCTTTCTTTGGGATTGGAATGAAAACTGACCTTTTCCAGTCCTATGGCCACTGGTGAGTTTTCCAAATTTGCTAGCATATTGAGTGCAGCACTTTCAAAGAATCATCTTTTAGGATTTGAAATAGCTCAACTGGAATTCCATCACCTCCACTAGCTTTGTTTGTAGTGATGCTTCCTAAGGCCCACTTGACTTCGCATTCCAGGATGTCTGGTTCTAGGTGAGTGATCACACCATCGTGGTTATCTGGGTCGTGAAGATCTTTTTTGTACAGCTCTTCTGTGTATTCTTGCCACTTCTTAATATCTTCTGCTTCTGTTAGGTCCATACCATTTCTGTCCTTTATTGAGCCCATCTTTGCATGAAATGCTCCCTTGAAGAAATGTTTCTTGAAAAGATCTCTAGTCTTTCCCATTCTATTGTTTTCCTTTATTTCTTTGCATTGATCACTGAGGAAGGCTTTCTTATCTCTCCTTGCTATTCTTTGGAACTCTGCTTTCAAATGGGAATATCTTTCCTTTTATCCTTTGCTTTTCGCTTCTCTTCTTTTCACAGCTATTTGTAAGGCCTCCTCAGACAACCATTCTGCCTTTTTGCATTTCTTTCCCACAGGGATGGTCTTGATCCCTGTCTCCTGTACAATGTCACGAACCTTCGTCCATAGTTCATCAGGCACTCTGTCTATCAGATCTAGTCCCTTAAATCTATTTCTCACTTCCACTGTATAATCATAAGGGATTGATTTAGGTCATACCTGAATGGTCTAGTGGTTTTCCCTACTTTCTTCAACTTAAGTCTGAGTTTGGCAATAAGGAGTTCATGATCTGAGCCACAGTCAGCCCCCGGTCTTGTTTTTGCTGACTGTATAAAGCTTCTCCATCTTTGGCTGCAAAGACTATAATCAATCTGATTTCGGTGTTGACCATCTGGTGATGTCCGTGTGTAGAGTCTCCTCCTGTGTTGTTGGAAGAGGGTGTTTGCTATGACCAGTGCACAGAACAGGGCTTTGCTTAACCCTGGGAGTCATGTGGGGCTTCCCTGGGGCTCAGACAGTAAAGAGTCTGCCTGCAATACAGGAGACCTGGGTTCCATCCCTGGGTCGAGAAGATCCCCTGGAGAGGAAATAGCTATCCACTCTAGTATTCTTGCCTTGGAAATCCCATGGACAGAGGAGCCTGGTGGGCTACAGTCCATGCGGTTGCAAAGAGTCAGACATGACTGAGCGACTAACACTTAGATGAGTGACGTGATACGGATGAGCCACAATGTCTGTGAAATGGGACATAAAATCCCCACCTGGCCCTACCCTGCAGGTTACAGGAGAATTAGATGATTCTCCCACAGTGCTTTGGAAACAACACTGCCATTCTTCAGGCAACATCCTGCAGAGACCATCCCAGGACACTCCTTCAGGGACCAGTTCTGTGATTCCTCTTGCTTCCATTTCCACCCCCATGCTCCCCTTCATCTAATTAGACACACCCCGTGCCACCCTCCTCCACAGCCCCCACCCCCGCACACCTTCGTCAACCAAGACCTTGGGCTTGTCTCAGTTGTATGTAAAGTGCATCATTCCAGTTCACTACAGGATTCTGGAGCTAGGAGCGGGTTTGGTGGGCATCTGCATTTTCACAAGCTGCCCCAGTGATTCTGAGGTCTGCAGTGAAAGAACCAAAGCTCTAAGCAAACAGATTGGGGAAATGGTATTCCAAAATAATTAATTCAGGGTAGTGAAAGGGACAGGAGAGCCATTATGCAAATATGTGGCCATTCAAGGCTATTCATTTCTAGGAGAGAATGTGGAGTCAGGTAAAGAATGCCAGCAATACTGGCAGAGTGGGAGGGCTGCTCCCAGAGGGCCGATTCCTGCTCCGCCTGATGATCAAAAGCGTCTGCGCAGCCCCTTCAGAGGGTGACTGACCTCAGGCGGGGTGACAAGGACAGCCGCTAGGTCTGAGCCAGGAATTGGAAGGGCCCCCGTCCTCCTCAGCGGTTCTCAATCACGAGGAAGCCTCAGCATCCCCAGGGAAGGCCCACTGGACCCCAGATGGCAGGGTCCACCCCACGGCTTCTGATTCAGGAGGTTCAGGTGGAGCCTGAGAATGTGCATTTTTGACAAGTTTCCGTGTGTGTGTGTGTGTGTGTGTGTGTGTGTGTGTGTGTTCCCATTTCCTGCAGTGTCTCAGCTCAGACTTCCTGAGGGGGAACCTGCCCATCAGCCTCATTCCCACCCTCAGAGGCCAAGACTAGACCAAAAAGAATATCAGTTGGAGACCCAGCTCCTTAGGATCCTCTAAGGCTGCCATCTGACAACAAGCCCACTAGGCTGGTTAAAAAATGTGTGTGTTCAGTCCTATTTGACTCTTGGCGACCCCATGGGCTATAGCCCACCAGACTCCTCTGTCCAGGCAAGAATACTAGAGTGGGTTGCCGTTTCCTCCTCCAAGGGATCTTCCTGACTCAGGATCAAACCCACGTGTCCTGTGTCTCCTGCATTGGCAGGTGGATTTCTTACCACTGCACTATCTGCCTATGCCAGGCAGAGGGAACTGCCAAGTCAAAGACCCCAAGGTAGGAAGGAGCTCGGCTACATGTGTCCTGTCTGCAAGCCACTGTCCTCAAAGCCTGTCTGTAAACCAGTGCTGGCCTCTAACTGAGAGATCAGAGATGAGGTAACTGCCCGAGGAAGCACGCTGAGCCTGGAACCTGGCACTCCAGTCCCCGGGAACCCAGCACAGGCCAGGTGTCCTCAGCAAGTGCAGCGAGAAGGTGAAGGGGGATGAGCAGAATGAACCTGCCCTCCAAGCTGGGCTCTGTCACAGCCCCGCAGCCACTCTGGATGTATCCAGGGTAAGCAGGCAGGGAGATGGCCCCTCCAGCTGGAATCACATGCAGAGCTAAAAACATCTGGATTTTCCCTCATTGCTGGCCTTTGCACAAAGTCTTTGAAGCCCCCCTGTTCAGTTAGTGACCAGGCCACCCTCTTGCCACTGAAAGAAGCCCCTTCTCCAGGGCTGGCCTCAAGCCTGAGGTCCAGCTTCACACCATGGTCATTCCTGGCCTCACTGCCTCCACGAAGACTCTGCTGTCCTTTCCATCACCAGCCTCTGTATTTACAGTCTTTTCCTTCTAGCCCCTTTGGTCACAGGAGATGAGATTCGTGTGTTCAAATTCTGGATCTGCTTTTTGGCAACAGACCAAGGCTGCCCTCCTACATTCGTTAGTCCATCAAGCCCAGCGCTGTCACAGCCTTCCGAGACGTGTCCCCAGGCTGCTGGCGCTGCTTTCTCACTCGCCTGGAACCTGAAGTGCACCCTGGAGTCTGTGTCCCACTGTTGCCAAAATCTTGCCTCTCTGTGCACCAGTGTGAAACAAATACAGAGACAGAGTTATGAGGAGAAGGAAAGAGTGGCTTTATTACTTTGCCAGGCAGAGAGGCAACTAGCACCTCAAGAACTGTGCCCGTCTCCCTGGTGAGGAGGGAAAGGTTATGTAGTTAGGCAGGATATGCGACAAGGATGGAGGCAGCAACAGTCTTGTATTCTTCCTTCTGCAAGTTCAAAAGGTTGGGGTCCCTGACAAGATGAGGGTGTGTGCAGGGCCTCAGGCAGTCCCTCTCCTAATGCTGAAGAGCCTCTCTGGGCCTTTGATCTTGTCTCGCTTTGGCCACCTGATGTGTGTGAAGAGCCGACTCATTAGAAAAGACCCTGATGCTGGGAAAGATTGAAGGCGGGAGGAGAAGGGGGCGACAGAGGGTGAGATGGTTGGATGGCATCACCGGCTCATTGGCCATGAGTTTGAGCAAGCTCCGGGAGGCCTGGCGTGCTGCAGTCCGTGGGGTTGCAAAGAGTCGGGCTTGACTGAGTGACTGAACAACAATAGGCAGTCTCATTGCTGTTCCTCCTTTGAAGAGCAACTGTTCTGCCGTTTGAAACTGAGAGAAGGTCATGGAGGCTGGAGTCTTGCCTATAAAAACGGGACAAAAAGGCCTCGGTGCTCAGGAGTCCCAGCGGGCCCTGCTCGGCATCGCCGCTCTCTCCCATCTCTCCCAGCACCCGGTCCGGTGGTGAGATGAGAAGACCGCCCCCTGCCTGGGCTCCGGTGGTCCCCTGTGTCCCTGCGGGCCCGGGTCTGAGACGGCAGCCTCGCTCAGCGTCGCGCCCTCCTCTCGCACTTTTTGCTGGTCTCTCCTGGAAGCACTGACTTGATACATCTCAGCAGAGAGGATCTTGCTTCTAGAAACTTGGTCTCAGATAAAGGAGGGGGCGAGTCATGAGTGAATTTGTCTCTGGCAGTCCAGGACAGATGGAGGGCAGGGAACTCGCAGGCCCGTTGAGGCGGATGCAGTGGGTAGTTGGGCTGGGCCTCCCCCCCACCCCCACCCATTCACTGCGGCCTGTGCTCCTGGCCTCCTTCCCTCACCTAAGTCCACCCCCCTGCCTCCGTGCCTTGGTGGATCCTCCTGGTCATGGGGGCTCCCTGTCCCAAGAGTCAGATGGTCAGGAGTGGTCCATGGCATTTAGCATATCTACCTTAGGCCAGGGCCCAATCAGAAGCCTTTAGCCCCTATCACCCCTTGCCCTGCTCCCTGCCACCATGCTGCCAGATGCAAATAAGAAGAAATTTTAATTCCACAAATCGTAGCATTTATAAAGCTCGGCAGGCTAACTGGCAGGCAGACGCAGGTGAGGAACAAGCGTGCAGGCTTGGCTGAGTGCCAGGGCCCCAGGCTGCCTTCCAGGAAGTCTCCTCACCACCTGCCATTACGGCTGATTCCCGAAATGGGTCAGGAGAGCCCGAATGATGAGAGGCAGCGGGAAGGGCTGAGCTCGGCATCTGTCCCCGGTCACTTTCTGCTGCCTCTCAGTAAGGAGGTGTGCCTGCTGCTGCGGGGGGAAGGGGTGAGTAGGGTCCCAGCTCTTTGCCGGGCCCTCGGAGCTAGCCTTGGCAGGCATGGTTTAACCCGAGAGGGCCTCAGCTGCAGTGTTTCCAGGCTGAGACAGCAGGACCAGGCCTGGGGAAGCCATAAGACTTAGGGCAACATCACCCTTCCCCAGGCTTTGCAGGCCCCAGCCCAATTCAATCATGGGATGGCATGTTTTATTCCCCGGGGGATGGTGGGAGATGGGGAGGAGGGGCAGGCCGCAGGCAAGAAGCTTAGGAGCTCCTGAGAGCTGATTGGTCTGCAGATCTTAGAGTCTGAAGGAGTGGTCCATCCCTTCCTTCTTACAACCAGGGCTCTGCCTGGCTGTCCAGAGGAGGTCAGACGGGCTCAGATAGTTAAGTAGAAAACCGTCATAAGGCCCTGGCGGAAAAAGCACAGGACATCATGAATCCCAGAGCAGAGGCTCAGTTATTTCACAGATAAGAAAACAGAGGGTGTGCTGAGGTCACACAGCAAACCAGAGGCAAAGTGGGACCAAAGAGAAGCGATTCCAGGTGAAGCCCTTTCCTGACACCTTCCTAGGAGACCTTGGGAAGCTTCTGGGGACAACGGAGTTCAGAGAGGACACAGAGGTCATTTCAATGAGGACTCTGTTTTGTTCAAGTGATGTAAACTCCAGCTCAGCATTTGCATAAGTGATGCAGAAATTTAATGGTTCACATAATTAGCAAGTTCAAGGATAGGAGGAATTCAGGCACTGCTGGATCCAGATATCCAAGACACATGGGCCCTTAACCCTCCTGGGTGACATAGTAGGTGGGGAAACATTCATGAAACATACAACTAAGTGTCAAGCCAAAACTGTAATGAGTGGTACAGTGTCGTTGGTCAGGGAGATCAGAGCAGCTGTTTGAGGTTGTGACCATGGTGCTGAGAACTTTAGGATGAGTGGGAGTCAAGGGCAGGGGCTGGGGTGAAGAGGTTAGATAGAAGAGGGCGAGGGTGAGGACCAACACAGGCAGACACTGCTGTGGAGGGAGGGTGCCTGAGGGTAGAAGGGTGGCAGACCATGCTTCCTGGAGGGGGAGACATCAAGGGCAAGTGAGGGATGGGACACAGGAGAGGCTGGCAGGGACAGACCATGCAAGACCAAAGGGCACCCAGGAGGAGCCTTTGAAGACTCTAGGCAGTGGATGGTACGACACAATTTGCATTGTGAAAAGATCTCCTTGACTACATTGCAGAGAGCAGCTCAGAGAGTGTGGAGAAGAAACAAGAGTGTTGGTAGATCAAGTACCAAGATAAAATCTGATGATAGCCTGGACCAGGTGTCTGTGGGAGTAGAGAGAGGTGGACAGAACTTGGTGGTGGATTGGGTGCGGGAGAGGAGTGGAAGGGCAAGGTCAAGGATGACTTCCGGGTCACCAGCTTGCACAACTACATCAATGGTGGTCTCCTTCATTAAGAAAGAAGGTTAGGGGATGTTGGGTTTAGGATGCTTTGGGGAAAGTCAAGGGCAAACATCAAGGAGGGGGGTTGGATTATCCAGGCTGTAGCTCAGAAAAACCTAGACTAGAGGGAGGCCTTGATGAGTCATCTGGGTGGGTGGTGGTTGCAGCTCAGGGGGTAGATGAGATCACCAGGTTGATGGCATGGATTGACAAAAGAAGAGCATCTTGAACCAGCCTTTGAGGCTCATCAGTGTTTAATAGATAAAGCATGTGAGCCTGAAGAGAAGGCAGAGCAGGAAGCTGGGAAGTAGAAGGAAGCTGGAAGAGCGCTGTACAAGTTCAGAGGGCCTTCAGAAAAGAGATGGCACAGTCAGTGAGGCTGAGGAAAGAGAGTCTGAAGGGCGGTTGGGTGGTGGTGGGGGACCCCAGGGTACGTGTGTGCCTGGGACTAGCAACAGAGGAAGTTGTTAGCATCCTTGGGCCTGACGGATCAAGGAAAGGGGAGCCCAGTGATGCTGGAGCCCAGTGTGGGTGGAGCTGGGACCTCAGGGATGCAACCACCTCTGGCACTGCAGCTGGACAGGGAGGGAGGTGCAGTAAAAACGCCTGCCTGCTGGTGCAGACTATGGGACAGACAGGGCAGGAAATGGCAGAGAATGGATCGGGGAGAGGAGAGTGGAAAATGGAGAAAAGTCAGCCCAGGTGTGGTGTTGAGGAAAGAGGAGAGTGGATGAAGGAAGAGGACGTGACCCAGAGCTGAGAGGTCAACAGAGCAAGGGCCATGTTAGCCTGCTGTATTGAGGGCACAGAGGCCATCCCTGGCCTTAGAGAGAGTTTACCTCGTTGAGTTAGGGAAGCAGAAGCCTGGCTGGAATCTGATCCATAAGCCCTCTTAACGTGGTATTACAGGAAGAAGACAGAGGTTGGAGTTCAAACCACGTCACAACCACAGATCTGTGGTGTGACCTTGGGCCTCCCCTCTAAGGTGGAGAAATTAGCAGTACCTGCCTCAAAGGAGAGGTGGCAGGACTGAGTGTGAACTCTAAGACAGTGGACAGAAGAGCTTGTCCCTGGCAAAGCCCTGGCCCAGGCAGCACAGAAGAACCAAGGGTCAGGCGACTGGGCTTGGCAGACATCTTGGTCCTCTCCGCATCCACCTCCCGCTAGGACCTGAGACCTCCTATAAATCTGTTTCTTCCTGGATTGGGGCTCAGTGGGGACTCAGGGAGGTAGGGTGGCAACGGCTTTGCTCCAAGTTGGGGCAGAAATTTGACCGCTTAGAAATGTGCCTGGAACTTTAACCCAAGAACATCTGGTGTTAAGGTGTGGTGGTCACAGAGACAGCAAGATCAAGCGGATACCCATGGCTGAGGACACTTGCCCACTGCTTTGGCTAGACCTGCAGATGTTCCCTCCCTCTCACCCAGAATCTGTCCCAGCCCAGCACCCTGTCCATGCACCCCCTTCCAGGGCCTTTGTTCTCAGTGCCCCTCTGCCCACTTCAGTAATCAGTCTGCGCATGTGTGACCAGTGTGAATTTCAGTCTACAGCCTCAGGTGTGCTGAGGAAATGGGACTTCCTGGACATCCTGTAAGTAAACTGCATTTTCAGTTTGCATCACTGTTTCTGCAGGTGTCATCCCAGGGTCTCTGCAGGACGAGGGCTGCAGGACATTTGCAGTGGCGGGAGCAGACCTTGAAGCCACTGTTTTTCATCTGAGGCCAATTATGTGCAGCAGCCTTGCCTGAAATGTCCCTGGTAGGAAGCAGAGAGAACATGGCACCTTTGTATCGAGGCTTTGTGATTCAGATAACAGGGCCAGCTCCGGGGAGCTTAGAACAAAGAGGCCCCTGAGGGGAGAGACACTCTGAGGCTGCTCCTGCCAGGGACCATGCTGGGCGGGGCTCCCAGCCTGTGACGGATGGGTGCAGGTGTGCCCCTGTGTACGAATTCTGTGTGTATCTGTGCATGCATTTTGCACCTCTGTTTCTGTCCAGCCACATACTCGGGTCAGAGATGGAGAAGCAGAGGAGGGAAGGAGCATCTGCAGCCACAGAGTCACCTGTGGTCCTGCCCCTGGGCTGTATCCCTGGGACCCATTACAGAGCTTGGTTCTTGGGAGAAAATGAGAAGATCTTTAATGAATGAAGCCTGACACCATTTTCTATCCTAAGCACAGCTGCTGCTCTACAAGAGGAAGTAAGTGAGCAGAGCTGGGACCATGGTTGGTTCTCAAGTGTCATCCATTCCCTGAACCTTTGTTACGCTTTGTCCCCTGCGGGCTCATACAGTGGGGTGGACGCTGGAGTTGCATCCCCAATGGGCCCCTGATGAGCTCCTTGACTTTCAGTTAGTCCCTTTCCCTTTCTGGCAGCTCCTTGCAGAGGAGACAGCATTGCAAATACTCTGAGGTCTTTTCAGGGACGGGAAGGGAGGCCGTGTGTTGAGAACCTCTGTGAAGTTGGAGAGGCTGGTGGGGCAGGATCCTCGGGGTCCCTGTAGCCAGGGTAAGGACTCAGCACTAGTTAGATACATACCTGTGATCAAGTCCCTCCTCTAGTCTCAGCTGCACTTGGCTCATCTGGACCTGCCCATCTGGGGTCCATCCAGCCTGATCTTGGGCCTCTGCTCTGGTTAACTAGAGATGGGTCTTTGCTCACTATGCATGATGAGTGTCTCCAGGGAAAACCCATCTCGCTGGCCCTGGGCACTCTGACTGCAGGGACCACAGGCAACTCCCAGGATGCATCATCCTGTACTCAGGATGGTGTCCCCTTTCTGCCAAATGAACCTGACACCATCGTTTGTTGCCTTCCTCATTGCCTTCTGAGTGGAGTTCTTTTTGGCTCCATAAATAGAATGATGCCATCAGCCCAAACGTGACAGAGGAGAACCCAGACCACGGGAGTGGGTGGAAGCCAGGACTCAGTCAGGTTTCTGATATGGCTATGCTCCTACTCTAGAGGACCCCCTCTGATCCTCCTCCAGCCATGCCCCTCCCCATCTCAGAGTGAGGAGAGGAGGAGAAAGGGCCATGGGGATTTTGCCCACCAGGACCATACTCTGGGTACCAGGACCTCAAATTCCCTCTCTAAATAGCCCTAAGGCTACTTTTGGAGCCTCAGAGACTCATTTTCTGGGTTTGTGTGTCTGAGAAGCTACTTGGAGGAGCTGTGCATGGGCCTGGACCGCAGGCTGGGGTGCTGAAGGCCCTGCCAATCACTTGTCAGAGCTGGAGAGGTGAGAAAGAACTTGAGGCCGTGGGCCGGGAGTGAGGCCACGGGCCTGCGTTCCCTTCACTGCCATGTCCCGGGGAGGAATTCCAACAAAACTCAAAAATCTGCACACTCTGGTGGTTAAGAAGGCAGCTCCGTTAATGTAGGAAGAGAGAACCTATTTTGTTTCCCAACTAACTGACTTGATTTATGGCTTTAAATCCTCAGACACAGGTAAGTGGGCTTTCCTGGCGGCTCAGCAGTAAAGAATCTGCCTGCCAATGCAGAAGAGAAGAGACATGGGTTCGATCCCTGGGTCAGGATGGTCCCCTGGAGGAGGTCATGGCAACCCACTCCACTATTCTTGCCTGGAAAATCACTTGGACAGAGGAGCCTGGTGGGCTACAGTCTATAGGGTCACAAAGAGTCAGACACGACTTGGTGACTAAACAAGGGGCCTCTACACTTGTTTCCTCTGGATACTGCAACAAACATAGGGGCTTAAAACAGCATGAATTTCCTGTTTCACGGTTCTAGAGGTGAGAGACCCCGAATGGGCCCCCCTGCCTCAAACCAGGCTTTCAGTAGGGCCGCATGCTTCCTGGAAGGTCTAAGGGAGAATGTGATGCCTTGATGTTCCCAACCTGCTTTCCTCAGCCTGAGGCCCCTTCCTCATCTCCCAAGCTAGCAATGGCCAGCCAGGTCTTTCTCACACTGCTGTCTCTCTGGTTCTCTCCCCTGCCTCTGTCTTCCACTTACAAGACTCCTTGGGATACTTGGACCCACTCAGATAATACAGGGTAAGCTCCCCATCTTGAAGCCAGCTGCTTAGCAACCTTAATTCCATCTGCAACCTGGTACCCTGTGGTCAGGTAACCCACACATACAGGTTCCAGGGATCAGGATGCAGACATTTTTGGAAGGAGGGCTAGTCTTGTGTTTGTATTCTTGTCACAAGCCCTACAAAAGTTAGGGGTATGATTTGTTGAATCCTGAAAGAATAGTGTTAGTACCTGAGAATTGCTTTTCCTTAAAAAAAAAAAAAAATGCCTTTCTCCTTGGCATCTAATTTCCCTTAGACATCAGTTCTACATACCTGACATGATTTGCAGGCCTGGCCATGAGCTCCACATTTCTGAGCGACATTATTATGTTTCTTTGGCTCCTGATTCAATGTCCCAAGATATAGATCAAAGCCCCTCCACCTCTCTCAGCCCAACCTTTACAGGGGAGAAGGGAATAGCGACCACATAGGGGAAAATACTAACGCTTTTCCCTCCATACACGTACCCACCACCCAGTTATTTGGGGGCAGGCCATAGAAAGGGCACTAGACTGGGAGTTACTGATTCATGGACTCACCAGTTCAGCAAATATTGATGTATCATCTAGTCTTGCCAGGCCTAGCCCTTGGAGTTGGAGACCCTCACATGGTCCCATCCTCATAGCTCTGTCACTATGGGCAGATGCCTTCCTCCCTAGGGGCCTCAGTTTTCGTATCAGTTTCATGAGCACCGAGATGGCCAGGAAAGAGTCCCATTATGAGAGCAGCATGCTCACCCGTCTCTCTAACTGTTATCTCTCCCACAGCCTTGAACACGAACAAAATGCTCAGTAACTGTTGAATGGATGGATGGATGGCCCTTCCTGATTTGACAGCCGATGAATCAGGTCTCAGATGAATCAGAAGGGAACATGGGAGGGGGTCAAGGAGGAGTCCTGGGGTGGATTCCCGTTGCTGACTATAAAATAATTGCTAGAACTTATTCATCTACACAACCACCTTATGAGCTGACAGCTATTATCATTCCCACTTTACAGTGAAGAGGCTGAGGTTTGAGGAAGAAGCTTACTGAGGGCCACACCACTGGTAGGAGTCGGAGCTAGGATTGAACTTGAACTCTCTTAAGGAGAGCAGCTTGCCTCCTCCTCTCACAGGGACAAGTGTGGTCTCCCCATGTCCCAACCAACAGCTATCAACCTCTCCCTTTCCACTGCCCTCTGCTCTCTTCCCTTCTCCAACCATCTCCTTGGATCTGAATTACCCAGGCCTCAAAGCTGGTGGGGACTAAAGAAAATGACAGGGCGGAGTTGAGGTGAGACGACTGAGTCCCCCTCAGTCACTGTCGGCAGTCTCCCTTGAACAATGATAGAAGGGCTTGATTTGTGCGGTTTCCAGGAAGTTTGCGCCAAGACCAGGGAAACTGCCACCCACCATCTGTCCCACTCAGTCTTTCACAAGCAAGCGGCATGACCTAGAGAGGCTGGCAGTTTAAAGCGAGCTGAGAGCTCCTGCTTCTTCCTTTGTTACCCTGAACACACTCTGAGTCAGGAGCGGCTGTTACAGCCACCCCAGCAAGTGTCCCTAGTGAATGCCATCAGTAGATGCCTGTGCTGGCAGTGAAGGGATGGGAACTGGGTTTCCTCCACTTCCGCTTCGTTTGATAACACTTGGAAAACTGGCTGAATAATCTGTTTCTGATGCCCACAGCTGTGGAATGATACAGAGCCCCGGGTTTGGAGTCAGTTGACTCCCCCATTGGCTGTGTAGTTGGACAATTCCATCCTCTGTCTCTGAGCTCAAGTCTTGCTGTGAGTTTTCAGTGTTCCAGTCTTTGACCTGACTGCCCAGAAATTTGACCTGACTGCCACGTCATGGCTGCCAACATCCCAACTCTCTCCCTTCTATCTTATCCCGGGTTCCAGGTGAGGCAGGACCTGTGACACACCCAGATCTCCGTTTCTCACCCTTGGCACTCTGCCAGCTGGCCTGGCTGGGTCCTCACACCCTTCCCCTGGGATCCTATGATTAGTCATGTGAACACCTTCCAGGTCCTGACAGAATTTAGTCTCCTTTCTCCAGGTGCCCAAGGCATAACATGTGCTCCCACGTTAACCAAGGGTGTGGTTTAGATTTAGTTTTATTCTTAAGATGTATCTCCTCTTTGATGTTTCACTCCTTGAAATCCAACTGAGTGAGTTAGTCGCTCAGTCATGTCCAACTCCTTGTGACTCCACCGACTGTAGCCTGCCAGGCTCCTCTGTCCATAGTATTCTCCAGGCATAAATACTGGAGTAGGTTGCCATTCCCTTCTCCAGGGGATCTTCCCCACCCAGGGATCAAGCCCATGTCTCCCACATTGCAGGCAGCTTCTTTACCAACTGAGCCACCAGGAAAGCCTGGTGAAGTCCAGCTGAAGCCCCATCTTTTAATTCATTTGAATATTCCTCCATGCCTGGTACAGTGCCTTGCACCCAGATAAGGAACTGTATGTTGAATTTCTGTCCCAGCTTCAAGCTGAGAGAGCTTCTGACCATAAAAGAGAAGAACCCACCTCCACCTGGACTAAGGGAGGGAGTGAGTGAGTGAGTGAGTGAAAGTCGCTCAGTCATGTCCGACTCTTGGTGACCCCATGCACTGTAGCCTGCCAGCCTCCTCTGTCCATGGAATTCTCCAGGCCAGATTACTGGAGTGGGTAGCCATTCCCTTCTTCAGGGGATCTTCCCAACCCAGGGATCAAACCCATGTCTCCCATATTGCAGGCAGATTCTTTACCATCTGAGCCACCAAGGAAGCCAAGTTACCTTCAGTCAGTTCAGTTCAGTTCAGTTCAATTCAGTTGCTGAGTCATGTCCGACTCTTTACGACCCCATTGACTGCAGCACACCAGGCTTCCCTGTCCATCACCGACTCCCAGAGCTTACTCAAACTCATGTCCATCAAGTCAGTGATGCCATCCAACCATCTCATCCTCTGTCGTCCCTTTCTCCTCCTGCCTTCAGTCTTTCCCAGCATCAGGGTCTTTCCATGTAGTCAGTTCTTCACATGAAGAACTTCACAGGTGGCCAAAGTATTGGAGTTTCAGCTTCGGCATCAGTCCTTCCAATGAACACCCAGGACTGATCTCCTTTAGGATGGACTGGTTGGATCTCCTTGCAGTCCAAGGGACTCTCAAGAGTCTTCTCCAACACCACAGTTCAAAAGCATCAGTTCTTTGGCACTCAGCTTCCATTATAGTCAAATTCTCACATCCATACATGACTGCTGGAAAAACCATAGCTTTGACTAGACGGACCTTTGTTGGCAAAGTAATGTGTCCATTTAATGACTGCAACTATCAGAAAGAGGACTTTCATTGATTGGCCAGCTTGGGCTATGTGCCCAACAATGAACCAGTCACTGTGGCCAGAGAGTGAAATTCTGTGACTGATTTGTTCTAGGTGATGTGGTTCTTGCAGTGGTGGTGGTGGCGGTCTAGCCACTCAGTGTGTCTGACCCTTGTGACCCCATGGACAGCAGCCCACCAGGCTCCTCTGTCCATGGGATTCTCCAGGCGAGAATACTGGAGTGGGTTGCCATGCCCTTCCCCAGGCTCCTGGAGTAAGGGATGTATTTAACCCCATCTTAACCAAAATGACTAGGTAGGAGAGGGATGTTTCTCAGAGGGAAATGGGGAAAATATTTCTTAGCAAAAAGGGAAATAGTGGACGTTTGACATGGAAGAACAACATTATCTGCTCCCATCTCTTGGTTTCAATTAGAGCAGCCACATTTCCTACCAATTCAGTTGTCATCAAATGCCTAGGAATGGGTTCTTTACTCCAAAGTTTTCTACATTTTCCCACTGGGTCTATTTTAACCTTTGAGTCTCACTCCTGATCTGACAATAGGACTAAAACTGAGAGGGACCCCCTAGTATCAGGAGTCTTGCCACTCCCTCCATGTGCAGATCACCTCCAGTGTCCCATCAGGATGCAGAGAAGTCTTGGCCCCCCTAACTCACTTCGGTCTTCCTGTGCCCCTCTGTTGTTACTGCCACCAGGGACATGGCCCCTTGAGAACAGAAGACAGAGGCCCAGATGGCCGACAACCTCAGGGGGATTCTGATTTCATGATGGCTAATGGATGCAGAATCTCAGGACCATTCAAAGGAGTATACTTTTTAAGATTAGTCTCCCTTCACAATGAAAATAGCTCCTGTTTTCATACTAACTTCTCCTGATCACCATAACAATCAAATACCCCATGACATAAAATTGGGATCATTATTTTTCTTATCATGTTGGTTTCTGCCTCACAACAATACAAATCCGTCATAAATACATACATGTATCTCCCTGCCCACTCCCCACCCCACCCTGCTAGGTCGTCACAGAGAGAACCGCGCTGAGCTTCTTGCGCCACACAGCAGCTTCCCACTAGACAGCTATTTCACACGTGGTGGTGTGTATATGAATATCTCAGTTCTAATCTCCCAACTCATCCCATCCTCCCCTTCCCTCACCGTGTCCACACGTCCATTCTCTGCATCTGCTGCCCGGCAAATAGGTTTGTCATTGTTTATCAGAAGGAGCAAGTCTACAAATAAAGCTTTTGTTCCCTATTCAGAACTCTATGCCCTTCAAGAGTCTTGGTTCTAACATCTTCTTGGTGGCTCCTTGCCTGATAGTGAAGCCCTGAGAATAAGCACTGTATCTGTTACTTAATGCTGCTCTAACAAATTAACACTCGGTGGCTCAAAACAACACAAATGTGGGGCTTCCCAGGTGGCTCAGTGGTCAAGAATCCTCCTGCCAGTGCAGGAGACACAAGTTCGATCCCTGAGCCAAGAAGACCCCACATGCCAAGGATCAGCTAAGCCTGTGCACCCAACTATCACAGTTGAGTTTACACTCTAGAGTTCGGGAGCTGCAACTACTGAAGCCTGTGTGCCCTACAGTCTGCGCTTCACAAGTGTGTGTGTGTGCTCAGGCACTCATCATGTCTGACTCTTTGCCAACCCAAGGACTGTAGCCTGCCGGCTCCTCAGTCCATGGGATTTCCCAGGCAAGAGTACTAGAGTGGGTTTCCATTTCCTTCTCCAGGGGATCTCCCTGATTCAGGGATCAAACTTGTGTCTCCTGCACTTGTAGGTGGATTATTCCCCACTGAGCCATCAGGGAAACCCTGAGTATTTTGGGGATGACCGTTATTCCACCGACTACAGCACAGAAAGAATTCTAGTTGAATATGGACTTTCTTATCAATACCTGTTACGCATCAGCAAGTCAGAAGAACAGCAGAAATACATAGACACATAATAACACAAATTATATCTAAAATGAGAAAAGTCAGATGAAACAAAAGCATTCTTGGACAAAAAGAAACACAGATGTGCTCAGTGGTCCTACTGAAGATATAAAGAACTTAAAGGGATTTGGTTTATCCAATCCTAGAGAATAGAGCTAGGGCAGAACAATCCTGACCAGAGAAATTGGAATAAAGACACTTCATCCTTTTATAAGTGGGGCTCCTGTTCTACTGAGGTACTAAGGTTTGCCTTCTCAGCCTCTCCCAGCGTTTTCCCCTATCCTCAGAGGGCTGAGGGCCTCCCAAATTCATCAGAACTTTGGAGGAGTTATGCTGCCCTCACGAGGCAATCACCCAGATTTGAGTGGTTGTTTCCGGTGGAAGTTGCAGCCCTGCAGGTTCAATGGTCCAACATGTCATTACAAATATAAAATAGAAGCTATTTCTGTAGGGTTCAATTAATGCTGAATTAATTAAGGGTTCAGTTAATTTGTCCCCCAGGTGTTTGGAGGACAGCCTTGTCTTTGAAGGACTGTTAAACCTAACAGGACAGTCCTACCCAGTCCTGTCCCACTGACTCAGACAGACCTTGGGGGCAGAATGGTTCATGGTCAGCATTACTCACACGGGCATCGCAGGGGTTCCTACCACATCACAGTCCCAATGTTACAAATTGGAACCCTAATGTTGGCTCATTCTATGCCTTGCCCAATTTCTGCTCTGCTCTCTCCCTGCACTTTCTCCAGTCTCTTGAGTTATTTACGGAGAAGACTGTCACTTCCATTAGGTTGAAGGCAATTATCATGTCTTACTTACCTCCATGAGCCCAGAGTCTCCCATGATAAAGCTTCCCTTGTTAGTTCCCCAACATTGCTCATCCCTCCACACTGTGTTTGGAAAACCCTCATGCAAAGCAGTGGAGAAGGAAATGGCAACCCACTCCAGTATTCTTGCCTGGCGAATCCCATGGACGGAGGAGCCTGGTAGGTTACAGTTGATGGGGTCGCAAAGAGTTGGACATGACTGAGCGACTTCACTTTCACTTCCACATGCAAAGCAGAGATTACCTCCATAAAGCTAGGAACTCTGCAAACCCTCTGCTCCAGCCTCTTCGGTAGTTATGGTGAACACAGATGTCCTACCCAGTTAACCAGACCCTCATGGCCCAAGGTTAGAGCTGGAAGCTATGACTTGAAGAGTTTGGAGCCACGTTAAACCTGTTTGTGAAAGAGGTGGCAGGGGATCCACCGTATCTAGATTTCAGGAGCATCATCCAGAACTGATCCTCACTGATGCTGGCCAAACAACAACCACATTGATGCCAGTTGACAGTGGATATCTTTCCAGGACCAGTTCATCAATGCTATATCAGGGGCTACCTCTGAGACATAGCCTCCAAGTGTGTGTGTGTGTGTGTGTGTGTGTGTGTGTGTGTGTGTGTGTGTGTTCAGTGGCTTAGTCATGTCCGACTCTTTGCGGCCCCATGGACTGTAGCCTGCGAAGCTCCTCCATCCATGGAATTTTCCAGGCAAGAATACTGGAGTGAATTTCCATTTTCTACCCCAGGGGATCTTCCCAACTCGGGGATCAAATCTACATCTCAAGTCTCCTACATTGACAGGTGGGTTCTTGATCACTAATGCCCCCTGGTGTTTCTCAATGAGCCAACTAATCCTCCTGCTTAGATCATCCAGGCTTAATTCTTGCTGCTTACAAATGAGAGCCTGCTGACACAGAAGGTCCTGAGTCTCTGGCTGGAGTCATTGCATTCCCTCTCTTTGTGCTTATGTCATTTCTTCCACTAGGAGCAGGCATGTACATCCCATCCCTGTCCTCTTTCCTCCTGCATGCCTCGTGCTCATCCATCCGTGCCCAGACTTGACAACTCTTCCTCTAAGTCCTCCAGGATCACCCCAAGTCTGGGCTCCCACAGTGTCCCATGTATGCCTCTCAGAAGCGCTTGGCCCCCTGGATTTTGTCTATTTCAGAGTTTCTCTAACTACTCTGTGAGCTCTATGAGGATAGAAACTGTATTTCATTACATAAGGGCCTAGCTTATTAATAATGTTGAATGAATGAAAGAATAGAACTATCCCAGGCCAGGATAATTCTTAGTAGAGTCCTCACCATCACTTCCTAGCAGCATGAGGCACCTTACATTTTTGGACTCAGGGCAATTGCCGTTTCAGAACACCCTCTCCCAAATCACGTTATCTCATTTTACTTCCACCAGCATTGGTTTTGTATCTACTGTGTGCCAGACCCTGTGCCCTCTCATGCCCACATTTTAGGTCCTACAGGTAGATGCACTCCCCCCTCCTCTGTCCAGTTATGGAAGCCCCCAGGCCCTTGGAGGAGTGACCACATACTCCCTGGGAGAAGCGTGGGCCAGCTGCAAGCCTCTTAAGTGGGCAGGTTGTCATGGTGATTCATTAATGGAGAGAGTTGCTTGAGGAACACTGACCACCAAAGGGAACAATCACCAATGAAGCATCCATTTCTATTTAACAGTTTTTAAAAATAGACAAGATATAAAGCCACAAGTGAAAAGATACTGCAAACAAATAATAGCACATGAGCTTGTCTGGACCCAATTCAAAGTCTGTTCCTCACTCCTCCTCCACTCTCACCACAGAGAAATAAAGCTGTACTTTTCAGTGATCTAGAGTGCTGTTTAAAATTACTGGTTTTAATACTTCCTGTCATTTACCCAGCATCCATTAGGTGTCACATACCCTAACAGACATTTTAAGAGTGCTTTCAAATCTTGGAAACAACCCACCAAGTGAGCATTATTATTCCCAATTTACAGATGAGAAAACTGAGGCTCATAGAGTTTAAGTGACCTGTGGAGGGTTGCACAGGCAAGAAGGGCAGAGGCAGCATTTTATCCCTTATTCAAGGCAGAAAATTCTACCTGGACTGTCAAGGTTATCATAATATCTCCATGAGAAAGCTTCCTCTGAAATGAGAATCCAGCCCTCTCCTGCCTTATCTCCACCACGTTCTATTGCCATCTATTTCAAAGATAAGCAGGGGCTCTCCCCAGTGGTCCAGAAGTCAAGATTTCATCTCTCAAAGCTGGCAGCAGAGGTTCCATCCCTGATCTAGGAGTGAAGATCCCATATACCTTGAGGTCAAAACACCAAAACATGAAACAAGCAATATTGCAACAAATTCAATAAAGACTTTTAAAAAAATGGTCCACATCAAAAAGAGAAAAAAAAAAAAACTTTAAACAAACAAAAGACAAAGATAGGCAGTCAGTGGTTTTGTGCGTGTTTCAGTTGGTAAAGAATCCACCTGCAATGCAGGAGACCCCGGTTTGATTCCTGGGTCGGGAAGATCCCCTGGAGAAGAGATAGCCTACCCACTCCAGTATTCTTGGACTTCCTGAGTGGCTCAGATGGTAAAGAATCCACCTGTAATGCGGGAGACCTGGGTTCGATCCCTGGGTTGGGAAGATCCCCTGAAGAAGGGAAGGGCTACCCACTCTAGTATTCTGGCCTGGAGAATTCTATGGACTATAGTCCATGGGGGTCACAAAGAGTCAGACATGACTGAGTGACTTTCACTTCACTTCACTTATGCATACATTTAAATATACATAAGAATTTCCAAGAGTTAGTGTTGAACCAGCACACCTTGTACTGGGTGCTCAGGACTTAAAGTTGGCACACTTGTTAAGTCAAAAAGCTCCTCTGTAACTACTAAACTTCCAGCCCTTTCCTCCACTCCTGAAAATAGCCTTCCCTTTCCAAATTGTACTCTGGGCCCCGAATGAACTTGGAGAGCAGCACACCTGTGGTCCAGTTTTGTGAGGTCCAGATGAGCGAAGAGCCCAGGGCAGAGCCCACACTTGGGAGGCTCACAGGACAGTAACACGTATCCTGAACACATTCCACTGCTCAGGGTGGAACTTTTGCTCTGCCACTTAATAGCTGTATGATCTTGAGCAAATCGCTCAACCTCTCAGTGCTTCATTTCATCACCTATGACTTAGCGCTAAGAAAATTGAGACTCTCTGTCAGGTCACTGTGAGGATAAAATAAAACAATCCACAGAGGGGCTTGGAGCAATGCTGGGGGTCAGTAAGTGCCAGGTATACATCAGCCAGGATCAGAAGTAGCCGAGGGACCAGACGCTCGGCCATGGGTCAGCTCTCTTAACTCTACCTTCAGGTTCACCTGCTCATGTGGCTTCTTCTGCTCTGATAGCAAGAAACAGTTGTCTGGGACCTGAGGCATCCTCTCACAAAGGCCCAATTTGGTCACTGAAGCCTGTCTTCCTTTCTCCTGGGCACTCTGAGCATCTCATTCAAAGCATGACAGACCAAGTCTCTCCCAGTTAATAACCCTTCCATGACTCCCCATCACTCACCATAGACTAATTTCTACCCAGACTCCTCTGAAAGGTTTTCGAGGGGCTGCCCCTGGCCTACCATCCAGGCTTGTTTCTGTCCCACTAAGTTCAACAGCTTTGACCTAGCTGCTCCCCTCAAAGGGAACATTCTCTCCTTTCTCTTTCTCTGATCAACTCCTGTTTGTTGTTAAGGCTCCTCTCAGTCTTGGCTCTAGCACAAAGTACCTCCTGGCCCTGCAGTGTACCTCCCATTTTGTACCTGATAACATCCTTGTGAGGGGCTTCCCAGGTGGTGCTAGTGGTAAAGAACCTGCCTGCCAATACAGGAGATATGAGGGACCCAGGTTAAATCCCTGGGTCAGGAAGATCCCCTGGAGGAGGGCAAGGCAATCCACTCCAATATTCTTGCCTGGAGAATCCCATGGACAGAGAAGCCTTGTGAGCTATGGTCCTTAGGGTTGCAAAGAGTCAGACACAACTGAAGCAACTTAACACACACTCAACATCCTTGTGAAGCTCAAGCAGTTTACTCATCCTGCCCCACTTTCTCACTGTCACTTCTGCAGGACCATGGAGGGCTCAGCTGTGGCTGACTTGTGTGTTCCTATGGTCCTGGCACTGCTTGATAATATTTAGAGGAACGTGTGAAATAACTGAGAACACAGGTATGAAGAAAGTATCCATGACCTTGGTGGTGATTACTTGCTAAGTTGTGTCTGACTCTTGTGACCCCATGAATTATAACCTGCCAGACTTCTCTGTCCATGGGATTCTCCAGACAAGAATACTGGAGTAGGTTGCCATTTCCTTCTCCAGGGAATCTTCCTAACACAGGAATTGAACCCAGGTCTCCTGCATTGCAGGCAGATTCTTTACCAACTGAGCGACCTTGGAGAAGCACATCATTCAGGAAGAGATAAACACCCTTACAGGTAGGAGTTGTCCTGGCACTCCTGGCTGGGTCCTGGTGCTTACCTGTTAAACATAAATGGTTTCCCAGAACATGGACACCAGGCAAAGCTACTCTGACCAGAATGGGGCAAGATACAGATAAGGCCACTTCACAATCACACCCCAGAACACAACCATGAACACGGACAAAAGCAAGAACCTTGTCTGCACCACAGAAATGACCAGTGTCTCCCTTTTCTGGCTAATCCAAATGCCTGCCTGCTGCTGGTTTACCAGTAACAGCATCATGTGTTGTTGTTGTTGTTGTTGCCGTCTTAACTGCTCAGTCACGTCCTGCTAGGCTCCTCTGTCCCTGGGATTTCCTAGGCAAGATATAATGGAGTGGGTTGCCATTTCCTTCTCCACTACTTCTGCCTGACAGATAAGATGTAGCAAGATCCCTTGCTACCTGAGAGCATCCAATCCAGAGCCAAGGCCCTCTTCCCTGAACTCTTATCTGAACTCACCGCGCACAAGCCTCAGTCCTTTCCTCAGTCTTTCCTGAGCACCCTCTTACCCAGGCAGCTCACTGCTGCCCCTGGTGGACATTGCCCCTCAGTGCAATGCGTGCAGCTCACTGCTGCCCCTGGTGGGCATTCCTCCTCAATGCAATGCGTGCGGCTCACTGCTGCCCCTGGTGGGCATTCCTCCTCAATGCAATGCATGCAGCTCACTGCTGCCCCTGGTGGACATTGCCCCTCAGTGCAATGCATGCAGCTCACTGCTGCCCCTGGTGGGCATTCCTCCTCAATGCAATGCGTGCAGCTCACTGCTGCCCCTGGTGGGCATTGCCCCTCAGTGCAATGTGTCAACCAACCCAACGCTGTTCAACCAGGGTGGGTCCCTGGACATCTTTAGCTAAAGGGTATTGATGTCGTCCACTTTCCGTCACCACCAATTTTTTTCTCAAAGCTTAATTGTAAAAGATATGCAAGCTAATTGATAGTGAGAAATACATCTCTGATAGGAGGTGCATGCCAGAGTAGAGAACCTTGAACAGAGTATTGTTTTCTACAGACGTGCCTCAGGTTCCCCTCCCCTGTGTATGTGGAGGGGACAAGGAAGGAAGCTTTGCTGTCCTGGGCATCTGTGACCTGGAAGAACATCAGCTAACATTCACTGAAAAGAAAAGAAGGCTATCATTGGTGATTATATCTGCTTCTGGGAGAGCGCAGAGCACACGTTGTCTGTCCCAGCAGCTGCCCTGAGTAGGACCTGAGCTGGTGGCTGTTGCCATGGCTTAGTGGTAACTGTCTGCAAGACCAGCCTCCAAAATACCTAGTGCTGGGGACTTCCCTGATGTTCCAGTGGTTAAGAATCTGCCTTCCAATGCAGGGATGAGGGTTTGATCCCTGGTCAGGGAACTAAGATCCCACATACCCCAGGCCAGCTAAGCCCACAAGTCACAACAGAGTCAGTTCATGTACTGCTACTACTGAGCCTGCACACTCTGGAGCCCATGCAACACACCTATAGAAGACCCTGTGCACCACTAGAAAAATCCACGTGCCACAGTGAAGACCCCTCGTGCTATCACTACAGAGGACACAATGGTGGCTCTCTTTCTGTCCCTGAGTCCTATTTCCCATGGGAGCATCTAGAGGGATGCATGTTTGGTAGCACCTAGGACTGAGACTAGGACAGATGTGGGCTTTAAGTGCAGATGAAATACATCCTGTGTGACAACTGGATCTTCCAACAGTGGATGGGTAATGAGCCAGATGCCCCTAACAGGCAGGAGGCCAACAGATGCTAGTCGGCTTTGTGCACAATGACTAATTTTCTTCTTGGAAACTCAGAGACTCTTGATGGGTAAGATTCAGGTTGAGGAAAGGCCTTGCACAGCAACCAGAAAGCAGCTGGGGTATGTGGCAGCCAAAATCCAATATGAAACTCAGATGACAGAGGTGGTAATGGGGTCACAAATGTCCTGTCATCAGTTTCTACCTGGAATGAAGGCAAGGGTGTCACAAATGCAGCAAAAGCCAGTGATGGCTCCAGAGAGGGAAGTTAAGCCAGGTCTGATCTGTGAGGAAATTTCATTTAGGAAGTGTTCAAAGTGAAAGTATTAGTCACTCAGTTATGTCTGACTCTTTGCAACCCCATTGACTGTAGTCTGCCAGGCTCCTCTGTCCATGGAATTCTCCAGACCAGAATACTGAAGTGGGTAGGCATTCCCTTCTCCAGGGGATCTTCCTGACTCAGGGATTGAACCTGGGTCTCCTGCATTGCAGGCAGATTCTCTACCATCTGAGCCACGAGGGAAGCCCCTTCATTTAGGGGTTTCCTGTCAAACCCCTGTCACTGGCCAAGCTGGCATCCTCAGCTGTCAAATCACCACCCTTCCTGTTTGCCTCTCAGGAAAACTCAACTTCTTGATGCTGCTTTTTACCAAATCTGTCTTCTGTCATTTCTTCTCTCTGCACCCCTTCCTTTTGCTTCATTCCTGACAAACAAGTGAACTGTTACTCTGTCAGTTATTTATCTGAGTAATTTCTTGATGAAATTGCAAATATAATTGAATTTTCTGGAAACCATGAATTCAAATGAGGCGACAATAGAGGAAGCAGCGTGATTAAGGAATTGTTATACGCTGGTTGTACATCATTACCACCCAGAATTCATAGCTGAATCGCTCACAGATGGAGTCACTGAACTATGATTATATTTTAGAAAATGAAAGGGGACAAATCTAAAAAGGCAATAAAGCAAATTAGGAGCCTTCTTGAGGGACAGGATTATTACTGATTAAGTATATTTGGCATCAAAACTGTGAGAGCACTTCTGCAGTTTAAATTATACATTCGTGCAGGCAACGTTTTTGCTGGCCTCAAAATTCTTTGTTATTTTGGTCTTCTAATCACATTCCCCTTCATCCTCCAAATTGACAATTTGAAAGAACATTAGAAATGATCTTTTCTGAAGGAACATTTGCTCTCAAAATGCATTTACACTGAGCAGCTATTAAAAGGATATCGCCCAGTCACTTAGTTTCTCAATTTAAAGGAAAGTTACTGTATTAGAGGAAATGGCCCCTATTTCAATCTATTGGTCTTTGTTACGTCTTTCAAGATCCTAGACTCGAGTTAAAGGATTGCAGAAGGCAGCTTGCGGCTATCCGGGCCCCCATAGCCCTCACCCACAGCAGGTACACTTCCAGACATTAGATAGGAAGGGAGCCTAACATTCCTGGTTCCGGTTTGCTTTTTAAAAGCTCTAAACATAACTTTGGGTCATATCTATTGAAGAGTGCTCTACTAGAAGTTGGAAGAATTTCTTTTCAGTCTGGTCTCAGCCTCCTATTAACTATGTGACCTGGAGCCTATTATGTCACCTTTCTGAGAACTTGTGTCCATATTTCTACAAGTTCATACTACCTGACCCCGGGGGCTGCTAGGGGATGATGATGTGAGGTGTGTGCCTGTGGTGCACTACTATGTGCCCAGTGCATAAATGATGTCTAATAAATGTTTCCCTCTGCTACTATCCTCACCCTCTGCAACCACTATCTAGCACTGTCTGGATCTCACAGAAGTTCTATCTCTTTCACCAAGACAATCACATCAATGAATTTTCTCCCCTGATGCTCATTAGCCAATAGGCTGTTGTTGTTCAGTCACTAAGTCATGTCCGACTCTTTGTGACCCCATGGACTGCAGCAAGCAAGACTTCCCTGTCCTTCACTATCTCCCTGAGTTTGCTCAAACTCACGTCCATTGAGTCAGTGATGCCATACAACCATCTCATCCTCTGTTGTCCCCTTCTGCTCTTGCCTTCAATCTTTCCCAGCATCAGGGTCTTTTCTAATGAGTCAGTTCTTTGCATCAGGTGAACAAAGTATTGGAGTTTCAGTTTCAGCATCAGTCCTTCCAATGAATAATCAGGACTGATTTCCTTTTCCTTTCCTTACAACTGGTTTGATTTTCTTGCTGTCCAAGGGACTCTCCAGAGTCTTCTCTAACACCACAATTTGAGAGCATCAGTTCTTCGGCACTCAGCTTTCTTTATGGTCCACCTCTCACATCCATACGTGACTACTGAAAAAACCATAGCTTTGACTATACAGACCTTTGTTGACAAAGTAATGTCTCTGCTTTTTAATATACTGTCTAGGTTTGTCATAGCTTTTCTTCCAAGGAGCAAGCGTCTTTTAATTTCATGACAGCAGTCACCATCTGCAGAGCCCAAGAAAATAAAGTCTGCCACAAGAATCAGCAGTGCAGATGGAGCACATGTACAGAGCACTCACGGGCACGCAGGTGGCAGCAGAGATGATTCAAAGATGGGAGCCCTTGGACTTGCCTCCTGAGCACCTGGGAAACGCCAGCCATGCCAGTGGGGCAGAGACAGAATGGAGGCAATCCATTGGGTGATACTTCCAGGAATGGGGGACAAGGGTGACACACCCTTTTGGGGACTGAATGAGGTCCCCACAGGGAGGTAGAGCTGAGATGGAGACCATTCCAGGGTGCCTCTGGGCATTAGGATTCCAAGACTCCCAAGCTTTGTAGGTTTCCTGTCTGTAGGTCCTATGTTACAGAAACTCAGGAGAGGTGTGGGTGGTGGCTAGGAGCATGTTAGGGCTTTACACTCAGGGCAGACACCAGTGTGTACTCCTGTTTGTGGTTTCCCAGCTCCCTGACCTTGGATGATTCCCCAAACTTCTTTGAGTCTGGGTTCTGCTCCTGACATACCAAGACAGCAGTTGGATTTGACTATGTCGTTTTGAGGTTTTGAGGTGATAAATACACTGTGCTCAGCTCAATGTCTATCACGTTAATGGAAGTTTTCTCCTCTTGAAGATCAGGCTGCCCATGCCCTGTATATCATGTGGTCTTCATCAATCTGACTGCCCCCCTGCCCCACCACCAAGGGTGTGCAGAGCCATTTGCAT
This sequence comes from Dama dama, assembly GCF_033118175.1. Taxonomy (NCBI): domain Eukaryota; kingdom Metazoa; phylum Chordata; class Mammalia; order Artiodactyla; family Cervidae; genus Dama; species Dama dama. Next base: position 10,994,244 of record NC_083705.1, read on the forward strand.
CATCTCCTCTCTTCATTTTTTCAGGCTGACCTCCATGTTACTCTCTCCCTTCTTCTTACAAAACACTACCAAACTAAGGCCAACAGTTACCTGGGGTTTGTGCATTGTCTCCTGAAATCTGGGCAGTACTTGAGTGTTTGACCAGTAGAGTTCAGAAGAAGTGACACCCTCTGATAAAATAAAAGTGGGATATGAGTAAACTACTTTCATCTCTAAAGGGGGATAAACAGCTAGCCAGTGTGGGAAAGCAGGTCAACTCTTTCGTAGATGTTTACCAAGATGCCACACTGTGTGGTTTCTTCCGGAAAAGGCATTGGGCCTGGCTGGGGGGGGTGTTGTTTAGGGCAATTCTGTTATCTGGATCTTCTACAATGAGCATATATTGCTTTTATGCAAAAAATCAATACACACCTCCAACCCACATGTATCCCAGAGTGCTGAGCTGAGGGTGAGTGCAAAGTAAACAGCACAAGTCAACCCAGACCTAGATCCTGCCCTGGGGAAGCCCACAGTGGCCTCGGGGGCTAGTTTAGAGAAAAGATGGGGTTTTATCTACTGTGCGCACGTGCTGAGAGCTAAGGCAGAGCCGAACCCGGGCAAGCAGCACAGAGAGGAGCCTCACCAGAGGTTCTCTGGGTAAAGACACAACTGAATTGAGTTTTGAAGTCTTGGACTATTTAGAAGAAGAAAGGAGAGGGGCCCACCTGAAATCCCAGGGGTGTGCACAAGCGCCAGGAATCCAGACTCCCAGCCCGTTCTGTGAGGGGGATTCATCTCTGCTGGGCTCTTCAGCTTCCATACAAGGATATCAACTCCACCATCATCTTGGCTGAAAACTCTGCCCTCAATCAATAGCCCAGAGTAATGGCATTCCAGACTTCATCAGAAAATAGAGTCTTGAACTTCTGTTGTCCTCATCTCTTATTAAGAACTAAAGAGAAAAGCTCTGTGGAGGGAATTGTTATTTATGGAGGATTGAGGGAAAGACATTCAAACCCCGAAAAGAGTCTAGGTTTTATCCTTGAATCAAGTCAGGCTATCAGAAAACTTGTACCCAAGGCAAGAGAGATCAATGGAACAAAATGGAAAGGCCAGAAATAAACTCGACACAAATGGGAATTCAGAGCCAGATCAAGGTCAGTTTGTGATTCAGAGGAGAAGATGGCTCAGCCAGGGGTTGCTAATGAGGCGTTTGGAATAAAACAAAGCTGGAGCCTCACGTCTCACACCCAAACAATGATCATGCACTTACATACAAAAAAAAGTGAGACTGCAAAATAAACAAAGAAAACATGGACAATGTTTTTATAGAATCATTCTGAGAAGAACACCAGTCTCCAAAGCCACAAAGGAAAAGACTGACCAACTTAATTACAAAAATATAAAAGCTGTTGTGTCAAAAGTACCATGCAAAGAGTCAAAGGAAAAAACATTCTGTGGGAGAGTTTAATGGGCAGCAGTTAAAGCAAAGGATTGCTGAAGCAAAGGATTGTTATGGAATGAAGGATGAGTTGTAATGGTTAGCGGTACTGTGCTTGTTGAGTCGCTAAGTCATGTCTGACTCTGTGATCCCATGGACTGCAGCACGCCAGGCTTTCCTGTCCTTCACTGTCTCCTGGAGTTTGCTCAAACTCATGTTCACTAATTTGGTGATGCCATCCAACCATCTCATTCTTTGTCACCTCCCTTTCCTCCTGCCCTCAATCTTTCCCAGCATCTGAGTCTTTTCCAATGAGTCGGCTTAGTTTTATATTTTGAAAAAAAAAAAAAAAGAACAAATCTCTCTGATCATATTGGAGATTGTAGAATGATGTGGAGAGGAAGAGGGTGTGGGCATCAGAGAGAAACCTGTTGCGTTAGGCCAGCTAAGAGGCGATGGCCCTTGGGCTAGCCCAGGAAGTGTGGAAACCTAGTGAGGGACTGGTGGTGCCCTGGACAATGTGGTGGTGCAGGAGAGGGACGGTCAAGGGCAACTCTTGGTTTCTGAGCTCACATAGCTGGATGGTGGCGGAGGTGCCATCTATTAAGATAGCAAAGACAAGAAAAGGTGAATTTGGTGGGCAGGTGGGATGTGATTTTTTTAGACCTGAGTCTGAGATACCTTTGAGCAGGGGCAGCTTCATGGGTGCATGACTTATGCAGTCGCATAGGGAACCACCTTTGCTTTGATGCTCTTCCATCACCATCCTGACCAAATTCCCTGGCAGTCCACTGGTTAGGACTCATGCTTTCACTGCCATGGCCAGCTTGAATTCCTGGTCTGGGAACTAAGATCCCGCAAACTGTGCAGCACCCTCCCCTCCTAAATAATGACCATCTTGAAATCATTAAGAATTTTTGTTTAATCACGGGACCTGAATTTTCATTTTGCACTAGTCCAACAAATTATGTAGCCAGACTTGCCTTTGAACCATCTAGGGCCAAGTGCTGTTTAAGCAGTTGCCCATATGTTGAGAACATTGAGAACTTGAAGGAGGCTTCTGGGCTGGACATATAAATGTATGGATCATCTGCATATAGGTGGGAAAGGAAGCCCTGGGCAGAGATGTGGTCACTTCATGAAAAGACCTAGGATAACAAAAGGATGTGTAAGGTCCAGATTTTTAAAGTTCTGTTAGATACAATGTCTAGGTCGGAGAGGATAGAAGGATAGAAGGTGATGGAGCATCAGGAGAAGGTGGGAGAATCTGGAAAGCCCAGGAAGGGAAAAGAAAGAGAGAGAAAAGCCGCAAAAGCTGCAGATCAGGACAAAGCAGAACTGAGTGGGTTTGGTAACACAGAAGCCACCCGTGTTCTGGCTAAGTACCATTTTTGTGTGACGAGGGGCTTTGTGGACTGAATAAGAGAGGAGTGGAGACAATGAGACAACTGACTCTGGAGAGGAATTTGTCCATGACCTGCAGGAGAGAGATGAAAAGGAAAATTTTTTATCTTTGTTTTTACAAGAGGCACAAACGTGTTTCAAAGATATATCATTAAGTGAAAAAGCAATGCAAGATATCAGATAGAATAAACCTCTGTGTGAGAGCAGTGGTGGAGGAGGGAAAATTATATGAGTATGCAAAAGACATTTCTGGAGGACACACAAGAAACCAGTAAAGATGGTTACCTGGGGGATGAGCCTAGGGACTTCACCTCTTCTTTCTATATAGGTTGAGTCTTTAATCATAATTGTATTTTTAATAATAAAAATCTATTAGTTTGATCCCCTCAAGGGAAGATTTTGGGCATTGAATATAGTACTCAAAGGCTGGCTTTTAAAATTATATTCAATTTAATAAAGTTACAAATTCATATAGATTCAGATTCTTCCATAAGCTTTAAAGTTCAGTTTACCAATTTTATTATTTATTTATAAGTCTAGCAAATTTTAATGATCACTTTTTAAGGGGACCTTTGAGAAATGTTTCTTCTCATTTACAAATGTGTTTAATTAAATTGCTCTAAACATTGTAAACTGCATTTATAGATTTAATATATTTGAATCTTTTAAGTACTTCAATTGTCTACCAAACCTTCTCAAATATTCAAGTAACAGCTATTAATCCAATTCATTAGACTTATAAATATGGTAAAAACTATTTTCATTTATAGGTCCCAGTACTTATTTAGACTGAGTAAGCTTTCAACTTAAAATCGGAATTCTAAATCAATTGCTCAATTAAGCATTTTATATCAGAATGGAAAAGTTCATCCAGGATTCCACAAGGCTATATTTTCTTAAACATCACAAGTATATGGATACAACTTATTTCAAAGCACAAATATTTTAATACAAAGGGTTTGATTCTTTTCTATATTTTTGTACTTAATGCTGAATTTTACAAGTATTAAAATTCGGCCCCTACTGGGCCTATAGCTTCTAACTGACCACAAAACTCTTCTTCCAGGGTGACAGCTGGACTGAATTTCCCAGCTCCCTTGAGGTTAGAGATGGTCATGTGACTGAATTCTAACCAATTTGAATGTAAGAGAAAGTCAGCTAAGCACCTTCTAAGTCTGGCCCATAAAAACCTCCCTTGTAAAAAAAAAACAAAAAACAAAAAACCTCCCTTGTTTATCCCTGTCCATATAGACACATTGCCCTAAGAAGTGCAAGTCAGCTCATTCTTCTCATCTTTTCTGGTTCCCTCGTTAATAAAACTCTGAAAACTCAAACTTATGCTCAAGATCAATTCATGTGATGGACCTCAGTCAGTCAGTTCAGTCACTCAGTTGTATCTGATTCTTTGCGACCCCATGGACAGCAGCACGCCAGACCTCCCTGTCCCTCACCAACTCCTGGAGTTTACTCAAACTCATATCTATTGAGTCGGTGATGTCATCCAATCATCTCATCCTCTGTCGTCCCCTTCTGCTCTCACCTTCAATCTTTCCCAGCATCAGGGTCTTTTCTAATGAGTCAGTTCTTCGCATCCAGTGGCCAAAGTGTTGGAGCTTCAGTTTCAACATCAGACCTTCCAATGAATATTCAGAACTGATATCATTTAGGATGGACCAGTTGGATCTCCTTGCAGTCCAAGGGACTCTCAAGAGTCTTCTCCAAAACCACATTTCAAAAGCATCAGTTCCTTGGCACTCAGCTTTCTTCACCATCCAACTCTCACATCCATACATGACTACTGGAAAAACCATAGATGGACTAGACGGACCTTTGTTGGCAAAGTAACGTCTCTGCTTTTTAATATGATGTCTAGGTTGGTCGTAACTTTCCTTCCAAGCAGTAAGCATCATTTAAGTTCATGGCTGCAGTCACCATCTGCAGTCACCATCTTGACTTCACATTCCGGGACGTCTGGCTCTAGGTGAGTGATCACACCATTGTGATTATCTGGGTCGTGAAGATTTTTTTTGTACAGTTCTGTGTATTCTTGCCACCTCTTCTTAATATCTTCTGCTTCTGTTAGGTTCATACCATTTCTGTCCTTTATTGTTCCCATCTTTGCATGAAATGTTCCCTTGGTATCTCTAATTTTCTTGAAGAGATCTCTAGTCTTTCCCATTTTGTTGTTTTCCTCTATTCTTTGCATTGATCGCTGAGGAAGCCTTTCTTATCTCTCCTTGCTATTCTTTGGAACTCTGCTTTCAAATGGGTATATCTTTCCTTTTCTCCTTTGCTTTTCACTTCTCTTCTTTTCACAGCTATTTGTAAGGCCTCCTCAGACAACCATTTTGCATTTTTGCATTTCTTTTCCTTGGGGATGGTCTTGATCTCTGTCTCCTGTACAATGTCATGAATCCTGTCCACAGTTCATCAGGCACTCTATCTATCAGATCTAGTCCCTTAAATCTATTTCTAACTTCCACTGTATAATCATAAGGGATTTGATTTAGGTCATACCTGAATGGTCTAGTGGTTTTCCCTACTTTCTTCAATTTAAGTCTGAATTTGGCAATAAGGAGTTCATGATCTGAGCCACAGTCAGCTCCTGGTCTTGTTTTTGCTGACTGTATAGAGCTTCTCCATCTTTGGCTGCAAAGAATATAATCACTCTGATTTTGGTATTGGCCATCTGGTGATGTCCATGTGTAGAGTCTTCTCTTGTGTTGTTGGAAGAGGGTGTTTGCTATGACCAGTGAGTTCTCTTGGCAGAACTCTATTAGCCTTTGCCCTGCTTCATTCTGTACTCCAAGGCCAAATTTGCCTTTTACTCCAGGTGTTTCTTGACTTCCTACTTTTGCATTCCAGTCCCCTATAATGAAAAGGACATCTTTTTTAGGTGTTAATTCTAGAAGGTCTTAGGTCTTCATGGAACCATTCAACTTCAGCTTCTTCAGCATTACTGGCTGGGGCATAGACTTGGATTACCATGATATTGAATGGTTTGCCTTGAAAATGAACAGAGACCATTCTGTTGTTTTTGAGACTGCACCCAAGTACTGCATTTCAGACTCATGTTGACTATGATGGCTACTCCATTTCTTCTAAGGGATTATTATCCACAGTAGTGGATATAATGGTCATCTGAATTCATCTGTCAGTGTCTTATCTTTTTGCCTTTTCATACTGTTCATGGGTTTCTCAAGACAAGAATACTGAAGTGGTTTGCCATTCCCTTCTCCATTGGACCACTTTTTGTCAGAACTCTCCACCATGACCCATCCATCTTGGGTGGCCCAACATGACATGGCTCATAGTTTTATTGAGTTAGACAAGGTTGTGGTCCATGTCATTAAACTGGTTAGTTTTCTGTGACTGATGGACCTAGACATTATCAAACTAAGTGAACAGCAAGGTGTATACATATGATATCACTTATATATGGAATCTAAAATATGGCACAAATGATAATTATAATATATAGTAGAACTATATGTGACTTTGTTTTGTATTTTCCAAGTCTGCTATAAATGTGTTATCATACTTTCATAATTTAAAAAAGGAAAGAGGAAAAAAATAAAATATGACACATATGAGCTATCTATGATACAGAGACAGACTCACAGACATAGAGAACAGACCTGTGGTTGCTGGGGTTGGGCGGGGGGTGGGGGATGGATTGGGAGTTTGGGGTTAGTAGATGCAAACTAGTATATATAGAATGGTTAAACAAGGTCCTACTGGGTAACACAGAAAACTATTTTCAATATCCTGTGATAAATCATATGGAAAATAATATAGAAAAAGAGAATGTAGGGGCTCCCCTGGTGGTACAGTGGTTAAGAATCTCTCTTGCAATGCAGGGGACAAGGGTTGGATCCCTGTGGGGAAGATCTCACATGCCTCAGAGCAACTAAGGCCAGGTGACACCACGGTTGAGCCTGAGCGATAGAGCCCAGGAATGGCGATTGAGGAGCCCGGACGCAGCAGCCAGTGAAGCCTGGATGCCCTGGAGCCTGCGCGCCACCATAAGAGGGTCAACTGCAGCAAGAAGCCTGCGCGCCGCAGCTGGAGAGTAGCCCCCACGCTCTGCAACCAGAGAAAGCCTGCGTGCAGCAGCAAAGACCAGGCCAGCCAAATAAACAGATAAACACCTTTAGAAAGAGAGAGAGAATGTGCGTATGTATGTAGCTTGTGTATGTATATATATTTATATATATATATATATATAAAACATATATATATATATATATATATATATATATGATCACTTTGCTGTATAGCAGAAATTAACACAGCATTGTAAATCAGTGAAATCAAATGCATCTTCCTCAGAGAGCCTGACTTCCCAGTTTTAAATTCTGAAAGGTAAAGTGAGACAGCCCATACTAGCCCGTTTTGGATAATCTCTCTTGGTTTCAGTGACTTTCATCTTGCACCTTACACCTTTCTGAACTGTTCTTTTATACAAATTTTAAGTATGAGCATGAATTACTTCTATACAGGAAAAACTATGTAACTTTAAAATATATCACCATCTGAATGCTGACGCAGCAGCATTCACTGAGTTGTGTCTGAAGACGATACCGCTAACTTTCATCACTTCAGGAAACCCATCATTGCATTTGACCTTGATGTCTCCCATCCCTCCCCATCTCCCTCATCCTTCCTCTCCCACTTCTACAACTAATGCTTTACGATTCTAATTTCCCCTTATTTTTAGCATTTTCTGAAACGCATTTTCTCCATCTCACTTTGATATGATGCCAGCTTGAACTCTGGCCCTGTCCTCTATGATTGCATCTTCCTCTTGGTGTCCTCCCTCCAGAGAATGATCCCTCTATTCACTCTGCTATGCAAGCCAGGTTTGACACTGCCTTCTTTCTTCTGACCCACACCTCACCCGTCACTACATCCTGTTCATTTTTAACTCATGAACGTCTCTTAACCTTTCCTACTTGTCTCCATCTCCATTTGAACCAGCCTGGTCACAGCTGCCGTTCTTGTCTGGACCACTGCAAGGGCCATCTCACTGGTCTCCCACACCTGTCCTGCAAACCCCAAGGCTTGTCCTCCAAAGCAGTTCATAAAACACAAGGCTCCTCACTCTGTCCATCCCTTCTGAGACCCTTCAGTGGTTAAATATGAACTTTAAGGTAAAAAAAAATCCAAAATTCATAATGTGACTTTCCTGAAATTCACAATGAGACCTGCCTGATTGTCCTGCTGCTTTCTCCTACTCCTTGTGCCCCAGACACTGGTCTTTTTCAATGGCAGGAATAGGCCATCTCTCTCCCTCTTGGGACCTTGCACATGTTCTAGAATATTCTCTCACTGTGCCTTCATGCCTGTTGACTAGACGATTACTATCATTTCTCAGATTCCAATTCAGAAAACCTTCCCCACCCTCCGAGGCCAGGTAAAATTCAGAGCAGTAGCTCCCTTTCTAACTATACATGTATTAGTGTGGTGGTTTGATCAACCCGTCTCTCCAGGGCGCTGTAAAGCCCCTCAAGGTCAAAAGCCACATAGTCCTTGTTATTTCATTGTCCCCAGAACCTAGCACAGTGTTAGGTACACAGCAGATGCTCAAAAACTAGCTATTGAACAGCAAATGCTATGGAGGCTAATGTTCTTCATGTCCCCCAGCGTCCCTAGACGGAGAAATTTCTTTGAGAAATAACAGCTTGAAGAAGCCCTGTTTCTTCCAAGCAACTAATATGGAGATGGAAGCAAGGGAAGGAGGAGGCGGAGAGGAAGAGAAAAATGTCTGGGTCGGTTCATGGACTCAAACCGGAGACAGGCTGTGTTTTCCTGGGAGACAGGCTGTGTTTTCCTCAGTTCAGTTCAGTTCGTCGCTCCGTGGTGCCCAACTCATTGCTTGAGAGAGGTGTGCTGGTTTTGGTCTGAACAGTTCAAGGAGGGAGGGATAGCAGCTCAGAGGGGTAAGCTACCCCGGCAGCAGTAGGCCAGGCTCTGAAGTCCGTTCTGACAGGGGGCTCTCCTCAGCACACCAGCCCGCCGCCCCGGGCCTGGGCCGGAGCCCCGGAGCAGCAGGCGGGCGGCCTGGCCCTGCGCCGCCGCGCGGGGGCGCTCCGGCCTCCTCCCGCTCCTCCGCCCGAGGCTTCGCTCTGCAACCCTGCTTCCCGTCCAGACACCGCTTCCCCAGAACCCACTCGTTTATCACCTTTTGATGAGCTCCGCCAGGCAGGCCATGTCAGGAAATTTCTTGGTGTTCGCTTTAATGAAACTTAATTATTAAGACAGCCTCACAAGTCATAATACATTTAGTGGCTCATTTTTCACTTCTCTGTTGGAGGCCTCCTGGCAGCCAGGTGGGAGGAGAGGAGGCTGAGGGCGGGAAGTATCAGCGCCTGTCCAGGCCCCCAGGGGAGCTGGGGTGTGGGGAGTGGGCTCCTGACCCCTTCTCCACCAGCACAGCCTTGACCTTTCACACCCGGGAGCAGCCGACACGGGGTCAGGAAGTCCTGCCTCTGCGTCAGACTGCCAGGCAGACCTCGGGGAAGGCATGCAGTCCCTCTGGGCCTCAGCCTTCTCACCTGCGAAATGGGGATGGTTTCAGTCCGAACCTGAGGGCGTCACTGTGAGAGGGGGAGGCGAGCTCACAGGAGGAGAGGCCCCCAGCAGGCTGACGCGGGCACAACCCTACCCGAGTGAGTCAGCCCACTCCGGTGAGGAACAGGGTGAAATTTAGGTCCCCCATAGTCACAGTGACAGTTGACATCTATTCAGTGCTTTGTATATTCCAAAGCCTTTATGGCTACAAGTTCACTGAATTTTCACAATAGATGCTCCTAGTATTATAAAGCTGGTACTAGTATTACCCCTATTTTACAGATGAGAAAATAGGAATAAGGAAGCAAAAGCACCGAGTCCAAAGTTACTAAGTTAGTTAATGGTGGAGCAAGATTTAAATTCTGGCTGACTCTACAGTTTAGCTTCCTATAGATAAGGTCAGTGTCCTGGGGAAAACAGGGAGAGATCAGGTACTTTTAATAATCAGAGTGACCTCAGCCAGAAGTGAAGGGAAACACGGAGACTCAGCTGAGCACCGAGGTCCCTGACAGCATGGTATGGCAGATGAGGGCACATCTGTGGTGCTTTCAAGTGAGATGGATTGCACTCTGGTCACTCATCCACAAAGCGCATGATGGCCACACGGTCCTGGCACCTTTGTTGATTCTCTGCCTCCCATCCCACATCAAGGGGTAAGCAACAGGATACAGTCATGCTGGTTTGGCTGACACAGGGCTTGTTGCTGTTCAGTCTCTCAGTTGTGTTTGACTCTTTCTGACCCCCATGGACTGCAACACGCCAGGTTTCCCTGTCCTTCACTATTTCCCAGAGTTCACTCAAACTCATGTCCATTGAGTCAGTGATGCCATCCAACCATCTTATCCTCTGTCATCCCCTTCTCCTCCCGCCTTCCATCTTTCCAAGCATCAGGGTCTTTTCCAATGAGCTGGCTCTTTGCATCAGGTGGCCAAAGTATTGGAACTTCAGCTTCAGCATCAGTCCTTCCAATAAATATTCGGAGTTGATTTCCTTTAGGATTGACTGGTTTGATCTTGCAGTCCAAGGGACTCTCAAGACACAAGGCTAAGATAAAGCACCAGTCAGTTATTCAGTTCAGTCACTCAGTCATGTCCGACTCTTTGCAACCCCATGAATCGCAGCACGCCAGATCTCCCTGTCCATCACCAACTCCCGGAGCTTACTCAGACTCATGTCCATCAAGTCAGTGATGCCATCCAGCCATCTCATCCTCTGTTGTCCCCTTCTCCTCCTGCCCCCAATCCCTCCCAGCATCAGGGTCTTTTCCAATGAGTCAACTCTTCACATGAGGTGGCCAAAGTATTGGAGTTTCACCTTCAGCATCAGTCCTTCCAATGAACACCCAGGACTGATCTCCTTTAGGATTGACAGATTTGATCTCCTTGCAGTCCAAGGGACTTCTCCAACACCACACTTCAAAAGCATCAGTTTTTCGGTGCTCAGCTTTCTTCACAGTCCAACTCTCACATCCATACATGACTATTGGAAAAACCATAGCCTTGACTAGATGGACCTTTGTTGGCAAAGTAATGTCTCTGCTTTTTAATATGCTGTCTAGGTTGGTCATAACTTTCCTTCCAAGGAGTAAGCGTCTTTTAATTTCATGACTGCAATCACCATCTGCAGTGATTTTGGAGCCACAAAAAATCAAGTCTGACACTGCTTCCACTGTTTCCCCATCTATTTCCCATGAAGTGATGGGACCAGATGCCGTGATCTGAGTTTTCTGAATGTTGAGCTTTAAGCCAACTTTTTTACTCTCCTCTTTCACTTTCATCAAGAGGCTTTTTAATTCCTCTTCACTCTCTACCATAAGGGTGGTGTCATCTGCATATCTGAGGTTATTGATATTTCTCCAGGCAATCTTGATTCCAGCTTGTGCTTCTTCCAGCCCAGCATTTCTCATGATGTACTCTGCATATAAGTTAAATAAGCAGGGTGACAATATACAGCCTTGACGCACTCCTTTTCCTATTTGGAGCCAGTCTGTTGTTCCATGTCCAGTTCTAACTGTTGCTTGCTGACCTGCATACAGGTTTCTCAAGAGGCAGGTCAGGTGGTCTGGTACTGCCATTTCTTGAAGAATTTTCCACAGTTTATTGTGATCCATACAGTCAAAGGCTTTGGCATAGTCAATAAAGAAGAAATAGATGTTTTTCTGGAACTCTCTTGCTTTTTCGATGATTCAACGGATGTTGGCAATTTGATCTCTGGTTCCTCTGCCTTTTCTAAAACCAGCTTGAACATCTGGAAGTTCACGGTTCACATATTGCTGAAGCCTGGCTTGGAGAATTTTGAGCATTACTTTACTAGTGTGTGAGATGAGTGCAATTGTGTGGTAGTTTGAGCATTCTTTGGGATTGCCTTTCTTTGGGATTGGAATGAAAACTGACCTTTTCCAGTCCTGTGGCCACTGCTGAGTTTTCCAAATTTGCTGGCATATTGAGTGCAGCACTTTCACAGTATCATCTTTCAGGATTTGAAATAGCTCAACTGGAATTCCATCACCTCCACTAGCTTTGTTCGTAGTGATGCTTTCTAAGGCCCACCTGACTTCACATTCCAGGATGTCTGGCTCTAGGTGAGTGATCACACCATCGTGATTATCTGGGTCGTGAAGATCTTTTTGTACAGTTCTTCTGTGTATTCTTGCCACCTCTTCTTAATATCTTCTGCTTCTGTTAGGCCCATACCGTTTCTGTCCTTTATTGAGCCCATCTTTGCATGAAATGTTCCCTTGGTATCTCTAATTTTCTTGAAGAGATCTCTAGTCTTTCCCATTTTGTTGTTTTCCTCTATTTCTTTGCATTGATCGCTGAGGAAGCCTTTCTTATCTCTCCTTGCTATTCTTTGGAATTCTGCATTCAAATGGAAATATCTTTCATTTTCTCCTTTGCTTTCTGCTTCTTTTCTTTTCACAGCTATTTGTAAGGCCTCCTCAGGCAGCCATTTTGCATTTTTGCATTTCTTTTCCATGGGGATGGTCTTGATCCTTGTCTCCTGTACAATGTCACGAACCTTCGTCCATAGTTCATCAGGCACTCTGTCTATCAGATCTAGTCCCTTAAATCTATTTCTCACTTCCACTGTATAGTCATAAGGGATTTGATTTAGGTCATACCTGAATGGTCTAGTGGTTTTCCCTACTTTCTTCAATTTAAGTCTGAATTTGGCAATAAGGAGTTTATGATCTGAGCCAGTCAGCTCCCGGTCTTGTTTTTGCTGACTGTATAGAGCTTCTCCATCTTTGGCTGCAAAGAATATAATCAATCTGATTTTGGTGTTGACCATCTGGTGATGTCCATGTGTAGAGTCTTCTCTTGTGTTGTTGGAAGAGGGTGTTTGCCATGACCAGTGTGTTCTCTTGGCAAAAGTCTGTTAGCCTTTGCCCTGCTTCATTCTGTACTCCAAGGCCAATTTTGCCAGTTACTCCAGGTGCCTATACTCAAGATAAGGCATAATAACTTTAAAAAATAATTATAGTACATGGGACCAGAAGGAGGGAAGTCAGCTTCCATTCATGGAACACTTACTAAGTGCCCCATCTTGCTGCATGCTTTAAATACATCATTTCTGATTCTCACAAGAGTCCTCTAGGCTCAGTGTTACCATTTCTATTTTGCTGATGAAGAGACTGGGGCTCAAAGAGCACATGTGACCCACCCAAAATCACACAACCAGTTAATAGTAGTACTGGGACATGAACCCAACTCTGACCAACCTCAAAGCCTTTTCCCACCACTGCTCTGTTTCCCTCTGTATCAAATCCATTTCCAGACATTCACCCCAGCCTCACACTGACCACCTACTGGGTGACAGCCACCAGCCTAAGTGCTTTCTGTACATGCTGGTCTCCTTCTTTCTGTCTGGGAAGAGAGTCTCTGTTGGGATGATCTTCCCAGACTCCGATCTGAGACCCAGAGAGGTGGCCTCCCACACGTTGTCCCAGGAACAAGCCAGCAGCTTTTCTTAGGTCTTTCTAAGTTAAGAGTCCTCATGGCTGGTAAGACAAGGAAATAGGGGAGATAAAAATAACAAAACAAAAGGAGAAAGTCACAAAGTTCCAAGAAGTCTCAAAATATCTTTCTGTTCTGGACACTTCTCCTCACACAACTGGCGCAAGGGCCCCTTTGCAAAAGTTCTTATCCACAGAGTTTCAAGGGCCCTGAAAAAATGCCGGCACACTCACTTGATAATTTACCCTGCTTCCATTTCCTCCCTCCCTTTCCCGCTGCTCCCTTGCTAAGCATCCAGATTATCCAGATTCGTTTAGGAATTCACCCCCTAGGAAAGCTGACCCTTCATTCAGCTCAGGATGAAAACCTGAATGATTCAATAGCCCTCAACTTCAATGATAGGTTTAGGGGTTGCATGTGGCCCATGCTTTCTGGGGTCAAGGGGATGATTTCATGATTATCAGGCTCGTTTTGCTTTAAACCTGCTTTTAATTTGCAGTTCCCCGTTTTCAGATGATCACATTTCTGATTAATGACACTAACAGATGACGAAGTATCACACTAGATCCACCCTCCCAGTCCCCGTAAGAATGAACAGATTCTGTTTCTCTAAGCTCTGACTTAGTTGTAGTCAGACTGCTTTTTTTGTTTCAATCTGGGTTTTTAACCCTGGTTTCATGGCCAGTTAGTTAAAGGCATACTGTTGATAAACAATGAATAGAAAAGACTCTTGCTTAGCTTTAAAAAATAGACATGTTGTAATTTGACCGTTCATCCATGGCTTCTAAGTTATTGTTTTGGGATAGTGATGTGACTCATTGAAATGGTTACCAGCCTGAAATTTTGCCTGTAGAGGAAATTTTGGTAAATAAAATAACCTGTTTCTGCTGACTTCTGCCTTCAGAAATCTGTTCTCAGGGGAAACCATTGTTATCCCACAAATTAAAAAATCCCTCCCTACTATACAACAAAGAGTCTCAAGTTCCTTAGATTCAGGAAAAAGGGAAATATTCTCATCACGTCCTAGCAGTAATGCTTGACATAAATTATGAAGCTCAGAGACAGTTTTGAAACGCAAAGTATTTTATCATGAATGGCATTCCCTTGGCTTCAGAGATGAAGGTATTTTCTGTATGTTACTAGGACCTGTAAATATACTCAGGGATTTCATGCCTACCAGAAAGCAAACATTCCTTTTCATAGGTCTAAGGTCTAACCACCTTTGAAAACTCTTTATTTCACAGACTGGCTCTTAACTGTTTACCTAGTAGCCTGGTTTAGCATCATTAGTGCTATTGGTCATTCATCACTCATTGAATAGATGTGCTTTCAGCGCTGCCATGCACAGCCCCCTGCAGGCACTGGAGAGATAGTGATGAATCCAACGCAGGTTCCACCCTCAGAGCTCACATCTTCAGAGAACTGTGAATTAATATTTGCAACAGAGTGTTGACCTAAAACAAATAGACTGTCAGGTATTTCTCCAGCAAAGATGGATTTATTCAGGATCAGCAGAGAATTGCAATTTGGGGTCTGCAACCATGGTGAGCCAAGGGCAAGTTCCCACCTGTCAAGGGAAGGAGAGTACTTTTACAGAAGGGGGAAGGGAAGTTGGAGGGTTATAAAAACCGAAAGGCTTTAGCTTTTTATTGGCTGAATCCCTGCCAAAAAAGAGGAGCCTTTCTTTCTCTCATTGGAGTCAGCTATCACCACAGGGCATGAGAGCTTCTGGTATCTCAATTAATTAATTGAAATTTCTGTTTATTAATTTTTACAAGAGTTATGTCCGAAACTCCAGTAGACATGCATCCATGGAGGACGAGAAAATGTCAGCTTGTGGTGGGGAGGTGTCAGAGAGAACTTCAGAAGAGAAGGGTCACTGAGGCGGATCTTGGATCTTCATGCCTCCAGGAAGCTTGGAGTAGCAGGTTGAATCCAAGACGCCTACATCAAGGTCTGATGGGCCAGGTTATGCTTGGGGTCTTATCCAAATATAACTTATGGTAGTCATATTTGTTTGATACTTTCTGTAAGTTTTTCTTAGTTTTTAGATAATTGTCATAAAGTTTGGCAGTGTGATGGCCAGAAAGGTATCACAGATATAGACAGAGGATATGGGATCCTTTAATCCGATTCCTTCAATGGACAAGGAAATCAGCCACACTCATGGTGGGAGGAAAAACTTTCCTGGCCATTAAGTCCCATGAGAGCCCCTGCTGCTAATGACGGTCCCAATGATGGTGTGGGTCCCTCCAGCCTCTGGGATGCTCCCTTGTACATTCTCTTGAGGGTGTCTCACCTCCTGGGCACTCACAATGACTCCAGATACTCCAATTCTAGCCCCTGTCTCGGTTTACAGCAAGATCTTGCAACTCCAGGCTCAATTTTCCATGCTCAGATTCCCAGGGGAACCATCTCCCCATCAAGCCCAGTTTTCTATTGTCAGAACAATCACCTGCATGTCTAAGTTTCTATGTGAGAATTTTGGCATCTTGGGTTCCATTTAAAAAGAACACACTGTGAGCTCTAAAGTGAAAAAGAAGAGGTTCTTGCAAGGTGTTCGCTTTCAAGATAACCATACAGTGGGGCTTTCAAGGTGAATAAAATGACACTGACAACTGAACACTTTGTACAAATGAAATGGTAAAATATGGATCTGAGTTCCATGCGTGACTCTGAGGCAATTAATGAAAAAGAAATGAAAACAAGAAGTAGGCAGATTTTTCAGGGCATTTGCCCTCAAATGTTTAATCCTCTTTTCTTTGGATTTCGAAATGGAG
This sequence comes from Dama dama, assembly GCF_033118175.1. Taxonomy (NCBI): domain Eukaryota; kingdom Metazoa; phylum Chordata; class Mammalia; order Artiodactyla; family Cervidae; genus Dama; species Dama dama. The sequence goes on from NC_083705.1 coordinate 11,010,377, forward strand.
ATTGCAAGTAACCTGTCAAGGAGGCATTAAACCAGAGGATTCCAAAAATGTGTGGTGTTGTCATACAGGAGGCAGGACTTCCGGGAGGACTTTTGGTTGCTAAGAGAACTGGGGGCTTGTTGCCTGCAGGCATTTTGAAGAGGTTACTAGCTGGAGGCACTGAGAAAGAAATGGCCTATTGCTTCCTATAAGATAAAATACTGCCTCTTTGGCTTAAAATTAACAATAAATATAATAGCAGTTGTTGTTATTGTTCAGCTGCTAGATCATGTCAGACTCTTTACAACCCAATGGGCTATAGCCCACCAGGATCCTCTGTCCATGGGGTTTCCCAGGCAAGACTACTGGCGTGCTTGCCATTTCCTTCTCCAGAGGATCTTCCCAATCCAGGAATCGAACCCACATCTCCTGGATTGGCAGGCGGATTCTTTACCTCTGAGCTACCAGGGAAACCAATAATAGCAGAGTGCTGGGAAAAAAAGAAGTGAATTTCAGGTTTTGAGAGTGGGGTACTGGCAGAGAGCACTGGAGGCAATTGGGCGAGAGGTTAGGACCGTTGCCTCAAAGACCTCTTTCATCTTCCACTTAAGACCTGAAAAAGCTTCATTTGATCGATTCTTGTCGGACTTGAAGATTTCTCCATTTCTAAAAATCCCCGTATGAACATGCAAGCATAGTACAGCATGTGCTGTGTTGTGGTTAGTCACTCAGTCATGCTCAACTTTTTGGGACCCCATGGACTGCAGCCCACTGGGCTTCACTGTCCATGGGGATTCTCCTGACAAGAATACTGGAGTGTGTTGCCATGCCCTCCTCCAGGGGATCTTCCCAACCCAGGGGTCAAACCCAGGTCTCCCGCATTGCAGGCAGATTCTTTACCATCTGAGCCACCAGGAAAGCCCAAGAATACTGGAGGGAGTAGCTTGTCCCTTCTCCAGGGGATCTTCTCAGCCCAAGAATCGGACTGGGGTCTCCCGCATTGCAGGCAGATTCTTTACCAGCTGAGCTACCAGGGAGGCCCGTGGTACAGCATACTCCAAGGCAAAAATAATCGTCAGTCTCTTCTGTTCTTAGCATGGTTACATAAGGGGACTATCTTGTTTTTTGGCTCCTTTAATGCCTGTGGGGCGTTTGTTATCAGGAAGAACACACACACCTCCTTCTTCTTTGTTTAATATTCAACCCTATGAACCTACTAAATAATTTTTCTCTTGATGTTCAAACACTGTTTACATAATTGGTAAATCAAAACTTATTAAAAATTAAACCAATTACAATTTCTCTTACTTATAAACATTAGTTACAAAATTATTTAACCACACTCTCCAAAAGTTTTAATTAAAACTGCAAGTTTAATGTTCAGATTCTCCTAAAAGCTTCAAAAACCTAAAAAACCAGCTAAGATGCACAGAAAACATCAAAGTGATTGAAAAATACATGCTTACACTTACCCTGAAGCTAATTACAAAGTATACAGACCATATATCATATATATCATATTCTTCATTAGTTTTATACTTTCCAGAGTTATTTTCTTAGAATTAATATGATAGATTCCTAGGACTAGGTTTTTAAAAAATCCAATTTCTTCTAGGAATACAGATTTCCTCCAGAACCAAAAGTAAAAGAGCATCATCTCAGGCCAGCAGTTTTGAGGTTACTGATTCTTATTTGGGACCTCAACAGAGTCTTCTAAGATTACTGTACTTAAGACTATAAAAGTCCATTTCTGATAGATCTTTTCTGAACCCAGAGGGTTTTCCTAAAATGTTTCATTTCTTAGGAAACCAGGAATAGATATGAGCAGTTCGGTCTCTTCATGAAGACATTTGCCCAATTCAGCATCTCCTACACATTATTCGTTTCCTCTTTTTATTGGGCATGACTACTAATTTCTATTTTTTTCACTAAGACTATTAAATATTAAATTCAAGATCCACTCTTTCTTCCTTACAAGGATAGAGAGAACTGCCAGGATATACTTAATAGAGGAAATATTATCATTCATATATAATACAAGGCAGCTATTAAAAATAATGTAAAATGAAACTCTATCATGTTCACCCTTTCTGTACAATTTATATCAACTTTTCTCTTTGGAGCTTCATTAGGAACTTATGGCCCTTCACAGATTCCATGTGTTTCCATTTATTACAGTTATCAGTCTCATTTCATACTCAAAGTGTCAGAGCTGGACAGCTGGAAGCCTCTCTAATCCAGCTTCTTGGTTCTTTCAGAACTGCAGAGAGCACCCTTGCTGTCTCCTCACAAAAGAAACTTCTTCCCTACCTAAGGCCACCCTCCAAAGAGCCACTGTTTCCTTCAGTGGATAAAAGTATGACGACAACATCTGGGCATCAGGGGCCATGTGAGAGCTGGGGCTGCTTCTGTGGTCACTTTTAGTGACAGAGGCAGGAAAACATTTAAAGTCAAGTTCACGGTAGGGTTTCCAATTTTCCTTTCTTTTTCTCTTCGGTGTGGACCATTGTTAAAGTTTTTACGGAATTTGTTACAACATTCCTACTATTTTATGTTTTAGCTTTTTGGCCACGAGGTCTATGGGATCTTAGTTCTCCAACTGGGGACCAAACCTGCACCTCCTTCATGGAAAGGAAGTTTTAACCACCGGACTTTCAGGAAAGTCTCCAATTTAATTTTATCTTTTTCCTTAATTGTGTTTTTCTGATATAAAATTTCAAATATATTTTCTCAATGGCAAACTTATGTAACAGTTTAACCTCTCATCCAAGCTGTAAACTGCACTTCACTTTTGTTTTGTTTTACATTTATAAAGTAAATATATAAAAAATACTCTGTATTTCTCATTCATCTGTAGCCAGTTCATTGAAGAATGTAGAAGTCAGATCAAATGTACCTTAGTGAAAAATCTATATCTAATCACTTTTAAAGAAGCTTATTCATTTAAGATTTATTACCACAACACAGAGAGATGTTGAGAATAACCCCACTCACCTTCTACAGTGATAGCAATTTGTAGCTTATTTTCTAGTGGAAAGAAAGGCCTCATCTGTGATGGGTTGTTTTCTGAGTGGTCCACATGATCATATCTGAGCTGCAACTGACATATCTTGCTTCTGAGCCTGTATTTCTAAATCTTATTCTTTGTTCCTGTGTATAGTAAAGTGACTTTTGGAATCCTGATCCTTTATCATCTGCTAAAGCATTTTGCTCCCCTCCAACTTGGTTAGCAGAATGTTGGTTGTGGTTATGGGATGCTTTGCAATCCTTATCTTCCACCAAATGTGATGTATTGGCATTCCCTCTGATGGCAGTGTAGTAGGCCAGTTGAGAATATAGGAGGTATTAATACCTTTAAAGGAGTTGTTAGCAGGAAACACTGTTTGGAATCCACTCTGAGAAGGATCTGCCACTTAGATAGCACAAGACACTTACTTCATGTAACACCATCCATCTTCCTATGGTGGTGCCCCACCCACTGTAAACCCAGATATTTCAGGTCAAGTTCACTTTTTTCCCCAGGAGGTTTAAGGAAGGGTAGACTTTTTGCCAGGGATTATTCAATACTTACTAGTAGAAATAGCAACAGTAATTATAGAAATGGCCAAATTACTTAAAAGTCTATTTTAATGTTAATCAATTTATTTCTTTGACTGTGCCAGGTCCTAGTTGCAGCCTGGGGAATCTTAGATCTTCATTGCAACATGTGGGATTTTTAGCTGCAACGTGTAAACTCTTAGTTGCCACATGTGGGACCTAGTTCCCTGATCAGGGATTGAACTTGGGCCCCCTGCTTTGGGAACTCAGAGTCTCAGCCCCTGGACCACCAGAGAGGTCCCAACAATGGCCAACTTTTGAATCCCTATTGCATGTCAGGCACTATTTAAGGTTCTTTCCAGCTATTTTATCATGCATGCGTGGGGGCTCAGTTGCTTAGTCATGTCTGACCCTCTGTGTGCCCCGTTGGACTGTAGCCCACTAGACTCCTCTGTCCATAGAAATGTCCAGGCAAGAATACAGGAGTGGGTTGTCATTTCCTTCTCCAGGGGATCTTCCCATCCCAGGGATTGAACCTGTGTCTCCAGCCAGTCTCCAGTCAGTCTATCCTCATAAGTGTCACAGGAAATCTATACAATTGTTTGTTTTACTTTATCTTTGAAGAAACCAAGCATCAGGTAACTGGAGTAATTTCTCAAGGACTCATGGTTGATGGACAGCAGGGCCCAGAAGCAGGTACATGGGATGCTGGTATTTTGAGGCATCACAGCCCTGTCAAAAGCCATACTGCCCAGAGATTCTGATGGAATTTGTTTTTGCTGGTGCTTGAGCATTTATATCTTAAAAGCCCAAAGAATTCTGGCAGAATCATGAAAGATTTGATCTAGTATGCTATGAGAGTGAAGAATGTACAAGGCAAAGTCTGTCAGAGAGAGGGAGAGGGAGAGATGTAACTCTAACATTATTCCTTCTGAAGCTCTTTTCCACCAACTCCTTTCTCCGCCAGTACAGCTCTGGTGACATTCACAGCCATACAAGTGGAGTACTTGTCAGGAGAAGCATTTTGCTACTGCTGTCCTCAGCCCCTTTGTCCTAAGACATTGTATCTGTAGTCTAATGGTATTTCAAATAGGTCATAACTAGATTCTTTGTGTCTCCTAGCAATCCTAAGCCTAATTTCTAAATTTAAACTATCAAATGAGAGAAATAGCCTTTCTTCACTTTTATCTACTCTAGTCTTCTTTCCAAGCATGAATAGGGTCAAAAGTGGGCCTCCTGCCTGAAAATCTGGATGGTGTGAGCTAAGAGATCTTATCTGTAGGCTCTTGAGATGGGTGTTTATTGTGAGCAACACCTATCCAGGCCCTGAATTAAGGTGACAGTGGGGTTGGAGCTACCTGGGTTGTGGTGAGAATAATCTAGGGTGACCCATGTCTGGGGACCTTCTGACTAAAAGGATGAAAGCCAAAATCCCCACCCAGCAGGAAATGGGCACCCAGCAACCATTGGGCTCTCTTGTGACCGTCACTGGAATATTGCTCAGATCTGCATAAGGTCAGCTTCTGAGCCCCCTCAAAACCGGCTGAACCTGCCTCCTCATTTTAAGATCATGTCTTTTATCTGCCACAGTCCCTTTTGCTTCTCTCTATTTAGAAACATCAAGCTTGTTTTATGGAGTTAGCGTGCAAGGGGAGGGTGCAAATCACCGTATGACTCGGGCAAGTGTCTGTCAATGATGATTTGTGTGAGGCTGCAAGTTTCCAGAGTGATAGATAGATAGAGTGATAGATAGATAGATTGATAGAATGACTCCGGGATCAGACAGACTTGAGTTAAAGCACCAACCTTCCCTTTCTAGTTTGGTCCCTCAGATCAGTTCCTAAATGCCTCTGAGCTTCACTTTCCTTATTTGCAAAATGACTGTTAAAATAATAGCTTCAGCATCACTAGACACCAAAACGGCACATTTTTGTTCACAGAGTGTTAGTTAGGCTTCCCTGGTGGCTCAGTTGGTAAAGAATTTGCCTGCAATGCAGGAGACCTGGGTTCAATTCCTGGGTTGGGAAGATCTCCTGGATAAGGAACCAACAACCCACTCCAATATTCTTGCCTGGAGAATCCCCTGGACAGAGAAGCCTGGCAGGCTACAGTACAGAGGGTTGCAAGTGTCAGACACGACTTAGTGACTAAACCACCACCATCATTCTGTAAATGCTTGTTAAGCAGGTACCATGATGCTAGAAATACAACTGAGCGAAGCCCATCACCACCCTTCAGTCTATTGGACGTGAGGGATGTTACAGATAACCAGAACACCTCACCAATAAATGAAATATTATGACTCTGGGAATGCAGTGGCACGAAGACAGCTTGCAGTGGGGGTTGAGTTGTGACCCGAAGGAAGGGCAACCATTTGCCATCTCATCACTTTGCTTCCAAGAGAGACAAAAGCTCTTAGCCAAGTCTCTGGGCGTTGGGGAAAAGGATCCTGAAAGAGGCAACAGGGAAGCACTGACTTAAGCCATCCACAGACGTGGCACTGTGCCGCCATCACTCCACCGCCCTGCGGCCTCTGGGAGGAACACCCCACAACGGATCTGGTCAACTCACTCACCCGAATGTCTCCTTCCACGAACACCTCCTTAGCCCTGTCCCCACGGTCCCCGTGGTGTTTTGAAGGTGAAGTCATGAGGCGCGTTCAGCCTTGGATCCCCAGGGGTTGGGGCAGCCGATGAGTCACCTTATAAATATAGTACGTTTCCCCAGGGGGGGGTGGTGGGCGGAGGCACTTGAAGAACTCACTCTGCTCCAACAGACCATTTAGAGCTTGTCATTTATCAGAGAGCAAAAACAAGCGAGGCTGGCACGTGGCCCCTCTCCATCCCACTCCCAGCTCTGCTCTCCCTCCTCCCCCTCCCCCCTCTCACATCACTCAGCTGGGCTCCTTGCTCTGCCTGGCTCCTCCATCTCTTCACCTTCTGAGCCTCTTTCTCTCAATCCCATTTTCTGCCCAGCTTTCTGGCTCTCTCCCTCTTTCCCGCTTCTTTCCCGTTGACCCTTCCTCTCCAGCCATAGTCAGTGGGAGTTAGAGTTGATTCTTCACACCTTCACAGAAATCCTGGCCTGGGCAGGGCCTTTGTCTTGGATAGTAAAGGATCCCATCTTCCTTTCAGTGGTGGCATTTTCCTCTCCTTGACCACACCTCTTCCTCCAGGTTCCAAACTCCAACACACAGAGCCCAGCCCTGGACAAAGAGGGTGTCTGATGGCCCAGAGCTGAGCCCTAGGGGGCAACAGCAGCCCCCACACTGACACCCCATCTTCAGAGTCATGTGAATTTGGAGGGACTGTTTTGGAAGCCACCTCTGGGAATCTGCGAAGGAGCTGGGGCAGGTCTGAGTCTCCATGAGCCCCACCCTCCACCTCTCAGAGGCAGGGGAGAGGGGGCTGCTGAAGACACGGACTCAGATGGAGGCAGGCAGCTTCCAGGCAGGGTAGGGCACATGACAAGAGAAATCAGGGAGCCCAAAGATAAAAGACCTGATTCCTGTACCAAGACCCACATCCTTGGCCCCAGGCCCAGACTAGATCATGGCTAGTCTCTGTTTAATTGAAAATTGACTTGACAAGGCCCCTATGTCATTCTGCTTGACTCAGCATCATTGTCAAGACTAGAGACAATCCCCGAAGAAGAACAGAGCCCTTGGAATTTGTCAGACCCTGAACCAGGCTTTGTTGCATGTGTCTCCACATTTAATCCTCCTAGGAAGCCTAGGAGATGCATACAATGTCCTGCCCTAGACAGATGAGGATACTGAGTTTCAGAGAGGCTAAATGACTTGATCAAACAACACACAGCTAGAAGCCCGAAGCAGCTCCAGTCCTCCCACTAAATAGTTCTGTTTTCTGACAACAGGGTGTCTGTGGTCCTGACACAGCCCAGGGTATAAGGACAGTGTCATGGTTGGAATGAAGACTCAACAATACGATTCAGTGAGCCCCAAGCCCCTGCACCTGTTCATTGGCTGGGCCAGGATCCAGTGTTGTCTGCACCATGCGTTCCTGTGGATCGGTCTGCCAGTCCTTGTCCTCGTTTCCCCAGCAGTAGCTCACTGACTGCTTCCCAGATACTGGGAAGTTGTACACGGCGTCCTGCCTCGCCCTCGCAATTTAAGAGTTGGGCGCAGGGACTCACATGTGGCCAATCAGAGTCTCTTTTCTAAGACTGACCACAGTATCCTAGAACCAAAAGTAGCGGTCATTGAATTATCCTAAAGAAACCTTATTCATGAATTCCTGGTGCCTTTCCCCTAGAATGGCCCTGGTTCCTGGTAGGTTATGGATTTGATTGTTAAGTATTTCCTGGATGTGAGCATCTCCATAGTCTTCTCATAGTTTATTTCTCCTGTTGAAGTTAATCAGCATCAGTTTCTGTTGCTTGCAACCAAAAATAACCCTAACTAATAGCTCACAGTCCTGCAGGCAGTAGAGGCCGGGAGTGATAATCGAGGCTTTGCATGGCTGTGCCTGCTCCTGCCTGCCCCGGCCAGCTCCCTCCTGCCTCTGCCTGTCCTGCTGAGCCATCCTATTACATATACCCTGAGGGTTCCCTCCTGGTTCATGCTTGTGTTTTATGGTTTTACCATTATTTATTTAATCAGTCCTCTACTAATAAAATTTTAGACTTGAGATATAATTAAGGTATTAGTCAGAGGTCTCCAGAGAAATGGAACCAATAGGATATGTTTCTACTGAGAGAGAGAGAGAGAGAGAGAGAGAGAGAGAGAGAGATTGACATGTCTATGGAAGCTGGTAAGTCTGAAATCTGTCTGCAGGGTAAGTTGACAGACTGGAGACCTGAGGAAGCATGGATGTTGCAACTTGACAGTCTGGAGGCAGAAACCCTCTTCCCCAAGGGACTTCAGCCTTTTTCTCTTAAGGTCCTCAACTGATTGGATGAGGCCCACCCACACTACAGGGGGTAATCTGCTTTACTCATAGATTTAAAAAATGCCTTCACAGCAACATCTAGACTGGTGTCTGACCAAACAACCGGGCACCACGACTTTGCCAGATTGGCACATAAAATTAAGAATCACAATTCACATGCCATAAAATTAACCCTTTTAAGGTATATGATTCAGAGTTTTAGCATATTCACAAAATTGCACAACCATCAACACCATCTAATCACAGAGCATTTTCATCACCTGGGAAAGAAACCCCAGTGCTTTCGCAGTCACTCCCAGCTCTTCTCTCCCCCGCTGCTAGCAGTCACTATTTTGCATGTGCTCGTTCATGTTCATCTTCCTTCTCCTCTCACTTTGCCTGTCTGGTAAATTTCTACTCACTGCTCAAGATCCAGCCCTTCAGAAATCTCTTCCTTGATTCCAACCTCCCTGAGACACATCATCCCACTCAAAGTGAGCTAATCACTTCATCTTTTCTGACCCTCGATTATGAGCTGGCCATGCCTCCTGGCACAGCCCTTAGAAAAAAGACATTAAAATTGTCTATTAATGTTTTTCTCTTTCTCACCAGGCCAGGGGCTTTTAAACTGTGGCCAGGGATTTCAGGAGCTCTTGAAATTGACTCATATTTCATGTGTGTGTGTGTGTGTGTGTGTGTCTGTGTGTGTCTGTGTGTCTGTGTGTGTTTCTCAAGAGAGGGTCCACAGATTTCATCCTATTTTCAAGAGGGTCCCTATAAGACAGGGGCCATTACATTAGACAGAGCTTCTCAAGGGCAGAGACATACTTTCTAGTTCTTCTATGGTCTCATGTCTCATGCTTGGTGTAGACTACAAGGCTTTACTGAATGTACCTGGGCAATGAATAAATAACATTTAGGTCCCTTCCTTTAAGGGTCATCTTTCTATGTGAAGCAGTTAAAAAACAAAACCAAATAACAGATGGTTAAGAGTCAGAGGGAGAAGTTAGATGTATGAGGGTACACTCATTCATTCATTCTCCCATCCACCCGTTCATCAATTCATCTAGTCACAATTTCTTTTATGTACCTATAAAAAACCATAAGGGCTTCTCAGGTGGTTCAGTAGTAAAGAATCCACCTAGTCATGCAGGAGACGTGAGTTTAATCCCTGGGTCAGGAGGATCCCCTGGAGCAGGAAATAGCAACTCACTCCAGTGTTCTAGCCTGGGAAATCCCATGGGCAGAGGAGCCCGGATGAGGTCGCAAAAGAGTCGGACATGGCTTAGTGACTAAGCAAGAAACCATGCCCAGTGCCAGCTGTCCAGGCTCAGAGAAGCAAGCAGTCACCGCGAGCACCTGAACATGGAGGGAGGTGATGTGGTAAAACCTAGGAGGGCTTCCTGGGGGAGATGTGACGTGAGTGAAGCCAGGAGTGAGGGATAGGATTCAGCCGGATGGAGCAGAGGGAGGCCTGGGCCGGTTGTCCTGAGTATGTGTGTTGGGGGAGGGGCAACAATGTGAGCGGATGCCAGGTCAGGACCCAGAAAAGGGAGCAAAGTCACACACCAACAGTCCCTGCAGACCAGAGAGGCCTGTTTCAGCTTCCAGGAGGTGATGGCTGAGGGAAGCCAGCCCTGTGGGCTGAGTCAGGCCTGTCTGCGATGAGGTGTGAGGTGTAATTACCGAGCCGGAGCACAGGGCTGAGCTGAGTGCGTGAAAATGCTGACCCCAGACCCGGCAGGGCACCTAGCAGAGGGAAGATTTCGTTTCTGTTGGAGAGGAAGGATGTGTCCGCTGCCCTGGAGGCTGGAGGGCAGGCGGCGAGCCAGGCGGGGAGGCTGACCCCATGGCCTCCTGGTGGTGACTGAGCAGCCAGGAAGGCTCCCGGCACTGAAGAGAGGGGGAGGGAGAGCAAGACTCCACAGGCTACCTCGGCATTTACCCCAAAAGATGGAAGCTGGCTGCCAGACGCAGACAGAAACTCCCCTTGAGAAAGGAGAAGCCACGCTGCCAGAAGTCAAGAGTTCGCTCTTGTGGGCAGCAAGGGAAAGAGACTGTCTGCTGGCTGCCGGACACTGGGCCAGGGCCAACTCGGTTGGGGTGATGGCCTGCGATGATGGCCTCAGGCAGGGGGACCCCAGGGCAGCAGCTGACCCATCCAATCCCCCTCAGTGCCCTTTGAAGACCCCAGAGCTGTCCAACCCCTAGCTTGTCTCTTTTTCTCTCCATCTTCCTTGACCCTTGCTTTGTCCCCTGCCATTCCTACTCCCAAACAGCTCCCCCCCCCACACACACACATCTCTCAGTAATTCTGAGCAAATCACTCTAAACGAAACCGTGGCATTATTTAGGGCAGAGATTCTGTGCCCAGAACCATGCTTGGCTTTGGAGTTTAAAGGTCACCATCAATCCCATTCGTTTCTTGTGGACCACGTGAGAAATAGAGATGTTCAATGTGGATGGAGATACTGGCTTTATTACTGCTGAAAGCCGCATTGGAGGAGGAAGCCTGAAGCCAAGCTTCTGGTCTCAGGAAGAGACCTTAGCCATAGGGTCCCAAGAGCAACTGAGAGCCGGGGACCCCAGCCTGTTCCCTTCACCCCAGAGCCACGCGGACGGGCCCTGGAGCGTGCGCCAGGCATGCGGCCGTGAGCTGAGGCAGCTGTGAGAGGGGCCGAGCTACAGCCTGGAGGGCCATTCACCCTCTGAGATCCTCGGAGCCGGGAGGGGGCGGGGGAAGAGGAGCAGCAATTTCTCTTCAGTACTTTTGGGTCATTGCTGGCATTTGGGGAACAAAGATGTTTCTTTCCTTACGCTTGGCAATGCGCAAGTATTCTGTAATCAATTCCTCACCGTGACTCTTTGAAGTTGTTGACAGACCATTTCACCCCTGGGGACAGGGAAGTACAAAGAGATTAAGGGATGAGACCTTGAAGTGATTAGCTCCCTGATGCAGAGGCCCCGCCTCTGCTCCGGGACACACACCACCTCTGCACAAAGCTCTTGGGATCATCTCAGTAGAGACAACCTACTAGTACACCATGAGAAAGTGGTGTGACCTTAAGTTGCCTACCCTGTCTGTTCTTGCTCCTCAACTGCAAAGTGGGGACACTCAAAGCAATCTGTATTCATGGTGAACCTGCTTTGCTGAGAGGCTTCTAGGGCATCAAAGGGGATAGGTTGTGCCCTTGACCCAGCAGACAGAACTCAGATCCTCCCTCTCTTGCTATTCTTTCCTGGTGACAGGATGCAGGTGGGTGGGGCCCTTGGTTTGGCTCAAGCGGTTTCCCCATTGCAAAGGGGGAGCACAGAGAGTTATTTCCTTTGTAGTGGTGAAACAGTTGGGCATCTTGACTTTGCTGGTAGTTATATCAATACACACATGTGGTAGAGTAGCATAGAACTATGCGTGCACATGTGTTCACATATACACACACACATACAAATGAGTGCACGTAAAACTGGTGATATCTGAACAAGGTCTGTGGATTTTACCAGTGTCAATCCATAGTGACATCTGTACTTGTCAACTGTATAGCTACAGATGTTACCTCTGGGGGACATTGGGTAAAGGGTACACAGGACCTTTCTGTACTATTTTTGCAACTTCTTGTGAGTCTGTCATCTTTTCAAAATAAAAAGTGAAAAAAAAAAATCACCTATGGCCCCTCACTGCTCTCAGCATAAAATACAAATCCTGCACCAAGGACCACAGGCCTTACACAGCATGGCCCCCGGCCTCCTCTGGACCCTGTCCCCCACTCCTCTCTGTGTCTGCAGCCCCCAGCGCATTCCTTCTGCAGGGCCTGGGCCTTGCTGTTTCCTTCATCTCAGCTTCTTTCGCCCCAATTCGCTGTTTCCAGGAGTTTTATGGGTTAAAGTTCTTCAGCTTAGCAGACGTTGGTGAGACAGGGGTGAGTCTGGTTCTGGTTAAATGATAAAATACTAGATCGGGTTGCATTCCAAAACCACACAGTTCCCAACGCTGGAGATATTTACCAGTGTCAACCCTCTGCATCTCTGACTGTTTTGGGATGATTCCATTGTTCACTTCAATCACATATCATGGGTTTTATCACATCATCACCCGTGGTGGCTGGACCAGCTTTCCCCAAAGTCCATCCAGCTATACGTTTGGGAAATCCGTAGATGGGGTTGGTGACGCTCTGCCCATGGGGGCACCACCGTGAGAGTGAGCTGGAATGTGGCTCTTGTGGGTCCAGTTAAAAAGGACAGTCATGTGTTCACAGTGGGGTTTAGCTGGCAAATGCCAACTCATTTTTGAAGACCCAGCATCTCTGCTTTTGAGAAGCTATGCCTGACTGCCCTCCCTTACCCCACTCTTCTTCTTTGGATTGAATTAGATGTCCCTTTTCTGAGCTGCTATAGACCTCTGAGCTGATTACCTGGGGCTCATGCCCATCTTCAAATGGCTAATATGCCACTGTCCTCACAGGACTGTGAGCTTTCTTAGGGCCAAGAGCAAGACACTGCACCTCTCTCTGCATTTCTGGCACCAAGATGGGGCAGGTGGAGCAAAGCAGGGGCTCAGCAGATGCTGGTCAGACCCTCGGAGGGATTGGCCGGGATCTCATACATACATGGTAGAAACAGCAGCCTCCAGGTCTGACAGCACGGGAAGCAGGTGAGGAGCCCGGTGTCGTCTGCAGCCTTCCTCCATGTCCTTTTATTCAGAGGCCTGAATTCCAGCAAACCGCTTCAAGTCCTCATGGCACACCACTCATCTGCACAACATCTGCCATCCAGAACAGCCCCAAGCTGTGGGCACGAATACTAATGCGCCATGGAAATGGCAGTCCAGAGGAGGAGAGCCCTGGACTGTCAATTAGCTAGCCTCACACCAGCTAGAGAGACCAGCCCTCTCAGTCACTAGGGGCCAGCCCAGTGCAGAAAGAGACAGTAGAAAGAGAAATCATCTGGAAATGCTGCTGTGGTCAAGCCAATGTCTTGTGGCAGCCTGGGCAGGGGGCCTCAACCCAGGGGGAGGGGTGGGGAGAGGGCCAACCTGACCTCTCAGAAAGGGGTTACCGGGAGTGCTTGGGGGAGCACGGGTGATGTCCCTGGTCCTGGAGGTGCTGCATCTACCTTCCCCACTACCCACCTCCCACAGGCCAGGTTAGCAGGGGCCAGCTTCAGTGCTCATGTCCTTGGTGTCCTCTAAGCCATCCTCTTCACAGAGGCTCTTCGCAGCCATCCTCCTTCGACCCAAGGCAGCCTTCCCAGGAGGGAGGGTGAGTGGAGAGCTCCCATTGCCCCACCGGCTCTTCTGCTGCTGCTCCGTGTCCTCTGACTTCTTTCTCTTCCCTTCCCCCATCCACTGCTGTTTTCTCTTACTGGGTTAACAGCATGAGCTTTGAGAACAGATAGAACTGGGTTCAAACCCTGACGCTACAGCCCATTCCAGCTTTGTGGCCCTGGGCAAATCACATCACCTCTCTGTCCCTCGGTTTGCTAATCTGTAAAATGGAAACAAGGGCAGATCCATTGAGGTATAGTGAGGATCGTTTTTTGAGTAGCTAAGAGTTTCAGCCAACCTCTTCAGTTGTGCCAGAAATGTTTGTTGTTGTTCAGTCGCTCAGTCATGTCCAACTCTTGGTGACCCCATGGACTGCAGCACACCAGGCTTCCCTGTCTTTCAACATCCCGGAGCTTGCTCAAACTCATGCCCATCGAGTCGGTGATGCCATCCAACCATCTCATCCTCTGTCGTCCCCTTCTCCTCCTGCCTTCAGTCTTTCCCAGCATCAACGTCTTTCCCAATGAGTCGGCTCTTCACATCAGGTGGCCAAAGTATTAGAGCTTCAGCTTCAGCATCAGTCTTTCCAACGAATATTCAGGGTTGATTTCCTTTAGGATTGCTTGATTTAATCTCCTTGCAGTCCAAGGAACTCTCAAGAGTCTTCTCCAACATCAGAGTTTGAAAGCATCAATTTTACAGCGCTGTCTTCTTTATGGTCCAACTTTCACGAATCTATACATGACTACTACTTTGCTTATTTCTTAAATTGCTGAACTTAATTTCTATTCCAAGTTTCCATTTTAGGGGATGCGGGCAGAAATGAAATCTCAATAAACTTAGGATGCCCCAACCCCTCAGACTTGCCTGAACATTCTTCTGGGGGCTTATTATGAAGAACCAAGTTGTAGGGGTGGACTCTACCATCAATGTGCAACCTATAACCTCTGTAGGAAGACGGTCTCCAGGAATCCTGGCCCCTGTACATTCTGTGGTCATAGTACCACCCAGGTCACAGCTGGGCCCCCCATCCTAGAACCAAGGTTTGCTGGTTCTCTGGGATTTTCTGGACCATGCCCCTCCTGGGGGTAGGGGAAAGAGTCTTCTCCTTGCCAGACTCAGCAGAAAAGAGGCACAGGCCAGTGAAAAAGATGTGCTGCCCACATAGAGGGCTGGTGGGACTGGAAGAGGGGCTCGGGCCTGTGTCCACTGACCTGGTTCTATGTAGGAAATGGGGGAGGCATCCCCAGTTCCCCGACTTCACCACAGTCTGGGGTTTCAGGGCTGAATGCTATGCCCATGTTGGGCCAAGGACACATGTCTCTCCCTGCTCTCCAACTCCTAAACCAGAGTCTTCATAAGTCAAAATCCAAAAAGGTGATTGCATTGATTCTATGTCATCTCTACCCAGGCAGTAAATAGTACAAGCCTCAACTGTGGAGTAGGGCGTGTGGTCACAGGACAAAGCACGAGAAACATCTACTGGTAGCTGGTAGTTTGAAGTGGCCTCAGTTCTGCAGCCCTGTCCCAGAGGCAGCCCTCAGGACGACAGCAGCCATGACTCTGCTCCACGCTCCTTCCTTCTCTTCAGGCTCCAGCCGCTGCAGCAGTGCTGGCAAGCTGGGAGCCCACGCTGACGGGATCAGCCGGCCATGCGGGGCCAGGGGCGCTCCTCGCTGGCATCATTACTAATCATCGCACGGCAGGACTGCTGCTCCCTCCTGCCCTCCCTGCTCACTTTTTCTGGGGGCCTCTAGCCTGTAGAAGCCCTGAGTGAAAACAGACCCAGTGTGCCTCTAGGCTGGTGGCCCTGCAGGCTGGTGGCCATAGCTGCACCCCCAGGCACTAAGAGCATGGGTGTGAGCAGCGCTTAGGGCCAGACTCCTCTCCCTATCCGTCCCTTAGCTCTAAGATGCCAGACCATTGCTGTGAATCCCCAGAGAAACAGTGCTAGAAGAAATCAGTTGCAACAGCAGCTGGAGGACTTGGGGCTAGACAGGCTGTGTGGGCTCTAAAGTCAGGTCATCTAGGTTCAAGACTAGTTCCACCACTTATTTGCTGTGTGATGTTGGGCAGATCACTTAAGCTGTCTGTGCTTTGTTTGCCTCATTTATAAAATGGGGCATAATGAGAGTACCTACCTTATGGGGTACTGAAGTGAATAAGTAGGACTGGGTATGTGACTGGCACATAGTAAGAATTCCATAGATGGGGGCTACCATTGCTAATGTAATTGTTATATAACTTAAGGAGAATAAAGAAGGGGCATGAATACAGTTGACTCCTGGACATTTCCCCAAGATTATGAACCCATAATCTTGGGTAAATAATCTGATGCCGAAGTTGAAACTCCAATACTTTGGCCACCTGATGCAAAGAACCAACTCAGTGGAAAAGACTCTGGTGCTGGGAAAGATTGAAGGTGGGAGGAGAAAGGGACGACAGAGGATGAGATGGTTGGATGGCATCACCGACTCGAAGGACATGAGTTTGAGTAGGCTCCCGGAGTTGGTGATGGACAGGTAAGTCTGGTATGCTTCAGTCTACAGGGTCGCAAAGAGTCGGACATGACTGAGCAACTGAACTGAACTGATGAATCCATATATTGTACAGATAAATTCTGCCCATGATTTCTGTCCCCATTGCCCCAATCATTTCAGTGTCACCTGTCCACCCGGCCACTATGACAATTATCAGGGCCACCTCTACCCCCACTTCAGCCTCGCTCTGCCCCTAACTTTCACCTCCACCTCGCGCCCCATCCCTTGCTACCCAGTTCCACACTTGTTGTCTCCACCCCACCTCCACTCTGACCTTTGACCTCCTAAGCTGCCCTAGGCCCCTGACCTTGCGGAGTCCAGACTTTGGGGTGGGACTTGGAGTGGGGCAGGCCAGCCTGACCAGGTTTAAGGGCCCATTTCTTCACTGGTGGGCTTCCCCGGTGGCTCAGAAGGTAAAGAAGCTGCCTGCAATGTGGGCGACCTGGGTTTGATCCCTGGGTTGAGACAATCCCCTGGAGAAGGGAATGGCAACCCACTCCAGTATTCTTGCCTGGAGAATCCCATGGACAGAGGAACCTGGCAGGCTACAGTCCATGCGATCGCAAAAAGTCAGAGACAACTGAGCGACTAACGCTTGCACTTTCACACTTTCTTCACTGGCAGAGCTGGAGAGGTCATTCCCACTGTTTCTTGACAAAGTCTGGGATGTTATAGGGGGTGTGTATCTGTCCTTTGTCCCTTAGATTGAGTTCTCCAAGCCAGTGAGCATCAACTTCTGCAACCCAGAGACCCACTTAGCGTATGATAAACAGGAGGCGCTCACTAAATGCACTCATCAAATTGTGACTGAATGGATGAGTGAGTGAACAAAGTTTAATAATGATGTTAATGATGATGAGCATCCTTCCTGGAGCCTTGCAACCTGCCAGTCACTATGCTAAAGCACTTGAATGCTTCTCATTCAACCCTCACAACAACCCTAAGCAACTGCCATAATTATTACCCCCATTTTACCCAAGCTGAAACTGAGTCTTAGAGAAGTTAAGCTCAGCTAAGAAGGGGTTGGGTCAAATCCCTTCATACAGTCTCTTCTCCTGAGGAAAGATTTTCTTAACCAGGTGTCCATAAATGTGTTTCAGTAGGAAGAGTCATGAACACCACAAAACTTAATGCCAATTGTGAGTGCAAGCATGCCCTGTTCTTTTGGGAAAGAAGTGTCACAATTCTCATCGGGTATTTAAATGTGTGTGAACATTTTACTCCACCTCTTCACCCTTCCTGCTTCCAGCCATCATTCCATCCACCCCCTGAGAGCCGTTTGATCAAGTTCACGAAGCACCGGCATTATGCTAGGTCTAGTGTAGCACCCATGACTTCCCTGACCTTCACAACGTGTAATGCTGTTTCAGAAAATGCAAGCTGAGGTGCTCTGGCACGTCATTTCCCCCTCCCTGGATCCGGGTAACTCAGAAGGGCTTTGCTGCCAGTGTCTAGGCTGCGTGGGTGGCTGCACTCTGTCTGAACCCATCTCAGCCCCTGGTGGAGACTGTTCCAGCACTGGAGCATGAAGGGGGAACACTTGAGGCAGTGTAGCTGTCAGGACGTGAAGGGCAGAGCCTAGGTCCTGGTTTCCCTCACATGCCCCTCGCAGGCCACATTAGCCTTTCTCCCTCAAGGGGCATAATCAGCCTTGACAGATGAGGCCACGCTTGCTGCATGAGGACACGGCCCAGGAGAGTCACTTCCCAAGCTCAGGTCCTACACTAAGCTCTTTTCTAGCTCCTAGGAATGTGGGGAAGAAAGTGCTTGCAAAGGAGACCGAAGGGGGAGACTGAGGAATGAAGTTAGCATGCTCTGAGCCAGGACTGTGTTCCAAGCAGGGAACCCCTGTGCCGAGTGCTTTTGTTGTCACAATCGATTTTAATCTCATCCTGCCACTGACATTGGTGGGATTGTTCCTCTCGCAAATGTGCAGAGAGTGAGGCTTTCAAAGATCAAAAAACATGCTCAAAGTCACAAAACAAACCCCACATTTGAAGCCTGATGTCCCTGGGTTGAAAGCTCTATCTGCTTCCCTGCCCTCTGGAGATCTATCAGTACTTGTGACTTCACCTGTATTTTGCAGAAACTTATCTTCCCTGGCTTCTGAGCATCCCCCACCACCTTATTCCATATTCACTCACTCCCTCCTGATTGCTGTTTGTAAAGATTCGAGCATCTGACTGCCCTCAGCCCTAGATCAGCTCCACAGGGGCAGGGACTCTTGCTTCTTCTCATTCAGTACTGATCCATGTATTTAGAATAATGCCTAGCAAGTAAATGTTGCTTAATAAACATACACTTTTTTCCCCCAAAGTGTCTATTTAAATAGTTTTTTTTTTTGATGCAGACTACTTTTAAAGTCTTTATTTAATTTATTACAAAATTGCTTCCGTTTTATGTTTCGGCCACCAGGCAGTGGGATCTTAGCTCTCTGACCAGGGATTAAACTCACGCTCCCTGCATGGAAAGGCGAGGTCTTAACCACTGGATCACCAGGGAAGTCTCAATAAATATACTTGAATGGATGAATAAATGAATACTTAAATTAACCCCAGAACAAATAATAAAGGGTATTTGCAGAGTGATTTACAGAGAGATAAAACATTTTTCCCTTACCTTATCCAACCCATTCCTCATACCAAAACTTGAAGGAGGCCTATTCACATTTTACAGATGAAACAGTCCAGCCTAAACTCACATGCAGAAGGAAAAGTGGGGTAGGCCCCTTTCCCCGCCCTGAGTGACCTCGGTGTGGTATCTGTGGGATACTCAAGAAGTCCTGGGCCAGGCTGAGCCATGCTGGAGGAGGACAGGGGAAGGGGGTGTATGCTTTGCTTTCTAACAGCTCACAATATATTCAAGGAGGCCAGACTTATGCATGTGGAACATTTGGGAAATGGTACAAGACAGCAGCTAGCAGAGTGCTGAATTGCACATAATCAGGTGCCAACCACATTCCCTTCCTTAACTAATCTGAGTCTTTTAATACCAGATGGGGATCCTGAGAATAGATTTCCTCTGAAACAGATGAAGAGCAAAGATGGAAGCCAAGGGGAAGGCGGTGACTTCCTCGTTTTTCACATAGCTCCAACCTGGCCCTAGGCAGCCAAGTAGCGGCAGTCCATGCTCCCAGACTGGTCATGCTCTGTACTAAGGGCCTCACACACACGACTGCATCACCCTTAACAGCAATACTATGTGCATGCCCTGTGCTCGGTCATGTCTCTTTGTGACCCCATGGACTGTATCCTGCCAGGCTCCCGGGTCCATGGGATTTGCCAGGCAAGAATACTGGAGTGGATTGCCATTTCCTTCTCCAGGGGATCCTCTCAGCCCAGGGATGGCACCTGTGTCTCCTGTGCCTCTTGCATGCAGGTGGATTCTTTACCCACTGGGCCATCAGGGAAGCCCACGCAATAGTACAAGGTAGGTGCTAATGCCGACTGCAGAAGGGGAGCATAGGGCTCAGAGAAAGGACTTGTCAGGCCCGAAGTCATACAGCCAATAAGGGACAAAACCAGGAATTGAACCCACATCTAGCAGGCCCCCCCAGATTCATGCTCTTAATTTGACGCTGCTGCCTCCATGTGTGGCGGGAACTCAGTGACCTGCCCTTGTCCACATGGGTGGGAAGAGACATGACTGGAGGAGCAGTGATGAGAGAGGGAAGCAAGGAACACAGCTGGTGTGTCACGTAAGCAGACAAGCGCACTGTGCTTCAGCAGGATCTCTGTGGGTCTCTGACCATCTTATCCTTTCCCACTGGACAGCCTCCCGGGGGTGGCCTAAGGAGCCCTATATGGGTGTTCATGTCAAAGGGAAAGCAAGACCTTGGCTCCAGAGACTTCTGAGGGTGTGGACAGGCTGTGAGTGTGTATTTGTCTGCTCAGGCTACTATAACAAGATGCCACAGACTGGGTGGCTTAAACAACAGAAATTTATTTTCTCACAGTTTTGGAGACTAGAAGTCCAAGATTAAGCTGAGGTGCCGGCAGAGATTGTGACCAGTGAGAGCTCTCCCAAGGGTTGTAGATGGTGGCCTTCTTGCTGTGTATGCATGTGGTCTTTCCTTGATCATGTAGTGGTGGTGGTGGGGATCTGATGCCTGTTCTTCAATGGGCAGTAAAGACACTAATTCCACAGAGTCAGGGCCCCACCCTTATGACCTCATTTAAATCTTCATCACTTCCTTAGAGGTTCCATCTCCAAATACTGCCATTCTGGAGATTAGGGTTCCAACATATGAACTCGGGGAGGACACAAACATTTAGTCCATAACAGGATGGATGAGGGAGGGGTCAGAGCTGGAGATGGTGTGTGAGCTGGCTCAGCTTCCAGGGTATAGGGAGCTGCAGCCATTGAAACTAAGGTTGGTTCGGGCTGGCCGAGATCACCTTAGTGAGTACACCATGTCAGAACAGCAGGATAAATGGCTCCTACAGCCAGGTGAGTGACAGGAGGCTCCCTCTGTCTCCATGGAGTGTCTTTTGAGATTTATCTGTACTCTGCTTCTTCAAGGGCTTTCCTGGTGGCTTAGACAGTAAAGAATTCGTCTGCAGTGCAGCAGACCTGGGTTCAGTCCCTGGGTTGGAAAGATCCCTTGGAGAAGGGAACAGCTACCCATTCCAGTATTCTTGCCTGGAGAATTCCATGGATAGAGGATCCTGGCAGGGTATAGTCCATGGGGTTGCAAAGAGTCAGACATGACCGAGAGGCTTTTATTGCTTCTTTAAAGGGCCTTGGGGGTGGAGGAAATGAGATAATGGCCGTCTAGCCTTTAGTAAACTCTCAAGTGCCAATCCTGGTGGCTCGGGGGGCGCGGAGATGAGCAGAGGCTGCAGATGCAGTGGGTCGGTGCTCCATCCAGAGACACCTGAGAAACCTGGAGGCTGCCCCATCACCCGTCCCCAGCAATGATCCCTCTGTTTCTTAAGTCCTGGCCATCCTGGGTCCTGCTGTATCCCAGGCTTCAGCCCCACCCCCACCCTTATTCCCCAACAGGGAGGGCAGGAAGGAGGTAGGGCCAGCTTCTACCTGTTCTGCTTCATTATCCAGGATTCTGGAACACAGGGACACAGAGAAGCCCTGCACTGCTTGCTGGTTGGGAGACCTGCGGCTTTAAATCTGGTAGGACCCAGGGGTGAGCTCCCCAGATCAGTGGCCCTCAGTCATTCTCATGTGCCAACAGGAGTGTTCCCAGGACAGAGTCCCAGGCTCCAGGTTCTAATCCCACATCCTGGCTGGGTAACTTCCGGGAAATTTCTTGCCCTTTGTTGTTCAGTCACTCAGTGGTGTCTGACTCTTTGTGACCCCATGGACTGCAGCATGCCAGGCCTCCCTGTCCATCACCAACTCCTGGAGCTTGCTCAAACTCATATCCATTGAGTTGGTGATGCCATTCAACCATCTCATCCTCTGTTGTCTCCTTTTCCTCCTGCCTTCAATCTTTCCCAGCATCAGGGTCTTTTCCAAGGAGTTGGCCCTTCATGCCAGGTGGCCAAAGTATTGGAGTTTCAGCTTCAGCGTCAGTCCTTCCAATGAATATTCAGGACTGATTTCCTTTAGGATTGACAGGTTTGATCTCTTTGCAGTCCAAGGGCCTCTCAAGAGTCTTCTCCAACACCACAGTTCAAAAGCATCAATTCTTCGGTGCTCAGCTTTCTTTATGGTCCAACTCTCACATCCATACATGACTACTGGGGGAAAAAAAAGACATCCCAGTTGGACTTACGGTATTCACCCCTCCCTAGGTGGAAAAGACTTTTTTCTCACCCCGTGAATTCAGGAAGTGGATTAAATAAGATTTTCCTTGAAGACAAATGAAACAACGCACCCCACACGGGCCACACACACGTTCTCCGGAGGGGCAATCTGCCTCCCCCTGAACCCCACCCTTGCGCCAGACCTCAGCCCCGGCGCCCCCGAGCGCTGCGGCCCCGCCCCTCCCCTCCGGGGCTGTCCGCCTGCCGCTCTCCGCGAGCGCGCTCAGACTCGCCTGGAGCGCAGCAGGCAGGAGGGCAGGCGCGCGGCTCCGCTCCACGCCGTCCCTGCTCTGTTCATTCATGATTGGTACTCGGCCCCCCGAGACCCAGCCCGAGCGCGGGGAGGGGAGCCGAGCGTGCGGCGGGCGGGGCGGGCGAGCGCGGCTCCCGCACCGCACGCGGCGCTGGCTCGGGAGCTTCGGCCGCGCGGGAGCGCCGGCCGGGTGTCCAGCGCCAGGCAGGCTCCATCGTCCTCCACCCTCGGCGAGGGGAGCGGCCGGGCCCGGGTCCGGAGGCTCGCGAGGAGCCGCTAGCCCTGCGAACCAGTGCATGTGCGGGGCTGAAGAAGGAAAGGAAAGGCTCCCAGCGCCCCAGCCCCACACTCGCCGAATACCAAGCTGCAGCAAGCTGCCGGGTGCTTTTTTTTTTTTAACCTCCAATTCGGAGTAGACGATCCACATTGCTTTCCTTCCAGGGGAGGGGAAGGGCAGGGCCCGAGGTCCCAAGTCGCACACAAGTCTTTGCTGCCATGGGGGCCGTCATGGGCACCTTCTCCTCTCTGCAAACCAAACAAAGACGACCCTCGAAAGGTAAGCCACTTCCTTCTTCCTTTTGTTCCCCTGGCTGGTTTGGGGGGTGCTCGGTGCTGGACAGGGGTGTGCCACCTGTTCCCCTTGGCCCGGACCTCCCTCTCCGTGAAGAGCAGGTTTAGGTTCCTGTATCCACAGGAGTAAGAATCGGGCGGGAGGATTCGTGTGAACGTAGGTGAGCTCTCAGAGGAGAGGGCCAGGGTGGATTCTGACCTCAGGGACCACAGGACCTCTCTGGGACACCAGGCACCACGACCCTACTCCTGGGGGCATCTCTCAGCGCAGAAGGCAGAGGCAAATTCACGGGGTGGGGGGCTGAATTATCTGGGTGTCAATGTTGGGAACCTTTCCCCATTCCCATAGACGGCTGTGGGCATCCAGGGAGGGTGCCCACACATTCACACTGAACTCCCTCCCGGGCAGCGATGCCATGCAGACCTGGGGGTCAGTCATCAGGGAGAGAGTGCTGTCTGCCCACCCCAATAAACCTCTGCAAGCCAAAAGGAATCAGCTGCTGTCAGGTGGTAAAACTTCCAAGGCTGTGTGCTGGTGGCTCAGGGTGTCAGGAGCCGGGGTATCACACGAGATACTGCCACGCTCTGGGCACCGCTGAGGAGCTGAGGGCACTGTCAAGGTCTGGCGGAGAGGTGAGCTAACATCAGGGATTAGAAAGCATGATATCCTGGAGTCTCTTCTCTGCCTGGGTGCCAGCTGAGGTAAGCCCAGTCTCACCAGTGGGACAGTCGCCCAGCGGGTCCACGTGAAGTTGGGGAAAACATGTGTTGCGCCATGAGGGACTTTGCAGACCTCCTCTCCACCTGCTTGAAAGTTGGTTGTTGGAATAAAGACACTGGATGCAGTTAAGAAAAAGAATATGTGGGTTTGGTTTGTTTGGATTTTATACTCGAATACTCTTGTGAGTGGTAGAAAGATTTTAAGTAACCTGACCATTAAACCTCTAAGTTCTGCTTTTGGAGCCCAGGTTCTGGCTCCAGGTAGGGTTAGAGCTATCCCTTATGCTGGCTGGTGATTAGATCAGCGTTAGGATAATGGTGGACCCCAGGGAGCACAGTGAGTCCACTGTCAGGACTTGCTTGGTCTTCCTGGTTCATTAGGGAAGTCTGTATCACAGAGCTACCTCTTGATGAATAACTTCTCGACGAGGGGTCTTAGCATCTGGCCCAGTCCACAGAGACCTCAGGCTGGCTGAATACTGAGGAATAAGATCTCTGCGTGAAGTTCTTAGGTGATTAAGCTGGGTTGGCATTCAGAGCCTAGAACATGGGAAAAAGGCCTCCACCTGTGTGTCCAGCTGAGTTATACATCCTTCTGGCAGGAAAGGAACTGGTTGCCTTCTTACCATTCCTAGGCAGAAGAGGTCTGCAAGCCTTGGCCTACAACCTTGACATTGAGCCCCACTCCTCATGGATGACTGTGGACAAAGTTCAGCACAAAGTCCTGGACTCCCCCCCACCTCCACCATCTGGCCACCCAGAGGCCAGGGGACTGTGGGGACAAGAAACTCAAGGATTTGCATCCTGGGAGGCAGCTAGGTGTCACAGAAAGATCTTGGACCCTAGAGCCCAACAGTCTGGGTGCAAACCTCAGCCCCATCACTCCCTTCTTATGTGACTTCAGGAAAATCCCTTCACCTGTCTAAGCCTCAGTTTTCTTATCCATAAAATGGACAGGTGAACTATCTCTAGGCAGAAAACAGATTGAGGAGGGAGTGGAGAGAGGGAGGACCATGCCTGGATTACTGTGTTGGCTGCACCCACCAGAGACCCAGAGGAGACTATTGAAAGATGCCAAGGTCAATTGAATGATGGATATGGAGGATACAGAGGATACAGTCCTCATAAAGGATTGGGCAGAGATGAAGAGCTCAGGCATCACTCAGACATTGCCATCCACCATTCCCTTTTCCTACTCAAAACTCCAGGTCATCCCGGACAAATTCCTGCAGGATTCCCTGAGGCCAGAGCGCTTTGCTTCTCTCTCCTAGGAGTCTAAGGAAGGAAAGAGGGTCCACCAGCACTCAGCGAGCCCCCACTGTGTGCCTGACACAGTGGTCAGTGCTTTATCCACCCATTCTCACGTAACTCTCAGAATAATGCTTGTTTGAAGCTCATTGCAGGTCCAGGGCTATTGACAAGCTGCCTGAGCCCAGGGTGTCCACTCAGCCCCACTTGCACAAAGCCCCTCCACACTGGCTGGAATTGCCTGGGGCTCCAGCTCCACACAGGCTTTCCAGGTGGGGCTAATAGTAAAGAAATTGCCTCCCAATGCAGGAGACGTAAGAGATGCGGGGTGGGGAAGATCCCCTGGAGGAGGGCGGGACATCCCATTCCAGTACTCTTGCCGGGAGAATCCTGTGGACAGAGGGGCCTGACAGGCTACAGTCCATCACGTCACAAAGAGTTAGACACGACTGAAGAGACTTAGCACACTCGCATACACAGCTCCATACACTCCCCCAAGCATTCTACCTGGAGCAATGACTTATCTTCCTGTCTTGCTCAGTGGAAGACTGATCAGCAGAAGACCCTTTCTGCAGAGAGGAGGGGCTTGGAAACTAACTGGAAAGGCTAGTGATCAGAGATCACTTTTGGGTCAGATCTCTGCCCCCTGGCGACCTCAGTTTCACCTTTGTTAAAGGGGAAAATCACATGAGACATTTTCTCAGCTTCCATCCGGTTCTCAAATTGGTAGATTTCTATTGCTGATGTTCTTCGCAGAGCTGCCACTATGATCTCTGAGACCTCAGGCTCAGATCTAATTAGAAGCAGTCAGAAGAGAGTGGTGGAGATTTTTCAACTCAGGAATCCATCTTCCTGCTGGGTTCAAATCCAGGCGCTACCACTTACTAACTGTATGACTAAGCCTTGTTTTTCTCAACTAGAAAACAGGGACAGTAGTAGTTACAATCTTAAAATAGCTATTGTGTTGTGTGGATTTCAGGATAATGCAAATCAAATGCTTAGCACAAGCTCTGCTATATGATACGTAGTCAGCAAATTTTAACCAGTATTCAATTTATGGCTGTACTGTTTGGAGCTTCCAAATGCCTAGAGTAAGCCACCCTGGAAGTAGTCTGCACCTGTGGGAATCCTCACCACTCATTTCTGGAGCCTTCTTCCTGCCGTGTCCAGGAAACTAGGACCTAAATCCCACGTGTTCAGATGCTGGTCCTATTGCCGCAGCCCCCGCTGACCTCCGCTTTGTGGCTGTTCCTGAAAGCACTGTATCTTAGTCAACAAATACCCTGCGTGTTCTGGAAACATAATTTGGAATCACATACATATAAAGCTCCACAAGATTTAGTGCCGAGGGCAGGGATGTGCCTAACCCAACCTAGGTGCTCAGGGAGAGTTTCCAGAAAGCAATAGAAATCTAAAATAATTTAAGAGCTACGTCACTGAATGAAAAACTTTCACGTTAATTTCCTGTCCTTCTCTCTGTTTGGAATCTTTGTCTTTAATTAAGAACAGGAGAAGTCCTGCTTTAGAGACTCAGACTCTGCATTCCAGATAGGGTTTCTGGCTCTAATAGTTTTGTATGTGCTTGTCATACAAAGGACACAGCTCTGGGCTTAAAGGGTTGGCAGGTCAGGGGTGATCAGAGGAGGACCGCACAGGGGCAGCAGCTGGACCTGTGGAGGGAGGGGCAGGAGAATTTAGGGGGAGCATCACACTGTAGGGGTGGCTGGGCCATCAGTCCTCCGTGGTCGAGGGAAGGCATTCAGAACCTTCAGCGAGGGCTGAGCCTGGGGTCTCCAGGGTGTTCATTGAATAGATGAGCCAACAAAATCTCATGGCTTTTAGGTGCTTCTTCTGAGGCCACATGGCAAATTAGAGACAAATACGGGACTGTTCCCCTCACTCCTAGATCAGTGAGCATCTTGGAATTTTAAAGACCCTGTGGGAGCACACTACTCCCGATGAGGTCAGGTGTGGTTTGTTCTCAGAGCAGCATGTTCAACGAGGAAAAGTCTGGGAGACCGGCGGGAGGCAGTGAGACAGAGGGAAGCAGCAGTGCCGCCGTCACACAGCCCTGGGCTCAAGGGGCCTTTGGCAGGTCATTTCACCGTGGAAATGCCAGTGTTCTTATGTCTAGAAGAGGGATGCTGCTTTACGGGGGTGTTCATGTCTTGAGCATTACCTGTTTCTGCATCTCTGTTTGTCCCTTTATCTCTGTGTTATTCTTTCCCCCTCTTCCTTGTCTAATAGTTAAAATTCAACTCACATTTCAAGTCCCCACTCAGCTGTTTCTACATTCAGGAAGGCTTCCCCAAGCCCCAGAAAGAGGCAACTTCTCCCATCTAAATTCCTTAATCTTTTAGATGTACATTCTCCTGACTCTCAAGTCATGCTTTAAATAAGGCAACTGATGGAGGTTTAGCCCCTCCCCCCACCCTCAGAATGTTAACTTTGAGTTACTCTGAATCATTCTTCACAGCCCCCATCCTCATTCCTTGCACATAGTAGGTACTCCATAAATCTTCCATGGAGGAATTTATAAACAATGGAATACTTGGCCATTGTCTGTTATTTCCTAGAATTACAGCCCCCATCTTGGTTCCTTGCACATACTAGGTATTCCATAAATCTTCCATGGAGGAATTTATAAGTAATGGAATGCTTGGCCATTCTCTGTTATTTCCCAGAATTGCAAACCCTGAAGGAAAAGTTAGCTTCCCTCTGGAATTTCAGTTACCAGCACTTTCCCTGAAATGAATTCTGTTATTTGGTCTGCTGGCTTTGAATTAGCTTTGTCCAGGGACTGTACTAAGCCTGTTTACCATTTAGCAGGCAAATGCTGAGAGCAGTGTTCCTGATTGCCAGCCCCTGAGAGTCACATAAGTATGGGAGACCACACCCAGGGTCAGGCACAGCTCTGGTCCCTCCATCCCAGAAGCGAGTCGTTGGAGCTCAAGGCAAATAAGGATCGGGAGATGGAAAAGACTGAAGGATGGAAGTGAAAGGACTGCTGCCTAAAATCAGTGGGAGTTTTTGCCTGGTCCCTGGAAAAGCACCATGTCTTAGACCTCTTTGTATATCTAAAAAGGTTTTGCTTTGTCAAGGTGCAAATGAATGCATACATTACAAGTGAGTGAAAGAATGAGTGACTGAATGAATGAAGAGTTAAAGAAATGAATAGATGAGTGACGAAGCAAATGAAGGATCAAATGAATGACAGAAGGAATGATTGAAGAAATGAGTGCATGCATGCATGAATGAATCTACAAACTAATTATTGATTAATGAAGTCCCAGAAAGGCTATGATAGCAGAGTATCTTTGCATGAAGAGCATTGATAGCCCTGCTCCCCAAATCCTGGATCTAAGCCCCCTATTGTGAAACTTGGAAGGAGTCAGTGGTACAGGAAGCCTTAGCCCAGCTAGTTAACAGTAAATGTAGTAAATGTAGTAAATGTAGTAAAGGTACTGCTTTTTGGATAGCTGAAAATTATAAACTCAGTTAAGAAGAGTCCTGGTCTTTTTTTTTTTTTTTGGATATCAGTAAGAGTGTGGTGTCTTTGAGGAAGGTGGGAAAATATCGCTCAGCTTTCACTCTTTTGTTGATTCATTCAAAAAACTAAAGTGAAGACTGACCCACAATGGCCTCACTTGTATTTCACGGTCCTCTTTATTTTGTCTGAGTGAGATAAAAAAAAATCCGTGTATCTGTCCACTTAGTTATTTGTTCACTAAACAATCCCATGTGTCCTTTAACATTGCTTCCCTGATGTTTCTACCCAAGATCCCCTTTGGCCTCCCCACTCTTCTTCCACTTCCTCCTCTCTATTTATTGCAAACTCCTATACACCCTTTGAGACCTCATTCAATATCACCTGCTCCCAAGCTCTTGCAGGCAAAGTACATTTCTCTCTGCCCTGCTCCCTGACAGTTACCACTCCTTCCCTTGGCTACAGCTCCAAGCATTACGTGACTGCAGATGTACACATTTATCTCTCTGACTCGCTCTCAGGGAATGAGTCTTATTCCAGGGCCCCTGTCAAGGCCTGCTGTTGATGGATGTTGTCTGCCCAGAGGTAAGGATGGATAGACCAGGGTGTGAGTCCTTGATGGCTCCAAGTAGCACAGGAATGCGGCAGCACAGATGAGGAACTCGGAGCTACTCGTGGGGAGAAGAACTGCAAAGTTCTGTGTAATGGCCCTGGAGGTGATGCTCCCATTCATCAGGCAGAGGACGAACAGTACCGGGGGAGAGAGAAGGAGCCTGTGTGTGTGTCTGTGGGTCTGAAAGACTGAGAGAGCCCTGGGACCTTCAGACAACCTGACTTTAAATGCTTCTCCTTCCTCCTGGTAGTATTTTAAATGGGTCACCTTTTGGGAGTAGCTGTCATCAGTTGGGCCATCACGATGTCCCATACCCTAGCCATGGGAAGAGAACATTGGATTAATTTTTGTTATTCCAAGTGAAGCTGAAAGCTTCACTGGGGCAGTAAGGGCCAGTGGGAGGTATACTCAACTCAGATCAGGGCATTAGGAATAGGGTGTGCAATGGTTAGGACCTCTGGTTAAAGTAAGAGACTTGGGCTCAAACTCTGACTCTGTGACTTCTTAGATGAACCTCTCTGAGCCTGTTTGCTCCTCTCTGAAATGAGGACCATGACAGCATCCCCCTCATCTCCCTTATAGGCCTGTGGAGGGGCCCCGGGAGATAGTAAGCACTGCACTTCACAGGAAGTGAGGTGATTGAGCAGCCCGAGGCAGCACTGGCTTTGCTGCTGCCTTTTGTCCCATCTCAGGGCAGGTCCCTTCCTCTGCTGTTGCTCCATCTGTACTGTGACTGGGCCTTCCTTGGTGACCTCTGTGCCTTGGACCTGTGGCCTCTGAGTCCACCCCTCTGGGCCCCAGAGCTATCACAACTGTGGCCACTAGAATCCTGGGCAGTTTCTCTGGTGATTTCTATGGGAAGCTGTGAGTTTTAGATGATGGAAGAAATTCCCAGTGATGAGACAGGAGAACATGGATCACCTACCAGGGTTAATAATAATAGTGATGGCAAACGTTGACCTGGCCTTGCTCTTTGCTGGGCACCTTGCTCTACCCTTTCCTGGGTTATTTTATTAACCTCCTCCCAGCACCTTGGCCACCTGATGCAAAGAGCCAGCTCATTGGGAATGCCCCTGATGCTGGGAAAGATTGAGGGCAGGAGGAGAAGGGGACAACAGAGGATGAGATGGTTGGATGGCATCCCTGATTCAATGGACCTGAGTTTAAGCAAACTCAGGGAGATAGTGAAGGATAGAGGAGCCTGGAGTGCTGCAGTCCATGGGGTCGCAAAAAGTTGGACACAACTTAACGACTCAACAACAACAACCCAACCCTGGAGAACAGACCCTAGTACAGTTTCCATGTTGTTGATGAGGAAACTGAGGTTCCAGGAAGGGAAGTACCTTGTCCGTATGTCTCACAGCATATGGAGAGCAAAGCCTGATTCTGGCTGACCGCAGAGCCTGAGGGTCTTAACCTCACCAGCCTCCTCCCTCCTGACCTTGCCTCAAGCCAAAATGGGGTGTGTGTGTGGAGGTGGGGGAGAAGGCATCCAGGGATAGACTAAGCACCTCATTTAGCCATATGGAACCATCTGCAGGCCTTGAAAAAAATGCTTTTCACCCCATCCCCAACCACCCCTGGATCTGTTTCCATTTAATCTGATGCCTGAATATGAAAGATTGGGGGCAGAAGGCCAATTAGCAGATTCATTAATAGGATTAAACATCTCTCCTCTGCTCTAATCATTTCTGTGAACTAAATTCTTCTCCCTTTGTTTTAGCCATCATTGCTTGTCAGAGAAGGATGGAGCACTTAAATACCTCCAAGGCTGTTAGAATTGGGCACCAGAATCAGTCCGTGTTTTCAGGGGGTCCCGTGAGGTAGGGAAGAGTCAGTGGGTGGATGAGTGGTCATCTTTGCAAAACAAACAAATGCAAGAACTTGCTGGTATGTTTGCCTTCTCTCTCTCATTAATTTCCTTCCCGTTCTTAGCCAAACATTGGCCTAAATCTATATCACACACATGTATGTGGAATAGCAGGTATGGACACATGATTTTGGTTAGACAGACCTGGATTCAAAACCTGGCTCTGCCACTTATTAGCCATTTGACCTCAGGCAGGTCCCTTTGCCTCTGCAAATGTTCGTATGCGCATCCAGAGAGTTGAGGTATCAATAGTAATTACCTCAAGGTCACTATGGGGATTAAACATAACAAGGCATGTAAGATACAGTGGTCTGAATATAGCAAAGGTGTGTTAGAGGCAAATGACTGCTGTCTTGGAACCATGCTACTCGAAGTGTGGTCCTCATACCAGTAGCTTCTGCATCAGCTGGGAGCTCATTAGGAATGCAGAGTCTCAGGCCCCTACTGAATCCTGCATCTTAACAGGATCTCCTGGTGGCTTGGAGGCCCCCTGAAGTTGGAGAAGCATTGACTTAGAGCACAGATTATAGTGTGTATGTGTGTGTATATATCATGTATGTATATATGTAATTATAGGATTATATATCAAAGTGGTAGGAACTTTTGAAACTTTCTGGTTGAAATATCATTTTAAAGACCAATACAGTATACTAACGCATATATATGGAATTTAAAAAGATGCTAACGATAACCCTATATGCAAAACAGAAAAAGAGACACAGATGTACAGAACAGACTTTTGGACTCTGTGGGAGAAGGTGAGGGTGGGATGTTCTGAGAGAATAGCATTGAAACAAGGATACTATCAAGGGTGAAACAGATCACCAGCCCGGGTTGGATGCATGAGACAAGTGCTCAGGGCTGGTGCACTGGGAAGACCCAGAGGGATGGGATGGGGAGGGAGGCGGGAGGGGGGATCGGGATGGGGAACACATGTAAATCCATGGCTGATTCATGTCAATGTATGGCAAAAACCACTACAATATTGTAAAGTAATTAGCCTCCAACTAATAAAAATAAATGAAAAAAATAAATAAAAGGATAACCAAACAAGTCCTGAGAAGACAAGCAATCTGCCTACAATCACACAGCTTGAGCATCAGCTGGGATTTGAACCCCAGGCTTCCCCTTCACTTTTTTTTTTTTTGCAACGTAATTGTTTTACAGTGCTGTGTTAGCTTCTGCCGTACAGGATGTGAATTAGCCATAAGTATACATAGATTCCTCTTCCTCTTTAACCCCCCACCCCACCCCACCCCCTCTCGCCCTCTAGGTTGTCAGAGAGCCGCGAGCTGAGCCCCCTTCGAAGTGTGTGTATGTCAGTGCTGTCTCTCAGTTTGTGCCCCCCTCCTTCCCCCACCACCTTCGCCCACAAGTCTACATCTGAGCTTCTATTCCCGCCCTACAAATAGGTTCATCAGTACCATTTTTCTAGATTCCATACATATGCATTAATATACAACATGACATTTGCTATTGCTTGTTTTTATATGAATTGCCAGGAAGTCAGATTTCCCCAGATGAGCATTTCTGCAACTGATCCTTTTTTTAATCTTTTTTTTCCTTAAATGAAACAAGAGTAGGATTATGTACTCCCATTAATTTTTAATTTGCTAATTTAAAATGTTATTCCAGCCAAGAGAGATCCTGAATCTTGATTCCACAAGTTATCACCTTAGCTGTACCCCCAAGATCTGTGCTCTCTGAAGGTCTGATGAAGGGGCACTGTCCGTCCTCATCTAGTTTGCTTCCAGGACCGCAGGCCAGGACAGGTGCGGACAGAGCCACGGGAACCAGTGACCTCTCTCCACAAAGGGCGTCACGACGGCACTCGGCATGGCAGAGCAGGCTGGTCACCTGGGTGTTGTGCGGAAGCCTTTGTGTGGGATTTGAAGCCAGGAGATTTGACAGAAGTTAGTGGGAATCTAATGGACAAAGGAAGGGCCTGAAGCTTGAAAGTCAAATGCCTTTTCTGGGGGGCCTGGTCGAATGCCTCTGTCGGAAAGCGAATGAACAATCTGAGTTATTGTAGGAGGCTTCCTTGATAGGAAGTTCAAGTTATTCCTTCTTAATAACCTGAACTTCCTATCAAGTTATTAAGACATGATAAGCCTTAATCAAGACTTATTCAGGGTAAATAGATTTGTTTAAGGTAGAAATCAGAGAGATGGAGAAGCGCTGCTTGAGGAGGAGGAATTCTGAATTTTGAAGGCCTGCCGTGCCCCAGAGCCTTCAGCACACCGAATCTTTTTCGTGTCTGTAGTAGTCCTGTGATAGTTGTGTCGCTGTCTTCATTTTGCAGATGGGCTCAGAAGCAGCCACAGTTGTTCAGCCTCTTCTTGGGGGTCAGAGGCCTGCTTGTCCTCTGACAAGCAGGAGTTGCCTTTAAATTGGGCATGCTTCAGATCCCCACTGGAGCCTCAATTTCCCAATTTGCAAAATGAAGATAACAGTACAACCATGTGTAAGTTAGTGATTACTCAAGAAAGTAGGTGTACTTAACCATGAAATGAAGAGCGGGCTTGGTTAGCAACAAAACCATGCAACAGAAGCATGGATCGTGTCTCAGACAATGAAACAATGGGACGTGAGACCCACCTCCTATCCAGTGAGCTCAGTAGTTAATGATCCGAGGACATGCTCTCTGCACACATAAAAATCAGTAATTTGTGGCCCTAGCTTGATCAGGTAGGGACAAGAAAACTCCCCTGCTCAACCTGAAGGAGGAGCTGATGATAGAAGCATAATGTCTACTCAAGAAAAAGAAGTTCTTCTCCTCCCCACTTTTCCTTTGTTTATGAATCTGTAGCCCAGTAGGTTTTCAGGGTGCATCACCCCCTCACCTGCCCACTTGTAAGCCTCACAAGCATCCTATTTTATTAAAATAGGATGCTTCTTATCTATCACTTTGCTTCTCGCTAAATTCTTTTCTGTGCTGAGACATAAAGGACTATGGTACCAGAGCTCTTCGGAGCCTCCCAAATGCCACCCAATGATTTCAAAGTCAGGCTCCCATCTGCTTTCCCCTGAAGGAGAAACTGCCAGAAGGAGATGAGAGTAATGTAGGACACCATCTTTGTCCTCAAGGAGCTTCATGCTAGTGACAATAATAATATTAACACAAATCTATAGATCTTTGACTGCGTGCCAGACACTTTAACAGCTTGGTTTTTGTATAACCTTATGGCATCACAAGGCAGTCAGCACTATTACTTGCCCCTTTACAGATAACTGAAGGACTGAGGGCTAAGGAGGGAAATGTCCAGCATCTCTTCTCTCAGAAGCGGACAGGCCAGGCTTTGAACTCAGAGGGTTTGACTCCAGCATCTGAATCCTTAATCACCAAGGTAGTCTGTGTCCAGGTATCTAACTGTCCTCAACTGCAAATTGTGTTACACTGCAGAGCTTCCAAAGAGAGAGACAGAGAGAGCATCTCTTCCAGAGGGACACAGTCAGAGAATTAGAGAGGAAGGCTGAAAGAGGTGGTACCTGAAGTGGGTAACAGCTTGGGCTTGAGCCAGGCAGGAATGTAGGTGGGGAAGTTCTCGGCAGAAGGAATAGCATGAGAACATCTGTGAGGAGGACAAGAAAGGGGGAAGGAATCAAAAGCAACAGTGATGTTTTGCATGTTTGTGACTTGAGGATGTCAACAGAAAGATTATCATCAGAAATGGGAGGGAAGAGAATGGGGGCAGGGACAGGAGGTCAGGTTGTCCATGTTCCAGGAGGTGGGGGAAAGGGTCCTGGAAGATAGCAGAGAGCAAGGAGGAGTAAGGACAAAGGACAAAGTAAGTGGGGATTAGGACTGTCCCTTCTAACACCAACCTGTCTCCCCGAAGTCTCCCAGTGATTACTTCCACCCACATTTGCTCCCCCATTCCTCCCACTGCACTCGTGTTTGTCCTGCGTGATCTAGCAATTGACTGCCTTGAATTGCTCTATAATCACTCCCTGTAAACATGCTTGACTCTCGGTTAAGAGTATGCTGTCCTCAATGACAGGGACTTTTCTTTCTGCCCTTCTGAGCTTCTGCAAGAAGCTCAACACAGTTTTGAGCCCACAACTGGTACTTGGTGACTTGACTTGACATTTCACAGAGACACAGGAGAACTTGGGATTCCCTAATTGGGATGAATGTGGCAAAGAAGCTTGGGCACAACTCTGACAGAGCCCCTCACAGGGTCTGAATGTCAAAGACTGTGGTTTAGTGCAGAAACATGAGAGCACTGGGGACTGTTCCATAACCATTTACTAAGAGTTGATGCAGAAAAAAAAAATGTGGTGTATTGCGTAACATAGAACCAAAGGCCAGTCCTAACTTGCCCCTTATGAGCTGTATGGTTTAAGAAAATTGTTTAATTCTTCTCTGCATGCCAGCTTCTTCATCTATGAAGTAATAACAATCATGATGTCAACTCATTGAATTGTCTTGAGGATTAAATGAGATAATGTGCATGTACGTGTTTGGTAAAGATTGAAGGTGGGAGGAGAAGGGGACAACAGAGGGTGAGATGGTTGGATGGCATCCCCGACTCAATGGACATGAGTTTGAGTAAACTCTGGGAGTTGAAGTACAGTGAAGTACACTGCATGTGCATGCAATGGGTGCATATGACAATGTTCGCCAGCATGTGAACTAATTTATGTGATTGGATGTGCGAGTGCGTGTCTGCATCCTTGAAAGTGTGCAGCTTGATCGTTCGTGTGCCGCGGGCTTTCTGTAGCGGTGTTGGTGACGGGAGTGCCATGGAAGTCGTGCAGCGAAGGGTGTGATCGTGGTGTGGTGGTCGCAGCAGGGGTGCTGTTGGCGGTGGTGATGGTAGAGTGGTGTGAGCAGCAATGCTGGCTGCTGGGCGACGGCGGTTGTGGCACAGGGGGCTTAAGGCTCTCATGCTCCTCGTCCAATCTATCTTCTCTAACTAGGCTGCACAGAAAGGTTTCCAGCGCCCAGAATTTGAATTCCCCCAGCTGGACTTGTCAACAATAGGAAAGAGTAAGACAAATCAAACCCGTGCCTCTAGCTTTTTACTTTTATCCATGGTTGGTACTTGCAGAATCCTTTTCGTGTAAGCCTTCTCAACACTTGCATTCCCAGCATGTAGCGCAGTGCCAGGCCTGGTACGTAGTCAGCCTTCAATAAATATCTGTGGAAGAAAAGAATAAGATTGCAGAAGGACACAGGCCATGCTCTTAGATGAACTCGCTGGTTAAATGTCTCATCTCCGAAGGTCCACTGGGCAGCTCCCCAGCACATCAGAATGTGCCTGCACTCCCACCAGGACCAGGGTGGGTGTGCCGCAGCCCTCCTTATCTGGCAAGCTGGGAAGACTTCCTGGAGGTGCGCCTGGCCCAAACGCACTCTGCCCTATTTCTATGCTGACTGAATACAAGCAACGGTGGGGAAAATGACATCTCCCAGCAGCTGCTTCTGGGGTATCCGTGCCTCCTCCTCGGCAGGAGCAAGAATGAGAGGCACGTCTTGCCTTTAGAAAAATTCCTCTTGGCAGCAATCCCTCTGCCCAAGTCCTGAGAGAGATTACAGGAGTGGCTTCAAGTCTAGTATCTCCATAGCCCACCTTTTACCCTGGGCAAGTTAGAGGCACCTGTTGGACCTCTGTTCATCTTGAAAAAGGAGTAACCACATGCCAACACTGTAGTGTTCTTGGACCTTTTAGGTATGTGGCACAGAGTAAGGGCTTAACAAACGTAGTAGTTCTTAATATTGGTAGCATTTGTTGTCTCTATCACTAATGGAGAGATTAATATAATAGGTGATGAGTAATGATAGACCAGAGATTTGTGTGTCCACCGTTGATGTGTGCATGCTCAGTTGTATCCAACTCTTTGAGACCTCATGGACTATAGCCCACCAGGCTCCTCTGTCCATGGAATTTTCCAGGCAAGAATACTGGAGTGGGTTGCCATGCCCTCCTCCAGGGAATCTTCCCAACCCAGGGGTCGAATCTGAGTCTCTTACTTTTCCGCGTTGGCAGGCGGGGTCTTTACCACTTGCGCCACCTGGGGGCATGGATTCACCTTGAACCCCCTGGTCCTGGAACTCTGAGCCTGAGGGGACCCTCTGAATGGATAGCACATTGTTGGTGGGGGTGTTCAGAAAAACGAGGATAACCTTTCGGCATTTGGGGCCAGCTACTATTTTGACAAAGAATTCAATTTGAAGACCAAATAGTCTTAGATTTAAATGCCAGGCTTGCCTCTACTGACTGTGTGACTCTAGGTAAGTTACTAGGTGAATCATGGTTTCTTCTGGTGTCCAGTGAAGTTGATAATACTGAGCACATCAGCTCCTTGGAAGAGTAAGAAAAGTCTAGTGTAAGTGGACCTGGGAATGGGGATTTGTCTCCAAGGCAGCTCAGGATAGGAGGTAATGGAAAGACCAAAGTGGTTTGGGAATTAGAGCTGCTTACAGCCTTTATCTGTCCTGGAGTTGATATATTGTTCCCCAAAACCCTGAAACAGAATCAAGAAAGGAATGAGAGGAAGGAGAGCTTGAAAGAAGATGTAAACATGTATAGCAAGCACTCAATACAGGGAGAATTCATTCACTGTTGACGTTTTTATTGTTGTGACTGTCACTGGTGTTTAGAGGTGTATATGGGAACCCAGGTAGAAAGGAGAACCCATGCAAAGACCCCAGGTGAGTGTGGGGATGGAGGGATGGACGGAAACTGGGCTGAATCTGTTCACGGTTACAAAGCACCGAGGGTGATCTGTGAAGGATGGAAACTGAGGCAGGCTGCCCCTCCCCACCTCAGACTTCTGGTATCACCCAGTGACTCTACACGCAGATCAAGAGCTCTTTGAATGGTGTTTGGTATCTGTGCATTTTTGTAG
The DNA here is from genome assembly GCF_033118175.1 of Dama dama. Taxonomy (NCBI): domain Eukaryota; kingdom Metazoa; phylum Chordata; class Mammalia; order Artiodactyla; family Cervidae; genus Dama; species Dama dama. Next base: position 11,047,963 of record NC_083705.1, read on the forward strand.
AGAAAGATAAAGCTCGCTGCCCGGAAGGGAGCATCAGACACTGGTTGGGCATGTCCGCTGCTGGTGGTGGTGGGTTAGTCACTCAGTCATGTCCGACTCTTTTCGACACTATGGTCTGTAGCCTGCCAGGCTCTTCTCTCCATGGGATTCTCCAGGCAAGACTACTGGAGCAGGTTACCCTGCCCTCCTCCGAGGGATCTTCCCGACCCAGGTATCAAGCCCTAGTCGCTTATGTCTCCTGCATTGACAGGCAGGTTTTTTTTTTATCACTAGTGCCACCTGGGAAGCCAGACTTTCCACTTGCTACCCGGCATTAGCTCCATTGACACGTGAGGAGGCTGGGGCTCAGGAAAGCTGCTTCTGTGGGAACTCAACGCATTGCAAGACTACTCCCACTTCTCCTGGCTGCCAGCTCTGTGATCTCTCCCTGGCGGCTCACTCATCATTGGACCTGACAACGTAAGAGGCTCCCATCCCTTCTCTCCTTCCCCCCCTGCCTTTCTTGGCCTTCTTCCAAAACTTTGGAAGAGCAATAAACCAACTCAAGAGACAGAGAAAGGCTGTAGGAAACTCAAACCCGAAATCAAGTTAGTCTTCATACACCCTCCATCTAAGCTGCCTGAGAGACGAGCCCCCCACACCCCCCCCTCCCCGCACCACTGTGGCATTCATGTCAGTGGGGCAGCAGGCAGACTGAGCGACTCAGGGGTCCCCAACCTCCGGGGTCTCACGCCTGATGGTCTCAGGTGGAGCTGATGGAATAGCAGCAAAGTGCACAATAAATGTGATGCGCTTGAATCATCCTGAAAGCATCCCACCCCCTACCCAGTCTGTGGGAAAATTGTCTTCCATGAAGCCAGTCCCTCATGCCAGAAAGGCTGGGGAACTGCTGAAAAGACTGGCATACTTTGTTCCTCGTAATCCAGACCCCACTGAGTACTGAATGCAGAAGGCATTCCATGCAATGGTGAAACGCACACACTTAGAAGCTAGGCAGTTCTGGTCTAGAACCTGGCTCTGCCCTTCTTGAACTGTGTCATCTTGGGTAAGTCACCTATTCCTCTGAACCTCAGATCTGTCTTCTGTAAAATAGGGCTCATAGCTCCCTCCAAGGTTGTTGTAAGGATTAACAGAAAAGGTGTATATAAAATACCTATGCCATAATGGGCACTCATTTGAGGGTTAACAATAGTTTTGGTTGTTATGTTTTGACCCAGTGAGTTCCAAGCGGTAGTCTTGATAAATACGGGCTCCTCTTAAACTGCAGGCTTCCCTGATAGCTCAGTTGGTAAAGAATCTGTCTGCAGTGCGGGAGACCCTGGTTCGATTCCTGGGTTGGGAAGATCCGGGAGAAGGGATAGGCTACCCACTCCAATATTCTTGGGCTTCCCTTGTCTCTAGCTGGTAAAGAATCTGTCTGCAATGTGGGAGAACTGGGCTCGATCCCTGGGTTGGGAAGATCCCCTGGAGAAGGGAAAGGCTACCCACTCCAGTATTATGGCCTGGAGAATTCCATGGACTGTATAGTCCATGGGGTCACAAAGAGTCGGAACCACCTCTGCAACCACAATCCTAGTCCCCAGCACAAGTGTGACAGTTCCTGGCATGTGCTGCCATCCCCCCATGTATTAATTATGGCAGATGTTGCTCACCCATTACAGTACTTTTTCTTCTGAGCCAGAATGTGATTCAGAATCCTTCTTAACCCAGCATCCTAGGCAGTCGCTACCAGTTGATTACAGTTGACATGAAAGTGGATGAAATTTACTTGCATCCTACTTCTGATGAAGCTCACACTTTCTGCTCCCTCTCTACAATCCAGGTTGTCTTTCTACTCTGTCTCCTGTTTTTGTGAGTGCATTTCTGTGTTGTGTGTGTTTAAACCCTTCATTTAGTCCGAAAGACCATTCCAATCATTTGTGTGTTGGTTTATTTGTACAGATCTCCACTTTCAGAGTCTCGGTTGCCATGTCACACTTGTGGCTTGGGATCTGCAAGTAACATCAGCTCGTATCTGGGAAGGAGGGCGGGTGAGAATCAAGTTAGAACTTGGGAAAGCATATCTACTCAGAGCACACACCATCAGCCACCTTTAGAAATGAAGTAAGAGATGGTGATTGGATTTGAATTTCAAGTTTCAAAAGATTTAAAATTCCATTGCCTGATGACTATAATCTCTAGGAGGCAGTATTAGAATAGAAAATTTATTCTGGAGTGTGATGCTTGCTGCTTTAACAAATAGACCCCAATATTTCAATGACTTAACGTGTAGAAGTTTACTCTTCATGAAATTGTTCAGTGTGGGTGTTCCTGGTGGGCCAGTAGCTTTCTTCCATGTGGTCACTTAGGGATTCAGCTTCCTTCCGTCTTGTCACTCCACTAACCCTAGGGCCCCCTTTACATTTAGGTGAGGGGGTAAAGATAGTACACTGCTTCTTAACCACTGGGACCCAGCCATGGCTAAATCACTTATACACTGATTTCACTGGGGAGGGCTTGCTCCTAATCCCACCCTGATGTGGCAGGGGGGTGGGATTGTGGAGGCAGGCAGAAGATGTGGTCCCTAGCTGCTTTTACTCTTGGGGAAGCACGAGATGGAGGCAGGGTGAAGACCACGGACAGGCCTGCCACGGACAGGAGTTCAGGGATGAGTACCCAATCAACTGGGCGGGGTCCTGCCTGGGGAACGAGTCTGAGTCCAGATGCTATTTGGTCATCGTAGACATTGAGAGAGGCAGCTCACCAACCAGAGGTGAGTTAGGGTCCACACCAAACCTTCCCAGGGGATGGCCTGTGTGATCCTGCTGTTATCTGTCTCCCTTCTGGGGAAAGGATGCAGCAGTCAGTCAGTGTCTGATGCCATTCAGTCTTCTAGTGGTTCAGCCAACATTCCAGATGATTCTAGATCCATCAGGAAACTTTATTATTATAATGTCCCACCCCAGGCAGCTGTGCTGCCAGGGAGAGACAGTACTGGTCACAACAGATTCTGCAGTCTTGTTTTGCAAGGCAGTTCCTTTTCTCAGGGTGCTTTATATTTTGGTCTCATGATCTGGGTTAATGGGAGGGTTCTTCTGACAGATGGGTCCCTGCTGGGTGTGCCAGCAAAAGCAGGTTTCTGAATCTCGAAGGCTGGGGGCCAGAGGCTGGGGAATTCGCCAAGGTAAATGCCACCTTGTGAGGTCTCTGGGAGGCAGCCAGCAGCCTCCCCTGGGCACCACTCCTGCTTCATCACGAGGCATCTTTGGTTGGCCTGTGAGCATATGAGAGCCACATTTGCAGCCCCATAGGCCTGGGGCTGTTTCCAGCCGTGACGTTCTGGCAGCTTCTTCCTGATCTCGGTATGGAAAGAAACAGGAAGGAAAGGAAGTGAGAGAGAGAGAGAAGAAAAAAAAAGAAAACAAGCCCGTGCCTAGTTTTCCCTCCAAAGCATACCTTGTGAGCCTTATCTGTATAGGATTTGGAACAAAGGAATCTCGGTGCTTTGATTATCATGTCTGCAGTGGCTGTTGAAATAAATCTGACACTCACCAGTGCATTAGTAGGAATTATAATTACATCGGAAGACCTGAAGCTACTGAGTAAACTGATTAGCTGCTTGCTCTGAGTTGATAGGTTTTCCTCACCCCCAGGTCATAAATAGGGCCCTGGGAGACAGTGGAAGAGTGCTGGGCCACAGTACTCGAGGATGGGGCTGTGTGCCTCCAGGAAGCCAAACCGACTGATGCAGACAGGGGCCCCATCCGACGACAGGCGCTCACCTTCTCCTGCCCAAGAGGTCTCCCCTGGACCAGGGACTGCAGCCCGAGGGGTGCAGCGGGCTGTGGTGAGCATCCTTGGAGCAGACTGATGCTGACTGGATTGCTAGGTGATGCTCTGGGACACCCTCCCCCAGGAAAGCTGCCGCCTTCTGCCAGGCGTAATTACTGCATGGGTAATTACACGATTCAGAGCCTGCTGGAGAATCCTGGGCTGGTGCCAGGGCAGAGAGGCAGGGTTTTGGGACTGTGACCGGTTCCTGCTTCTCAGGGCTGAGTTTGAAAGAAGGTAATCACTCAGCCTCCTGAGAATCCTAGCTGGCAGGGCCCGGACTTGGGAAACGCAAAGCTGATAGAGTTCGGGAGTTGATGACTTCGCTCTTCCTCTGCCCACTGTCTTCCAGGAGGGGCCCCAAGGTTAGAATCTAAGCTCTTCTGTGCTCTCCCTGCCTGGGAGAGCCCATCACCCCTACAAATACTGTCAGCGCCAAGTACTGCAGCACCCGCGTCCCCCTCTGAGCTGCAGCCGTGGATCCCCAAGTCATGCTGGGCTTCTCCTTCGGATGTCTGCTGCCACTCATCACGCTCCAAACTGAGCTCCACTCCACCTTACCCGAATCTGCAGCTCAGCCCTGTTCTCTTCTCGGTCAGCAGCACCCCATCCTCCCAGACCAGACTCCCAACCAGAAACCCAAAAATCCTTCTAACCTTCTCCTTCTCCCCCACCACCTGCAGGTCATCTGAGGCCAGGTCATGTCATTTTTGGAGCAGATGTGACTCATATTCTTCCTGTCCTCCTACCCCCACCCAGGGTCATCTCTGGCTTCTTTCTAGTGGCCTCCTCACTGGCCTCCCTGCTTCCATCCTCACTCCCTTGAAACCATCCTCCTCACGGCTTCCAAACCCATCTTTCTTAATGTGAGTCTGACCCATCTTCCATCCTTGGCACTCTTCAGTGGGGTCCAGCGCCCTCAGAGCCGGTTTTACTCCCTCAGACTCTGCTCAGGGCCCTCTCCCATCTGGACACACACGTACACTGCATTTCCTGCCACACTCCTGACAGTCAGCACCACTGAATGCCACAGTGCACTTCCTCTAGTTCCTCAAATGTGGCCTTACTATGCCTGAAAATGTGTGTGGAGTGGAAGGATGAACACCCTGGGCTCTGAAGCGGGACTAAGGTTTGAATCTTGACTCCATCACCGGGACCGGGTAACCTTGGGCAAGTCACTTGTCCTGAGTGTTCTTTCTTCCCATCTACAACATCGAAATAATAATAACAAAAGAACTTATCCCTTGGGGTCGTCGGGAGGGGTCAGTGGACTAACTCATGTGGAGCCCTCAGAACTGAATTTGTACACAGTAGCTCTTTTATTGAATGCTTGCTGCATTTCCCAAGATACTCAGAAAACAGAAAATCTCTCCCCCTACCAAAAAAAAGATTTGAACTGGTCCACGTCTTCGTTTTCCAGAGGGAGAAACTGAGGTCCTGAGAGGCAAAGGGGACGACGCCTTGCCACCTGAGGCTCCTGACTCCTGAACAGAGCCTGGAGCCCTCTCTTCCGAGGCCCAGACCACCAAGCGTGGAGTCGGACAGCTCTCCTGGACAGTCATATGTTCTGAGCTCTCCAAGGCTCCCCAGAGGAATCTCTTCCCTACACAGTCCCTGGGAAGTGGGTGGGAGTAGGGGAGAAGAAAGTTGCAACTTGGTTTTGTTCCAGATTGAATGAATGAAGGGACATCTGATGGCTGGTGCAGTTGGTGAGGGGAGCGGGGCAAGTGGGGCTACTGTCCAAGGCTCGGGGAACTTTGGCTTCCCCGGTGGCTCAGGGGGTAAAGCATCTGCCTGCAAGAGACCTGGGTTTGATCCCTGAGTGGGGAGGATCCCCTGGAGAAGGGAATGGCAGCCCACTTCAGTATTCTTGCCTGGAGAGTTCCATGGACAGAGGAGCCTTGAGGGCTACAGTCCATGGAATTGCAGCGCTGGACACGACTGAGTGTCCAGCACTTACCAGCTGAATAACCTTGGGCAAGTGACTCAACCTTCCTCTGCCTCAGTTTGCTCTTCTGTAAAATGAGGGATCAAAATCCCCCATGGGGTGTTGTGAGGATAAAGGCGTAAACGCCCCCATGTAGTGCCCGAGACTTAACAAAGTCTAACAGGGGGATGCAGTGTATGCAGCTGACCCATCTCTGCATGTCATCAACGTGCATTCCCTTTCTGGATGACGGAGAAAGGAAGACCTCCGTGAAAACCCTAGATAAAGCTTTGCCGATTGGCAGTTTTTCGAGTTAATTCTGGAGCCTTGACTTTTGCTGCCATGTGTCTCTGACTCAGACTGCAGTTTTGCAATGCCAGCCAAACGTGGTGACAGGCCCCTTTCCTAGGCAACTAAGCAGAGGCAGGAGTGCTCTGGAAGCTTCTCCTGGGGTGGAAGGGGGAGGGGGTGGGGCGAGCCATCTGATCCCCCAGGGTCCGCCTGGGTGAAGGCATTAATTCCAGTAATCGTGTCTCTGATTGGCAAGAGGTGATGGTTAGTTCCTGTCCCATGCTCAGAAGCCTCATATCTGACAGTCGCCAGGGCAACAGTGCCACCATCCAGAATGCTAGAGCCAGCCAGGCTGCTCTCCTGGGGTGGACTCGTCTCCAGACTCCATGCAGTTCCATCTCACAAACATCCTTGGAATTTCTTCCCAGCGCCAGGCCCCAGCTCTGTCCTGCCGAGTCTCCCAGTGCTGGCTCCCACTGTCTGCCCTGGCTCATCAGGCACTTTCCCCTACTGCTGTTTTTCAGTCGCTCAGTTGTGTCCGGCTCTGTGACCCCATGGACTGCAGCACTCCAGGCTTCCCTGTCCTTTGCTATCTCCCAGAGTTTGCTTAAACTCATGCCCATTGAGTTGGTGCTGCTATCTAACCATCTCATTCCCTGCCGCCCTCCTCTCCGTTTGCCTTCAATCTTTCCCAGCGTCAGGGTCTTTTCCAGTGAGTCAGTTCTTCCATCAGGTGGCCAAAGTACTGGAACTTCAGCTTCAGCATCAGTCCTTCGAATGAATACTCAGGGTTGATTTTCTTTAGAATTAACTGGTTTGTTCTCCTTGCTGTCCAAGGTACTCTCAGAAGTCTTCACTGGCAGCACCATTCAGAAGACTTCTCACCTACCACTGTGTTCCAAACCCGGCTCTTTCACCTTCCAGCTGTGTGAACTTGCCGGGCTCCTGTCACATTCCTGGGACTCAGTTTCCTCCTTTGTAAAAGTCACTTGTTGTACTATGAAGTGGCCCCCAAGTCTGCAGCCCCTGTGTGTGGCAGCACATATTGAAAAGGGGGGCTGTCCATGCAGGCAACAGACATGGTCAAAGACAGGGGATGGGGGTGAGGGTGGAGAAGTTCTTTCCTCCTCTTGCACATCAAGTGTCTGCTGAACCTAGTACATGCCCCTCCAATTGAGGATCTATCCTTCTGGGCCTTGCAGATTTGTTGGAATTGGAGAATCACAAATGAAACCCAGGTAGTGGCATATGGGAGGGGAAGACGAGACAGTGTCAGTGGCTCTCATCCCATCCTCACTGTTCAGAGCACTCCTGTCCAGCCTTGCACCCACACCCTTCTTCTGACCAGCACTTCCTGTCCTCTGGAACTTAGCATGCACAACATCTCCTCCAGGAAGCCTTCCTATACCTCTCCTATATCCCAAAGCTGGATGAGATGACCCTTCTCCAGGTTTCAGGTCACCATTACCAGGAGCCCTGCATGAAACTCCAGACCATGAGGCTTCAAGCTCTGAGTCAAAGCATCTTCAACCTCCAGTGCTTGACAGTGAAAGAAAGGGAAAGTTAGGTGCTCAGTCGTGTCCAACTCTTTGAGACCCCATGGACTGTAGCCCACCAGGCTCCTCTGCTCATGGCATTCTCCAGACAAGAGTACTGGAGTGGGTTGACGTTGGGCAGGAGATAAATAAAGCTATGTGTTCACTTACTTATCTGCTAACATTCCGCCATATTACAAAGGAGAGTTGAGGCAACTGAATGTATGCATGTTTGCTGGGCTGAATTAGACTGAGGAGGCAGGGGTGCTAGCCCCGGAGAACTACGTGATCATGGCATCAGAAAGACCTGGGGGCGGAATTCTGATCCTAGCCCTGTGGCTTCTGTAGTCCTCTGGGAAAGTCATTTTCCTCTTGGAATCTCAATGAGTCCATAACTCATAAAATAAGGCTATGAATGACCTGAGGTACCCCGTATGAGATCCCTGCCGAGGTCAGAGACGAGGCAGAACCTGGAGATGAGTCTGACATTGGCCTTTCAGAATGTTCAGGGATGGTCCAAAGACCCACGGCAGGTGGTCACTAGTTATTTTGCCGAAGTGCAGACTTGAAGGGCTCTCCTTGGAGGCCTGGAGGTGTGGGAGGATCACTGAGCTGGAGGTTTGCACACGTGCTTACACACTCACGCCCCCGTCCCCAGCATGCACATCTTAAGACAGCTGCATCTTTCTCTGCCTGTCCTTGGGCTCTTAGTAACAGCAAGAACATCAAGTAAATAAATAAACAATAAAACACCTTTGTTTTGAGAGTAATGATGTCATCTAATGCCATATAGCATTTGTTCGAGTGGCAAATTTTATCTTAATAGTTTTAAAAACAATTATCTTCCTGTATGTATAGATGCGGTGGTTCTAAAGGGGGCATTTTATTTTTATCTTTCACTGCACATCGGGGAGGTGGCACACCGCAGTGGTATCTGTGAGCTGGAGGATTTGGGAAGGCTTCCGGAGCTCACCTTGGAGCTTCAGGAATTGACTGCAATAGCAGGTCTGCCCAGGGCCTGCCCTGGGAGGAGCCTGCATCTCAGTAGCCATCCCATCCAGACTGCTGGGGCTCAGCCTGCCTCCCAGCTGTTCTGGACCTCCCCCCTCCCCGTCTCATCTCTCTCGGTACCCTGCCCCAGTCAGCAGGCCCTTTCCTCAGGGGGGAGCTGCAAGCAGTCTCTGAGCATCAGGACAGCTGTTTCAAAGGCCTGTTAGACCCTCCCAACACCTGTGGGCCAGTGTGAAGAGCTATAGGCCAGAATTCAGTTCTGCGGTGGTATTTGCTAGGTGGGCCTTCCTTATCTGTAGAACGGACCACTCTGCACAGCCGGCCTGAGGAGTTCACAAGAAGTGTTCTGTCCAGTGCCGGGGCATGGCAGGAGTTGCAGAAAACCTAGCCCATCTGCCTCACGTGTCTGGAAGATAATTGGAGACAAATGTCCAAGAGTGTGGAGCTCCCCCGGTGGCTCATCAGTAAAGAATCTGCCTGCAGTGCAGGAGACATGGGTTCAATTCCTGGGTTGGGAACATTGCCTGAAGGAGGAAATGGCAACCCACTCTAGTCTTCTTGCCTGGGAAATCTCACAGATAAAGGAGGTTAGTGGGCTACAAAGAGCCCTAGTGGGGTCGCAGAGTTGGACATGACTGAGCCACTGACTACACACGCACACACCATAGATTTATAAGGTAGAATAACAAAGTTGTCCAGGGTTAGAGCTTATGAATGGCTGCGTTGAGATTTGAATTCACATTAGATAGCCTGACTCTGGAGTGTAGACTCTTAGTCACCAGGTCTCAAAGGCTTCCCCCAAAGTGCCTCGCAACTCTCCCCTTCTATGCTTTGGTTCTTGTTGGTCTCTAGACTTTAAATGCCCTCCTTCCCATCTTTTCTCCCTTGGCAAAACTATCCTTGAATGTTGTCTCCTCTGAATAGTTTTCTTGGGGACTAATGCTGAGTCTCCTTTTTACACTGCCATAGTCATCAGCCCATTTCAAAATGCTGTAGGTATATTTATTCCTGCTGGATGGCCAGCTTTTGGAGAGCAGAGACCATCTCTCTCATTTACCATTCCAGCACCCAGTACAGTGCCTGTCACGTATAGGTGCTCATTGCTCATGAGATATTTGTTGATTGTTTAGGTGGCAATGCAAATGAAATCAAAGCACAGAAGGTTATCAGGACTCTGGCATAGGACTGTTATTGATGGTGACGAGTATTATGTTAATAAGAGCACATGTGTCAGGTACAACATTGGGGGCTTTGCAAACTGCTGCTTGTAATCCTCCTGATGCTGCTGCTGATACTGCTCTTCCCATTTCTCCCTTTTTGGGGCGCCCACATGGCATGCGGGATCTTAGTTCCCTGACCAGCGATCTAAGCCATGCCCCCTGAAGTTGAAGCTCAGAGTCCTAACCACCGGACGGCCAGGGATTTCCTACACTTTTCTCATTTTGAAGGTGAGGAAACTGGTGCTCGAGTTGAGGAACTGACTTGACCAAAGACTAGAGCATCATGTAACTGGGTTTCCAGGACAAGGGTGGGGCTGCCTGGCTCTCCCACAACCTCTGCTTCTCGTGTCCAGAGAGCTGCCCACAGGATTGACCCTTCAGCAGTTTGTGGCTTCCCAGGATCTACTGAACACTTTTCCTCCATTTAATTCTTGGCGTTAGAAATTCTCCCTCCCCCTCAGTGGGAACTCACACTCAGACTTCCTGCTGCCCTTGCATCTGGGGCTAAGATAGCAGAGGGACTCCCATGAAGCTTCATTTGGAAGAGGTCCACCTAGAAGTATGGAATCCATTTTTGGCAAGAGTGGCCGCAGAGACAAGCAGCTTTGTGGAGGCAGTGGCTCTGGGGTCGTCTCCCTCCTGTGGCCACGGTGCCTGTGTTGAGCAATGGGAAGATGGGCGGGGTTTCTCCTAGAGAGGCCTTGAACGTTGTCCAGGAAGATGGCTTCCAAACCTAACACCTTGACCTCTTGGAGAGTCTCTGAATTCCCAATTCTTCTAATAACTTCTTTCTCTGGGTAAACCAGCTAGAGTGGATACTAGTAGTTTGCAACCTAGAGCCTTGCCTGATAGATGCATTTCTGTAGGACAGAGTATATGGGTTTAAGACTTAACCCTCTTCTGCAGGCAGCATGGGCTCTGGACCATCAATGGAATTAGGCGAGAACAAGGCAGCATCTGTAGAAAATTAAAGAGGAGAATTGTTATGCTGATGGATCTTTGGAAGCTTTCTCTTACTTTAGTACATTCACACTTTTGTGCTCACAAATCACCCAAGAGAGTTGTTAAAACGCAAATTCTGATCCTGGAGGTCTGGGCTGGGACCTAGGATCCTGTGTTCCTGACGCCTGGCTTCCCCAGGTTTCGTTGAAGCTGGTAGCCTGAGGATCACCAGTGAGATGGTGAGGTTCATGTGTCCTCAGGAGAAACTTTGAATGTTACATAAATATCGACTTCGACTTCATGAAATAATGAGATCAGTCCTCCCCTGGCAAGTCCACAACTAACTATTATTCCTATCTTTGGTAATATCAGTTCTATGGCACCAGGAGCTTCACATCTCATAATTAGCAAGCTTTGTTATGCCGCTCCTGTTCCTAATGAGGACATTTTAATAATTTGCTTTGTTGAAGAAACAGGATTGGTTCCTTTACCCCACAGTGCAGCATGAAAGGAATGTAGTTTGCTGTTTTATGTCTGACTCGGCCCAGGGCAGGCTGAAATGTGTGAGGCACTGCAGAAGCCCCCATCCCCCAACCCGGAGGATACAGGCCCTTGAAGCAGCCAGCACGGCCTCTGAAATCATCAAGTCCTGGCCCCACATCTTTCCAGACCCAGCTCATACTATTTCCCATGCTCACCTGGCTGCAGGCCACTCTCAGCTCCCTAAACAGGGCGGCCCTTCCTCTCTGCCAAGCCTGTGCGCAGGCAATGCCCAAGCCTGGAACAAGCTCACCACAGTCATCTTTATCCATCTGGCCAACTCCTTTATGATCTTCAAAACCCAGTTCCTAGGTTACCTCCTCTAGGAAGCCTTCCTTGACCCTCCTCCTTTATAGTCCTTACACTGACCTAAATATTTAGAGATCAGTACTTCATTTTAAAACTTTTTCTTGGTTTATAGCTTGCAGTCAGTTCAGACCACAAATTTGGATATGCAAAATATGTTGCTTTCATTATTATTCAGTAACTAAGCTTAATTTCAGCTTCAAGCCTTCATTCTGCCAAGTGAAAGAAACAAAATTCTGATCAATTTAGGTTCTCCTCTGCCTTCTCTGGAATTGCATTTTCATGTCAGAAAGTTTTTGCCATTGCTGGCAGGCAGGAGTGCTAAGGCATGGGGCAGAGTGGGGGCATTTGGTCTTTAGTCGTCTGTCTGTGCTGGCATCCACTTAACATCCTTGACGTGCCTCACTTCAGGTCACAAGTCCATATGTATCCCTGAGGTTTTCTCTGTATCTGAGCCTCAAAACATCTTTGAGTCCAGTCATGCGCGCTCTCTCTCTCTCTCTCTCTCTCTCTCTCTCTCTCTCTCTCTCTCTCTCTCTCTCCCTCTCCCTCTCTCTCTCCCCCTCTCTCTCTCTCTCTCTCTCTCTCTCTCTCTCTCTCTCTCTCTCTCTCTCTCTCTCTCTCTCTCTCTCTCGGTCACAAGGAGATAGTGAGCTTTCTAGGATAAGGTCCTTTGACCCACAGTCCCAGATTCATTATCCAGGATGCCCCATGAGACCGTCTCGGTGTTCAGATCACAGGCCCGAAGGCTGTGCGGCTGCCCTCTACTCTCAAACCCACTGTAGGGGCTCAGCTGGAGGGGTGGGTCATAGTCCCTTTGCAGGCGACCACCAGCGAACGCCTAGTCTTCTTCCCCCTTGGATCATTCTCCTCCTCTTCACCCCAGTTCAGGCAAATTTTAGATACAGGGCAGGGGAGAGGGCGGTCAGGCCCAGCTTCCTCTGACAGAGCAGCTAGCCTTCCAGATCTGTCATTTTTTCAGGTGTCCTTCACAGCTCTGGGTTTTTGGAATGCAGAGAGCCCACAGAATCAAAGCCTTTTCTCTGAGCACAGTTAGGTCTTTGCCTGCAGTCATCAGAGTCTGTTTAGGGACTCAGAAGTCAGGCAGGTTCTTCTGTGTTCTCTGCTTTCTAGGAAGCATCAGTGTGGCTCACTCTGCCTGCACCCTGAACTGGGGAGGGGTCTCTGGGTGTTGAGAACAGCAAGAGAAGGGAACGAACACAACAGACTCAGAGAGCTCAGAGGGTAAGGGAGCAGCTCCCTCGTCTCTCCATTTCCGGAACCAGGCATAGTGGAAGTGCATGTTAGTTGCTCAGTCGTATCTGACTCTGCGATCCCACGGACTGTAGCCCACCAGGTTCCTCTGTCCATGAGATTCTCCGGGCAAGAATGCTGGTGTGAGTAGCCATTCCCTTCTCCAGGGGATCTTCCCAACCCAGGGGTCAAACCCAGGTCTCTTGCATAAGCAGATTCTTTACCATCTGAGCCACCAGCGAAGTCCCAGGCATAGTGGAACAAGGGTTAAAACCAGCCAACATTTATGGAGAATTTCTGGTGAGCTCAGCACAGTCCTCCCTACACTATTTCATAATCCTGCCCAGGAGGTACTATTTGTATTCTGATTCTTCAGCCAAAGAAACCAATGCAGAGAGGGTTGGGTAGCTTGCCCAAGGCCACACTGCCAGCATTCACAGTCCCACCAGGCAGTGTAAGCTTGGAGCTGTAACCACTGGGCTCCACTTCCTCATATGCCCAACACTTGGCACAGTGCCTGGAATTTGGCTCTGTAATTTCCTAGCTGAGTGGTATCAGATCAGGGACTCAATACCTCTGAGCCTCACTTTCCTCATCTCTAGAAAGAGGGCAGTACATGTGGGAAGACATGAACAGGAGTGGCTCGGGTTCAGGTTTGACGGACAGAGCTTCAACTCTGAGTCCCAAGACCTGCATGCACAAAGCACAGATTTCATCTTTCAGATTGCAACCCCTGGGAAGTCACATCCCCTCTCCCGGGGCAAGTCTCCTGACCTACAGAATGGGTACAACCAACGCCTCTGATAAGTAACACCTCTGATGAACCTGCCTTGGTTCCAGCAGGGAGCATGGGTGGGAAGGCAATACGCTGGACTGGGCAGGCTGGCTGTGGCTTTCCTAGGTAGTGGTTCATTCATTGGTTCAAGGTCGCCCCGGCCTCACTCTGCAGTCAGACTCTGCCCCATGGAAGCTCCAGACAGCTCTGGCTGCCCGGCCCAGAGGTGAGGCCTGGGGGACGCAAACCTGCAGGGTGACTGGAGGGACCTCACGGGTCTTGGCTGTGACGGCCGCCTCCAGGCCCAGGATCATTAGCAGTCAGGGCCCCTCCTGCTCGCAGTGGTCTGTGCTGGCTGCCTCGGTTTCTCAGAGAGAAATTCTCAGAGAGAATCTGATGAATGGAACAGCAGGGACTGCTTCCATTATTTGTTTTTTCTCATTAGCTGCTAAATCATCCCGAGACTGCAAACTCTGTTGTCTCTGACTCAGCCGGTGGAGGCTGGGGGGCTTCGGGGCTGCAGTCCCCCCACCATGCCAGCCACCTGGGGGAGGTCTGGAGCAGGGGACCCTGCCAGGCTCTGTCTTGGGGGGTGCAAATTAGGTTAGGTCCTGTCCTTGGGCTTCCGTGGTGGCTCAGTGATAAAGAATCCACCTGTCAATGCAGGAGACATGTGTTGGATCTCTGGGTCGGATCCCTGAGTCAGGAAGATCCCCTGGAGAAGGAAATGGCAATCCACTCCACTGTTCTTGCCTGGGAAATCCAATGGACAGAGGAGCCTGGTGGGCTACAGTCCATTGGGTTGCAAACGGTCGGACAGAGCTTAGCAACTAAACAACAACACCTGTCCTTGGAAACTTCTGGAAGGGAGGCAGGAGCAGAAAGCTCTCCTTGATCACTGGCCTCGTACCTCAGTGAAACATGATGGGGTGCCCTTGGGTGGGGGAAGAGGAAGGAAGATATGAGCTTTCTTCAGTGTTGTTACTCGGTAGAGGCCACAAGGAAAGGCTGGCAGCTTTTGTAGACTAGAAAAAGCCAGAATATAGGTGTCTTCATTCTGGCTGCTCTAACAAATGTTTATAAACAACAGACATTCACTTCTTACAGTTCTGGAGGCTGGCAAGTCCAAGATCAAGGTTCTGGCAGATTCAGTGACTGGTGACAGCCCACTTCCTGGTTCACAAGCTCGTAAACATCTGTCTTCTTGCTGTGTCCTCAAGTGGGGGGAAGGGCAAGAGAGCCCTCTGGGGTTTCTTGTGTGTGTGCTCAGTTGCTCAGCTGTGTCTGACTGTTTGTGACCCCGTGGACTGTATGTAGCCCACCAGGCTCCTCTGTTCATGTGATTCTCCAGGCAAGAATACTGGGGTGGGTTTCCATTTCCTTCTCCAAGGTCTCTTCCCAGTCCAGGGATCAAACCTGCACCTTCTGTGTTGGCAGGTGAGCTCTTCACCACGGGCCACCAGGGAAACCAGGGCCTCTTTTGTTGTTCAGTCGCTCAGTCGTGTCTGACTCTCTGTGACCCCATGGACTGCAGCACGCCAGGCTTCCCTGTCCTTCACCATCTCCCAGATTTTGCTTAAACTCATGTCGGTGATGCCATCCAACCATCTCATCCTCTGTCGTCCCTTTCTCCTCCTGCCCTCAATCTTGCCCAGCATCAGGGTCTTTTCCAATGAGTTGGCTCTTCACATCAGGTGGCCAAAGTATTGAAGTTTTAGCATCAATCCTTCCAATGAATATTCAGGGTTGATTTCCTTTAGGATGGACTGGTTTGATCTCCTTGCTGTCCCAGAGACTCTCAAGAGAATTCTCCTGCACCACAGTTCAAAAACATCAATTCTTTGATTCTAATCCCATTCATTAAGACCACATGCTCATGACCTCATCACCCACCAAATGCCCCATCTCCTAATACCATCACATTGGGGGTTAGGTTTCAACATATGAATTTTCAGGGGACAAGCATTTAGACCGTGGCACCAGGAAACAGGATTATACATCTCTCTGCTTCCCCAGCAACACTTAGTAGATGTGCAATGAACTCTCAGCTCCTGTTGATAAAGGACCAGAGAAAAGAGGGGAGGGGACCACCTCCAGAGGCCCCCTCCTACTCTGTCCCCAACTTTTGTAAATCTGGCACCTCCTACCCCAGTTGTTCTCCTTGGGTGAATGCTCAGCCTCTGAAAATCTGCAGGAAATCCTAAAGTCCCAGCCTGTCCACCCCCACCCCTTGCCTCTCTCGCTTCTTGAGGCCTTTCCTTAAGCAAACACTCGCCTCCCGTGTTTATTCAGGGAGTGAGAATTAATATCGTTGTAAATCTACCTCAAACATAATTAAGAGGGTAAATCTACTTTTGAAAAAAAAAAATCTGATCACTTATCTCCAGACCAAATAAATAAACTTTTAAATATGGGAGATGCGCAGCATCGTGGGGCCTGAGCCCTGCTTCCCTCTGCCAGAGGAGCATGGGGGTGGAGAGAGGCCTCTGAGGAATCGTCTCCTCCAGTCCCATCAGTGTTGAGATGAAGCTCGGTGTTCTCATCTGTGAAATGGCATTCGTAATGTCCACCTTTGATGGCCATCTCGAGGATTGTCTCTGCTGAGTCTCCTCCTGAATATTGGCTCCATAAAGGCGGGACTGTGTTTGTTCCTTGCAGCATCCCAGGGCTTCCCACATGGTAGGTGCTGCCTGCCTTGCCTGCTAAGTCACTTTGTGTCTCTCTGTGCAGCCCTATGGACTGCAGCCCGCCAGGCTCCTCTGTCCACGGGATTCTCCAGGCAAGCACACTGGAGTGGGTTGCCATGCCCTCCTCCAGGGGCTCTTCCCCACCCAGGATCAAACACTCATCTGTTACGTCTCCTGCATTGGCAGGCAGGTTCTTTACCATTAGCACCACTTGGGAAGCCCTGGAAGGCGCTGAATAAAAATAAAATCATCAAACTTTGAAACGCAGAGAGCGGCAGCAACTTATTCAGGCTCACACAGCAAGTGAGAGCAGAACTGAGGACTCCTGGGTCCTAACCTGCGAGCGGCTTCCAGTAGCCCTGGGCAGATACGGCCTGCTGCCTCATTCCACTGATGGCTACCGTCTGTGACCTTGGACACCACCTTTTTTTCCCTGGACCTCAGTTTTCCCATCAGTAGAATGGGTGTATTATTAGCGACCAGGCTACATCTCAACCTTAGTAATCATGCCAAGCCCTGTCCCATCTTCTCCAGGAGCTGACCATTTTCTGTCCAGACTGTGGCCCACAACCTTTTCTCTGCTATTATCAAAATCACCCTCTCCTCCTCTGACCTTCCTTTCTCTCTCTGTCCTCCCCAAGGGTGAAATAGTGGAATGCAAACATTTCCCAGCTGCCAGCCCAGTCCCACCAGTCAAGCTAGAGTGAGGGGAGGAGAGGGATCAGAGCCTCCCCCTCCCTCACCCCCACCCCTGCTGAGACCTGAAGGAAAGTGGGGCTACCCTGTGATTTAACTCTCCCTCACTCCCTTACCCGCAGTGCCGCAGAGTTAAAGATGACCTTGGCAAACAGCCTTATGTATTATCTGCCTGCTGCAGAGAGCAGAGTCAAAGAAAACCCACTCAGAAGTCTAGAGAAGCTGCTGATGGGGGGCTGGGTGGCAGAAGGACAGGAAAGGAGGGAGGCAGGGTGGCAGGACGTGTCCCCAGGGTGTTAGGCGAGATGAATTAAGAAGAGAGTCGCGCCTGTGAAGCTCTGCGCTGGAAAAATCATCTCTGAGGAGAGATTACACCCTAGAACTTCACCAGGATGGGGCTTCACAGAGAGACATGAGGCAACAGCCAGCTCTCCCCAGACACACACCCTCACGGCCATCCTTTGGCCCTTCAGGCTGGTGGCTCAGAGAGGTTGCAGCCCTGATCTAAACAGAGTTCCAGAACCTTCTCTCCTGCCACGGCCGGATCACGCTGAATGATGAAAGAGCCTGGCGCTGGGGCCTCCAGGCCTGGTTTCTACTGTCTGGACTCTGCCGTGTGACCTTGGGCGGTCACTTGACCTGTCTGAACATGTGTAAATAAGGAAACTAGACCAATCAGGGTGGCGATGGGCAGAACCACGGGGAATAACGGTTCAGAGCCTGAGTGAGGGAGTCAGGTGGTCCACATTCTGTGACTCTGGGCCAGTGACTTAGTCTCCCCTCTGAGCCTCAGTTTCCCTGTCTGTAACACGGGCCTGCGTAGCTGTCTGCTTCCCCCTCTCCTGCTCGCACCAGACCTTGAGCTGGATAGTCTCTGTTCCTGCCTCCTCCTTCCCGTGTGACAGCAGGCTGACCTGGGAGGCCCCTCTCAACGAGGCCCTGCCTCTGGCTTCTGACTGTTCTGATTTTTATTTGTGTATTTTGGGGGACGTTCTGAGTCTTCACTGCTGCGGGTGGACTTTCTCTGGTTGCAGGGAACTGGGCTCCTCTGTTACGGCGCCTGGGCTTGTGGCTCCTCTGGCTATAGGCGCGCGGGCTCAGTAGCTGTGGCACGTAGACTCAGCTGCCCTGTGGCATGTAGGGTCTTCCCGGACCAGGGGTCAAACCTGTGTCCCCTGCATCAGCAGGTGGATGCTTAACCAGCGGACCCCCAGGGAAGTCCTGGCTGTTCTAGGTGGAGTCACCAGCAGGAGACTCGGGACGGGAGGAGGGTGACATCAAGGGCCCCACCCCTGAGCTCCACCCTGCGGGACTGTCGTGAGCTGCTCGGCCTTGACAAAGGACCGGGTCTCTCTCAGACTGCCCTCTGCACCCAGATCTTTCTGTCTCAGGTTTTGACAGCTTCCTTTGTTCTTGGGATTGGCGTGCTAAAGGCACCCGCACCATCCACGGTCTCCCCACACCCTGCCATCACTGCTGCCAACAGTCCCTTTCTTATGCTGCCTCAGTTTACCTGAGTGGGCCTTTGTGTCCTGCTGAGACCCTGACTGAAGCGGCTGTCCCTGCAGCCACAGACCCGGCTCCATCGCCCTTTTGGTGTTTAGAGCAAGAAGACTCCCCACAGCTGAGGTCAGCTGTGTGCTACACCCTAAAACCTCACAGCCTCACCTAAGCTCTCAGATAGCCCTGGGAGGAAGCGACTATGGCTCTTCCCATCTTGCAGATGAGGAAACCGAGGCAGAAAGTGTTCTCACTATTCTGCACCCCCAGCGTGGCAGGGGGGCCTCTGAGCACACACGGTGCAGACCCCCAAAGCTCGTTCTCAGCTGGACGTGTCCTCCTCAGCCATTCTGGGGCACTTCAGTCTGCAGTCGGGCTGATCATCAAGCAGGGTGACTTGATGAGGCCCGCAGAGCCTGACAGAGCAGATGCATGAGGCGCTTAACTCTTCTGTTCTGATTGTCATTATGATTTCAAAACCCTGCAGTGGGGTGGGGGTGGGGA
Source organism: Dama dama (assembly GCF_033118175.1). Taxonomy (NCBI): domain Eukaryota; kingdom Metazoa; phylum Chordata; class Mammalia; order Artiodactyla; family Cervidae; genus Dama; species Dama dama. The sequence continues at coordinate 11,066,961 of NC_083705.1, forward strand.
GTCCCCCTAAGGCAGTTCCCTGCTCACAGCCTGAGCAGCCCCTCTTCTCCGATCACCCTGCCTTGGGACCCTGCTAGGTCAGAGCCCACGGGACGGGTCTCCACCCAGGCAGTCCCTCCTCATTCACTTCTCAGGCCTCCCCATCCCCAAACCTGCCTCCAGGGCCCTCTGCCTCTTCCTGCTTCTCTCCTCTGCCTGGAGCCGAGGCAGCCGGGAGGAAACATGCTGGTACTTTGAGGATGTGAAATATAATTAGAGTCAAGGCTTCAGCTCAGAGTGAAAGGTTCAGGCTTGCCGTGAGTCAAGATGGAATTTTGCTGCTGAGTGAGGGGAGTTGAGGAGGAGAGAGGGGACACTGGGCAGCCCCCGAGCACTGCTCATGTCCCATGGCATGCATGGCGTGTCCTGCAGTCCTCATCCCGGAAGTCTCCTGGGCACCAAGCTGTGTGCTTGGCATAGAAGGTACGTAAAGGCTGCCCAGGCCCTGCTCAGAAGCTCTGCATCCACAGAGGGGCAGCTTGAAGCAGCAACTACAGCATGCTTGGTGCTCCAGCAGAGGGCCCCACTCTTTCTACAAGCCCAGGGAAAGGACCCCCCCCTCACCACGTGCTCTGCTAAGGCCGGCCCTGGCCCTCACACAGCCATTCGGTGACCCATTGTTGGCACCCTTCGCTGGGTTACCCTCTAGGGCCCGCTAAGCAGTGACTGGCCCAGGGCTCTGCGCTGCCTTCCTGTCCCTCCTTCCCTGGTTTCACACGTTCTCCTCCCAGCCTTGAACACCGTCTGTATACAATTTGCAGGATCTGTGATCATGACCTCAGTAAACCTCGGCTCTCTCACTTCCCTTCACCTCCTCCACAGCCTCCCGAGCCCAAGCTAGCCTCCTGTCTCACCTGGACTGTTGCCATAGCTTTTGGACTGTCGGCTCCGAGTCACAGTCAGTTCATACAGAATGTTGAGTTTTCCTGGGTGGGTAGTGGGAAGGGATTCCCCTGGGATCTAAAAGGGGAAGCAGCATGTATTGGGAGCCTCATTGTAACAAGAGATTGCAGGCCCAGAGGGGAGAGTGAACAGGGCCTGTCCAAACAGCAGGCTGGTGGGGTCACCGAAGCTAGAATCCAGGCTGAGAGACAATTACTATTATTACTACTATTTTAAAAAATCAGTCTCTTCTTTCAGCTAAGGCATGAAGCCACTGGGGAGGATAAATTTTTATTCACCCTGTGTTCTTGATACACAGCCTAATTGCCCTGAGAAAGGAGAGATCTGGGTTCCGAAGATGCACTTAAATTGTAGAGATGGCTGGGCTGTTGATGTCCTGGCTGCGGGCTTGGCACCTGCTCCTTAAAGCGCCTGTGCCAGGCCAGGTGTTGGGACACAGCGGAGAGCAGGCCAACCAGGTCCTTGCTCTCCTGGGCCTTGAAGTCTAGTGGGAGTGACAAGGCAACAGGCAGGTGGACAAACAGATTCACAAGATGCATTTAAGTTGGGGTAAGCACTACTGGGGCTTCCCAGGAGGCACTAGTGGTGAAGGACCTGCCTGCCAATGCAGGGGACTTAAGAGACACGGGTTCAATCCCTGGGTCAGGAAGATGCCCTGGAGGAGGGCATGGCAACCCCTCCTGTAGGGTTGCAGAATCTGTGACCATGACCTCCAAAATCAACCTCGGCTCTCCCACTTCTCTTCACCTCGTCCACAACCTGTTGGAGAACCCCATGGACAGAGGAGCCTGCCAGGCTATAGTCCATAGGGCCACAAAGAACTGGACATGACTGAAGTGATTTAGCAGGCACCAAAGCACTATTGGAAAAATAAAACGGAGCGATGAGATGAGACCCCTGGTAGAGGCAGGGCCGCTTTGGCCAGAACGGTCAGAAATATGAGGAGTGGGGCAGTTCTGCTGAGACCAGAAAGCTGAGAAGGAGCCGCCAGTCCCAGGAAGAGCCTGTGTTGGCAGAAGTGCCAGGAAGCAGAGAGAGAGGGGCGGAGGAAGGGCTCGGGGAGGTCTTCAGGAGCATGGTCAAGAGTGTGGCCTCCACTCCAGGTGCAAAGGGAAGCTATTGAAAGGCTCTACGCTGGGGAGTGATAGCCCAATGTGAGAAAACGAAGATTTTTAGGCAAGGAGATGAGCCCAGGAGCCTTAATAACTCCGTCCTGCAGAGAGACCAGATGGGTTTCCTGGAGGGCACGCCTGTCCAGAAGCCACACCCGCTCCACTCTGCAAAAGTCTCTAAAGGTTTCTGTTGAGGCAGCAGGAGGAGGCTGCTAGAGCCGGGCCGCCCTGGGACTGGCAAATAGAAAACGAATCCCCATTCCTCACATGGCTTCCAGGTCATGAGTTATTGCAGCGACTGTGCGGCACTGCTGTGTGGATCACAGGGACGGTAGCTGATCCACAATTACACAGGCCACCACGGGCCTTCCGGCATGACAGTGGACAGTTCACAGAACCCCCCACGTGAGGAGGACGCCCCCTCCCTTGGCACAGCACAGTGGATAGAGGTTGAGAACACTGATCCTTGCTCAGTCATGAGATCGAGGTAGTGACCCCCCACCCCATCCTGGCAGGGCCCTGAAGCTTCTGAAAGATCAGAGACTGACAAATTTACCATGCCTGCCTGCCTGAAGGATCGCTCTTTATTCAAGCTAATGCTCTTCCCACTGCAGAAGCTGGGGTCAAAAAAGGACCCTACTGGGAATTCTCTGGTGATCCAGTGGTTAAGACTCTGTGCTTCCATTGCTGGGATGTGGGTTTCGTCTCTAGTTCAGGAACTCAGATCCCACATGCCGTGTAGCATGGCCAAAAAACAAGCAAGGGAAAAAACGAGACCCCGGCTAGATGGGCAGGCGACAGGGCTGAAGTGTGCCGTCCTCAGGATAAGGCCCCAAGCACTTGCTGTCCCTGGTGGAAAAGGTCCTGGTGGGCACACCCAAAGGTGGGCAGAGGATAGCAGATCTGATTCTGCTCACCGTTATCCTGCGCTGGGATGTGTCATCTCTGCTTCAGTGATCCCATTTGTAGAATGGGGATCTAGGGGTAGATAATCTCATAGGGTGACCTTAGGTGAGCAACTTCTTAATGAACCCCAGGTTCCCCAGCTATGAAATATTGGTGGGAAGAGCTATAAAAACAAAGTAATATATGTACACCCCACCTTGTTAAAAAGTAGAATATACTAGTATCAATCGTCTTTCCACTCCCTTGCCCATCTGTTTTCCTCTTTTTATTCTTGTTAATTTTCCCATTTATGGACATAGCCCTAGATAACACATTTTTAAAATATTGCATTAAATTTGAGATTCAAATAAATGGAACCACACAGTTAAAAAACCCATAAGCTTGATCATCTTGGCTGTGTGACTTGGGACTAGTCCCTTCCCCTCTGGGGATTTGTTTCCCGTCTCTAACATGGGCTGGATGTGGGCAGTGGGAGAAGGCTGACTGCTGAGGCCCCATTCTGCATTAGGTTCGACACTGCAAGTGCCCTAAGGCTCCACAGGGCCCCATGGCCTCTCTGGCTGTGTGCCAGGCCTGAGGCCTTCCTCTTGGACTGGTCAGGTCTCACCATGGCGCTCTTGAGTCTATTGCAATTGCTCCTCAGTTCCTCTGACTATGAGTCTTCCATCTGAGCTCAAACCAGCTTTGAGTCAGTTGGGGATGGCAAGTGCTGTTGTCTCCATTAATCCCACTGGGAGGGATTCACCTTTCTTGACTGAATGAATGATGCTTTGAGTGTTGCCCCAGAAATGTGGGCTGGATTATTCACTACTTGTCCCAGCAAGCTCTCTTCCTGAAACCTCTGCCACTGGCCACCCAGGTGACTGAGCACCTTGTCGTCCTTCTTCTCAGCAATGGCAGAACCACAAAGCAAAGCTCCCCTCTCTCCTCCACTTTCTGATGCTCCAAACAATGATGATAAAGTAAAGTCGTAAAGAGGCAGAGAGGTTTGCAGTGGGACAGTGTGAGCCTTGACTCTGCCGCTTGTAGTTCATCCTGCCTTGGCGAGTGCCTTCACCTCTCTGAGGTTCCGTTTGTGCGTCCACAAGTGAAATTGTGACGCCTCTTGCAGGCTTCTTGGGAGATGCCGAGAACACACTGGAAGCACCTCAGACAACACCTGGGATGCTGAGAAGCTCAGGACCTGATGGCTCCCTTTCAGTCCTCCCGTCCCCGTAACACAGTATCATCTGTAAAGCCAGACGGGGAAAGATGCCGCACTGTCAGCTCCTGTGCCAAAGAGGCATCCCCATCTACTGATTTATAGCACCTGGGCTCCTAGCCATACACCCAAAAGTCAAGCTGAACAATGGTGGTAATAGTTGTTCCTCCACATCACACTGAATCAGGGACTCAAGTTAAGTCATAGTTCAGACCTGCTAACATTCACTAAGCACCTACCATGCAGCAGGCTCTATGATGACCCCTGGGAAGAGAAGGATGGATAAGGAAGTGTAGCTCTGAAATTAAAAGCTTGGTTTGCAAGTCAGACACATTGGAGGATTGGACTGAGTCATAAACTCCCTGTGTGGCACTGGGCAAGTTCATCACTCAAACTCTCCAGACCTCAGCTTCTAAATCTAGAATGTCTCAGAGTTGCTGGAAGGATTACGTGAGAGGTACTTAGTAAGTATCTGACTCATAGCAGCTATCAAAATGCAGAAAGGTGTCAGGACTCAATCTGATGTGGAGAAGAAACTAAGACATACACATGAACATAAACACACAGAAAGATGCTTCTCAGGTCAAAGAGAGCAGACATAAGCACTCTTCACTTTTCTAAGGATGATTGATACCAGTAAAATACCACTTAAAGAGAGTCTTCTTAAAACAAGGGTCAAAATATCCATTATAAATGGTGAAGGAAAAAGGTTTGAATGGGGGCCATACTTTAAAAAACTGAAACCAAAAGCTTGAAAACAAGTCTTCCTTATCTCCTGTTAACAAAATGTAGGTTATATTGTCAAATGTGCCAATTTTTTTTCATTAAAAATGGAAATTCTCAAGTGTTGATTTTTTTTTAGGGGGGATGAAATTTTTAGAGATAATCATGACTGAGCACAAAACATTCTTCATTTTGTGTTTGATTTTTACAGCGTGATAATAGAGGCATTTGTGAAGATATTTTAGAGATTTATCAGTTTTCCCAAGAGTATCTTCCAATCATTAGATGATGAAATTTTCTTCTGAAACATCTGGCATCTTTGTCTGTTTTCTCTGCTTTGATCGTTAACTAGTTCAGTTCTGCCACTTCTTCATTTTCAGTTTAAATGTAATTGGAGCAGTCACCCAACCACTGTTTTGCTAACTTTCTGAAATCTGGCTCTGTTTAGAGATTTGTCCTTTTTCTCCATTGCATTTTCTGATATTACAAGCAACAAGCTGAAGAAAACCAACAAAGACATGAATGAGATGAGTAAAGATAGAAAATGGTGTCTGTGGAGAGTAATACTTGATTGTAAAGCAGCCAGCTCATTAGTAAATATTTTCGGGTTAGGAGTTGTTTTACTTTTCTCCTAAATCTTGTAACTGTACATTAATAGTTGTCAAAATCAGAGAAACTGACAAAGATTTCTAAAGGAATTCAGCATAGAGAGCTGATTAGATTGATTTTTTTAAGTAGGTATTCTAGATATTTAAACATGCACACTTAACAAGGTCTGAATCTCACTGATATTAATATATTTACTCTTATGAATAATGATATTATACTTTTATAATGTTTGGACTCTAATTACCTCTGTTGGGATTCAGAGCAGGCTCCCCCCAAATGTGCCATTAATTCTTCTGCATTCAAGGTATTTGGGAAACAGCTGGTGAAAAATAAAAGATATTAAAAAATAACCCCAACACGTGGACCCACCTCTTTCCCCATGAAAGCAGGAAATAAATCTCCCATTTGAAAGTATCATGCCTATATTAGGAGGTTGGAAAACATTCTTATCACCAGAGTTGGGGAATTCAAGGATAAGAAAGCTATGTCAACCAATCTCACTACTTCTTCATTAGTCTTTTACCCCATGCGCAGACACCTTTGTTCTGCTAAATCTTTGAAAATAATTGTTTCTTTGTCTAAAACTGATCTGTGAACAGCCTGCCTTGGTCACTGTGGGGATCTCATTTCCAGGGGATTGCCATGCATGTGAAATTTGTTCTTTTTTCCTGTCGATCTGTTTTGTGTCGATTTCATTCATAGATCGGCTAAAATAACTCAAGGGCTTCCCTTGAATCCACTTGCAATGCGGGAGACCTTGGTTTGACCCCTGGGTTGGGAAGATCCTCTGGAGGAGGGCATGGCAATCCACTGCGGTATTCTTGCCTGGAGAATTCCCATGGACAGAGGAGCCTGGCGGACTGCAGTCCATGGGGTCACAAAGAACTGGACAAGACTGAGTGACTAAGCATGCAGCACTGATTAACTCAAGCAGGATAGAGAGAAAATTTCACACTTCCAACACCTTTTTTTCAGACTTAAATGCTTTTATTCATTATTTTAGTTCTATCTTATGATTTTTAGTCCATTTATATTTAATACACTTACTGATATAGTTGGGTTTAACTCTACCACCTTGCTGTTTGTTTTCTATTTGTCATTTCATCCTGTCTTTTTTGGAAATTAAGCAAATATTTTTATTATTTTATAATTTTCTTGCACTGACTTTTGTTTCACATTCTGTGATTATTTTTCAGTGGTTATTTTAGAAGTTTCACTGTACATCCTTAGTCTGTAACAGTTTAGATTTAGGACTTTTGCTGCTTCCTGAATAACTCAAGAATTTTACAACCATTGAGTTCCATTATTCCCTTCTTGATTTTTGTGCTATTGTTGTTAAAATTTTTACCTCTGCATATGATATATATTGTGACTTTTAAAAAAGTTTATTTGACTCTGCCAGTCTTAGCTGTATCATGTGGGATCTAGATTCCTGACCAGGAATCAAACCAGGCACCCTGCATTGAGAGCATGGAGTCTTTTAGCCACTAGACCACTAGGGAAGTCTCTATGTTGTATTTTTAAAGTCAATATTCTTGCATAGTAATCTGCAGTGTTCTTTCCCTCTTACAATTTTGTGTCTCTTGCAGAAATCATTTTCCTTTCATTTCTTTGGTATATCCCCTAGTGCTTGTCTGATGAAATTACATTTTTGTTGATATTTAATTTCCATTTGCCTGAAAATATCTTTATTTTGTTCCTTTTTTTTCAGGATTTCTTTTTTTTTCTGTTCATGTAATACTAGGAGTACTTTGTTATTTTTAAAATTTCAGCATTTTAAGAATGTTTTCTAAAGTTCACCCATTTTTATTGAAAGGTTAGCTAACAGACTCATTCATGTTTCTTTGAAGATAATTTGTCTTTTTTTCTCTGTGACTGACTGCTTTGGAAAATTTCTCTTTGTCTTTGGTTTTTAACAGTTTGACTGTGAAGTGTGTAGGTGTGATTTTTTGTGTGTGTTAATTCTTTAGGGGGCGTTCACTGGGCTTCTTGAATCAATGAGTTAGTGCATTTCATAAGCTTGGAAACCCTTGATTATTATATTTCCAAAGATTATTTTAGGACTCCAAAAATGTGTATATTGAACTTCTACATGACCCACATGGTGCTTATACTCTGTTATTTTTTTAAAGTGTTCTTTTCTTTTTTCTCTCTTGTTTTAGTTTGGCTGTTTCCCATTGTTTCTGTCTTTAAGTAACTGATCCTATAGTCTGTTGTGTTTTGTCTGTTGTTAAACCCATCTAGTACATTAGTACTTGTTTGTTGATTCCAGCTTAACTGTTGAAAGATAGTAGACTTTAGAAGACTCATATATTCCTCCATTGCATCCATCATTTCCTTTATTATCCCTAACACTGTAATCATAGTTAATGTTTTTATCTGACTACAGTATCCAGATCACCTGTGAATCTGTTTCTATTGCTTGCTTCCTTTTCTCTTCTTCTTCCTGCCTCTTCATATATCTTACAATATTGACTATATACTGGACATTGTGTGTTAAGAAATGTAGAGGCTCTAGATGATTTATTCTATCAAAGAAGCTTCTTCCTTTCCTCTGTCAGGGGACAGGGTAACAGGCTGAGTCTCTCAGCCCCGTCAGAAATTGAGATGGGTCACTGATGGGTTAAGAATCCTCCTGCCAATGCAGGAGACACATGTTTGATCCCTGGATCAGGTAGATCCCCTGGAGGAGCAAATGGCAACCCACTCCAGTATTCTTGCCTGGAAAATCCCGCGGACAGAGAAACCTGGTGCTACAGTCCATGAGGCTGTAAAAGAGCTGGGCACGATTTAGTGACTGAACAACAATGTTAGTGGGTTGCAGTTTTTGACAGACTAAATCCACCATCTCTGGTTTGTCCTTGTTCCTTGAGTGTGACTGTTGAATAAGAGCCCCGCTGATTTCTGCCCTCGCTCCCCAAAGGGGGAGAACAGGCAGGCGTTAATGTCAGGTCCTCTCCGCCTGGTGGGACTCCGTCTCCTAAGTGCCATGAGATCATAAGAGATTTTCATTCTGATTTTCCTCCCCAGCTTCAATGTTAACTGCGCTGACTCAGCACCGAGCAAGGTCCCGTAGAGAAAATCAGCCTTACCTCTCTGACTTTTGCTGTTTCTAGTCTGTCATGCCAGTCCATCATTAAAACTCTGCTAGATTCCATTTCCCATAGCATTCAGCCTCTGCTTGGACCAACGCTAAGCTTCAGTTAATGTCCAAAATCACAAGTGCCACCAGGGAAGAAAGCTATCAGTAATTATCAGCTTATGTAGGAAGAGCTCTTCCTTTCCTGCAGTTTAGTTCCACTTACTTCTCATTTCCACAGCTCTTTGATATCTTCAAATTTTCTACTTTTGCAGCTTTTTTTACCCTTTCTAGTTCTTGCCCTGGGTTAAGTTGGCTTGCCATGATATACTACCTCCTACCTAAAAGCAGGAATTTATTTTGTTATTTTAAGTCAACAAATTAAACACTATTATTATTAATTTACACAGTAGATATTATTTTAGATTTACCCTCATATTGGTCAAATATTTGCTTAATATTCCTCAGACCACCTGTCTGGGTTATTTCTTTCTGACTATGCAAACATCTTTAAGAATCTGCTTTGGTGAGAATCTGTTGATGCTTAACCCTTCAGATTTTATTTGTCCAAAAATATCTCTTGTTTGCTCATTCTTTTTTTTCTTTCTCTTTCTCTCATTCCTGAAACATAATTTCTCTGGGTGTGCATGCAGGCGGTCAGTTGTTTTCTCTCGGCTCACCAGAAGTATTACTTCATTACCTTGTGGCTCCATTGTTGCTGAGAAGACAGCTGCTAGTCTAATTGCTCTTCATTTGTAGGTGGTCTAACTTTTCTCTCTGATTGCTTTTAGTATTTCTCTGTCATAGATTGTGATGTGTCCTGCACTTTTAGAACTCAACTGTTTACTCTCCAAATAGTCATAAGCAACTACCCTGTGTTAGACCTTCTCACTCTACCCTCCACATCTTTTAGCATCTTTCATTTTTTCCATCATCATCTTTCTAGACTACATTCTAGAGACCTTTATGTATATCTACCTGGTTGTTTACCAATTCTCTCTTTAGTTGTTTCCAATTTGCTCTTTGACTTATCCATAGCCATCCATTGAGGTTTTTACATTTTAATTTAAAATATATTTTTAATTTCTACATGTTCTATATTACTCTTTTTCAAAGCTCCTAAGACATTGTATAGTATCTTATTATTTACTCATATTTTCAAGGCTTTCTTATTTTTTTTACACATGTGAACATTGCCATCTTATATTCTGTGTCTCATGAAAGTTCTAATATCTGAAACTTTGCTGATCTGATTTTGATATCTGTTGTTCCTGCTTGCTATTATACTGCCTTCTATTCTTCTGTGTTTTGCAATTTTTGACAGTGAATTTTCCTTGGAATTTATCTTTGAGAATTCTTTGAGGAATGAGTTAAAATTTCACTTCTCTAGGAAGGACTGTGCTTGTTCCTTATAGTCACCTGGGAGAAATACCAACCCTAAACCATCTTAAATTAAAATTTCTACTTAAGATTTCTCAGACCACAAACCCAAGTGATTGTTAGCATATGGTTACAAATTCTCGAGAAACATGAGTCACCTCCCTTCTCCACTTCACCCCTAGCATCAAAGTCAGGTCAGGCAGATTTTCTGTGTGAATTTATTTCTCATTCACCTTTACATTAAAGATATAACCCTTTGACATCTCAGATTTAAGTGTGGGGGCGGGGGGGCTTTATCCACTTGGTTTACCTACTGGCTTCCAAACAAGCTTTGCCATGACTAGGAGTGACCTCTGAATGTATAACTAATTCTTTGTGAATCATTATTTAAAGGCAGTAAATCTGCTTTCAGAGTCACTAATTTCATGGTTGCCCCAGGCTGTATCACCCCGTCCGTCTTTAGATGGGAGAAGCCTGATGCTGGGACCTCCAGAAGGAACTGGACTAGCGAAGCCAGGCAGTACACTAGGGAACTCATGGTCACTGTGAGGGCTGGTGTTCCTGCTTGCCTTCCGCACACACGAGAGTAAGCCTTGCTGTCTCTACTCCAAGTCCAGAGATCTGTTGTCAGAAGCTAATGAAACAAATTCTCACATGACCTGAAAAAGTATTTGCCATAATTCAGACCTTTTGATTCCCTAAGTTCTTTATAATACAAAAAGATTTTAGTTCCAACCTTAGATCATAATGATGTTCTTGGCTAAGAGAACCTGCTCTGATATGAGGAACTGACATTCATGCCACTAATGGATAAAACTGATTATCTCTTAACTATGTTAAGAATGTAATTAAGGAAAACAGCAATAATGATGGCTGCTTTACCGCTGATGAAATCGCTGAACACTTGATTTAAATCCGGTATTTCCGAAAGTGTGTTCCTTGAAACATTAGGTCATGCAAAGCATCTTTATATTTAAACAAGGACAGAAATGGTATGGACTTAACAGAAGCAGAAGATATTAAGACGAGGTGGCAAGAATCCACAGAAGAACTGTGTATTCAAAAAAGATCTTCATGACCCAGATAACCATGATGGTATGATCACTCATCTAGAGCCAGACATCCTGGAATGTGAAGTCAAGTGGGCCTTAGGAAGCACTGCTACGAACAAAGCTAGTGGAGGTGATGGAATTCAAGTTGAGTTATATCAAATCCTAAAAGATAATGCTGTGAAAGTGCTGCACTCAATACGCAAGCAAATTTGGAAAACTCAGCAGTGGCCACAGGACTGGAAAAGGTCAGTATTCATTCCAATCCCAAAGAAGAGCAATGCCAAAGAAGGTTCAAACTACCGCACAATTGCCCTCATCTCACATACTAGCAAAGTAATGCTCAAAACTCTCCAACCCAGGCTTCAACAGTACATGAACCATGAACTTCCAGGTGTTCAAGCTGAATTTAGAAAAGGCAGAGGAACCAGAGATCAAATTGCCAACATCCACTGGATCATCAAGAAAGCAAGAGAGCTCCAGAAAAATATCTACTTCTGCTTTATTGACTACGCCAAACCCTTTGACTGTGTGGATCACAACAAACCATGGAAAATTCTTCAAGAGATGGGAATACCAGACCCCCTGACCTGCCTCCTGAGAAATCTGTATGCAGGTCAAGAATCAACAGTTAGAACTAGACATGGAACAACAGACTGGTTCCAAATCAGGAAAGGAATACATCAAGGGTGTATATTGTCACCCTGCTTATTTAACTTATATGCCAAGTACATCATGTGAAATGCCTGGCTGGATGAAACACAAGCTGGAATTAAGATTGTTGGGAGAAATGTCAACCTCAGATATGCAGATGATACCACCCTTATGGCAGAAAGCAAAGAAGAACTAAAGAGCCTCTTGATGAAAGTGAAAGAGGACAGTGAAAAAGTTGGTTTAAAACTCAACATTCGGGATCGGGATGGGGAATATGTGTAAATACGTGTAAATCCATGGCTGATTCATATCAGTGTATGACAAAACCCACTGAAATGTTGTGAAGTAATTAGCCTCCAACTAATAAAAAAAAAAAAAAAGAAAGAAAAAAAAAAAACAAACTCAACATTCAGAAAACTAAGATCATGGCATCTGGTCCCATCACCTCATGGCAAATAGATGGGAAAACAATGGAAACAGTGAGAAACTTTCTTTTTGGGGGCTCCAAAATCACTGCGGACGGTGACTGCAGCCGTGAAATTAAAAGATGCTTGCTCCTTGGAAGAAAAGCTAGGACCAACCTAGACAGCATATTAAAAAGCAGAGACATTACTTTACCAGCCAAGGTCCATCTAGTCAAAGCTATGGTTTTTCCAGTGGTCGTGTATGGATGTGAGAGTTGGACTATAAAGAAAGCTGAGCACTGAAGAATTGATGCATTTGAACTGTGGTGTTGGAGAAGACTCTTGAGAGTCCCTTGGACTGCAAGGAGACCCAACCAGTCCATCCTAAAGGAAGTCAGTCCTGAATATTCATTGGAAGGACTGATGCTGAAGCTGAAACTCCAATACTCTGGCTATTTAATGCGAAGAACTGACTCACTGGATGCTGGGAAAGATTGAAGGTGGGAGGAGAAGGGGACGACAGAGGATGAGATTGTTGGATGGCATCACCGACTCGATGGACATGAGTTTGAGTAAGCTCCAGGAGTTGGTGATGGACAGGGAAGCTTGGTGTGCTGCAGTCCATGGGGTCACAAAGTATCAGACACGACTGAGTGACTAAAAAACTGAAATGAACTGAAGGAATGTTATATAATGAACTTTCTCCTAGAGATTCACAGCATACTTTAGAATATTCACAACTCAGAGAAGTCTGCTATTTAAAAAAACTGTTTAATTTTGTTTGATTCAGTGTTTTCAAGTCACATTTAATCACAGAAATATAAGAAACTTGGTACAGTGATAATTCATTTTTTAGGATAGAATTCACTTCTGTCACAGAAATTTGTCAACCCTCAATGAACACTGAAAAGTGGTTTTTAGAGATAAATAACACTTATTCAGCAAATACTTGTTGAATGCCCACTATACCTTCCACTGTGAGTATACATTAATGAACAGAATAGACGTGGTTTCTGTCTTGTGTAGCTTCTGGTAGCATTGGACTGTCGTGAGAAGCATTAAGAAAGGAGAAGCGAGTGGTTAGAAACCTAAATGCTCCCCAAGTTATGGAACAGGCCCCTGAGCCAGGCAGTCGGCCACATGTTTGCACCTAGTCTGGAGGCTCCAAAACCTACTGATGTAATTGCACTACTCAAGAGAGCCGTAAGAAAAACTAAATCCAAATACATTTATTTCTGGAATAGCAGAATTTACCTAGGAAAGGAAGTTCAGGAAAGACAGGTAAGAAGTAGGTCATTTTAAGGCTTTTGGACTCTCTGGTGGATCTGAAGGTACCTCCTAAGTTCAGCTCTGTGACAGTGTCTGAAGTCCAACCAAGTCCCGTAAATGTTCACTGGAGTGACGATGGTGGTGATGGTGATGAATATAGCAATGGTGATGGTGTTGGACGATGACAGTGATAATTGTGATCGTGACAATGGTGGTGATGATGGTGCTGATGGTTATAGTAATGATGACAAAGACAGTGATGACAGTGTTGGTGATGGTGGTGGTGATGATGTTGGGTGATCATGACGATGGCAGTGGTGACTCTGATGACGGTAATGACAGTGATAGTGATGATGGTGATGGTGGTGATGATAATGATGACAGTAGGAGGAATCAACTCCTTCCTTTCACTCAATGCTGCATTTAGTTGGTCACCAAGAACTGTGAGTCTACTTATTAGGTTACACTTAAATCCATCCTCTCATTTCTCTCTAAAATTCCATTTCCCTGGAATAGGCCCTAATCCCCTCTTAATGACCACCTTATCTTGTTTTGCTGCATTTAACTCACATTCTTCCAATCCTTACCCTGCACTGTGCTAATGTAATCTTCCTAAAGTTTAAGACTGACCACAGTTCTCCTTTGTCAAGCAGGCTCTGGAGTTTCCCCAAGGTCTATGCTCCAGGCATCTGGGTGCCTTAGCAAGGATTAAGGACTCTCTACAGCTTCCCTCCCCAGCCGTATCTCTTCCCCCCTTGTCATGTATCCTCAGCTCAGCCACACTCAGCCCCCTGGAGCCCATCACTCCACGTACATGGACACATCCATGCCTTTTTCATGCTCGTCTCTTTACTTGTCTATTCTCTTTATTGTCTTTTAGCAAAACACAGATAAAACACACACTTATCCTTCAGCTCAACAGTCAGAGCCTCTCTGGGGCTTTGCACCATCCTTAGCCCTGGAATAGACTGGAATGTTCCTTTGCCTGACCTCCTGTAATGCTTTCTGCCTGTATCTGTATGGCCTTCACCGCATGCAAGGTCATGTTATTGCCTGTCCATGCTGGGTGGGAGGTGCTGCTTGAAGGCACATACCGTGTCTGGACTCACGGTCCACTCTAGACCCCACGCAGTGTAGAACCCCAGAGAGCAGGGTCAGTGCACCCCCATGGAGTGGCAGCTATGCAGACGCTAACACCCCTTCTTATGTGATCTGTGTTGCCCAGACTTTCTTTTCACCAGGTTGGTAATCCATTCTCTTTTCCTCCATCCACACAGTTTCACTTGTTTGCCCAAAGGTGTGTGTGTGTGTGTATTTGTGTACATATGCATGTGCACACAGGTATGCATGTAGGTGGTTTTGTGTGCCTGTTCATGGTGAAGTCTGGGTGGGCTGGTGGGAGACTCAGTTCTCAGTGCTGTAGATCAAGGACACTGCCTTCTCATAGCCTTTAGGAAGTTATTCAAATTAGAACCATTTGTCACAGGAGTCTCAGTGCAGTATCAGTCTCTGGGAGGGACCAGGATACATCTCTTGACCTCTGAAAGGAATGAACCCATTCATCCACACATTGATTTCACGAATACTTATTGAGTCATCTGAGCGCCATGCGCTGTGCTAGGGGCTGAGGGTACAGAGCTGAGCCAAAAAGAGCAAAACCAAGTGCTGTTCTCACGGTTTTACGATCAGTTGCTCTACTAGTAGGGGGTGGGGGCAGATGACAATCAAGGTAACGAAGTTGTAAGATGAGTGGGAGCAACGATAAGTGCTGCAATGGAAAGAACACAGGGGGACCGGAGAGCTCTTCAATGGCAGAATCCTGGAGGGCTCCTTGTATTGGTGGCATTTGTGCTCAGGCTACCTTAACAGAAAGCGGTCAGCTCTGTGAACATCTGAGAGAGGATTGCAAGGCCACTCCAGGCCAGGCAGAGAGAAGAGAAGGAAGGCAGTCATGGTTGGACCACAGGAAATGAGAGGGAGCATGCTGGAAGCAGG
This sequence comes from Dama dama, assembly GCF_033118175.1. Lineage (NCBI taxonomy): Eukaryota > Metazoa > Chordata > Mammalia > Artiodactyla > Cervidae > Dama > Dama dama. Next base: position 11,082,284 of record NC_083705.1, read on the forward strand.
AGTCAAAAGGAGAGCAATGGCCAGGTCATGCAGGGCCTTCTGGACCATAGCAAGGAGTTTTATTCTAAGGGCAGCGGGGAGGCTGCTAGATGGTTTTAAACAGGAATAGCAAGTTTCCATTGATGCTTGTCAAAGCTCAGCTGTGTGGGGAAGGAATTGCAGAAGGGACTAAGTGGACCAGAGAGGCAGTCAAAAGCTGTCCAGGCCAGGGCTGGTGCTAACGAGGAGCAGGGTTAGCGCGCCGGTGTCTCAGTCTCAGAGCGGTGAGATGCAATCTCTCCCTCCCTCCACCCTCTCTCCCTCCTCGGAAAACCAGCTGGCCCTGGAGAGCTCCCAGCAAATGACATCATCTTCAGCTCCGGGCTGTTTGATATGCAGGGAACTCGTCCCAAGGGTGTGCTGAGGCCACACACGAAGCATGAAGCTGCCAGTGTGTGCCAGAGGGAGAGATGAAGAAAGAAACCCGATGAGTCCCTTGTGTGGCCCAGTACTGGGTCCAACACCCTTGTCCAGCACTCCTGTATAACACAGCAGTGCTGTGAGGGACAGCTTTGTTTGCAGGTGATTCCTATAACCCTGATCAGGGAAGGATGCTTGGAATCCACATGACCTGCACCCCTGTCTCAGAATTTGTGTGCATTTGTTAATCATATCCTTTTGGCTCAGACGGTAAAGAGTCCACCTGCGATGCAGGAGACCTGGGTTTGATCCCTGGGTTGGGAAGATCCCCTGGAGAAAGGAATGGCAACCCACTCCAGTGTTCTTGCCCAGAGAATTCTGCAGACAAAGGAGCCCAACGGGCTACAGTCCATGGGGTCACAGATAGTCGGACACGACTGAGCAACTAACACACACATCCTTAAGTAGAACTCTTACTGTGTCTTAATCACTTTGCAAATATTATTTCTCATAATCAACTCATTAGGTAGGAATTATCATTATCCCCATTTAACAGGTGATGAAAACTAAGACCCAGAGATGCTAAGTAACTTGCCCAAGGTGGCACTGAGGCAGAATTTAAATACAGGTCTGTGGAGTCCACATTCTTTTTAACTCCACCTGATGCCTTCGCCCTTCTGTTTTCTGTGAGCTAGAGTAGTGGAGAGATCTCCACCCCACCTGCGCCCTTCAGCAGGCTAATGCATCTCTTGTACACATAGTGATACTGCCGAGTTGTTCAGTGGCACAAGTGATCATCATGGGGGAATAAGGACACCTCCTAGGAAGGCTGGCCTATCTTGAAAGGGAGTTCATTTCCAGTTCCAGGGAATTCCCTGGTGGCCCAGTAGTGAGGACTCCATGCTTTCACTGCTGAGGGTTCCATCTCTAGTTGGGAAACTAAGATCTTGCAAGCTGTGCAGTATAGCCAAAAAATACAGAAATAAAAAGCATAATGGAGCATTTCCAGCTACAATTCCTTACAAGTAGTGAAAGGATCTCAGACAGGAAACTCAGAGTGAGAAGGAGGTGGCCCTGGGGTGTCTGTCTTACTCAACCTTCTGTCTCTAGGTTTAGCAGAATACGTGGAGCAGAGGGAGTGCTCAGTAACAGGTGCTGAGTGAGTGCGTGGACGGGTGAGAGGGTGAACACGGGCTCAGCCTCCTGTGAGGTCGCGCAGCTGATCCAGTACCCGGTGCAGGGCCAGGCAATGCCCACACAGTGGACTCTTGCCCACACAGTCCAGGCTCTAGTCCCGTATGCTAATGTCACGTGCTTGCAAGGGCATGGCCTGTCCTTGGTTCCAGTTGACCACTGAGTCCTGTGGGGATGTGACCCTGTGCAGCCAGGTCAACTGATTTTTCATTAGAATACACAGATGTCATACAAAATTACCTGATTTTTAGAAGACTGTGTGTCCCCAAGAAAATACATCTAAGCGCTATCTAGATAAAGTCCCTTACCACTATGTTGAGACACCCAATCTAGAATCAGTAGGAGGTGAGCCAGAATGGGGTCTGGATTCTTGGCCACTAAGAAAGATGGGAAGGTCCTGGGAGCCTCCAAGAGGAAGTTGCATTTTGCACGCTGGCTTATCCAGATTCAGGATATGTTCGGTGTTAATTTTCCAGCTGTCATCTCAGGACTTCAGTTAAGTCTTGTCTAATATCGCAGCCAAGCTCAGTCATTCTGTAGAGGGATTAGAATGGCTTTTGTGTACAAAATGAGGCCAAGGTGGCAAAGAGAGGGCAGTGGCTTTTGAGGCCCGAGGAATGGGGAAGGTGTCTTGATGAATGAGCCTCATGAAGCTGCAGCATCTTAGAAACCAGGGCTGAGTAGCTCGGCCGTCCTTCCCCAAATGGAGATTCACCACCCGTGGCCAGACTCAAGGATGTGAGTTTTATTTTCTTAATCAAGAGAGAAAATATCTTTGCAGGCACGATTCCCAGTTGGGAAATTCTTTCTATGTTCCATTTAATCCCTTCTGCAGCAGCCAGAGCTTCCTTCGGTTGTTTCTTTCTGTGTTTGTCATCCTCTCCTCCCCACTCTCCTCTCCTTTTTCTTGTCCCCACCCTCTTCCCCAGCACCACCCAGAGCCTGTGGGGAGAGGAGGGGGAATGTGCTCATCCTGGCCCTGTCTGGGGTGGATTTTTAATCTAGGCATGTTGCCGACACCCAGTGCCAAGCATTTGCACCAGGTATTTAATTAAACCAGGGATTCCCAGGGGATTTGAGCAACTGGCTGGCAAGGAATGGGCTCTATCTCCACATCTTATTTTGACAAGCGCTGTAATTATCCCTCGTTGCTGGCAGGCGAAGCAGAATCTCTTTCCTTCCAGCCCCATCTTCTTAGAACAAGAGTACTCAGGCTCCTCTTTGCTCCACCAATCAACAGTCTGCAGACCTAGGTTCACCAATTAGGCTGAGACTGAGCTAAGCCGTTACTTACATTAATGCAGGTGTGCCGCTCAGCGACTGTCAATAGCATCTTCGGGGCTGGCTTCCGAGCACCCAGTCCCCACACTCGGGATTGTTGTTCAGTTGCCCAGTCCTGTCCGACTGTCTGTGACCCCTGGATTGCAGCATGCCAGGCTCCTCTGTCCTCCACTATCTCCCAGAGTTTGCTCAAATTCATTGGTTTGCTCAAATTCATTGCTCAAATCCATTGAGTTGGTGATGCTATCTAACCATCTGGGGGCAGAGCGACTGAAGTGGGAGCCATGCCCTCCAAAGGGACAGAGGTCACTTCAGGAGCCAATGCGTGTGGAGCACCTTCCATGCCTGTCTGTTGTTTGATCTTCTCTGTCACCTGCCAGGTTGGCATCATTATACCATTTTACAGATGAGGAAACTGAGACTCAAGAGGCAAAGTCACACTGTCAAGTGCAGTGGCCTCAGAACTCTCCCCCAAGGGCTGTCTGGCCCCACAGCTTCTGCTCCTTCTACTTTATGGCACTGTGTCCCAGGTTCCTCCACCCCCAGGCTCTGCCCCAAACAGTTCTTGGGCAGATGACGGAAAGTGCCAGCATGATAGGAACAAATACTCCTCCTGAGTCATGCTGTCCACGCTGCCCAGTTTGCAGGGAGGCTGTCAACAGGGGTGTTCCTGTTGGACTCCTCATGGAGTCCTCATGAAATGAACTTGGATGGTGTCTCTGAAAGCTTTGGGAAGGACCTCTCTGGTGGTCCAGTGGTTAAGAATCCTCCTTCCAATGCAGGGATGAGGGTTTGATCCCCCGTCAGGAAACTAAGATCCCACATGCCTCAGGGCAACTAAGCCCATGTGCTGCAACATCAAGTTATTGAGACTGTCCTATAATTTGGGGACAACAGGGGTACAAAGCAGGGGCAGAAAGTCACTGAGGAAAGGCTAACGGGATGGAAACTGTACAGACCCAGCCCGGTTTCTAGATACCTGTGACTCAGTCTCTTGCCTAAACACAGGGCAAGGCTGGACCAGTGTAGACCAGCCTGCTAGGAACTTTCCATGACCCACTCCAACAAGGAGCTTTCCAGGACAATAGCAACTATTAATACTTGCCTGTTGATTGAACACAGAATATATCCTAGACACAGCATTATCCACATGAAACACATCTTAAGAGTCAATTCTCAAGACTCCATGAGGCAGGTGTTATTATCCCCATATGACAGATGAGCAAAGTGAGGTCCATCAGACCACTTGCAGGTCACACAGCAAATGGTTGGCCTGAAAGTCTGCCTAAACCACTGTGCTCTAAAACCTCCCTCCATAGTGCTGTGTCCCAGGGTCCCTCCAGAGCTCTCTTGGAGGAGCTGCAAGAGACAGTTAGGGGTGAGGATGAGGAAGAATGTCTCCGAGCTGCCAGTCCTGTGAGATTCCTGGTCCTGCTCTGTGCTGCTTTTGGTGTTTCAGGCGGCCCCACCCTCGTAAAGTACTCTCAACCCTTCTCTTGCCCTCGCTGCTCAGAGATTCACTCCCTATGGTTGGAGTCTCCCCGCTCCCCAGGCCAGAGCAGAGCCAGCGGAGGGCCTGGTGTCAGCAGGGAAGAAAGACAGAGGGAAGTGGGGGCAGGCCATGCAGCAGATGGGCACAGAAGCAGGCTGGAGCCAGCTGTCCAGCTCTGAGGATCTGAAGTATCTCTTCCGATTATCTCTTTTCAGCCCCATCTGCAGATGGCTCATTTCGTGAGGGAGGCCCTGGGCGTTTGTTCTAGAACCTGAGCTGTGATTAGGAGAGGCAGGAGCACTTGGTCGGGAGGGGGAGAGACACCCCTTAATGCAGCAGAAGGTTTCTATGCCCTCATCTTGCGGTTGGCTCCATCTGCCACATGGGGGGATTTTTGCTGGTCTATAGCCTGGATTCCAATTGCTGACGCTGCCTGCTAAAGATTCCCTGGGCTGTCTTGCCTTTGGATTTGGACAGACCGGGGTTTGTATCTAAGCATTTCCATATTCCAGCTGTCATGACATGAACAGGTCCCTTGGTTTCGCTGGAGAGGCAGTGCAGTGCAGCGGTGAAGCGCGTGGACTCCAGAGCCCAAGTTGCCTCCCGAGGCTCCCGTCCCCACCCTCTGTGCCAGCCCCTTGCTAACTGTGCAACCTTGGCCAAGTGACTCGACAGCCCCGGGCCTCTCTCCTGAGCTGTAAGCTAGGATTCCACTGGTATCCACCAAAGGAGGGGGCCTTTTCATGCCCTGAAAGGACTTGGCACATAGGAAGCACTCATGTGTATTAGCCGCTGTTAGGGCGGGTGGATATTTTCTGGAATGAACGTGGATAAAGTGCAGCCAACACTTTCCTCTCCTGAAAACTGTCCATTGTGAGGCCATATCAAACAGGTGCAGTCTGGAGGAGTGACCCTAGGTTGGCGGTTCTGCACCTCGTGCCGTTTGCCCTGCATCCCCTCTCCTGACTCTCCCTGGCATTCTTCACGCAGCTCATGCCATAAGCGTTTCCTCAGGGCCCTGAGTGCCAAGCTTTGCCCCTGGGTTAGGTCCCGGGCAGTGGACAATGTGGGTCCTGTCCTCTCAGGGACAAACAGTCACAGGACTGTGATACGGTGCTGACGGGATCAGGGAAGACCTCTTTAAGAATGTAATGTTTGAGTCACGTGCATGGTCATCGTTTCAGTTGTGTCCAACTCTCTGTGACCCTAGTGAACTATGGCCTGCCAGGCTTCTCTGTCCATGGGATTCTCCAGGCAAGAACACTTGGGTTGCCATGCTCTCCTCCAGGGGATCTTCCCGACCCAGGGACTGACTGAGCCTGTGTCTTTCTGTGACTCCTGCACTGCAGGTGATTCTTCACCACTGAGCCAGTGGGGAAGCCCAGTGTTTGAGCCATATGACCGTTATTAGGAAGAGCATTTCTAGACAGAGGGAACTGCTAGGGATGAGGAACTAAAGTGCCACCATCGAAGGTGCTTATTATTTAAGCTGCTCTTGCCATTCACGATTGGAAGACTGAAACGGAGTGGGACCTTGAGGAAATGTCTCTTCCAGCTGCACCATTGGACAGGTGGGATGCCAAGTTCACCTGTAGAGAAAGGTCAGACCGGCCTGGGGGTGGACAGGGTGACTCCATTCAAGGTGACAGGAGGGCTCTCAGAGTGACCCTCACAGCTGCCAGAGCAGCTGTCAGCTTGTGCCCTGAGGCCAGCTGGGAATGACCCTGGGTACTGCCATCTAACCCACCTGTGCCTTTCCCGAAAGAGGCAGCCAAGTGCTGACTCAGGGAATTGAAACTCTAATGGTCCCTAGTCTGTTATTATATTTTAATGAGCTGGAAAAGCACAAACAGAAACCCTTAAGGGCATCAGCCATGACACACAAATCTAATAAAAGAAAACAAAGTGCTTATAAATCCAAGAGTTGTTTAAAATCCAGAAATTGCAGATTGACGTATGGAGCTATATCTTGTTAGCCCCTAAACAAGCTGAGTGACCTTGAATAAGTCTCTTTTCTTCCCAGGACCTCAGTTTCTCCATCTGTGAAATAAAAGGATTGAAAAAAGGATCCCTGTGTCCTCTTCCATCACATACAGGCTTTGATTAGAAGTATTTCTTAAGGCAAGTCTACCCTGGGCCATGCAGCATTTAGGCATCTTGTCTGATCTGCTCTTGAGAATCTGCTTCCCAATCTCAGCTTAAACATCACTCCTCAAGGCAGCATCCACCATCACCCTAGACATAATCACCTTCTCTCTATTACCACCTACATTCTCTTGCAAATTTGATAGAAGTCCCAGGTGGCTCAGTGGTAAAAAAAAAAAATCCGCCTGCCACTGCGGGAAACGCAAGTTCAATCCTTGGGTCAGGTAGATTCCCTGGAGAAGGAAATGACAACCAATTCCAGTATTCTTGGAAATCCCGTGGACGGAGGAGCCTGGTGGGCCCCAGTCCATGGGATGGCAAAAGAGGCAAACACAACTTAGCGACTAAACAACAACCACCACAAAGAATAAATTCATCGTCTTCAAAATTATACTTCTATGGCTCCAAAGTATTGTTTATATTACTCTTATTCAGGCTATCACAATAAACCCACAATTAGTTATTTGCGTATATGTCCAATTACCTACAAAGCAGCAATATATATTAGTCATTTTTTACTTCCTCCCCAGTACCTAGCTGTCTACAGCATACCCTGGCTCCCCAAACTTTATAATTGCACTTGCTCTGCCTGTTGATTAGGATGGCCCGCCCTTCCCTTGGGCCTTGAGGTAGGCTCCTATTCATCCTTCAAAGTCCAGCCTCCAAATCCCATCCTCTGTTAAACTTTTCCTCTTCAGGCTAAGTGAGGCTTACTTTTGTTGTTGTCATTTTTCAGTCACTAAGTCATGTCTGTCTCTTTCGTGACCCCATGGACTGCAGCACACCAGGCCTCCCTGTCCATCACTATCTCCCCGAGTTTGCCCAAGTTCATTCCGTTGAATGGGTGATGCTATCCAACCATTTTTAGATTCCTTCATGTCTGTCCACCTTCTGTTGTCAAGGACACTGCGTACTCTCAGGGTCTATTTATTGTCAGTACCCCCTCTAGGTGGGGCTCCTTGAAGAAGGTACTTTGGACGTTTCTCTTCTGCATCTATCCCCAGTGTTCTTGGCCCGAATCTGTAAGGGAGCTGGTGCAAGTTAGGGAAACTGGACTTAATTGCCAGACAATGATGGGGCTTTCAACAGATGTGTCTGAGCTCTGACAGATAAACATGGACAGATGTGCACAAGTCAGCAAGCTCCCAAAGCTGTAGACCCCTCAGCTTAAGCCCTAGAGGGCATCCAGATTGTCAGTCCAGTCCCAGCCACCTTTTCTACTCTCCCAGTTCCTTCCTGCTTTCCCCTCATCCATGTGAATAAGGCTGACAGTATTTCCCAGGGAACATTCAGCTACTTGGTCGCTGTTGTGTTTCTGAAGTTGGGAGAGTTGGGTATCCATAGGTAGTTCAATCATATGCCTTGCAACATAGGCTTACACTATGAGTGAGTGAAGCTGTTCAGTCATGTCTAACTCTTTGCAACCCCATGGACTGTAGCCTGCCAGGCTACTCCATCCATGGGATTTTCCAGGCAAGAATACTGGAGTGGGTTGCCATTTCCTTCTCCAGGCTTACACTATAAACTATGTCTATTTTGTGTAAATCAACTACTTTGTCACGAGAAAGTTTATGTGACAACGATTTTAAATTGATCAGTAAAGTCAGTGGTCAGCATAAAGCAGGTTCCTAAATTCTTCCTGTGGACCCTGCGCTGGGCAGCAGCAGGAAGAGCCAAGCTCACTGTGGGGCAGGCAGCGCTTGTCAGCCACCTGCCCTCCAGTCCTCCCTTCCCTGGGCTTCCAGCAGGAAGCCTCACGAGGGAATTCTCTGTGATCTTCCCCACAACTTGACATGACAAGCTGTGTATGCTCCAGGACTTATCACTCCCAGCCTGGATCCAGGCTAAAAGCCTGGGTCAGGCTTCAGATCTGAGAGCTGGAGTGTATGGACTGGTGTGCTGGCTCATGGCAAAAGCCCTGGAAAAGACAAGACCTGAGTCTTAGGCTGGATTCTGTGACGTTGGGTATCTCACCTTGGGACCTTGGACCTCAGTTTTCAGCTGCCCCATGGGTGCAGTAGGACTTCCATGTTGTACAACAGTGTTGTGAATTTCCTGACCCTCTCCCTTCCAGCACCACCTCATATTTTTTTTGTTGTTGTTGTTTTGTTCTGTTTGGGTTTGGGTTTTTTTGCTGCACCTTGTGGCATGTGGGATCTTAGTTCTTCAACCAGGGATTGAACTCATGCTCCCTGCAGTGGAATCATGGAGTCTTAACTGCTGAACCGCTCAAAAATCTTTGGAACCACCTCTTGTTAGCCAGTGTTTCTGTCTCCTCCAGCCCTTCCCCTGGGGATCATGCACAGGGGATCGTGGGAAGGCAGCAGACAGCTGTTGGGCTTCCCAGAGTCAAGTCTTCAGGACCATCTATTACGAATCATTTCCATCTGCAGGTCGATGCTTCTCAGTCACTGTTTTTTTAAACTGAAGTAGAGTTGATTTATAATACTGTGTTAGTTTCAGGTGTATAGCAAAGCAATTCAGCTATATGTATATATATATTTTTCAGATTATTTTCCATTATAGATTATTAAAAGATTTTGAATATTGCTCCCTGTGTTAAAAACAGTAAATCCTTGCTGCTTAACTATTTTATGTGTAGTAGTTTTTATCTGTTAATCTCATTCGTCTAACTTATCCCCTCCCCCCACTTTCTGCTTTGGTAACCATGAGTTTGTTTTCTCTGTCTGTGAGTCTGCTTCCATTTTATAAGCAGATCCATTAGTATAATTTTTATATTTCACATGTTATATAACATTCATTTTTCTCTGTCTGACTTCATTTAGTATGATATTCTCTAGGTCTGTCTGCATAAACGGCAGTGTTTCATTCATTTTTGAGGCCGAGTAATATTCCATTTTATATACTGCATATGCATATACACATTGTACACCACATATACACACACACACACTGTACATCACATACACATACACACATTATATATGCATACACACACTGTATATACACACACACACTGTATACCACGTATACACATACACACACTGTACACCACATATACACACACACACTGTACACCACATACACATACCCACACTGTACACCACATACACACACACACACTGTACACCACATACACATACACACGTTGTATATGCATACACATACACACATTGTATATGCATACACACACTACACCACATACACATATACACATTGTATATGCATACACACACTGTACACCACATACACATACACACACTGTACACCACATACACATACACACATTGTATATGCATACACACACAGTATATACACACACACACTGTATACCACGTATACACATACACACACTGTACACCACATATACACACACACACTGTACACCATATACACATACACACATTGTATATGCATACACACACTGTATATACACACACTGTACACCATGTATACACATACACACACTGTACACCACATACACATACACACATTGTATATGCATACACACACTGTATATACACACACACACTGTACACCATGTATACACATACACACACTGTACACCACATACACATACACACATTGTATATGCATACACACACTGTATATACACACACACACTGTACACCATGTATACACATACACACACTGTATATGCATACACATACACACACTGTACACCACATACACATACGCACACTGTATATGCATACACACACTGTACACCACATACACACACACTGTACACCACACATACACACACTGTACACCACATACACATACACACACTGTACACCACATACACATACACACATTGTATATGCATACACACACTGTACACCACATACACACACACACACACTGTACACCACATACACACATACACTGTACACCACATATACACACACACTGTACACCACAAATACACACACACACTGTACACCACATATACACACACACACTGTACACCACACACACATACACACACTGTATATGCATACACACACTGTACACCACATACACACACACACACTGTACACCACATACACACACACACTGTATACCACATATACACACACACACTGTACACCACCCACACATACACACACTGTATACCACATACACATACACACACTGTATATGCATACACACACTGTACACCACATACACATACACACATTGTACACCACATATACACACACATTGTGCACCACATATACATATACCACATCTTCTTAAACCCGTCACCTGCTGATGGGCCTTTGGGTCATTTCCTTGTCGGGGTTACTGTGAACAGACAGTCACTGCCTCTTCTTCGCCCGCCGTTAGTTTCCCTGTGTCCCTCCCTATGAACGTGTCTTTTTTGGTCTTAGTCTGCCTTTCTCTCTTGTCTGTCTCTTTCTGTCCTAAGCTCTCTCTTCCTCCTGTTCCCCACCTGCTCCTGGCCCCTAGTGTCTTTCTCTATGGGTTTTCTGCTGCGTGTTTCCTCCTCTCCATCTCCTACCTCTCACCTTTCTCCCTTCCTCTCCCTGCATCTCCCCCCACCTCTCCCACTCCTCTTCCTCTGATTCTCCCTCTGAGCAAGTGTCTGTCTGTTTCTCTAACTGCCCATCCTTCTCATATTAGGAGGCCCAGTGGCCAGGCCAGGCTTCCAATCTGTGATGGACTTCCTTACTGTCCAGCTTCTGGCTGGAGTGTGGCATCTGCCCTGGGTTTTTTTCCACTACAAAGGGCATCTGTGACAAATGTGGGCAGTTCTTAAGGAGCTGGAGATGTGTTTATGCTCCTTGCGAGCTATGATGAAACACCCGTAACATTTAATGTGGCTCATTGACATTTAAATGTCAATTAAAAAGTCCCAGTTCTGCTTGGCCAGCCCCTGGATCCTCAGATGAACATTGCCCTCCTGCCTGCCTCGCCAACCCCACTGAGGGCTGCTGGCATGTGGGTGACACAGCAGACACAGTGACCAGGACAGAAGGGGTGGGCAGGGCCTGAATGGGCTGAGATCATTACAGGCATGGAGGACAGCATGTGGAGAGGCAGGCAGGCAGCGGTCCCCGGCTAGAGAAGGGATGTGCAGGAAGTTGGCTGGAGTGAGTGTCTAAAGGGGACACATGGGAAGCAAGACTAGAGGCAGCATTTACCTACTTCCCTTCTTGTCCCTTCAACTCATTGGAAAAGACCATAACGCTGGGAAAGATTGAAGGGAAAAAGAGAAAGGGGCAGCAGAGGATGAGATGGTTAGATAGCCTCACTGACTCAATGGACGTGAATTTGAGCAAACCCCAGGAGATGGTGGAGGACAGAGGAGCCTGGCGTGCTACAGTCCATGGGGTCACAAAGAGTCGGACACGACTTAGCAACTGAGCAACTTCTTGTCCCTGTCCCTGAAGGCATTGTCTGAAGCTCATCTATCACTTAGGTGCAAAGTCTCTGCCTCTGGTTACCTCCCACCAGACTGGAAGTGTCTTAAAGCCCCCGTCCATGTCTCATTTACCTCTCCATCACCCAGGTTGCTTAGTGCACACAGCAGGTACACAACAGGGGTCCATTCAGTTTGATGCAATACTTATTTCTTGAGTTTCCTACTATATGGCAGAACTTATCCTTGGAACTGAAGCTATGAAATGATTAGGACTGAGACTTGACCCCAAGGACTGTATTATGTTTTCAAAGACAAACAGAAAAGGCGAATGCTAAGATAAATGGAAGCAAAGAGGAGAGGCAGCTGGCCCAGCAAGGATGACAGAGGGCTTCCTGGGGGAGCGCAAATGAAGCTGAGACCCAAAGAACAAATATACATTTGCAAGGCAGACAGGAGGCCGAGGGGATTCTAGGCAGCAGGCCCAGCCTATATGTGGAGGCAGGGATGAGCCCTGGAGGGATCAGTGACAAGGATGAAGGAGTGGGCATCAACAGGACGTGTGAAACCCATGCCCAGGGGACACACAACTGTGCAAGAGCTCCGTGCGGGCAGGGCCTCGGCTGCTGTGTTCACCACTGTTCACAGAGGCAGGAAGGGCACCGACCCTCTGCGGGCATTTGATAAGCATGTGGGGGTGAACATGTAAACGCTGGCTTCTCTGGCCTCTCTTGTCCATTCCCGAAGCCCAGTGGGTCCCTGCAAGCACATTTATTTCTCCAGAGCCCTTCTCAGAGCCTGGTGTCTTGTGGGTTCCCCCTCCCCTCATCCTCTGCTTGTCCTCTCCCAGCCCCTGAGCTGCCGTGTCAGAGAACAATATGCTTTATTTTCTCAAAAAAGTCTTTTCAACAAGAGGCACATTTTCATCCACAGTTTCCTGGAATTACAGTCCTCCAGAGAAATCTGTCTTCCTAAACCCAGGGATCAGACCTTCAGCTGAAGAATGAAACACAGCAAGTGGAACATCTGCCCAGAGTGGGCTTCAGGCCCTGGAATGCTGCATGGGGCCAGGTATAGTCCTGTGGCCTCTGGCAGTCCCTGGCCCCAAGACAGATGTTCATTTCCCCTCCACTCTGGAAAGGAAACCCAGGGCCGGGATACCAAGTTTCTAGACTGTCGGATTGGTATCCAGAGGCATTTCTCATCCCTATTCACAACCTTCCACACCCAGATCTAGTTCTGCCCATAATCTGCCCTTTTAGTCTTGGATGCTTCAGGAAACTTGGATGTACAGGAAACTTCCTGAGAGAGCCAACGAAACCCAGAGCTTCCCCATCCTCTGTCCACCCGCCTGACATTTACTCATCCTCACTGTGGGCCAGAAGCCTCCCCAGACTGCAGGGGCCTCTCCTGCCTATTGATTCAGCAGGCGTTGCTTCCCTCCACTTTGGCCAGGACACAGTTTACACCCCCAACTGTGAAGGCCCAGTGGTGAAAGGAATGAGCTAGTGATTGTGCTGACTTTGGATCAATCAGTTGCTCACTTTCTTGGACTCTCACCCCAGTGGCTGCTATTGATGGAATTGCATGGCTGGTACCCAGAGTCTGCTCAACATAGGTTCACAGTCCTGAATTCAATTGGATGATATCACCCGCCCTTCCCCCGACACCTCACACTCTGGCCTGAGCTTTCTGAACAAGGAGATCTGTGCTAAATATTTGGCATCAGAAATGCAGTAAAATCTTCCTTTGTCTCCCTGTTTCTTATATCTTACCTTAGAGGAATGGAAAGGTATGCTATACAGTTTAGAAGTGGAAGTTTTATGATGTTGAACATATTCAGGAAGGTTTCTATCCCAACACATCCTTGCTCTCAAACACTGCACACACACAGGTACACACACACACACACACACACACACACACACACACACACACACATAGATTTCCCCAAAACCCTTCATCCTTCTTCCTCTGTTGCCATGTCACAGCATACTGTGAATACAAGAAAGGTCTTCTGAATCCTTGACAGAAGTTGTCAAATAGAGGAGCCCACACCCAGAGGTACACAAATGTTCATCAGAAATTCAGAAAGAAGTCATTGGCCTTCTAGTGATAGTTTTTTATTTCATCAATCCTAATTACTATAATTGTGCGTGTTTGACAAGCTCATTACATGTCAGTACTGTTGTTCCCGACTCTGTGTGACCCCATGGACTGCAGCACGCCAGGCCTCCCTGTCCCTCACCGTCTCCTGAAGTTTGCCCAAGTTCATGTCCATTGCATCAGTGATGCCTTCCAACCATCTCATCCTCTGACACCCTCTTCTTCTTTTGCTCTCAGCCTTTCCCAGCATCAGGGACTTTTCCAATGAGTCGGCTGTTGGTATCAGATGACCAAAATACTGGAGCTTCTGCTTAGGCATCAGCCAGTGCTAATAATAGCACTGGGGGAGAATGGATACATGGATATGTATGGCTGAGTCCCTTTGCTGTCCTCTTCAAACCATCACAACATTGTTAATTGGATATACTCCAGTATAAAATAAAAAGTTTAAAAAAAAGTTTTCCAACTTCTTCACAAATTGAAAAAATAAAGTGCTGATATTTTGGAAATATGCAAAAAATTAAATAAATAAATTAGAAATAAAACTCATGTTCTGGAGGAGTTAAAAAATTAGAGCTCTGTATTTTTCTTATAATCATATTCTTTCAGCCCTGCTCATGTAAGGCCATCAGATTTCCCTAAAGGTCCTGGAGGGTAAACTGAGAACACCTCTTACTGGCACAGCACCTTTCCTGTGGTGCCTCACTCGGTCTTTGCAGTGGTCAGAGGTGTGACGGCAGGAGAAAATGCCGTGGGTGGAGCTGCCCAGTGGCGCTAGTGGGGAAGAGCCCACCTGACAGTGCAGAGACATAAGACACACGGGTTTGATCCCTGGGTCAGGAAGATCCCCTGGAGAAGGGCATGGCAAACCCGCTCCAGTATTCTTGCCTGGAGAATCTCATGGACAGCGGAGCCTGGCGGGCTACGGTCCATAGGATCACAAAGAGCTGGACACAACTGAAGTGACTTAGCACAAACTAGGATTGCCTCTCTGGTGAGTTCCTCAGGGGCACCAATAGAAATTCAGATTCCTGCATTCTCCCTACCCTCCCAAGACCTGTTGAACCATACGGTCTTCAGAGATGTAGCCTATGAATTTGTATCTTTAAAAGCTTCAAATAATTACCCAGCCAGACATGGGTGCCACTGGGCTAGGACATGGCATTACTCTTCACCACAGGAGACTTGGGACTCTTGGCCAACCTCACCCAGAAGCTTGACTGTCATTATTTTCTATTTTTATGGTATGTTTTGCCTGTTTGTGCTCTTGAGAACAAACAGACTATTTATATTGCTGATGTCACATCCCTTTGAAAAACCTATCAGGTTTCATCCATTCATTCAACAAATGTTTTTGCCAGTTACATTTGTTATCATTTTATTTTCACTTGACAGGTACAGAAACTGAGACCCAGAGAGACCAAGGGATTTGTTTCTTCCTTAGTTTGTAAGAAATAGATTCAGAAACCCAATCCAAGTTACCTGGCCCCAGATCCTGAGCCCTTGTAATTTTTGCTTTGGTACATTTTGATGAAATGGCCATGAGACCAGAGCTCTGTGTGTGGAGTGTGTTGTGCCCCTCGGCCCTTCTTCCTCTCCCCTCTCGTCCCCCGCCCCTGAGTGCAGGCTGCAGAGGAAATTAACATTCAGGGCACGCTCTGCTCCCTTCTGATCCCATAGAGAGAACACAGCCTCTGCCTGCCAATTAGTAACGTTCGGATCTTTATTAGAGCTGGGGACAGCACGTTCCAGTTATGCAAACGCCCTTGTCTGGGAGCAGCCATGGCCAGCACACCAGCCCCATCTCTCCCCACAGAGTCATCAGGGAGGTGACTTGGCACCCCCAGTGCTGCTGCAATCAATGGGTCAATCAATAACTATTTATTAAACCTTGTGCAAGGTGCTGAAGGAAGCATGGGGGGGCACATACTACCTCTGCCTAAAAGAACCTAGGGCTCCACAGAGAGTGTGGTCAGGCAGAGAGAAGAACTTAAAAGGCCCTTTGCTCTTTTTGAAACATTAACAGTTTCTATTTATTATCCACTCACCAAATAGGTAAAGAAAAGCAGGGACAGTTGATAAGTACCCACTGTGTGCACAGACACTTGTTGGGCACTTTATATGCACCAGCTTATTCAAATCTATTAATTTTATATGAGAAACAATGTGATTTTTTTCAAGACATGTGCTTTAAGTTGGGAAAACTAGGACTGCAATGTTGGCCCTGTCTCCCTAGGAGACTTTGCGACCTCAAATTCTTCATCCATAAAATGGGAGGACATAGTATGTGTCTCCTAGGATTGTTGGGAGGAGTAAATACAGGCAGATTCTTTACCGTCTGAGCCAGCAGGGAAGCCCAGTTAGACAGTATATTTAGGTCACATGCCTCATCTCCACATGACACAGCGAAGTGCTAAGAAGCCTAACATGTAAGAAAATGAGAAAAGCGAGTCAAACGCAGCATATACATTAGCAACAATGCAAAAATAATATATGTATAGAGTCTGAAAGAGGACAGTCGTGAGAGGAAACTTGTCTTCTAATTCTGAGTTATCTGTTCTAGTGTGTATTTTCATTTACGCTTTTAAGGGAAAAGGGAAAGACTGCATGAAACTGAGCCTCCAAGCAATTCAGTGACTGGCCCAAGTTCGCACAACAACAGGACGACCAAGACACCCATGCTGTCCCCACCCACCAAGCTGCCTCCCTCCCCTCGGGAAACAGATTCGCATGGTTCAGAGACCACACAGTCGACACTGAATCATGCACCAGGGCTGACTTCTCTCCTGGAGACTGGGCCCGTGAAGACTCCCTGAGTGAGTGAGCGAGTGAAAGTCACTCATTCGTGTCTGACTCTGCGACGCCGTGGACTACACAGTCCATGGAGCTCTCCCAGCCAGAATACTGGGGTGGGTAGCCTTTCCCTTCTCCAGGGGATCTTTCCAACCCAGAGATCGAACCCAGGTCTCCCGCATTGCAGGCGGATTCTTTACCAGCCGAGCCACCGGGAAGTCCAAGAATACTGGAGTGGGTAGCCTATCCCTTCACCAGCAGATTTTTCTGACCCAGGAATCGAACCTGGGCCTTGGACCAAAGCAAAACACAAGGCAGAGGAGAGGGAGGATGATTGTCAGGGGCAATGCTGTTAATGGGAGTAGAGCACCATGAAATTAACGATCCACCCAAAGCACCTGAGAAATTGAACTGGCCATTAAAATGCAAAATCACAATGCAGGAGAAGGAGGGAAACAAAGAAGCAGGAAGAAGGAAACTGTGGCACAGAGTATGGAGAACAGAGAGTCTGTGGCAAGCAGTCAGATACTCAGAGAAAGCGTCTGATTCAGGATTCTGGAGGGCAGGAGTATGTAGCTTGGGAGGTGAGAATACTTGTTACCCAGGGGAGCCGTGGGATCCCCAGGTGGCGCTAGTGGTGAAGAACCCGCCTGCCAATGTAGGAGACTTCAGAGACACCAGAGAGCTGGGTTTGATCAGGAAGACCCCCTGGAGGAGAGCATGGCAACTCAGTCCTGTATTCTTGCCTGGAGAGTCCCATGGACAGAGGAGCCTGGCGGGCTACAGGCCGTAGGATCACAAAGAGCTGGACACGACTGAAGCAGCTTAGTACGCACACGGGAGAACTGGAGACAGCAGTGGACAAGGTCAAGTTGTGGAAGAGAATGGAACACAGTGTCAGTGTCAGAGAATGAAATACAGAGGTACAGAGGTGAGAGACAGTGATTCTCACCATAAAGGGATTTGCCCCGAGAATGTCCGAGAATCTCTGGAGGTATGCTTGATTGGCACAAGTAGTGGAAGGTGCTCCTGGTCCCTAGAGAGTAGAGAGCAGATGTGCTGCTAAATACCCCACAATGCACGGGAAAGGCCCTCACCACAGAGAGCTGTCCAGTCCCGAGGGCCTGAAGGGTCACCATCGAGACACCCCGGTCTAAGGGATGAGTCAGTGTAGGGGATGGAAGGTAAAGGAGTCAGAGATGAGACCAGACATCAGAAGGGAAGTCAGGAGGAAGAGAGGTCAGCCCAGGGGCGAACAGTTAAGAGGACAAAAGGAGGTTCAGTGATGAATCAGTTTAGGATCTCATATGGACCAGGCAATAGGACAGGAGATGGAAATGGGCTTCAGAGCTCAGACAGAAAGTCAGGATCTAATCACTGAAGAGGCAAAGATTAAGAAGCTACAAGGAAGACAATGAGACCAGAGACAGGAAGAAAGAGGGTCAGTTGGGCCATGCTGGTCAGTTTGAATGGGGGGTAAGCATGGAGGATGTGAGTCAAGGTGATGGATGGAAGTTTGAACAAAGCCAAGGGGCCAGTAGTGAACTGTGGGATCTAAACAAGGATCAGGACAGGTCACTGGTTGGAGGTGACCTGCAGTGGCTGAGAGGACGGGTAGCAGGGAAAACCCCTGGGGGACAAAGAGACCACCAATGCTGGGAGTATTGGTAGGACTCTCAGGAGAACAGAAACCTGACCAAGAATCTCCAAGCAGAAAAATGGAAACCAGCTAGCAAACCTGACTCTGGAGGCAGCTGCTCACTGCAACACCTCCTGTTCCGGCTCTAAAACATTCCCCGCTGCAGGCAGTGTCAGTGAAGAGCTGCCCTGGGTCCAGGCTACATCCTTAGCAAAGGGTGAGTTTTGCAGCCATAGTCAGGGCGGCCCTAGTGTACGGAGCACGGCTAAGAAGTCAGACCCCTGCAGGTCTGAATCCCTGCTCTGCCACCTTCTACGTGTGGGACCTTTGACTCTGAACTTCAATTTCCTGATCTATACCATGGGAGCAATAAAGGAGTTTATCCATGTGAACTATCTGAACTGTAGAGGACTTCACGTGACTTTTATTATTAACAGAATAATAATAATTGGTGTTTCCCTCATTGGTGTTTCTGAACACTTTGGTGTGTATCTATGGCAGTAGATCATTCATTCATTCAACAAACATTTCCTGGATCTCTGATATGTCCCAAACATGTGCTGACTGCTAAAATGACATGGAGGAAGAGAAATTGAGTTTGGTTCCATGTTTACTGCCCTCCTGAGGTTGAAAGAGATCTTAAAGTTCGTGAACTCTCTCCCTAGGCTTAAACACCCTCTACAACATCCTGCATAGGTACGTGACCTTGGCCCACACTCTTCTAGTCATGACTATGAATGGTAATCCTCTTTCATAGACCCCTCTGACTATGAGAACATTTATACCTGTATTGAGCCGAAATCTTCCTGGTCCTGGCTCTTTGTCTGAAGCTCCCCAGGCTTGTTCACTTCCTCTCCCACGTTGCATCCCATTCTGGATTCTCAATGGCTAACGTACTTCCATTCAGCCTCCTCTGGTGGACAGGATGGATTTTAGACCCCACACACTGAGTGACTCGCCCAAGAATGGGCTCAGGTGCATCTCTTCCCTCTCTAAGTGGAAAGCAGCCAGTGGCTTCAACCCTGGGACCCTTCCCCCAACAGTCATGGCCTTGCGGGGGGAGGGTGGTGGGATGACCTCAGGAAGACAGAGACAGAGCCCTTCATGGGAATCTGGGACATTCTGTCACCTTCCCAAGATGGAGAGAACAAAGCGGGTTCTCAGACCATCTTTAGGGAGTATGTTCTGACCCAGCTTACTTACATCAGAGGCAAGGATGCTGGAGTGGTTTGCCATTCCCTTCTCCAATGGACCACATTGTGTCAGAACTCTCCACCGTGACCTGTCTGACTCGGGTGGCCCTATATGCAGAGCTCCCTGTAACCAACCCCAAATGCACAGGGGGAGAGACTTTCACCAACTAGCTTTTGTAGAATCATGAACTCTTTGACACTATTGGTGGACATTCTGTGGCCCTCCCAGACCTGGCTTTCAGAAGCCTCAAACTGTCTTTTCCACACCGGAGGGCAGTCCAGATCGCTCTTGGGGTTGTTTGAATGAACTTCCCAACACCTCTGAGCCTCAGTTTCCTCATCTGTCAAATAAAGATGATAACAGTGTTTAACTCATCAGGTTATGGTGCATCACGAGATAACAGGTGGGAAAAGAGACAGAACGGTGCTCAGCACGCAGTAAGTGCTCAGCCATGCTAAGCTTTGATAGGTTATTTGAACCAAGACAAAGAAGCTGTCCTAGGTGAACTAACATTCCAGCAGGGTCATCAAGATCAGGATGAAAGGAAGGAAATGAGCATGGAGGAAGAACAAAAAGAGCAAAACATTCGGGCACTGATATCTGACCACTGGAGTTGTTCTCTTCAAAGATAACTGCCTGTCATGCCTATGGATGGGAACAGGAGAGAACTCTGAGGTCTCCTGCTTTTCTGCAGCATTTTCCTGTTTCTGCTCTGATGTTCCACAATGCTATGCTGGGTGGAGTGCAGGGCCCAGTCGACCCAGTATGGATTTCAGTTCTCCCAGTAACTGACTGAGTGATACCAGGAAAAAGTCACATCACCTTTCTGAGCCTCTGTTTTCTATAAAATTAAGAAGAAATCTATTCCCTTCTAAGATCGTTGGGAAAACTAAAGATCTGTTCCTTACATACATGCCTGGCATATATTGGGTGCCTGATAAATGATAACTGATACTGTCTTATCATCATTTTTGCGATAATAATCTTAAGTATTAATAATCTTAATAATCTTAAAATTAAATAATCTTAATTAAGTATTTGGAACAACTCCAAAGGTCATCTGCTGACATCAATGCCCGAATGTTTTGCTCTTTTTGTTCTTCCAACTCATAGCCTCCCTCCATGCTTTGAAAACCACCAAGAACCTGAAAGAAAAAGGATCTCCTCCCCTCTTCTTTCTGTGGTTTCCCTCTTTGAGAATGCATGCCAGTGTACCCTCCCTCATATGCATTCTCTCTCTCCCTTTCTCTCTGGCTCTTGCCTTTTTCAGTGCCCTGGTAAGTTCCTGAGAGGGCTGGAAGCTGCGATTGTAAACTGCCAGATTTCATACCCTGCTCTCATCCCTCTCTCCAAAATCTTATCAAATATTAAAAGCTGTGAAATAGGAGGCAGGTTTTTAATCATTTTAATCACAGCATTCCTCAGCCTGCTCAAAAGGGCTCGAAGGAATCGATTCAGAAGTGGTAATTATCCTTGCGGCTCTGTGCCAGACTCCAGGTCAGCCCTGGAGCCAGTGCCAGCGACAGATGGCAGGCACCGGGGAGGGCTCCTCCCGGTGGGGGCCCCCGAACAGGAGATGCCTCGTGGGAGGGAATGAGCTAAGTCATCCCAGGTTAGGCATCAGGTTTCCAAATGTACACCAAAATCAATTGAAAAAAATCAACTTACTCTTATTACCCTCTCTTTAAGTGCCAGATGTTTTTAGCCTCATTTAACCCGCAAAGCAAGTCAGGAAGGTATTTATCATTATCCAATTTATAAGTGAGATGACTGATACTGAAAAACATAAAGTAGCGCCCCAAGGCCCGTTAGAAAGTGGCACAGTCAGATCTGTGCAGCTCCAGGCCCGCACCGTGTCCCTTGGGCCCCCATCAGCCTTGGGTCGGGGGGCCCTGACGCCTTGCCCCCTTCAGCAGCCTCGCTGTCTGTCCGTCTTTGCTTTCCCCCTCCCCCTACCCCCTGTCATCGTCTGGGCTCTGGCTTACTCTTGCTGTCCTCTAGCTACTGGGATTTTATCCGTGCATTTCAGGCCCCCAGTGAGCCATGAACCCTTTCCAACAGCTTACACGCATCACAACCCAGCTGCTCGCCTCACTGGACTCATTTCTGGACAATCCTCCACCCCATCCACCTCCGTGCTCCAACAGGACCTAGCTTCCTGCAATTCTCAAACACCCTTCCCTCTGGCCTTCTTGCCTTTGTACATGCTTTCCCCCTGCCTGGAGCAACGCCCTCCGCTGCCCCATCCTAAGCATCAGTTCTTCCTGGAAAGATGGCTGACTCCTCACTAGGCATTTCCCACCTTGGTGATATTGCCATGGCTTTCTCCCTATGAAGGCAACCAGGATTTGGGGGGAGAGGCGGGCGGGCTGTGGGGGTGCCGCGGGGTGCTTTGTTTGCATTGCTGGCCAGGCTGAGGAGACAGCACACATCTGCCCGACTCCCCACTTGGCAGTCTCTGCATCAGGCAGACACCGGCCGCATGCATTACCTGAATAAGGGGACTGCGCTTAAAGGTGGGGACTTCTGGAGGCTTAGGAAATAGGGCAGAGCTATAGCTCTGGGCCAGATGAGGCATGCAAGTGAGCAGGGATGGCCATTTGCATACAAAGTACCTAGGAATATTCTTCAATATCACAAGAAAGTATGTTGTCCATCATTTTCCTTGAAAAATGCATCCCTCTTGATCTATCTTTCATTTCCCCACATTTAATAGAGATGTGAATACAGAGAACTGTGTCTCTACAATAAGACAAATAGCATCCCACGCGCAGTAATAAATGACGACCCAAGTGGTCTACTTGTCGGGAAGATGAAAGGGATGGGGGGAGGGACGGTGGTGAACTGAGGCGCATGACCATGTCTAAACAGACAGCTGTTTCTCCACTTTGTTGTTTCCCAGGGGAATGTGGCCAGATTTCCTGACTTTTCCAAAGAAGCTGGAAATAGACTATATGCATAATGTACCAGTTTTTAAGAGTTGTCTCAATTAAACCAACATGCGCACATGCACACACACAAGCACGCACACACAAACAAAAACAAAACAAGCCCAATAAAACATCTGCCAAGAGGTTCTGGATCATAGATCGGAACTTCAGCATCCATTTTCTTGCTGGGTAGATAAAAGCTCCTTGGAGATGGACCCAAGTGCCCCCCTGACACCCACAACCCCCCAAACACCTAGGGTTAAATGGTACCACCCCACTCAGATCCACCCCAAACACTCCCTTCTTATGTTCACAGTGCTTTCTTGAAGCTCCTCCAAAACCCCCACATCAAAGGAAAAATATTTATAACCCAACCAGGCAGCACTTAAAAGATCAAGGCGCATGTGGTATGCTGAAATCACTGACAGGTTGTTCCCATTTCCTCTCCCCTGTAGGATCAAATGCTTCCAGTTCCATTGATTAATTGCCTCTCAGTTTTCACCACAACTTGTACAGTGCTATTGGCTAGAATAAAAGGAACAAATGTGAGTCCTTGGCAGGGTGGGGAGCTGCTGCCGGCCTGGGGCATCTGTGTGCCACGTGGCCCTTCTACGTTCGCTGATTCAATCCACCTCTCAGATTAAGTGAGACTAGCCCGGGCCGCCATTTACAGATGGGGCTCGGGGAAACTCAAACAACTACCCAACAACACTCATGACCACAACTTTACTATCTGTTGAATGTTTACTGTGTTCTGAGTATCCTGGCCAGCACAGTGCATATACCATCTCATTTAAGCCTCGCAACACCCCTCATATATTTGGGGAGGAAGAGGGCAAGGATCCTTGGTGGCAGCATGACTATTTTACGCACGGAGGAAATGAAGCAGAGAGGTTTAGTCCAAGGCCACACAGCTAGTAAGCAGTAAAGCAGAAAGGCCAGCTCTGTATCCAGGGCTCCTACCTGAGCTCAGGCATTGCTCTCTTACCTGAACCCAGACCCAGACCCACAGAGTCTTTTCCAAGATGCCTGGAACTTTTTGTTTTTGTTTTGCAAAAGCTGCGGATGCTGCCCTGCTTCTGTGGATGGTCTTGGGAGTATGCTAGTACTTCCGCGCCTACTCTATTGTCTGTGCGGGGGGGCAGGGAGGACTGAGGACCTCTGTCCCAGCACCCTCGCATCTTCCTTTTTCCTATTGAACATGGTGAGTTTGCTCTTGGGGATGTTCCAGGCTCCTGCCTTTTAACATAATTCTTCAGAAATATTTTCCTGGGTTTATGAATTCTCAAGGGTAATATCTTTTTAAATTAAAAAAAAATTTCATTTCAATAGTAAATTATTTGAGCATCAGAATAATATTCTAGGTCATCAGCTGTAACCACCTTGTCACAGTCTATGCCAGAAATCCCCAAACTACAGTTCAGGAACCGAATCAATGCTCAACCTGTTTGGGGTTTTTTTTGTTTTAAATTTATTTATTTATTAATAGAAAGATAATTGCTTTACAGAATTGTGTTGGTTTCTGCCAAACATCAACATGAATCAGCCGGCCCCCTCCCTCTTGAGCCTCACTCCCATCTCCCTCCCCACCCCACCCCTCTAGGTTGTTACAGAGCCCCAGTTTGGCTTCCCTGAGCCAGAGAGCCAATTCCCACTGGCTATTTTACATGTGGTAACCTAAGTTTCTATGTTATTCTTCCCGTACATCCCAGGTATGTCCTACGAGCCAAGAATTATTTCTACAGTTAAAAATCACTGGGGGGAGAAAACCAAACGAAGAATAATATTTCATGACATTTGAAAATTTTGTAAGATTCCAGTTTCAATGTCTATACCTAGAGTTTTGTTGAAACACAGCAGTGCTCATTTGTTTGCATTAATGTGAGTTGCTTTTGCAATAGTGAGCAGAGTGGAGTAGTCTCAACAGAGACCATCTGGCCCACAAGGCCAAAAATATTTGCTATTTGGCCCTTGACCGGAAAAGTTCACTGACCCCTGATTTATGCAATGTGATTTTAGTGGCCATTGATGCTTCCAACTGAGTAAGGCATCTGTTTATTTTGGGGGTTGTTTTGTTTTGTCTTCATTTTTATTGTTATGAGCTAATAAGGAAAAATAGAGAAGAACTTAGGTACCCAGAGTGTCCTCATGTGATCAGGTACAATTTTCTGATAGTTACAAGAGAAGCCAGGAGAGATTTGAACCATCATAGCATGAGGTAGACCAGCAGGCTGAAGTAAAATGTCTGTAGTAAAATGAAGAGAAATGTCTGTTTAACAATCTAGGGGGTGGGATGGGGAGGAAGGTGGGAGGGAAGTTTAAGAGGGAGGTGACATATGTATACCTATGGCTGATTCATGTTGATGTATTGCAGAGACCATCACAATATTGTAAAGCAATTATCCTCCAATTAAAAATAAAATTAAAAAAGTCAACTCCACACCATAGACACACTGCAAGCAGCAACTCACTTTCAGCCAAACCACCTTACATTAAGCTAATGTTGCTAATTTGAAGTTAACTGATTTTGCAGTCTTATTTGTGCTTAATTTGGAAATTTGTTTCTGTCTTATAGCTCAATGAGAACTATAAGCATAAGGATTTTATACCTAGCTTTATGTTTGCCTATATTAAGTAACATTATGATGAAAATAATTTGAGTCAACACTAACTGAAATGTTTTCCCCTTTAATAGGGCAGGAAAAATGAATGCAAGAAGTATCAGTTACATTATATCTTTGAGTCAGTGTAATCTAGTATAAATTGCTACCTGCCACCCTGGCAGAAAATTCAGTCTTAGTTATTTTGGAGGTCCTCTCCTCAGTTTGAGAGGAGAAGAGAGTGTCAAGTAAGAGCCCTAAGCTTAAGTTGGGACCAACTTTAGGGTGGTGACCATTTTTTTCTATTGCTCCTGTGTCTACACTGCATTTGTGTGTGCTAATCACCACCATTCATCCTTTAGGCTCTGTTGCTGAGTAGCTCAAAATTGTCCCTCACTAGTCCTCCCACTTGCTTCCTTTCCACCTACTTAGCTCACTCTCCCTTTATTCTCTCTCCTTCTGGACAAAGGAAGCACACTCTTTCTCAATAAGCCTTTAGAGGCATAATGCTAGCTTGACTTTCCTGTGTGGAGATGGGCAAAGGAATCGGAGAGAACTGCTAACAATGGCCCTTTCTTCTTAAAAGTCTATTTTATTACAACTATTATATAAAAAACATAGTTTTTTTTTTTTTTACTGAGAAGTTTCATCCAGGCACTGAAGATTAGAGAATGAATGGAGCCCTTTCAGCCCTCTTCTGAGTTCCCCCAGTGTATCAGTTAGCTATTGCTGCGTAACAAATCGCTCCAAATGCAATACCTTAAAACAATACAAATTGTTTACTTTGTTCACAAGTCTGCAGTTTGTGCAGGGCTTGGCAGGAGTGTTTTGTCTCTGTTCCATGTGGAGTCAGCTGGGGTAACTCTGTAGGGAAGTGGAGGATCCACTTTCAACATGACTCACCCATGTGGCTGGCAAGATGGTGCTGGCTGTCATCTGAGAGCTGCAGTCAAGGGCCTTTTTCCTCTCTAAATACCCTTCTCCATAGGTTTCTTGTTTGGGCCTCACAGTAGATGGTAACCTCAGGGCAGCCAGACTGCTTCAGTTCAATTCTGTTAAGTTCAGTCGCTCAGTTGTGTCCGACTCTTTGCGACCCCATGAATCACAGCATGCCAGCCCTCCCTGTCCATCACCAACTTCTGGGGTTTACTCAAACTCAAGTCCATTGAGCCGGTGATGCCATCCAGCCATCTCATCCTCTGTTGTCCCCTTCTCCTCCTGCCCCCAATCCCTCCCAGCATCAGGGTCTTTTCCAATGAGTCAACTCTTCACATGAGGTGGCCAAAGTATTGGAGTTTCTACTTCAGCATCAGTCCTTCCAATGAACACCCAGGACTGATCTCCTTTAGGATGAACTCGTTGGATCTCCTTGCAGTCCAAGGGACTCTCAAGAGTCTTCTACAACACCATAGTTCAAAAGCATCAATTTTTCTGTGCTCAGCTTTCTTCACAGTCCAACTCTCACATTCATACATGACCACTGGAAAAACCATAGCCTTGACCAGACGGATCTTTGTTGGCAAAGTAATGTCTCTGCTTTTTAATATGCTGTCTAGGTTGGTCATAACTTTCCTTCCAAGGAGGAAGTGTCTTTTAATTTCATGGCTGCAATCACCATCTGCAGTGATTTTGGAGCCCAAAAAAATAAAGTCTGACACTGCTTCCACTGTTTCCCCATCTATTTCCCATGAAGTGATGGGACCAGATGCCATGATCTGAGTTTTCTGAATGTTGAGCTTTAAGCCAACTTTTTCACTCTCCTCTTTCACTTTCATCAAGAGGCTCTTTAGTTCCTCTTCACTTTCTGCCATAAGGGTGGTGTCATCTGCATATCTGAGGTTATTGATATTTCTCCTGGCAATCTTGATTCCAGCTTGTGCTTCTTCCAGCCCAGCGTTTCTCATGATGTACTCTGCATATAAGTTAAATAAGCAGGGTGACAATATACAGCCTTGACGTACTCCTTTTCCTATTTGGAACCAGTCGATTCTTTCATGTCCAGTTCTAACTGTTGCTTCTTGGACTGCATACAGATTTCTCAAGAGGCAGGTGAGGTGGTCTGGTATTCCATCTCTTTCAGAATTTTCCAGTTTATTGTGATCCATACAGTCAAAGGCTTTGGCATAGTCAATAAAGCAGAAATAGATGTTTTTCTGGAACTTTCTTGCTTTTTCGATGATCCAGTGGATGTTGGCAATTTGATCTCTGGTTCCCCTGTCTTTTCTAAAACCAGCTTGAACATCTGGAAGTTCATGGTTCACATATTGCTAAAGCCTTGTTTGGAGAATTTTGAGCATTACTTTACTAGCCAGACTGCTTACATGATAGTTAAAGATTTCAAGAACAAGTGTTCCAGCAAACAGAGTAGAAACCATAGTGCCTTTCATGATCAGCCTCAGAAATCACATAGTATCACCTCCACCGTACCTGTTGGCTGGTGTTACAACAAAACCCCACTCAGTTTCAAGGATAGAGGCTTAGAGTTCATATCTTGATGGAGAAGTGGCCAAGTTCTAAAAGAACATGTGAGTTGAAAGCTCTTGTTGCAAGCATCTTTGGAAAACAGTCACATCCAACTTAGCATCACACTGACCTTCTACCCTGACACAGTTCCCCATCATGTGTTAGCTGCTTGGGTGAGTGGCTTCCACACTTTAAGCCATTGTCTCCCGGTGAGCACAGATGAGCACTGCCTCAGTCATGCTATGATTACTGCTGTGCGCAGTCCTGTCTGACTCTTTGCGGCCATGGACTGTAGCCCACCAGGCTCCTCTGTCCATGGGATTATCCAGGCAAGAATACTGGAGTGGGCTGCCATTTCTTACTTCAGGGGATCTTCCTGACCCAGGAATCGAACCTACGTCTTTTGCATCTCCTGCATTGGCAGGCAGATCCTTTACCCGTAGTGCTACCTGGGAAGCTATGATTATTAAATAAGATAATATTTAATATTTGATATTAAATATTAGCCTGGTAACTAGCACTGAGTACCTGCCTGACAAAGGTTAGCTTCTTTCTCTGTTCCCTGACTCCATCTCAGCCAACCTGCACTGCCTCAAAATGGCCTTCTTCTTGGCTACCACTTTGGAACCATTTTCCCTCAGAAAAGGATGTCTGTGTGTTCATAGATCTGCAAGTCACACAAAGGTTGTTACTCAAACTTTGTTGGGTGATTGGCCTTTTCAAAGTAGACTCCTGTCCTCAAAGCTGCCCCAAGGCTCTGGGAAGGTGCCGGCAGGGTCCTTTGCCCGCACTTGATCCATAGGTCGGGGAAATCTGGACCTCCTTCCGGTGGCGCTGATTGAAGTGGAAGGACCACCATCTGTCTTTCCCAGAAGGGTGACTGACTCCCGCTTTGGTCCCAGTTCCCCTGAGATTTTCCTAAAAACCCTTCCAGCTAGCCCAGTTGGGAGTGTTAGCACATCAGATCCCATGCTTTGGTGAAAAATGTAAACACAGACCTGATTTTTCATTTTATATGAAGCCAAGCATATTGCTCCCAGCAGATGCCTAGTGACTCAATCTGTCCTCTCGGTTTTGAAGGGACCTGAAGAACAACATGGTAAAATAAAGCAAGCAGCACATTTATTGGTTGATAAAATGCTGTTTTAGTCTACCCTGGCATTATATGGTGATTGCTATGCAGCGAACATCTGTTATTAAATCCAGACTTCTGTTGCCTGGATACATTGAATCAAAAGCTGGAGCCGGTGAGAAATTCATTTGTGTGTCTGTTGTGTGTGAATGTCAGAGCTCATATGATGCCTTTGTCTTCATTCTAACTGAATCTTTTAATATGGAATGTCTTGCTTGTTATTTCTGACTCTGGGCCAATACTGTATTTGTTTGATTAAAAAGGGTTAAAGAAACAAAGAAACTGTATTCCCTCAGGTGCTCTAAGCAATTTTGATTAATTTTTGGAGATGGCATGATGTATTCAGAAAAAGTGGGACTTTTTAAAAAGAACTCATACCAGATAACCCAATAATTCAAATTCTAGGGGTCTATCCTAAGGACATAGGAGAGATGAGCATGTATTTAAGGCCAAGGATGTTCAATGCAGTGTTACTTATAAAAGAAAAAAAAAAGTTAAAAGTCACCTAAATACAGTATGTAAAGAGCTTCATTTATATTGGCTGCAAATTCCATGTTCTTCCAGACTGCAAGTTATTAGCTGATGAACTAATGATGAACTTTACATTATTTATAGATTTATACTATACTAAAAAGTGTTTCCATGAACAACTTGGTGCAGCTGTAATTACCTCTTAAGGATAGGTCACTAGATGTGCACTTTGTTAGGACAAAGTGCATATTATATTGTTCATTTGCTCAGTCAACAAATGTGTCTTGAGTGGCCACTGTGTGCTAGACAGCAGTGTTCTACCCTGGCCCGATGATAGAGAAAAGGTCCCCATCTTCATGGTGCCAACAGAGTGAGAAGGGAGGAAAGAAAACTAGAGGCATCTAGCAGACAACAGTGAATGCCAAGGAGGGGGCTGAGAATGGTGGAAAAGCTAGACAGGGATCTCTGAGTGCCACCGATCGGAGAGCGTTTACAGACTCGCTCAGCAGTGGTTCCTTAAAATGTGGTTCTGGGAAATGTGGTGCATTCTCTCCATCACCAAATATTTGTCAAATGCCTACTAATGCCAGGCTATGTTCTAGGCACTGAGAACCCAGCAATGACTCTATCCAATAAGCAGAAAGAGATGGATGATAACCAAACTTCAAAAATGACAAATGCCATGGAGAGATCTGGGGAGGGGATAGGTCGGCTTAGATAGACAGGACAAAGAGGGAGCCTTTTGAACTAAAACACAAATATTGAGAGAGGGTTGGTCATGAATAGACTGGGAGAATGAGATTCTAGGCAGAAGGACCAGCGAGAGCAAAGGCTGGGAATAACCTCGGTATGTCTGAGGTACAGAAAGATGGCCGTGAATGAAGCCTAGTGAGCTAGTTTGGAAATGGCTTGAGCAAGTCTGTCAGTCACTGTAAGGCTGTGTGACAAGCCGCCCCAGTGCTCAGCAGCATACAACCTAGGTGTGACTCTCTGCAACCTCTGTCCTCTTTCCATCCACATTCACTTCCTCCCTATGTAAACCTGTCTGCTCTGAAAACCGCAGCAGCCTCAGAATGTATTACGTACATGGGGACTGGTCCTGCATTTAGATGCAGTGGCTCGCAAACCTGAAGGAGAATGAAGAATATCCACTGAACTGGTTACACATGTAACATCCTAGGTCTCGACCCCAGAGAGTCTGACTTGGCAGGACTGGAGAAGCTCCAGGAATCTGCATTTTCAGAAGTAGCTCTTCCTGTAATGGTGACGGTGGTCCCCGGACCACATTTGGAGAATCGACAATGCAAAAGTCCCCAAAGTCAGTCCCAGGTGGGCCAGGAAAATGACCCTGCCTGTCTACCTTCAGGGTTAGGCAGAAGTGGGCTCAGACCCCACTAGTTGCTGCTGTCATGAAGCTGCTTGGGCGTTCTAAGCGAGCACATCTCCACCATGATGCCATCGTTCTGGCCCAGCAGGGAAAGCCATGAGTTAATGGCATCTCCTGGGTATAATAAACCTCCTCTAAGGCTCTCATCCCCGCTGAGCTCTGCTGGATCCTCTGCCATTTCACAGTGAAGTTAGAGGTTTTTCAAACAGCTTGGAGAGATTTCTTGGAATTCCAAGGCTCCTCATCCTCTGCTCAGAGCCGGATTTGGCTCCTAACTTGGAGGCAGGGAGACGTGCTGGGCCAGGACTTAGCGTGGCTCACAGGGAATCAAAGCCAGCCTGCTCCGCCTCCCTCTGACAGCCCTGCATGCTTCTTCTCTTATCCCTGCCAGAGCGGAGGGGTGGAAGGGGGGCATCCCAAAGCTCATTACCAGCTCACAGTCTTTGCCCTAAATCAGCTCTTGAACACCCTGGGATGAACAGCCCTAAATGGGAAAGAAAAAAAATAAAATAATGAGTGTCTTGCAAGTTCATAGATATCCCTGGTGCTTTCTGTCGGGCCAGGGTTTAGCATTCTCTGCTCTAACTTTTATCTTCTGAGTCTCTAAGGAGAATTGGCTATTGGTTCTCTGGCCATCAATTGCCTGCTCCCCTCAAAACCTCTCCACCACCATGCACTAGTCCATGTCCCATTCTGGAAGTGACAGAACTGCTCCAAGGGGCCTGCTGTTTCTTAGAAACGGCATAGTTATTCTTTTCATCTGGGTTAACAGAAATCCGTCTCTAGGAAGATGGGGTGGTAATAGCTAATATTACTTGAGCATTTCCTGTGCGTACTTTTCATGCAGGAACCAACTTAATCCTTGTAATAACTCTGTGAGGCAAGTACTGTTTTCACTCTCGTTTCCAGACCCAGCATTTGAGGTTCTGAAAAGCCCCTCACGCAAGGTCACACAGAGCTGAGGTCCAAATCCAAGTCACTGGGCTGTAGGACCCAGGCCCTCCGCCACCAGGTCCACCAGCTCCGTTTCTTGTTACCTTGAGCAGA
The DNA here is from genome assembly GCF_033118175.1 of Dama dama. NCBI lineage: Eukaryota > Metazoa > Chordata > Mammalia > Artiodactyla > Cervidae > Dama > Dama dama. Next base: position 11,113,886 of record NC_083705.1, read on the forward strand.
TCATGCCTGCGTGGCTCTGTTCAAGTTGGGTGTTGATGCAGAGAGCCCCAGGCATATCCAGGGCATGTATACTCAGAGCCATGTCACGTGAGAAATAGTGGCAGGATGTAGGACTTGAAGATGTTTTAGCTTAAAGACAAGGTGGTCTCATGGCAGAGGCTGAACAGGGGTATAGAGGCATGAAGTGTTATTTGCTCAGTCGTGTCTGACTCTTTGCAATCCCATGGACTGTAGCCCAGCAGACTCCTCTTTCCATGGGATTCTCCAGGAAAGAATAATGGAGTGGGTTGCATTTCCTACTCCAGGGGACATTCCCAACCCAGGGATTGAACCTGGGTCTCCTGCATTGCCAGCAGTTTTTTTTTACCATTCTGAGCCACCAGGAAAGCCTTATAGAGACGACGTGAAAAGTAACTTCGGATACCTGATGATGTATCAAGCAGGGAAAAGGACTAAATGGCCCTGTATGAGCCCAAGTTTCAAGGTCCATGAGGTGAAGTAATACCAGAATATAAGAAAAAGCTTTCAAATACTCAAGTGTCCAAAAGAGGGTCAGGCTGCCTTGAGAATCTCCCTGTCACAGGAGGAATACAGCAGAGACTTGGAAAATATTTCATTTGGCCTGGTATAGAGGGGTCTCAATGTGAGATGACACAAATAACTTTTGAGGCACTTTTGATCCTGAGTCTGTGCGATTGTATTGTTATTCACTGGAGTCTCATCTCAAACAGCATTTTATGTTGTCGTTAAAAGGCCTAGCACAGACTCCTTTTAATAAGCCTAAAGGGAGGCATCATCATCACTCCTAGATGATGTCTTCTTGGCCTGGGATGCAAATTTTGAGGAATCACTTTGTATCCAATCCTTATGAGGTGATGTGTCATGAATCACAGGTTCTTGGAACGACATGAGACCACACAGCTCATGATACATATGAAGAAACTGGGGCCTGGGGACAGCAGCTGACTGGTCCCAGCTCACAGAGCTGCCGAGTGCCGGGCTGGGCTGGACTCAGGGCTCCCAGAGTGTGAGCTACAGTCTGCACCCCACAGGGCCTCATGGAATGTCAGGGATGAAGGACCCTTCACAGCCTTCTGTTTAGTGTTGTTGTTGTTTAGTTGCTAAGTCATGTCTGACTCTTTGTGACCCCATGGACTCTAGCCCACCACGCTCCTCTGTCCATGGGATTCCCCAGGCAAGAATAGTGGAGTGGGTTGCCATTTCCTTCTCCAGGGGATCTTCCCAACCTAGGGATTGAACCTGCATTTCCTGCTTGGCAGGCAGATTCTTTACCACTGAGCCACCTGGGAAGCTATTCTCCTCGTTCGACGATGGCAAATAGGATTCACTTCCCCATGCCAGCTTGTAATTCATTGGTTGTGATTTCCTGAAGAGCTGTTTCAGGGTCTGGGGCCACATGTGGGTTTGGTGGAAATGAGATCTGTGAATCATTTATGATGGTTGCCTAGGGCATAGGTGGGAAAATAACGTCCTGTGTGCCCAGGCTCCTTGAGCTCATCCATCTCAGTGACTTTCTGGGTGTGCAAGCTGAGCAATCTAAAAGTGACATGAATATTGCAGAAGAGATTATGAGGCAAGATAAGGCCTTAGCCACCTCATTTATGAAAATGATTTAAATATCCTTGCATGATGGTTAAACTCACCTATGGAATGAAAAAGATATGCAGCTGCCTTAAGCCCCAACAATATAAAGCAGATGACAGATGATATGTAGATGGTTTGAATAACAATTTCTAGTTCATCTTGACTAAGGTGCTTTGCCCTGGGTGGCAGGTAGCTCCACCCCTTACTTGCTGGGAAGTCATAAGCAGGTACTTCTCCCAGATCCTTTTGCTGGTTGGTAGAATGAGGGATAAGGTTTTTTCTCACAGGGTTTCCATGATAAATAGAAAAAAAAAAAAAAGAAAGAAATACTCAAATACAGCCTAACACTTAGCAGTTGCTCAGTAAATATTAATAGGAACAAGTGTTTGCAATATAGTATTGCATCTACCCACCGCCCCACCCCCGTGTTATCATCTTCCCCACTTGTTAAAGGGTTAGCAGCAATGGCCACCCAAGAACAGATTCCAGGGGGCACACAGGTCATTAACTCCAGATTTTTGGTCTGGGGCACGTTTTTGGAGCCCTTTGTTCCCAAAGAGACAGGAGTCAGCTTTCTAGCTGACTGAGAAGGGAGAAGCCAGGAGGGAAGACTAGAAAATCCAATGGTAGACCTCTTAGTCCCATAACACCTTCCACCTTTAAGTTCTCCTTGGGGATTCTTGAAGTCTATACCCCTGATCCTAAATGTGTGTGTGGGGGGGGGGGGGAACCAAAGAGGATGAATATGAAGTTTACTGAAGCCTCAGTGTTGAAGAATTACATGTTTCCTTGAATTACAAGGAAGCAATCTGCCTCCCAAGTCTACTGTTCCGAATTTTGTCAAAGCACAGAGCATTTTTTAAAGACCACTTCAAGAACTGATCAAATGTACTTGACAACAGAGCCAGCAGGCCAGTCAGATCATCTTCAGAACCCCTGAGAGGTTGCCTGCACAATGGAGATGACACTTCTCAGAATCTGCGGGTGGGAGGGATTTCACTCCATGAAGGGGGAAGGAAAACAAGGATGCTAATAAATGTTCACCTAGTGCCTACTATGTGTTAGAAGGTCTAGAGAACATTATTTCATTTAATCCTCACTATGAGAGCACTTGATACTCTTCCATTTAGCAATAATAAGCAGCAGTGGAGCGTCCCTGGTGGCTCAGCGGTAAAGAGTCCGCCTGCCGATGCAGGAGAGGTAGGTTTGATCCCACATGCCAGGAAGATCCCACATGCCGTGGAACAACTAAGCCTGCGCGCCAGAACTATTGAGCTTGTGCTGTAGAGCCTGGGAGCTGCAGCTACTGAAGCCCCACACCCAAGAGCCTGAGCTCTGCAATAAGAGAAGCCACTGCAATGAGGAGCCCGCACCCCGCAGCTAGAGAGCAGCCCCCGCTCGCCACAACTAGAGAAAAGCCAGTGCGGCAACAAGGACTCGGCACAGCCAAAATAAATAAACACATAAAAGTCATTTAAAAATTAACAAAAAGTTAGCAGCGAAGCAGCTGACATCTGCACTACTAATAGACACTAGCTACCATGTAACCGTGGTGTGTAAACAGCAGCCTGCCAGCTGCAAGCTCGGAGGGGGAAAAAGTGTAAATTTGCTTCCATGTCACTGAATTTCGTACTGATTGTGAGTCCCTCGCCCTTTGCGTAGCAGGACCTTAACCTCAGCGTTTTCAGTTTTTCTCTTAGCTTTTCCAACAGCTGCATGCATCTAAGTTTGGGGTGGGAGCAGGGAACGGGGAGGGTAGCGCTTGTTCCGGGTGGGTGCATCACCGGGGGTTCAGGACACCCAGCTCGACTGTCCTTATCCACTTCATTCAGTGAGTGCACAGACTTCCTCAGTCCCATCCAGTCCTGGGCAGTCACCACGGCCTCCTCCCCATCCCACTGCAAAGGTGGTCTTGGCAGCTCTGTCCAGCCACACCCCCAGCACCTTCAACAACACTAGAGAACAGTCCATTTCTGTGGGCACTATGCCAGGGCCTGGGCACGCTGGGAAGCTGTCTCGGTCCTTCTTCCTAGGACCTCTGCTGTTCCTGTCCCGGGCTGTATGCAGAAACCCCAGTGCCCAGCCTGTTTTTCAGTTTCATTCTTCAGTCCAGATTGATTTAGAGGTTCTTTCTCCTCTGCATCCTTCTCAATGACCGCCAGCATCTTAGTCCTCTTCTTCGCTCGCCTCCTTGTGCTGGTTTAGAGAAGCCTTATTGAACTGGAGGGCAGGAGAGCCTGACACTTCCTTCATTCTTCAAAATCTTCTGTTTGGGGCACAAAATGATCTTCCGGGTTCAGGCACATAAGGCTTCATAAACTGAAAATCTTTCTTACCTTTCCGGTTGCACCCCCACCCCTGTGGCTGTGAATGCTGTTAAGCAAACGGAGGAAAGGCAGTGAAAACGCCTGAAAATGTTATTCCGTGGTATTCACGAGCTCAAATCCTCCAGCAGCCCTGTGAGGTCAAGATGAGTGCCATTTAGGATGTGGAAGCTCAGAATGGACATTTGCCTCGTCTGGGATCACCCAGGGTAAATGGTGGCACTGGGATGGAGCCAGTCTGCCTGACCATATTACCCAAAGATGAAATCTGAGCTGTACCAGCTCAGGTGATAAGTAGAGGCTGCCTGAGAAGTTGCTTTGAGAATTTTGAGGCTGTGTCTGAACTCAGTGAGTAGAAAAATGCTGTGATCCATTAGTAATGTCTGTCACGGGCACTGGGCTGGGCAGCAGCCACTGGTGGGCTGCCAGTGCCAAGCCGCTCCCTAGACTCCATGCTACTTAGAAATTCTGTTCTCATCTGTTGGCTAGAATAAATAATGAATGCATGAACTCCTTCATTAATGCCACGTTTCTAGAAGGGACTGGATTTAGACAGTGAGAGAGGCTGCACAGTCGATTCACAGTGGTCTTGGGAGGCCAGGCTGGACCATTAGAGATAAGAATGGCAGGGGGTTGAAACTTGAACTTGGAAAAACTCAGAATGCCAAACTCAGAAGCTTGCGAGCTGTGGAATCATGGAGGAAAAGCCGCGCTTAATACCAGGATCTGGCAGTGAGCAGTGGAGGCTGAAGGAGCAGCTTGAAGAGCTCTGTAATCCGTAGAGGTGTGGGGAGGTGCCCAGCCCGGGGAGAGGAAGGTCACGGTGACAAGGACAGGAAGACATAAGAGACAGCTCCCAGGACTCGGCGGCTGGCTGAGGCTCTTTTCCCCAGTGACTCACACACTCCTTCTTTCTAGCTGAATTTCAGTTTTATTTTCGGCTCCAATCAGCAGTAATAGAGGGATCCAGGTGCCTTCCCTCCCTCGCCCCACGTTTCCCTCTGCAGGCTCCCGGAGCCTAACAATGCCCATCCTCCCGAAGAGAAGGCAGTGACAGCCCGGAGCAGAGCAGCCTGTGGCTTTATGACTGTCCTCGTTCACTGAGTGCCCTCCGTGTCCAGCACAGGGCCATCCCTTCACAGGCAGGCATCATCCCCTCGAACCCTCCGCAGCCCGAGGAAGTAGGAACTGCTAGTATTGATAGTTTACCGGTGAGAAAACTGATTCAGAAAGGCTAAGTAATTTGCCTGAGGTCACATGGCTAATAAGAAGTAAACCCAGAAGCAGAGATCATTTTCTAAAATAAAATCTGGAGTTCAAAGCTAGCTCTCTTAACAATATGCCTGTGGCCGACTCAAGCCATAAACTTCCACAAGTAGAAGTGTCCTTGTGTGTGTGTATTAAGTCACTTGAGTCGTCTCTGACTCTTTGTGACCCTATGGACTGTAACCCACCAGGCTCCTCTGTCCATGGGATTCTCTAGCCAAGACTTCAGTTCAGTCGCTCAGTCACAGTAGGTGTTTAATAAACAGTTGCAATGATAATAATAGTAACAATAATAATAGTTACTTCTTTATAACCTTCGCAGCACTTTGCATATATTAGGTGCTGTAGTGAGGTGCTGGGATTAAGATGCTGCTGCTGATAATGACAGTTGGGTGGAGGGAGAGAATAGGGAGAGTGTAAAAGCCCTTTTACATGGGCTTCAGAAATCACAGGGCAGCAGTTTGTCACAATGGAAATTGGGTGAACACTGTAGCCAGACAGCTGTGCTTTAATTTATTACCCATCCACGTGACCGGGGGAAGTTACATCATCTCTCTTGGTCGGGCTTCCATCCCTCATCTTCTATAGGACTGTTGGTAGGAGGAAATGATGCCATGCTTCTAAAGGGCTTAGCCCAGTGCCTGGCCTAGTAAGCATTCAATTTCTAGTAGGCATTGCTTTTATTCTTGTAAGTACATTTCTTGTCTCCCCAACCCATGGAGCAGCACTCCCCCTTAAAAGCAGGTTTTACACTATGTTGTACAGGGTCCCTGAGTAGGGGGACAGAACATTTATCCAACAGCTATTCATGGAGTGGCGTCTGGGTGCCCACAAGTAAGTCGAGCTCTGGCCACACGATGGGAAAGAGAACAGAGAGAATCATTGCCTTTGTGGAGTCTACAGTCACTGTGGAGAAGACAGATGAATGACAAGTTTGTAATTACAAATGGGTGCTCTGAAGGAAATCAACAAGTTGCATGATACAGAATAATGTAGGGTGGCTGAGGGCTATTAGTTTCCTATCAGTGCTATAACAAATTATCACAATTTTAGCACCTTAAGACAACACACATTTATTATTGTACAGTTCTGAGGTCTGGAATCAGAAATGAGCCTAAAGAGGCTAAAATCAAGGTTCTGCAGGGCTGTGTTCCTTTTGGAGGCTCTGGGGGAGAAGACATTTGCTCACTTTTTCCATCTCCTAGATGCCGCCCACATGCCTCGTCTCGTGGATCCTTCCTTTGCCTTCGAAGTGCATCACTCCAGCCTCTCTTCGTCATCACATTGCCATTCTTTGACGCTCATTCTCTTGCCTCTATTAAAGACCACTCTGAGTCCATTGGGTCCACCTGGATAATTCCAGGAAATCACCCCATCTCAGAATCCTTAATGTAATCACATTGCAAGGTCCCTTTGAACATGTAAGGTAACATATTCATAGGTTCCAGGAATTAGGATGTCAGTCTTAGGGGACACTATTCTGCCGAGCACAAGGGGAATCTACTTTATGGATGTCCTATTCTGGACATCTCCAAGCTCAGCACATAGAAGAGACCGTGAGTGAGTGAATGAGTTAGTGAATGAATGAATGAACAGATGAATGAATGAGCTCACAGAGAGGGAGAGAGACAAGGCCAGCCTGTGGCAAGCAGTCCAGACTTGAAATGAGCTCTCATGGTTTCCCTGAGAACCTGCTGCTTTGCTCATAGATGTGTGCTCTGGCATCAAGGGTAAAACTTGCTAGGGAGTTAGACCTTTCTGGTTCGTAATGTATGAAGTTCAGTGCCCTGAAGCTGAAATTCAGGGAGGGACCTAAGAAGCCAGAAGTGTACTGAGCTCCCATGCAGGGTGCTTCATCTAGCGTACAATCCTGTTTCAGCAGCCACTTTCTGAGTTGCAGGACTGAGGCACAGAGAGGTGCAGTCACTCAGCCGAGGCCGCACAGCTAGTGAGTGGAATCCGCTTGGACTTGACCCACCGATACTCCGCACCAGCTGCCAGGCTGCAGGGCCCCGCTTGTTTCCAACCCATACATTTAGTAAACCCACTCCTGGGGCCACCCAGCATTCTCCTCAAGGGGCCTTCCTATTTCCTTGCTGGACTCTATGTGTGATTTGCAGCCTTGCAAGATTTTAAAAAACAAGTATCAGCTTGTGACTGTGCTTGTCACTTGCACCTATGGCCATGCCCTGTGCTGTTTTATTAGATGGTGTCAGGAGGCGGGCAAGGGACACACACACACACACATACACACCCTCCTCCGAAAACCCTTCAGCTCCCTGAATGAGGCTACTCTGCACGGCTCCCCTCGGGAAGGAAATACAAGAGAATGCCAAGAGAGCTTGGTCGCTTTGCAGAGCAAATCACTCCCTGTTTCATGTCCATATCTAGGCTGCTTCCTGTGACTCAGTCTGACTACAAATGGCCACAGGTTAGGGGCCAAGGTCAGCCAAGAGAGGGATGTACAGAACGGAGGCTCAGTATCCAGGCCTGGGAGTTAGACAGCTGAGAGCTCTTCACCTGCTTCTACATCTTGCTAACGACTTTGGGCTTATGCTTCCTCACCTGATATAATGGGTATAATAATGGTGTCTACCTTGATAAAAATGAGATAATACATTCCTGTCAGCATTAGTACAGTTCCTAAAACATGAAAGTTACCAAATAAGCGGTATTTGCTGTTACTTGATTTAATTGGGTATTTGGAGTCTCAGATGAGTCAGTTTGCATGCTTCCTGAGCCCCGGCTCTGTGCCGGGCACTGCTGAGTGCTGGGAGTGCAGACGTTCGGATCAGCTCAGTCGCTCAGTCGTGTCCGACTCTCTGTGACCCCACGGACTGCAGCACGCCAGGCCTCCCTGTCCATCACCAGCTCCCGGAGTTCACTCAAACTCAGGTTCATTGAGTCGGTGATGCCATCCAACCATCTCATCCTCTGTCGTCCCCTTTTCCTCCCGCCTTCAATCTTTCCCAGCATCAGGGTCTTTTCAAATGAGTCAGCTCTTTGCATCAGGTGGCCAAAGTATTGGAGTTTCAGCTTCAACATCAATTCTTCCAATGAATATTCAGGACTGATCTCCTTTAGGATGGACTCGTTGGATCTCCTTGTAGTCCAAGGGACTCAGATATGCAGATGACACCACCCTTATGGCAGAAAGTGAAGAAGAACTAAAGAACCTCTTGATGAAAGTGAAAGAGGAGAGTGAAAAAGTTGGTTTAAAGCTCAACATTCAGAAAACTAAGATCATGACATCCAGTCCCATCACTTCATGACAAATAGATGGGGAAACAGTGGAAACAGTGACAGACTTTATCGTTTTGGGCTCCAAAATCACTGCAGATGGTAATTGCAGCCATGAAATTAAAAGATGCTTACTCCTTGGAAGGAAAGATATGACCAACCTAGACAGCATATTAAAAAGCAAGAGACATTACTTTGTCAACAAAGATCTGTCTAGCCAAGGCTGTGGTTTATCCAGTAGTCATGTATGGATGTGAGAGTTGGACTATAAAGAAGGCTGAGCGCCAAAGTATTGATGCTTTTGAAGCGTGGTGTTGGAGAAGACTCTTGAGAGTCCCTTGGACTGCAAGGAGTACAGTATGGGAACAAACAACATCTCATCCTCATGGAGCTTACATTCTAATGTGGCAGAGACACTTAATACACAAATAAATATATAAGCTCATAAATATTATATAAATGCTCCAAAGGCAATTTAGACAGTGAGGGTAAGGGGTGGAAAGTGGCTGAGGAGGGTCAGGGGTTGTTTGTTTCAGACAGGAGTCCGTGGAAGGCCCTCAGAGGAGGTGACGTGGGAACACAGACAAAAATGTGTGCAGGTGCCTGGTGATCGTAGCTACATTGCTCGTTTTTGTGGGCTGAGATGGCCTGGGAGCCCACTGACCTTCTAGGTAAGTCCTGAGGCCTGCCCCAGAGCAGCAGGTTCTGCAGTCAGACAGTCGAGGGTTCAAGTCTCAGCTCTGCTGCTGTCAAGACACTTGGCTCTGAGTGGTGGCTTCACCTCTCTGAGCGTCCCTTTCCTCCTCGGCAGCAAAGGATCAGGGGTGTGGAAACTCCCAGGAACAGCATGGGGATTAGAGGAGTTGACGTGTAAATCCTGAGCAGAGGACCTGGTGAGGAGTACATGCACTAGAATTGGTGAGTGCTGACATTCATATCGTGGGATGCAAGTTTGGCAAGTTGGAGCAAGTAGGGATGACCCTGAGTGCAGATAGGAGGCAGTTGGAAACCTTGGCCTTCCCTGGGACAGCCTGGGAGACATGAGGGGAGCTGTCATCCCAGAGCACCTTGATCCTGATTTTCACTGAAGTTACTCCCTCCCAGGCCGTCATCAGCCATGATGACTAGCTGCCAGATACAGCTCCTCCGAGGGAAACCTGGGGACCAGGGAGCCTCGTCCTGCAGATTAAACTTAAGGCTTGAGGAGGCAGGCAGGAGCATGGACAGCAAGTCCAATCAGAGCTGAGATCCCCAGTGAGGGGGTGGCTGACAGTGGCTGAAATGTTCTTAGCCAACTCCCAGGGCTTAGCAGCTGGGCTCTGACTTCTGGTTGGGTGATGATCAGTGTTGGGGGACACTGGACTTGAGGATGACGGGAGGGGCGGGGAAGGCTCCAGCCTCACTCCAAATTGCCTGCACGCCCAGCTCATCACCAGCCTGACAGGGCTGGATTTACTATTATCATGACCACTCCTAAGACTGTATCTATTTTAAAAAATTGAGTCCCCTACTGGATTGTAATGGACTGTACAGATGCTGTAACAAACAGCCCCAGAGTTTCAGTGGCTTAAGATGGTAGGTTCTCACCAGGGCAGCTCAGAGCAGAGTGGGCAGTGCCTCTGATCTGCTCCACGCAGCTCCTTCCACCCGCGGCTCCTCCCTCTTCTGTGTTTTCAAAGTCCTCTTCCTAATGCTACTGGGTGGGGAGAGGGAGGGGGGACTAGCCTGAGAGGTTTGTCTGGGGTGGGTCTGGAAGGGGAGGACAGCATGGATAGGAGGAGCTCTTCTGGGCTCTGTCAGTCTGATCGTCATGTTCAGAGCGTGTGCTGAGCTATCACCTGCAGGCAGCATTCTCTGACCCCTCCACCATGCCAAGGCGACCTGAGGGGTATGTGTGTGTGTACACACCCACAGCCACACCCACCCCCCACACACACACATACATCCCACGCACACTTGGTGCTCCCCACGCCCTCGGCTGGCCGCCAGCAAAGCACGTATCGCAGGGAGTGGCCATTGCCTGCCCATCTGTCCTTCTTCTCATTAACGTCTGAGCCACAGGGAGGCAGGAGCCTTGTTCCCAGAACCAGCACTGTGGTGGGCACTTCATTTGTTTAACAGAAAGAAAAGAAGAGAGAAAATTAGCACTTGTTGAGATCACTCAGTTCTTTTTCTTAAGTTGTGATAGAATATATATCACTTGAAATTTGCCATCTTTTTCTCTTTTTCATTCTTTTCTTTCCCCAGACTTTACTTTTTATTTTGTACTGGGGTATAGCCATTAACAATGCTGTGGCAGTTTCAGGTGGACTGCAGAGGGACTCAGCCTTACGTTCACGTGTGTTCACTCTCCTGCAAACCCCGCTCCCGTCAGGCTGGCCCATGACGCCGAGCAGAGCTCCACGTGCTCCACAGTAGTTCTTGCTGGCTGTCCATTTTGAATACAGCGATATGTACGAGACCTTCCCAAACTCCCTAACTGTTCCTCCCTCCCGGTTTTACATCCCACGTATAAGGGATGCCATACAGCATTTCTCCTTCTCTGCCTGAGTTACTTCACTCGATATGACACTCTCTAGGTCTATCCAGGTTGCTGCGAATGGCCTTATGAAATTTACTGTCTTAACTATTTTTAAGGCCACAGTTCAGTACCACAAGTACATTGATGTTGTTGTACAATCATCACCACCCCCCATCTCCAGAACATCTTTATCTTCTGAAACTAAACCCATTAAACACTAACTCCCCATCCCCCTTCCCCCAGCCCCAGGAAACCACCATTCTACTCTATCTCTGTAAATTCCACTCCTCCAAGGACCTCATGTAAGTGGAATCATACAGTATTTATTTTTTTGTAACTGGTTTATTCACTCAACGTGATGTCCTCCAGGTTCATCTGTGGCACAGTATGCATCAAAATTTCCTTATTTTTTCAGACTGCTTAATATTCCATTGAATGTGTATAGCACATTTTGTTTATTTATTCACCTTCAATGGACACTGGGTAGCTTCTTCCTTTTGGGTATTGTGAGTAATGCTGCTTAAAACATGGGTGTACAAATATCCGTTGAAGTCTCTACTTTCAAATTTTTTGTGTATATACCCATAAGTAAGAATTGCTGGAGCATATAATTCTATTTTTAATTTTTTTGAGAAACTGCCGTACTCTTTTCCATAGCAGCTGTACTATTTAATGTTCCCAACAGTGGTACATGAGGGTTCCTATTTAACCACGTCCTCACCAACACTAGTTAATTTTTTTTTTTTTTTTTTGAGAATAAGCATCCTGATGGGTGTGAGGTAGTATCTCATAGTGATTTTGACTTTGCATTCACTTGATAATTAGTGAGGACTTCCTTGGTGGCCCAGCAGTAAAGAATCTGCCTGCAGTGCAGAAGGCATAAGAGATGCAGGTTCCATCCCTGGGTCAAAGATCCCCTGGAGGAGGGCATGGCAACCCACTCCACTGTTCTTGCCTGGAGAATCCATGGACAGAGGAGCCTGGTGGGCTACAGTCCATGGGGTGCAAAGAGTCAGACACGACTGAGCACGCACACAGTGATGAGTGATGCTGAGCGCCTTTTCATATGCTCATCGGCCATTTGTGTATCTTTTTTGGAGAAATGTCTATTCAGATTCCTTCAGTTCCTTATGAATATAGTCCCCAATGTTTATAATAGCCCAGTGAACTGAATATCATTAAGCCCATTTTCCTTTTAAGCAAACTAAGCCCTGAAAAAAACGAGGTGACTTATCTAAGGTCATGTATGACCTAGAAAGTGACAGGGCTTATATTTAAGCATCCGTCTTCCTCTTTCCAAACCCTAAGCATATTCTGTGAAGCTGACTATTATGACATCCTTAATAGTGTGTTGGCTTATCTGCCTTCCTCCCTGTCCCACCCACGTGTACACTGTACGTGCCTGGAGATCAGAGACTGTCTCTTAATTATCTTTGACACAGTGGTGGGCACAGGTAAGAATCTACTAAATACTGAAAAAGCAGATGCAGGCCCTGTGCTCCACCCTAAAGTTCTGCATGGCATGACTTGGAAGGCATGACTTAGTAGCTCCAAATCTAGGTTTATCTCCAAAGTGGGGATGGAAACCCAACCCTCTGTGACCAGTTGGGAGATCAGAATGAATACTTCTGCCAAGTGCTAAGCATGGTACCTGGTGTGTCTCAGGTGCTGACTCAGTGGAAGAAACTAACAACACTGCCATGCTACCGGGGAGTCGGCGAACACCAGAGAGACCCATGACACAGTCCCTGCTTTCCTCCTGGTTGGGGAGGTAAACAGCCCAGCAATAACTCAGAGAGAACCGAAGCCAGCTCAGACTACAGATGTGCTTGTGTATGTGTAGATTATCTCAGGACCGATTCAGGAGAGTCCGTAAACACTGGATGCCTCAGGGGAAGAGGGGGAGCCAGGAGTCAGGGAGGTTAAGGCAGTTGGCTCATTTACTTTAAGTGACTTAACCTTGGCTGTATATACTTCTGCATGGTTGGGATTTACTCTGCAGATATCTTTTGTTTTAGAAGAGAGTGGGACACCAAGGCAGTGTGGACAAGTGGGCTGGTCCATAAGGAAGTGGGAAGGAGGAAAGACACCTGAGAGCAGGAGACTCTTCTGAATCCATCTGGCTTCTTCCTGCAGACACCATGCATCCCAGAGGTCACCCACCTCCCAGCATGAAACAGAACCCCTCACATCCTACCAGCTCCCAGAAATGAGTGCTGGAAAGAACCTGCCATTTGCTCCCTGCATCTCCAGCACCTAATGGAGTTATCATGAAGAGGCGAGCATTTTTAATTTACTCTAGAGGGGTGTGTGGAGGCCTGGTACCACCGTCTTCCTTCTCGGTGACAACAAACTCATTCTTCACTATAATTAAAATGTCACTTTGATAAATAATTCTATCAGCCCCCTTCCACCTATGAATAGCTTCCCGCTATAATTGTTCACATTCTGCTGAATTAGAAGTATTCAAGGGAGAATTTAAGAGGTATTTAGGCAACAAAGATAAATCAAGTGTGTTTTCCGCCCTCCCACGGTCCCTCATTAAACAGAGAGATATCATCCCCCACTGGGGGTCCCTCTGCCCACTGCGCTCAGTCACTTTTCCAAAGTAGAGGGAGATGGAGGAGCTGTCACCACACGGGGGTGGCCCTCACAGAGGGCTGGAGCTTGGGAACATGTGTCAGGGGGCCTCCCTCCCCATTCATTACTGTAAGAGAGAGTAGGCTGTAGCTTCAGGGGGGGTGTGCACTTAGAAAAATCAGTTAACCTTTCCAGACCTCTGCTGTATAACAGAATATCAGGTTACCCTTAAGAGACTGAGTCAGACATAACTCTTGCTCAGTGAGGGGTCATTTGACCTTACTTGTGGGCCTTCTCATTTTACAGATGAAGGGTTCAAGGCTCCTGAAGGGCGACCTCTCCTACATGACAAGCTAGAGATGGGCAGGGCCACGATCTCTGAACACTTAACAGGACTCAACACATACAGAGCATATGGTAGGAGCTCTACATATGTTCCTATCTTTATTTTTATTGGTGCCTCCTCTTTCTGAATAAACCCCATCCGTTGGGATTACATAGAATGCGCAGAGTCAGCCACCGCCTGCTGGACACCTTGGGGCGCTTCCTCAGTAAACACTTGCCTTGGGCCTCACAAAGAGATGGCGTTTGGGCTTTCCCCCTCCCAGAGAGGGGTGTAGTTTCATGACTAAGAGCACAGCACTTTGTCATCAGAAAGCCAGGGTTCAAGGGCGGCCTCTCCCACCATGGGGCCAGGTGTTGCTGACTAACTACAGCTTCCTTCTCTACGTTAATAAATTGTAAATAACAATTGTAAGATCCCCTCTGTGAGTTGTGAAAGGCAGTACCGCAAGGTCCACATGTGGTTAATATTAGTTATTGTTCCCACTGGGTTTCTCATGAAGGGGGCAGCACGTACCACTTGGCCATGTAGTGTGAAGTGCTGTGTGCACAACTGGATGGGGTGGAGCAGCAAGTCAGCCCAACTAGGTCAGCTCTCCTTCAGACAAGTCTCCAGTCCAAGTCCACCCGAGTCCTGCCCAGCAGCGCTCCAGTCCTGGCTTCTTTCAAGGGACCTGAGTGACAGGCATTCATCGGTGGTGGTAGATGCCTTTGGATGTGGCTGGGGATGGGAAGGGTGAGGAGGGGAGGCAGGGGTGGGGGGTGGAGTGCAGGGGTGGGGAGTGGAGTGTAGGGGTGGGGGGTGGAGTGTAGGGGTGGGGAGTGGAGTGCAGGGGTGGGGAGTGGAGGCCAGAATGAAGATACCGGCATGTGTGCTCAGCTGCTCCGTCGTGTCCAACTCTTTGCCGTCCCATGGACTGTAGCTCACCAGGTTCCCCTGTCCATGGAATTTCCCAGGCAAGCATACTGGAGTGAGTTGCCATTTCCTTCTCCATTTGTTAAAAAAAAAAAAGGCACAGTTCTCTGCAAACACTGACACTCCTGCTCTACACGCACCAACAGGCTGTGGGAGGCAGCGGTGCCCCAGCTCTGTGCCCTGAAGGACAGCCCCTGAGGACAGCCCCAGGGCAGGGAGCTGTGTGTGAGAGGACCACATCTTGTGTCATGAGAGAGGGAATCCAAGAAAGTAGCTCACAGCATGGGTCGCTGGCCAGGGAAGCCCTGCATTCGACCCAGGTCCCCAGGCTCTATCCCGAGGCATAGCAGAAGATATGCCCTCCCCAAAGGGTAAGGTTGAGATCAACTGACAAGGGATGCTGTAGCACTTTGCCTGGAAGGGCTCTGGTGGAGATCCTAAGATGATGGAGGGAAGGGGCTCATCTCTCCTCTCCAGCCCCCTCAAGGCTGACCCCTTGCCCGTCTCCAGGACTCATTCTGTGGGGTCCATCCTGTGATGGGCCAGTGTGCTCAGAGGAGAAGGTGTGGGAGGAGTCAGAGGAGAAGAGGTGGGATGGCCTCTGTGTTAGCTCATTCCATCTTCCTGAGAACTCTGCAGGGGAAATCTGTTATTCTGCTTTACAGAAGGGGAAGCTGAGACTTAGAGAGGAAAGATAATGTTGCCAAGATCACACTGCTAGCAGGTGGCTGGATCTGAACTCAAGGCTCTGACTCCAAAGAGCCAAGCTCTTTACGACTGGTCCCTCATCCCCTTACACTGTGCTGGTTTGCACCACACGTGTAGACAATGCAGGTGGCAGGCAGTGGTGTCTTGTAGCCTTAAGGAAGGCATGTGTGGGAGAAACGGGGGCGTGGAGGGGAGAGTGCTGGGCTTCACCCAAGCTCCTTCCACGCCTGCCTGCGCAGCAGGGCTGCCCGTGTGCACAGGCCAAGTGAACTGAGGCTTCCTCCAGCATTAAGATGCAGAAGTTGTTTCTGAAACGCCAAGGTTTTGAGAACATGGCTTTGAAAACAGAGAAAAGAAGCACATGCAAAGGGTTCGTTTATCCTTTTGTACTCAGGAAAAAGTCAAACAACTTGTTCTAGAAGATTAGAATCCCCCAGCCCCTACCCCACACAGGCAAGCTCATCTGTCCATTTGTTAAAAAAAAAAAAAACCAAACACATTTCTCTGCAAATGCTGACACTCCTGCACCACATCCACCCTCCACACTGGATCTGAGGCCATGGCTGCCACATGGAGAGCTTGTAACTGCAGCTGCCTCTTGGATCAAAACCTGAAGGACTCGACATTTGAGAGCCACGCCAGACCACAGTGTCACTCGAGAGACTCAGAGTCGTGTTCCAGAGCACTGTCTAGGAACCGGGACTCCAGCCTGAGGCACAGTCAGCAAAAAGAGAAATGGCATCCATGAGAAAACATCATTCAAAGGGTCAAGGGACAGTGGAGAGAGGACTGGACTTGGAGCCAGGGCACCGGCTCTGGGAGTCTGGTGAACGTGCCTGGCAAGTGCCTTCCTTTCTCTGGGTCTCAGCTCTGCAAGCACTGGATCACAGCTCTGAAGCCCTCATCCTGTCTGAACCCCACTCCAGTTTGGGGCCTGATTGCTTGTGGGATTCTGGTGCACCAGAGCTGGAGCTGTGACCAACGCCAAAATGAGGATACTTGCATGCGTGCTTAGCTGCTCAGTCACGTCCAACTCTTTGTGACCCCATGAACTGTAGCCTGCCAGGCTCCTCTGTCCATGGAATTCTCCAGGCAAGAATACTGGAGTGAGTTGCCATTTCCTTCTCTGGGGAATCTTCCTGACCCAGGGATTGAACCCACGTCTCCTGCATCTCCTACATTGGCAGCTGGATTCTTAACGACCGAGCCACCTGGGAAACTCCACAGGAAGTGAAGATGCCAGAAGCCAAAGGGGATTGCCCAGGGGGTGCTCCAGCCAATGGCACTGGAAACAGGCATCAGAGCCAAGGACAGAGCATCTGGGAAGCTGCAGGCAGAGCAGGGAGACTGTGGCGTCAGCCAACACAGAGCCCTTCTGCACCAGGCTCAACGTTCAGTGTATGTTCACTCCTTTCAGTCACACAGCCAGGCCATGAGTGAGTTTTCTGGGGAAACTGAGGCCAGAGCATTTAAGTGATGTGCTCACTTTTCACACAGCAGCCCCCAGAATGGAAAAGCCAGGGCTGAGCCCAGCTGACCCACCTTCCGCATCTGTGCTCCTCTCCGCTGGCCGTTCTGCCTGTTGGGGTTGGTCGGGGCCATCATCCCTGAAAGCCCCAGGGAGTCCACAACTGGGGGGTGGCTGGCTCAGTCCAGCTTCAGGGACAGGACCAGGACAGTCACAGCTGCGGCCGTCCCATGACTCAAAGCAAGGCATAGTGACAGAAGGGAGTCTGACTGTCATCCTCTCCGCGAGGGAGAAGCCGTCCAGCCTTCTTGCAGGGCTGAGCCAGTCATCTTGCAGACTGTCTCACTGAAACCTCTTCCCTGAACCACGTTTCCCAGCATGTGGAGGAGCCGCCGGGGTCTCCCTTCATCTCTGTTTGCAGAGAGGCTTGCCCCCCGCCCATCACCACCTCCTGCCAGAATGGATGATCATGGATTTCGGAAATGAGTTAAATCTGGAAGATGAATGTATTCATGCGCCCATCAAGGGGTCATGAATCACTGGCCCAAATCACTGCCTTCAATCCTGACAGGATGAATTCCCTCAAGCAGAGTCTCCTTATCAGACAGACACGGAGGCGGTGCCACGACGCAGCCCGGGCCACCAACAGCATCATTATGTGCAGCAGGCTGGCTTCCATTTCCCAAGCCGCCTTCCCTTAATTTGAAGCTCACTTCTGATGCTGGAGAGGACAAAAAATAAGAAAATAAGACATATATGTACAAAAGGAAGAAAGAAAAGGGAGCAAAAAAGAAAAAAAAATGGGGAAGCTTTCATGCCAAATGGAAAGGAGACAAGATAAATGTACCGAATCTGATTTCAAACACTGTTTGAAAACCCTGTCCAGGATCGTCAGCAACGGCCCTGGCGTCCACAGGGAATGTGTCACTGCCAGAGGCCTGCAACGCTGGACCCTGCAGGCCCGGATCCTGCCTCCCGGTGACTTGTTTAGAGCTACTTCAAACCAGAACAAATCACAGCCAACGAGCATCTCCCTCTCTAGCCCCTCAATCACTCGTAATCAGACCGTGTATTTTAGCAACAAAATCTTCCCTAGCTGAAGAGCTCATTCATCTGCCTTCTGCAAGCTTGACGCCCTTTAAATGGGAGATGAGGGGAAGCCACCCTCCCCTCTGGCGGCCAGGGAAGCCAGGAGAAGGACGGAATTACCACCCCATGCCCTGCCCCCTAGATCGCCTGTGGGAGCCCAGACCGCAGGGACCTGCAGGTAAGGAGGACACCAGCCCAAAAGGGACAGAGAAAGGTCACTGGGTTCCACACGTCCTGCACCGGGCACCCGGCCGTGGTCTCTGGGTTTCAGTTCTGTCACTACCATCTTCTAGCTAGGTGACCCCAGACGAGTTACCTAGCTCTGTGTGTATGGATGCAAACCCATGGAAACCATGCATAGAAGAAGCAGAGAACCAGGACTCGGGTGGACTGACTTTGATTTTTTTTTTAATATTTATTTATTCGGCTGCGTCGGTCTTAGCTGTGGCATCCGGGATCTTTTGCTTCATCATGTGAGATCCTTTGGTGCTGCGTCCGCTCTCGAGTCGTGGCATGGGGCTCAGCAGCTGGGACACAGGGGCCCGGAGCACGCAGACCTCAGTAGCTGGGACGCGCGCCCTCAGCTGCCCCGCAGTACGTGGAGGCTTAGTTCCCAGACCAGAGATGGAGCCTGCGTCCCCTGCTTTGCAAGGTGGATTCTTAACCACTGGACCACCAGGGAAGTCCCTGATTTCTTGCTTCAACTCTTGCGCAGCAAATCACTTTGCTTCTCCACCCTTCACTTTTTAATCTGTAAAACAGGGACAGTAATACTTACCTGTAAAGTGGAGACAGTAATACCTACTTGGCCTCTCTCACAGGGTTTTGTAAGAATCGAAGGAGCAAGAGAGATGGATGGACACACTTGAGATTTTACAAGTGGAAAGCAGAGGTGTCATTTCAGCATTAAGAACCTTGTAGGAACACTCACACCCTGGGGTCAGGAGAATTTGTCTGCCTACAGCTGCACACGCTCAGAGCAGGGCAGGGCTCCCGCCTGGTGCCTGCCCGAGCCCCGCCCGTTACTAAGGATACCCGCACGTCAAAGGCTCCGGGGTTATAGGAGAGGAGATCTGGGTCTTGTGCAGAGGGGGGGCTTGGAAGGTGTCCACGGGGGTCCTTTCACACTTCTGCAGGACCCTGTGCAGGAACAGGGCACCGTCCTGCTCTGTCTGGGACCAGGGGTCAGAAGTCAGCTGAGGCCTGGAGGGAAAGAGGCTTCCTGCCGCCCCAGATGCCAAAGTGGAAACGGGGTGTTGAGGATGCAGACAGTCCCCAAACCACGTCTGAAGTGCTGCCCCCTGAACCCCTGCCTGGTATACAGTGTCCCATGGCGGGGGGCGGAGGGAAGAGAGGGCAGAGGCTGAGGCCCCAGACCACCGGTAAGATCCTGTAGGTCTGTTTCTAGAGCCCATCAGCCTGCCTGGACCCACAGGCTGCCCTGGAGCCCAGGCCCACTGACCCCGCCTCAGCCAGAACCGGAGGCCGGAAGAAGCTCTGGAACAGGGGCCAGACGGAGCCAGCTCACTCCTCTTTCCTCTAGCAAATGTCGCCTCTAAAAATCTGGCATCGGTCTACTGGTGGAAACGGAAGCAGCAATTGAAACGAGCTAACACAGGGACTTCCCTGGTGGCCCAGTGGCTGAGGCTCCGCACTCCCAAATGCAGGGGGCCTGGGTTTGATCCCTGGTCAGGGAACTAAATCCCATGTGCCACAACTAAGGCTTCACATATCGCAACTAAGACCCAGCACAGACAAACAAATAAACAGCCCATCAGGCGCCTCTGTCCGTGGGGATTCTCGGGACAAGAATACTGCCTTGCCCTTCTCCAGGGAATCTCCCCAACCCAGGGATCAAACCCAGGTCTCCCACATTGCATGTGGATTCTTTACCGTCTGCGCTACCCGGAAAGCCCATCAATAAATAGTAAATAAAATAAAATGAGCTAGTACACAATACCAGACATACAGCCAGTGCTCAATAAAGGCTATTATGATTACACTGGCGAATGAAGTCATTGTAACATACAATGCATTCATCTTTGACTGTGGCCTCTCACCCAAAGACGCTAAGAAGGCCCTTTTCTCCCCCAGGAACACTGTGTGCAATCTAATGCAATCTAATGGTGGCACTTGCTTAGGTTTCTCACATCTCAAATGAGATCAGGGCAAGTAAGGTCCTACAACTGCCCAACTTGTCCTTTATCTCTATAATGAGTCCCCCATCATTGGAAGTAAACAAGTAGCATATTTCTGGTCACAAGTAGAAGAGGAGGCAGTAGACAGGAGGAATCAAAGTGCTTTCCCACCCTAAGATTCTGTGATGCTCAGGACTGTGGGGCGGGCATGAACATGTGATGGGTCTGGGAGCAGAGAGGGAGAAGTTAGAACACTGTGAGCGGGAGGAGGAGAAGAGACTGGAGAACCCAAGGCCAAGCTCTAAATCTCACCTGAATATCTTCTCCACTTTCTCCTTCCTTCAGCACTGACTGAAATGAGGTATTTAAATAAGGACAAACGTGGAAGCAACCTAACTGTCCATCAGTAGACGAATAGATAAGGAAGATGTGGTAAACGTACCCGATGGATTATAATATTATTCAGCCATAAAAAAGAATGAAATTCTGCCCTGAAACCGTAGAGCTCCTTCCATTTAGGTCTTCAATCCATTTTGAGTTTATTTTTTATATGGTGTGAGGAAATGTCCTAATTTCAGTCTTACACATACAGCTGTCCGGTTTTCTCAGCACCACTTATTCTAAAGATTATCTTTTCTCCATTGCGTATCCTTGCCTCCTTTGTCATAGACTGATTGACCATTAGAGTGCACTGCTGCTTGTCACCTCATGCTTGACTCAGCCTGGCCTTGGCCTGCCTCTCCAGCTTCACCGTAAATTGCTCGGCACCTGGAACTCTTTCTTGGTCAGTGCCACATGAAACAACCTGCATTTCCCTGAGAAAATCATGCTGTATTTTGCTTCTGGGCCTTAGCTCAGGCTATTTCCTCTGCCTGGAATTTCCTTCCTCATTTCTTCCCCATGCAAATCCTGCTTGTCCTTAAAAATCGAAACTAATCTTCCTCTACTCTTGGAAGCCATCTTTGGCTCCCATGCACCCATACCCACCACGTTCCCCACCTCCCCTCCCCGGACAGTCATCTCAGACTGCCCTTCTCACGCTGCAGGGCAACTGAGGGCCTCCTTGTCATCCACCCTGAAGGGTGTCTCACTGACGGCTGCCTCCCAAAAGCCTAGCTTCATGCCCTGTATTCAGTAGGCATGCAGGGGTAGGACAGCAAATGATTAGAGTTTAAGCTGTAGAATCAAAAGGATTCGATTCAAATCTCCATTCCACCACTCATGAGCCACGCAACCCTGGGCAAATCAGTTAGATGCCTGGAGTCTCAATTTCCCTATTCAATTTAGTAACAGATAATCCATTGCCACTGTGCTGATTCAAAGAGAGAGCTCTCACAAACTGAGTAACACCGTGCCTGGCAACTAGAAGATGGCCAGTTAATGCTTGGAAATACTGTACTTCAGAACTGGGCTGGAATTAGACAGGTTTAGTTTTGAGTCCCAACTCTACCACTTACCATCTCTGTGACCTTAGGCAAGTCAGCCAGCCTGCTTGAGCTTGCATCCCCATCTAGAAAGTGGGTTGAACACTGGGGTTTAAATCAGAAGAGTGTTGCGAATCCTGATGCTGAGCATGGTGGCTGGCACACAGTGGCAGTCAGTCATCCTTCCCTACTTACTGTCCAAATAAAGAAGTAAGTGCATGTTTACTGAAGGAAGCCTGCCAGGAACTCGGCAATGGGTACATACCTCTGCCTTTAGTGATGTGAAATTTCACCAGGAAAGCTGAAGTGAGGCCAGCCCAGAGTCAGACTGGGGTCAGACTCCCAGCTCCAGGCTCTGTGGGGACAGAGAGAGGGGTCAGAGCTTCCTGGGTGAGAAAGGGTCTCTGGCCCCCAGGACTTTGAACTTTACACATACACCTTTCCCAAGAGTTGACCCTGGATCACCTGGGGCATTTCTGAACAGAATGTGGGAGGAGTGGGCAGGGAATGGAGCACAGACTTGGAAACGGCTGTGGTGTGAGCCCACATTCTGGCATCGACTGCCTCCATGGCCTTGGTTAAGTTGCACCCCCTCTTGGAACCTCAGTTTCCTCAGTCTTTAAAGCAAAGGAATATAAATGCAGTACCACCGCCCCACCCAGGTCATTGCAAAGAGCACACCTGCCTTTGGCAAGTTCAAGACATCTTGTAGGTATTCAGTGAGCTGCTGTTCCTCTCCGCTCTCTCCAGAGCACCCTCTCCCAGTTCATACACCAGGGCTGTGAGCTGGGCTGCAGTGCCCTTTAAATACACCATCTCCAGATTTGAAACTAATGGCACATGGTGGGGACGGCTGGGAGTCACAGCGGTGTGGAGGAGAATATGGCTTCAAGAAAATAACATTTGGAGGTAATTATGGGAGCAATGGATCAGAACCACCATCAGCTGCCAGCCATCCCCAGAGATGGAGCAAGAGATGGAGGCAGAAGGTGGAACCTTTCCTGGGAGCCAGACTAGAGCATCCCTTAAAACTTCAGCCCGGCTTTAGTTCTGCCCTGAAAATCCTGGGCTCTGGCTTCATCCCCCTCGCTAGGATGAGGCAGGTTAGCTGTTCAGGGCTTCTTTCAGTTTTTAATACCAATAGGACACAAGGTATTTGATAGCTGTGCAAGATGGAAGAAGGAAATGGAATGAAATCTGAGGGCAGATAGGGGCAGAAGCAATAAGTGCATTAGCAGTGGAGAAATTAGAAAAAGAGACTGCATTCATTACACCTCTCACCTGTTGTAGTAGACAGCAAATCTGTTTGCACCCTGTGTGGGGGCTACAGACCATACGAGGACCAGACCTGGCTCAAGTGCAGAGGTCACAAGAAGGAGGCTGGAATGTGTGCTTCCTGCTACAGTGGAGGCTTCACGGCACAGTAAGGGACCATCATGCAGCCTTCGGGCATCTGGAATGGTGTCCTTGAAGGGGCACAGGCTGTCTGGAGTCTAACCTGGGCCTTGACCCTGGCAGAGGGCAGTGAAGCAGGCAGCAGGGGACAGAGCTGCCCCTGAGATGGGGACAGTACCAGAGGGACCAAGCTGAGGTCAGCCTCAAAGGACCTCACCCTGGATTCTCCCCGCTTGAGCGAGGCAGGCAGCTCCCTCTGGGTCTGATTCGCAGACCCTGGAAGCCCAAGGGCCCCACCCTGCGCCACACTCAAACCTTCCTCTGATGTCTTCAATTTGCAGGACTCTGAAAGGTTAAGACTAGTTCCTGCACAAAGCATGGGTTTGCTTTGCTTTTAAGACCAGTCATCAACAAAGACTTGCTGGGGACTCTTGCTGGGGACTCCCCCATCTAGTCCACAGGAGTGGCTTCCCTCTGCGCCCACACCTCTCCACTGCTCACCACCTCCCCGTCAGCTCCCGGGCCGCAGGAACTTGTAGACGAGGCAGGCATCCACTCCTCTGTCCTGTGGTGTGCCATCTGGGGCAGGTGAAGGACTCTCCCAAAGGGCCCCAGATTCCTTTTGTTTCCCTCTGGTGACTCCGGAGGCACAAGCAGGGGCCCTCACTCAAGGCCTGACAGCCCAGTGCTGGCGTCTCCACTGTCCAGGGTGGTGACAGACCTCCTGGATTACAAATAACCACAGCCACTCACGTGCCAGGTGTCACAGAGGGATTCATATCATCGCATCTAATCTCTGCCCGCCCCCCGGCCCTGGCAAGTGGTCTTACCACCTACACTGACCGGGTGAGCAAACCAGACCCCGCACAGAGACATGCACTCCCAAGGGCATGTGGCTAAGTGCCAGCTGAGGGTTGCAAACCCCAAGCTTCCTGATTTCCAAGTGTGTGGTCTCTGGGTATGGGCCAGGTCATAGCTCACGAGCACGCTCTCCTCTCCTGATCCCCGGAGTGAGCCAGTCAGCATCACAGCTCACAAAGAAACCGTCTCAGGGCCCCCCAGGCGTGGCCAGCTCCTTTCAGGGCCAAGGGTGAGACTGTGGCTGGGGTCCCCAGCAGAGCAGAGGGTCTGAAAGAGTGAGGTTCTGCTCACCCCCGATATGAACTAGGACACCTTCCGAGTGCAAAATGTGCAGATGAGGCCCTTTGATAAGGACCAAATCCCCTCTCGTTGCTTGGCAACCCAGCTTACAAGTCATAGCAGGAAAGTAATTTACAGGAATTCAAAGTGTCGCTGGAGGTTCAGCTGAGCCAAATTGGTGCAGAGAGGAGCCGCAGTGGTCCGGATCACACCTTTGGAGGGAAGGAGGACAGGAAGGGAAAGCTTCCACTTTCCTTGCCTGAGAGTCAACAGCCTTGAGCTCAGACTCACTGATGATTTTTTATTCACTTGTTTACTGGCTCCTTCATGAGCCCCTACTGTGTGGCAGGCCCTGTGCTGGGAGCCAGGCCCACAGTGATGGATGAGACAGACGCCCCGGAAACAGAGGGGCAAACAGAGGGTCGGGGATGTGTGATGAGGCCGTTTAAGGGGTCAGGGCAAAGAGCCCAGGGAGGACAGATGTCATGTTTGGGGGCATGTGAGGGCAGGGGCCATGGAGGTGACCAGCTAGCCAAACAGAGAAGCACAGAGATTGCCCCTGCAAAGAGCCAGCATGAGCAGGGGTGAGGGTGAGAGCGCCCAGCATGTTTTCAAGTCCTATGTGGTCAGGGGCAGAGGGGAGCTCCTGCTGGGGCGTAGGATAAGTGGAGCCCAGGCTGGGCAGAGTCTTTACTGCCAGGCAGGATTGTCTGGACTTTGGCACACAGACCTAGGTGTTATTCATATGGGGACAGAGCATGAAATCTGGGGTTTGTGGAAACTCCTCTTGTTTTACTCACTACCAGAGGGTGAGCTGGGGGAGAAGCAGAAGTTAGAAGGAAAGACCCTGGGGGTGCAGAAGTCAATTGAGAAACTTTTAAGGAAGACTGATAAGGACAAGAGATGATGAGGCCTGAACTAAGGTAGAGAGAAAGGGCCAAGTTCAAGAGTTAGGAAGTAAAGTCAGCTGGGCATGGAGGCTGATCCGCCATGGGTACGAGGGGCAGTAGGAGCCTTGCAGGTGTCTGACTTGACCACCAGGTGGCGCCACTCACTGAAATGGGGAAGGTGGGATGAAGGGTAGGTCTGATTTTCGAGGGATTTCCTTGGGTTCTATCCATCAGGATTCTCTTGGTTGCCAGTGATGGAAAGTCAACTGGAATAACTTAGGGGGTGTACTCAGTCATGCCACGTGGGGCGGGTGGGGCAGGGATGCGGCGGAGCCTGGCTAGTCCTCTCTAGTGCCGCAGCCCCGGGAGACAGCAGTTTGTGTTGGACACAGCAGGTTCAGTGGGGGGAGCTGGAGTAGCAGAGGAAAGAAACGGCAGAACCACCCCGAGGCCAGCCAGGATACTTAGGATCCTCCGCCCAGAGCCTATCTATTTTTTTAAAATATTTATTTATTTGATTTATTTGGCCGTACCTGGTCCTAGTTGCAGCACCTGAGCTCTTTGACCTTCGTTGCAACATGTGGGATCTTTAGTTGTGATATATGAACCCTTGGTTGCAGCATGTTGGATCGAGTTCCCTCACCCTAGGGACTGAACCCAGGCCCCCTGTCTTGGGAACACAGAGTCTCAGCCACTGGACCACCAAGCAAGTTCCCCAGAGCCCATCTTGACCTTCACTGTGGCCTGTGTCACACTTGTAGGAAGAAGGCACGCGGCAGCTGGGAACGCAAGGCTTTGTGTGCACGTGGCCTGTTTGTCTCCAAGGAGTCTGGGGAAGGGGGTGGAGGTCAGCCAGATGGTGGCTGAAGGCGAGCAAGCCACAGAAAGAAACATCCCTGCTCTGTGCTCATTCCTGGTGCTTCATGGAGGTCAGCGGGCCCGCCTGCGGGGCTGACCGTGGGAACCTTCCAGCCAGGCTGCTCAGGCATTTCCCAGACCTGCCCTTTCCTGGGAACTGAGTCAGTGGCCCCGTTTGGCCAAACTGACTACAAATGCCAGTGAGACAGGTTCAGCCCCTAGGAGGGGGTGGGCTGGGGCACACACATACCCGACCCAGGCCAGGAGGTTCTCTGCAAACAACTTCTCGGCGCAAAGAAAATCCATGTGCAGTGGGATGCACAGTGCCTCTTTCCCGAGCGGTCTGGCTCTCTAAGCCAGTGGATCTCCGTCTGTCCGTCCTGCAGCTCAGGAAATGACTTGGACAGGAATCAGCCCAGCTTGGGGTGCAGCACGGAGCAGCGGTTAAAGGCCTGCGTTTGATTCTTGAGCAGGCATGCCCCTCCGAGCTTCGGTTCCCCCAAGCGCATGTATGTGCATAACTGAGTCACTGCTGTGTACCTGAAGCACCCTGGTAGTCAGTATATGCCAATATAAAGTGAAAATTAAAAAGAAAAGCTAGCTCTATGTGCCCAAAAAGTGGTTAAAATAGAGTCAATTTTTTGCGATGGGTGTTTTATCACGATAATTATATAAAGATGGGCTGATGTATCTGATTCTCTGATTTTTCCATCTTTTGTTTACTATGAATAGCACTGCTATGAATTTTCATTTACAAGGTTGTTTTTTTTTTTTTTTTTTGAACACATGTTTTTAGTTCTTTTGAATACTTGCCAGAAGTGAAAAAGCTGACTTAAAACTGAATGTTAAAATAACTGAGATCATGTCATCTGGTCCCATAACTTCATGGCAAATAGAAGGGAGAAAGGTGAAAACAGTGACAGATTTCCTCTTCTTGGTCTCTAAAATCACTGTGGATGGTGACAGCAGCCATGAAATTGGAAGACGATTGCTTCTTGGGAGGAAAGCTATGACAAACCTACACAGTGTATTAAAAAGCAAAGACATCACTTTGCCAACAAAGGTCCATCTAGTCAAGGCTATGGTTTTCGCAGTAGTCATGTATGAGTGTGAGAGCTGGACCTTAAAGAAGGCAGAGCACTGAAGAATTGATGCTTTTAAACTGTGGTGCAGGACAAGACTCTTGAGAGTCCCCTGGACTGCAAGGAGATCAAACAGTTGATCTTAAAGGAAATCAAGCCTAAATACTCATTGGAAGGACTAATGCTGAAGCTCCACTACTTTGGCCACTTGATGGGAAGAGCCGATCATTGGAAAAGACTGATGCTGCAAAAGATTGAAGGCATGAGGAGGACGACGTGACAGAGGATGAGATGGTTGGATGGCATCACTGACTCAATGAACATGAACTTGGGCAAACTCTGGGAGGTGGTGAGGGACAGAGAAGCCTGGCATGCTTTAGTCCATGGGATCACGAAGAGTCAGACACGACTTGGCGACTGAACAACAGCAACAATTTCTTTTTCAAATTCTGTTTCCCGTTTAGATTACTACAGAGGATTGGGCAGAGTTGCCTGCGCTATACAAACAGCAGGTCCCCTTTGGTTATCGACTCTAACCTGGCAGTGCGCACATGTCAGTCCACACCCCTGAGCTGTCCCTCCGTCCTCTCCCCTCTGGCAACCACAAGTTTGACCTCGCAGGCTGAGTACACTTCTGTGTTGCAGACAAGCCCATTTGTATCCTTATTTTAATCATTTTAAAGTGTTCAATTCAGTGCATTAGATAAGTTCACAACGTTGTGGCGCCATCACCACTATCTAATCCCAAACTTTTCATCAACCCAAATGCAAACCCAGTGCCCACTCTTCCCCTCTCCCCAGCTCCTGGCCACCACTGGCCTGCTTCCTGCCTCATGGACTCGCCTGCTCGGGATGTCTCACACACGTGGGATGAGATGTGGCCCATGTGTCCGACTCAGCGTCAGGGTCTCTGGGTCAGTCTTGTGGCGCACGTCAGCGCTCCGTTCCTTCGTGTGACTGAATGATATTCCACTGTACAGTTATGCCACATCTTGTTTAGACGTTCACTGTTTGATGAACATTTCAGATTTTTACATCTTTTGGCTACTGTGAATGGTGCTGCTATGTCCTTTAATTTATGGGGTTTTTTTTTTCTTTTGAACACGTGTCTTCCATTCTTCTGAGTACATACCACGAGTGGAATTGCCAGTCTTAGGATAATTTTCTGTTTAACTTGTTGGGTAGCTGAAAAACTGCTTTCCACAGTAGCTGCACCATTTTGTTTGTACCTGTGGAGAAGCAAATAGCAACCCACTCCAATATTCTTGCCTGGAGAATCCCATGAACAGAGGAGCCTGGCGGGCTGCAGGCCATGGGGTTGCAAGGAATCGGACACGACTGAGTGACTAACACACTTTCACCAGTCACATACAAGGGTTTCAGTGTCACCACACCCTTGCTAACACTTGTTGTTTTCCTTTTTAAAAAATAAAATTATGGCCATCTAGTGTCAAAGACTTGGAGAAGGAAATGGCAACCCACTCCAGTATTCTTGCCTGGAGAATCCCAGGGACGGAGGAGCCTGGTGGGCTGCCATCTATGGGGTCGCACAGAGTCGGACACGACTGAGCGACTCTAAGTGGTGTGAAGACCATCTGTCTTTAATCCTTGGCAGGCAGCAAGCAGTCTGGACAGCCTATGAAATGACTGACAGCTCTTTGTGGCCAAATTTCTGGAGAACAGGAGGGTGGGAGAAGCCTGAAGTCCCATGGCCCTGAACTTGATTATCTCAGGTTTTTTCCTTTCTCCTGGGCTGTGGGTTGGGGAGTGTAGGAACCTGAGCCTGGCAGCCCGTGTGACATGTCCAAAACACGTGTGTGACCTCACTGAGTCCTCATAACAACACTTATTAAAATTATTAACCATTACCTTGCAGACAGGCTGTACCATGAGGCCACATGTACAGTCATAACTCAAAAGTCCTTGGTTCGCGTTCCTAACGTAGCTGCAGAAACTCCGCTCAAGACGGGGCATCAGCTATTTCTGTCTCCTGCTGCTCTGCTTCTCCCCTGAAGCACCGCTTCATCCAGAAAGCTTCTCTCTGCCACCAGACAGTGCCCTAGGCTGGGGCCAGATGCCGCCGTCAGCCGCCAAGCTGCCCTCTCACTGCCCAGCTGCTCCTGCAAGTTCCTTTCCCGAGCTATGTGCTCTCGTAAGAAATGCTCAGGCCCCCGCAGGTTTGCCGGCACGCCCAGACACAGCCGCATCCCCGCTTAGGTGACCATCTCATTTCAAGGTCTAAGGATGTGGCTCCGCAGTGGGACGTCCCGGTTTGGATCCGCGTGTCACTCGCAGTCACCTTCATTCTCTGTGATTGGCCTCTGCGCTTCCATCTTCTCATGCATGTCTCCCAGAGCAGAAGAGAGGATTAAGTGAGCTCGTCCCTGTAACAAGTGTAGGGTGATGCCTGACCCACAGCAAGTGCTCAGTTAATCCAAGCATTAGTACCTAACATAAGTGATCCCTGAGTGATGACTGTGTGCCAAACCCAGGCCTAGGTGCCTTGCCTGTTCTTAAAATGACACACGAGGTAGGTATTCAAACCCCCACTTTACAGATGAGATCATGAGGCTCCTGCCAAGAGCTCACTGTCTCCCAGCCATCAGTGGGAGCCTCCAAGGGGACTTTGGGTCTGTCTGACCCTTAAATCCCAGATCAGCCCGCTCATGGAAAAGAAAACGGTGTCTTCTTATACACGGTCAGTCCCCACCTGCTGCCTGCTCTGTTTCAAAGGGGCTCCTTTTGTTTGTCTGAGAGTGGCAATTGGTAAAGTGCTCCTGACACTCTGGGGTGTCAGGATCGTATGGCGACACTATGGGGGGCGGGTTCCTGGAGAGCAGAGCTCTAATGTGGACCCCGGTTCATCTCCAGCTATTAATGTATCATGTTCAATGTGAATTCTTTTCTCATCTCCCCTTGAAACCTTCAGTAAACTCTACATGCCTTGCCAATACTTTTAGAATTGAATTTGTTTGGGAGTGTATTAACTTCCTGTAGCTGCTGTAACAAAATGCCACGTATTAGATGGGCTGTGAACAACAGAAACTTATTTTCTCACCGTTCTAAAGCTCAGAATTCCAAAATCAGTATCACTGGGCGGAAGTGAAAGTGTTATCATGGCCATGCTCCTTGTCAGAAGAAGGGGGTTCCCTGCTTCTCCCTGATCTTTAATGTGTATATTATTTATTTGTTTATCTGGCTGAGTCGGGTTCCGGCTGCGGGCTCGGGTTTCTCTCTGGCTCTGTGGGTTCTGCAGTTGTGGTGTGCAGGCTTCGTTGCCCCGAGGAATGTGGGATCCTAGTTCCCTGACCAGAGACAGAACCCATAACCCCTGCTTTGAAAGGTAGACAGTCAACCTCTGGACGGCCAGGGCAGTCCCTTATTCCAGACTTTGGTGGCTCCCAGCATTCCTTGACTTCGGGCTGCATCCCTCCAATGTCTGCCTCCTCCTTTTCTGTGTGTGTCAAACCTCCTTCTGCCTTCCTATTATAAGGACACCTGGGATTTTATTCAGGGTCCACCTGGATGATCCTGGATGATGGCCCTATCTCAAGATCTTTCGCCTAACCACATCTCAAATTCTTTGCCAGGTTAAAAACAAAGGCCCCAGGGATAGGGATGTGGCCGTCTTGGGGACATCGGTCAGTGTACTCTGGGAAGGAAGATGGAATGAGGAAGATCGGCCTCAGGATGAGCGTGAAGCTGCAGGCCAGGCTGTCCTGAGGGGCCACATCACACTGAGTCCCACACAAGGTCACACACAAGGTCACACCGCCTCTGTCAACGAGAACGAGGGCCAGAGCCCGGGCCTGCTCAGCCTGGGGGCGAGGTTCCGTCCCTACAGCATACCACTTCTGCCTCTTGTTCTGCTGGGTCTTCCGTGGTAACGGCTCCTACTTCGGGCCTCTGTGGGCCACCCAGATATCATCTGGAAGATTTTCACCTCAGAACTGTACCAGGGTCAGGGGAATGAGCACCGGAAAAGAGTGGGCACCAAAAGTTGACACAGAAGCCTGTTTGGCACACAGCTCAAATCCTGCCCTCTTTCCCAGTCTTCCGTGCTACTGCTCAAGACCCAGGCTCTCCTGAGAAAGAGGACATCATTAAATTCTTTCCAGATAAGAAGTCATTTCATCCAGCTGTCATCAGGGTTGGTAAGCAAACAGCGGAGCAGATGGAGGAGGGTGAAAGAAGTTTAAACCCCGAGGCAGCCGACTTGCTGGGTTTCACGCTGTCATCGCTTGAGAATGGCTGCTGAAGTCAGATAACACAAATGATGCATGCGTGCTCAGTCATGTCCAACTCTTTGCAACCCCATGGACTGTAGCCTGCCACGCTCTTTTGTCCATGGGATTCTCCAGGCAAGAATACTAGAGTGGGTTGCCATTTCCTCCTCCAGGGGATCTTCCCGACCCAGGGATCGAACCCACATCTCCTGTCTTCTGTATTGGCAGGTGGATTCTTTAGCACTGTGCCACCTGGGAAGCCAGCTTCAGTGATGTGACCTCAGCAATTTACTCTGCTTCTCTGAGCCTCAGTTTACTCACCCGTGAAATGGGGGAAATTAGAGCTTCCCTCGTGGCTCTCAGTGCTAAAGAATCCACCTGCCAATGCAGGAGATTCGAGTTCAATTCCTGTTCCGGGCCGATCCCACCTGCTGTGGGGCAACGAAGCCTGTGCACCACCACTATTGGGCCTGTGCTCTAGAGCCCAAGAGCTGCAACGGCTGAGCCCATGTGCCCCAGCTGCTGAATCCTGGGCACCTAGAGACTGCGCTTCGCAGAAAGAGAAGTCACTACGAGGAGAAGCCCCTGCATGGCCACTAGGGAGCATCCCCCACACACTGCAGCCAGAGGCAAGCCCACAGGGCAGCGAAGACCCAGCGCAGCCAGAAGTAAACAAATAAAAACGCTAACAACGGGGAGAAGTGTGTCTACCAGCTGACTCATAACGGAGATGAAACGAGCATGAAGGTGGTGGAATTTCTTCGTTGAGAGAAATGACAAAGCCACACTGCTCCTTTCCTGCTCTGTAAAATCCTCTCTGCTGGAGGAAGGGTTAAAAACTCAGGATTAAGGTCCTCGCTGGACGCGTGAGTCTGGATGGAGGCGGGGAAGGTTTCTCTGGCTCTGAGTCAGGCTCTGAACACTGGGGTTTGGTGCCTTAACGTTACTTGTCATCACTCTCCAACAGGGAGACGTCTGTTTCCCCCGGTGTGACAGCGATGTAATGGGGCCTCCCGGTGCTCCCCACAATGTCGTGCTCTGGGCAGGAAAAGTTGTTCACCACGGTGTGTGGAGTTCACTCTGTCTCCTGCAGAATCATACATCTCAAAGACCAGAAAAGAGAAAGCCGTCCTCCCCACAGAGGCTTCTTATCACACAGAATGAGAAAGCTCTTCCTCACTTCCTTCCAGTGGGAGAGTCAACAGAGAGCAATGGCAGCCACAAGGCTATTTATTTATGCTTCTGGCAGACGGTAATTATCACGATCACCAGCATTTATCGAGCTGGTGATGTGAGGCGCCATGCTAATAAGCACTTCATTGCATGCCCTATCACATGCAAAATCTTCCCAAGGGGCTTAGGAAGTGGAAGTATTGTGTTACATAAGAGGAAACTGATGCACAGAGAAGGCACAGAAAACTGATGCACTGATGCACAGTGAATCCCTTGGCAACCTAATGCTGTAATCTAAGCACTTAGCCATTTCACTGAATCTTTTACTTTTGTGTGTGTACATTTCACAAGGAACTTTTTTTTTTTTTTGGTGACTTATAAAGATACAGTTGAACAAAAATTTTTAAATGCTAACTTACTCATTTATCTGAGTCAGGATCTTGTGACAATTAGGAAAATGCAAATGGAAAAAAAATAAAAGGAAACTAGATGTAAAGCTAGAATGGAAAAGTGCATGAACTTTTGCTAGGATGGTTCCTAGTTTGTCTCTGAGCTTCCTAGCAGCCCCTGCAAAGAAGGAAACATGATCTGTTTTGCAAAATTCCACAGCACTGTTTCTCAGTACATGGTCCCCAGACCAGTGGACTCCGCTTCACCTGGAAATCTGTGAGATAAACAGATTCTCAAGCCCCAGCATAGAATTTGAGAGTGAGGCTCAGCCATCAGTGTCTTAACAAGCCTCCAGGTAATGGTGATGCACATCTA
Source organism: Dama dama (assembly GCF_033118175.1). Taxonomy (NCBI): domain Eukaryota; kingdom Metazoa; phylum Chordata; class Mammalia; order Artiodactyla; family Cervidae; genus Dama; species Dama dama. The sequence goes on from NC_083705.1 coordinate 11,147,036, forward strand.
CATTTGAGAACCACTTACCTTCGAATGAGAACATGCTGGTCGTTAACATGGATATGTGAGAGAAATTTCTCCTCCGAGCCCTGTGTGATGTGGGTGAGCTAGTGTTTTAACCAAATCCTTATTGTAAACACCATCAGAGTTTTATAGGGTTGCTTCTTAAGTTTCTCCTCAGCAGATACGTGGCACAGTTTAATAAAAGCAGTTCTAGGCAGTCAAGCAGTGTTGTCAGACACAGTATGCCAGGCAGGCTTCCTGTTCTCACTCAGCTCCAAGTAGTAAGAAGCCTGGAGAGTGTCCTTGCATAGCTATTAGGAGCCAGGACTCTGGAGCCAGGCTGATCCAGATTTGAACACTGGCTGTGCCTTTCAGTAACTGAGTGAGCTCGGCCAATTCTCGATGCCTTAGTTTCATCAATATGTAAATTTGGAGTATCCTACCTATCTCATGGAGTTATTCTAAGAATTCAACAAGTTCATAAGTAATGTGCTGAATGTGACCACTGATACACTTATTAAGTCCTTAATAAATGGTCCAATGATTATAAACCAGTAGGATGTATTTCCTATAGGTTGGGAAGATCCCCTGGAGAAGGAAATGGCAACCCATTCCAGTATTCCTCCCTGGAGAATCCCATGGACAGAGGAGCCTGGCGGGCTACAGTCCATGGGGTCACAAGAGTTGGACCCAACTTAGGGACTAAACAACAGTAGACAAACCATCAGCCTGTGTCCGTCCGCCAAAATCCACAGTAAATGTGTAACCTTCCGCTCCTCCTGGAAGATCATCCTAGAGATGCATATTCCAAACTTAGTGGCACCCAACGCAGTCAGGGTTCTTTCACACGTTTTAGATCCTTTCATCTTGTGAATAGCGCTGTTGTTTAGTTGCTAGTCATGTCCAACTCTTTTTGCAAGTCCATAGACTCTGCCCTGCCAGGCTTTTCTGTCCATGGGACTTCCCAGACAAGAACACTAGAGTGGGTTGCCATTTCCTTCTCTGGGGGATCTTCCCAACCCAGAGATTGAACCTGTGTCTTCTGTGTTGACAGGTGGATTTTTTTTTTTACCACTGAGCCAGCAGGAAAGTCCATAAATAGCTCTACACAATAGCTATTATCACCCATTTTCTGCATCAGGAAACTGAGGTCTTCCCAGACCAGCTGATTTTTCTAAAGTCACATAGGTAAGAAATGCTAAAGGTAGGGTTTGATTTCAGATCTTCTGGCTTGACAATGAGACTCAGATGCAGTGATCATTTCTTGAGGGTCTCTAAGATGTGTTTCCAGCTCACAATTTTAATTAACTTTGATTCTGAGAAAAAATGGTTCTCAGCTCCAGCTGGGGGTCGAGGAGGAAGGCAGCTTTTAGAATTGGAGCAAGACAGGTCATTCAAGCTTCTCTGGTTCAAGCCCCTGCCTTCCAGTCGTCCAGGTTCTAGAGGGGCTTGATTTGCCTGGTGTCCCATGGTGAGAGCTCAGCAGAGCCCGTGCGCCGGCTATCCACAGCTGGTACTGAGTCCACCCTACGCCTCATGGCATCTTTGAAAGACAGGCTGATTCCCATGAAAAGCACAGCATGATAGAGAGTTAGCATGACTGAGGGGCAGGGCACAGCGTTAGAACCAGTTGCTCAGAGTAAGAAAATGTTAGACAATGTGGAATCATCCATGTAGCCCTGTGGGAGGCATCATATGCTGGGTGGTCAGGGCCACAGAGACAGCCATCTGTCAAGCCTTCCTTTTCCCCTGGAGTTCATGGCCACAGCTGCCTTCCTGGAGCCTGGGACACCAGGTCCCAAGTCCACTCTTCCTCCCAGCTTTCACAGCATAGAGCAGAAATTTTGGAGTCAGGTTCCCAGTTGTTATATTGTCAAAGTGAGTCACACGGCCAAGCCCAGGGCCAGTGGGGCGGGGAAGGGCGAGGGGGCGGGGGGATTATGACCCAGTGATGCAGTCTACCACGCCTACCTTGCAGGGTTGCTGGGAGGGAAGATTCGTTCACTCACTCATTCAATATGTGTTTGTTCAACACTTGCTGGGCACTGTGCTCGGTGCTGGTTATGTAGCAGTTAACAAGAGAGACACAAGTCCCTGCCCTCCTAAGCTTACAGGCTAGTGAATAATCCCCCTGACGTGTCCACAAACATTTATGAGCGGCTTGGACAGGTACTGGAGACAGATGTCCACAGCAGCCTCTCTGCCCTCAGCAAGCTCCTGGCTCATAAGAAAGCCAGACACACCGACACCCAGTTACAATGCAGGTGGGGCAGGAGGCAATAGGCCTGTGTGAGCTCCGGAAACACTTGGCAAAAAGCGCGCTCCCTCCCCGAGCCTGTGGCCCTCCCTCCCCTCTGCCGCCCTCCTTCCCAGCCACAAGGTCGCCAACTCTGCGGAGAGTTGGAGAGTAGGTGGAGAGCTCTCAGCAGGCCCCTGCCGAGCACAGTGCAGAGGAATTAAGTGCAATTAGTGAAACTGAGCCATCAGGGGTAGGGAGCACTTGCTCTCCCTTCCAGAGACTTGATGGGGCGACGGGGGAGGAGGCTGCAGATCCCTCGGCTGAATCACACATCCTGGGAACCTCGATAACAGCATGGATGAGTGACAGCAAACAGGCCTTCTGCCTGCAGGGCTGAAAATGCAGCACTTCCCAGGGTGAGCCGGAGGTCAGGTATCACACAGCCCTCCCTAGAGATCGCTCCCATTTTCCCGGGTCTAAGGAGATGGAGTAAATTGCGTTAATGGAGTGGAGTCTCATCACCATGGTGGCAGCAGGAGGGCAGACTGATCACCATGCCTCAGACTAACGTCGTTAGGTTTGGCTCTGAGTGAATGTGGCCAGCATAATTCAGGGCCCACGGTGTATCCTTTCTGCTAAAGGTGTGCGCCCTGTCCTACCCGCCTTGGGCAGGCTGGAAACCTGTGGCTAATGCCTCCTCTATCCCTAAGGGCCAATCGGGCTGTAGGTTCTGCTGATTCCTCCTTCCAGAGGTCTTTCCTGTCTTCCTCGATGGCAGCATCAGCTCCCCTTGACCACTTGCCTGGTTCTGGCCTGAGTCCTGATCTTATCTGCTTTTCACACAGCAGAGATTTTGCTAGAATTCACAGCTGATCGTGACTCCCTCCTATGGAACATCCCCACCCCACACGCCCCGAGCTGTGTGGATTCTCCCACTGACCATAGTGTCTGATCTCGTCCTCAATGCTCTTCTGCTCATCACCCCTTGGCAAACACCTGCCTCTCCCTGGAGCCCAGCTCCAGTCCCTCACTTTAAGCCCCTTCCCACCCCGTTAGGGTGGACCACGACCACCCCCTGTGCCTGTCCAGCACCTGTCTCCCATCCATCAGGACTGTGAGGGTCTTCACACAGTCTTCATTTCTGACTCCTTTCCAGAGTCATAGTAATATATGTAATTGGACAGAACACTGAGCATTTCTGTTATGTTCAGTGTGGTTTGAGAGCTTTACATGCACTAATTCATTTAATTTCTCAACAGTCCGTTAAATGGGTAATATGATTGCCTCTTGCTTGAAAGATTATGAAATTGAGGCATTAAAAAAAAAAACCTGAGTAACATGCCCAAAGTTACATTGCTAGTGAGGAAGCCAAGATTTTGAACCCAAAGGCACAGGAAAGGGGGAGAGAAATGGATGGAGAAGTTAGGAACAGGAGAAGTAAGAGAAAAGAAAGGGAAGGAGGGGAAGGAACTAGAAATGAACCTTTGTTACTTTTAGTCACTGAGATTTGGGGGTTGTTTGTTACTGTAGCAGATCTCAGCCTGTCCTGACTGGTAGAATAAATAGCAATGTGTAGACACATTAGAAGAAGGTTTGTTTAATCAGGAAGGACAGTAAAGAACTTCTGTAAAGGAGTGCAAGGCCTTGCCTGGTTAGTCCTCAGCAGGGCAGGCAGTGGCTGGTTTCTGTGTGGCTGGCTCTTCATGGCCCAGGAGAGGAGACGGCGTGGATGCACCAGGGGCTTGCAGACTGAATGTGTTCAAGAGGAGGTCACCCAGCTCTGGTGCCCACAAGAGGTGATGAGTTGAAATAGGTGATTCCCAAGTAACCATCAAGTCCCAGGGAGCAATGGGATGGAATGGCTGAGCACATGCTCCCAGGGAAGACCTGCTTCCTCGGACTGTGTCACAAAGCAGGTGGGGACAGCTGGCTGGGAAGGACTGTCAGCCCCTGGGAACTGCCTTCATCTGCTTCCCAAACATTGCCACAGCCAAGAGGAGAGCCAGAGACCCTGCTGGGGGGCTGGCGACAGATTTCACCGGGCATGAGTGGAGACAAGGGGTGAAGTAAAGCTGTCAGCTTGTTTGGCCAGCATCAAGGCTGGCCAAAACCTCAGCCTCACTTTCTCACTGTGGGCTATAACTCATGCAGTTTCCTATCAGCCGACAGCCCGGAGGGCACACTCACCCCATCTGTGTACTGGGATCTGTGGTCCAACTGCTGATTGCTTCTCAGCTGCTAAATTTTTTTCTTTTCATTTTTTGTTGTTGTTGTTCTCTTTTTGGTGGCACCTCGCAGCATGCAGGATCTTAAGTTCCCTGACCAGTCATTGAACCCACACCCCCTACAGTGGAAGTGTAGAATCTTAACCACTGGACCACCAGGGAAGTCCCTTGGTTCTTTTCTTCATTCATGTCTTTTTTAGGCATTTTTCCCCTTTGTCTTCTTCCCCTCCACTATGAAATTTTAATGCCAAAAATATGCTGTATACCTACCTATGTACTGTATGCATACCTGTGCTTTAAACATAAAAAAAGTTAAGTTTTTGTTGTCGTTGTTTTTCACACACACTCCACCCGAAAGAACCAATTTTTACCCCTGTGAAAATTCTGTCATCCCCATTGAGAATGCGTGTAATAAACTAAATCCTCAGATCACCAACGTCTGCTGTCAGTCCCATTAGATCTTAGGGGAGAGAAGCAACTCACCAGGAAAGAATTTTTTTTGCATAATGACACCTCCTCCAGGAAGCCTCCCATCCACCTTGGGCCAGAATTGAATTCTCTAAAGTCACTGCATGTGCTACTTTTCGGCATGTTCATATAGCTATCTTTACATACATTTCCCCTCTGAGTTTACAAGCTGCTTGATGGCAGAGCCTGTGTCTCCATGCGTTCTTCTCTGTCTCAGTGCCTGGCACATAGTAGGAGCTTCACAGATCATTAAAGCAAGATAGAACATGAAAGCTGCTTTGTGTGGGCCTGGGGACCCCAGGATGTCGCTTTCACTAGCACAGCACACCCTGGCCTCGTCAACTTTGAGTTGGGAGAACCAAACAATTTCATTAAAGCAGTGGTTTCTTAGCAGAAGCACATGGAGGGCTGACTGACAAGCCTGTAATAACATTTTAATGGCCTCAGTCCAATTCCCAATAAATTACTTACGTTTCTGCAATAACGGAGCTGGCATTTTCATTAATACTCCTGATTAATTGTCTGCCCTAGAAAAAAAAAAAAGCCATTTCCATCACAATCATGATCTCACAAGTTCCTTGCAGAGAGAATCTCAGTGGCCTGAGGTTTCCCACCAGATGGAAGTCATTATTGTTCAGTCACTAAGTCCTGTCCGACTCTTTGCAAACCCATGGACTGCAGCCTGCCAGGTTTCCCTGTTCTTCACCATCTCCTGAAGTTTGCTCCCATCCAACCATCTCATCCTCTGTCGTCCTCTTCTCCTGCCTTCAATCTTTCCCAGCATCAGGGTCTTTTCCAGTGAGTCAGCTCTTTGCATCAAGTAGCCAAAGTTTTGGAACTTCAGCTTCAGCATCAGTCCTTCCAACGAATATTCAGGGTTGATTTCCTTTAAAATTAACTGGTTTGATCTCCTTGCTGTCCAAGGGACTCTCAAGAGTCTTCTCCAACATCACAATTCGAAAGCATCAGTTCTTCTGCACTCATCTTTCTTTATGATCCAACTCTCACGTCCATATGTGACTAATGGAAAAACCAAAGGACAACCTTTGTTGGCAAGGACAGAAGTTGGTGAAGGTCAAAGGGAGGACCCTTCACTGCCCGCTAGGAGTGGAAACAGATGCCATGGGGACAGAGGCATGCCAGCTCCAAACGCAGCTATTTGTACTTGAATCCAGACCTCACTACTTACTGCCAGAGCCTGGAGCTACTTAAGCTGCCTCAGTCTCTTTATCTGCCAAATGGGGGTAACAATAATCCCTATCTTGTAGGTAGCTGTGAGGATTCATTGAGTTGATGGGAGGAATGTCCTTAGCACAGCAACCAGAACATAGTAATCATGCAATAAAGAGCGCCAAAATGATTTTCATTTTGGCGGTTATTCTATTATTTTTCCTTCAGAAAACTTTCCAGGAGCTGCATCTCCTGGAAAGAGGCAAAACTGTATGTTTGAGAGCAGGGTTACTTCACCAGGGGAGCAGCCTTTGGAGAACTATAATGTCTACTTAATGGGGGTTGACAGCCCATGGACAGAGGAGCCCGGCAGGCTACAGTCCAGGGGGTGGAAGAAGGTCGGACACAACTGAGCGATGGAACAACAAAGCTCAGAGAAGTGGAATCTTTCCATTTGAATTCACATCCTGGCCCTACCTGTGGCTGATGAGGGGACCTGTTGGGTCCTTCTCCAAAAACAAGGGTGGATGTTTTTTATTCTTATAGGGTAGTTTTGAGAATCTAATGAGATACATGTGGAAGCACCTGGTGCTTATAACTGATCTTTTGTTTGTTTGTCAATCAAAAGCTTTTAGTGAGCATCTACTGCGGGCCAGGCCCTGAGCTAGGCACTGGAAGTCAGCAAGATGGTCCCATCTCCACGGAGCTTTCCGTTGCATTGAGATGGATGATGGCCATGTGGACAAATCAGTGTGTAATGAACATCAGGAGGAAGAAGTTAAACCAGAGGGACAATAAAGCAGATGAGGAGTTAGAGAAGGCTTCTGTCTCCTGCACCCGACAGGCGGGTTCCTTACCACTAGCGCCGCCTGGGAAGCCCACACTGGAGCAGCTTCTCAAACAGTTCAGAGAGGGTCTCTCACCAGAGCTGACATCTGAGCATCTGAGGAGAGGTTTTAATAAACAGAGAGGAAGCTATGTGACCATCACAAGGAAGAGTTTTAGGGGGCGAGAACAGCGGGAACAAAGGCTGAAGCATGGAGTGTTTCTGCCACTAACTTTTTTCTTTTCCTCTTTCCTGCCTTCTTTCTTCTTCTTCTTTTTTATTTTTTGGTAATTCCAAATAGTTTCTTGCTCAGGCAGGAGTGCGGGCAGGACCTTGCAGGGCCTAGGTACTCAGAGCAGGGCTGGGTAAGGGGACGGGGTCTTCATTTTCAAGTCTGGTTCTCATGAGTTGTGAAAGCCAGCACTCTCTCTGCCCCAAGCTTCCCCTACCTATGAAAGAGGCAGGATCTGGAGCTCCCTCTCTCAGACCCCCATCTGGCACTTATCAGCCTCTTCATCTCTTGTGCTCCCCCCAGAGCCACACCAACCTTCATCCAGTTTCTTAAACCAGTATGCTGTCTCTTGCTTATGGGCCTTAGCTGCTCAGGCTGTTTTGTCTGCCTGGAACACATTTCCATACACCCATCTTCACTCAGGTAATTCCTACTTACCCCTCATGTCGCTGCTTGCCCTCTGGAATCCAACCTTCCTGACAGTCCCAGGCTGGGCAAGGTCCGTCTTCCCTTTGATTGTCCCCATCACCCTGGTGATCGCCCTAATTGTAACTGGTTTCCTGTCTGTCCCTCCCCTGCGCAGCATGTTCTTCCCAGGGAGGGTCCATGTCTTATTTGTCTTGGCATCTCAAGGCCAAAGATCTGATACCTAGTGAGCATACTAGGTCCTGAGCTGGAGCTGAGCTGAGCTGGAGATGAAGGATCTCAAGATCGGAACGCAGGCTCTCTGCCCTGCAGATCCCAGGTCTGGACGGGAAGACATGATGAGGGGACAGGGTGGTGCCTGCCCTGCAAAGCATGGGAGGAGAAAGGCCCAGAGGCTGGAGGACCCAGCAGAAGCCAAGGCAGGGAGACCAGTAAGTGCAAGTCTTTGATAAGGCCAGCAGGGTACGACGAGTGGACTGCTTGGCGGAGGGCAGATTCTGCCCCCTCTGGGCCCACACCCCACAGTCCTCTGACTCCTGCACATCCCAGTCATACTGTCCACTCAGGTGGGAACCTCACCTTCCAGAATCTGGGTTTGTCATCAGCCAGACTTACAAGGTATAATAGGAGGGTGTCCGGCTGCTGCCAGAGAGGCTGTGTTTCTGCCAAGTCTTTTGGAGACAGTGTTCACAGGACTTTTTACAAAGCTGCTTCTGCTCATGAACAATTCATGAAAAGTCTCCTAGAAGCCACGCCTGCTCTAGGAGATTCTTATTGCTCATTAGCTTATCAAAGGCTCTGAAAGGTCCTGCACAGGAGACTCTGAGCTAACTATAGTAGCCCTGATTCCCAAATTCAACTGAATGAACAGTTCTCCAAAGGTTCCACAGACCTACTCCAGGAAATGCAGATCCAACTCTTCTCTGTGCAGGGGAAAATAGAAACAGTTAAAACAACTGTGTTTATTGCACCATTACTTTTCCTTCGAGGTGGGTGAGAGAGTAAATAAGATGAAGGAGAGAGTCACAACCAGAAATGTAAAGCTGTTGTCTTACAAGGAATATTCTGTTTGCCCAGGGAGAAGGTCTGCAGAATTTAAAGTACCATTTCTTCCCTACAACATCCCTAGAGAGAAAGGGAGGAGAAAGTAAAAGAGGCCCTCCATCGACCACTGGAGATGGGAGCATGTCTGTTGGTTTCATTTACATAAGTGTCCTTGGCAATTTGTCCCAATTTGTCTCATTACAAATGATGTAAACATCCGGCGAAATCGCAGACAAAATGGGACGGTTTAAATGCTGCCTGATTAAAAGCCCGGCCGGGTTGGTTGCAATAACTTGCCTGCATGCTAATAGTTTCTCTGCAAGGACCTTGGTTCCAAAGTTCTGGGGACTCAGGGAGGGTCCCCAGGCCTCGAGTCCCTCCTAACTGTAGCTCTCTGCATAGAGTCTCGCAAGAACGCACTGTCTTCTCTACATTTTTATGTCAAGAAAGAAAGGGAGGAAGGGAGAAAGGAGACAAGAAGGAAGGAAGAAAGAAAGAAACTAAAAAAGAAAGCAAGCTGACATTTTCTCCTGTGTGATCCCACTGGTGTCCAGGGCAGTGTGACTGAGGGGGTTGGAAAACCGAAGTTCCAATCCTAGTAATGTCACTCGCATAGTGGGCATGATCTTGGACCAGTACCTCATTTGGTTAAGCGGCAGTTTCCTAGTCTGCCAAATGGGAATGAGATGATTCTGCAAGTGCCTAGCACACTCAGTGCTGGATTCTGTCCACCTTTTAGTTAAGAATCTTCAGATCTCTGTGCCAGTATCCCTCAGTCACAGAGCTCCAAGTGTTAGGAAGCATGAGGGGCCTGAAGAAGGAGATGGAGGAAGGGGAGACAATGAAGCTAGAGCCCCCTCAGCAGATGGAAGGAGCAGGGACAAGTAGCCAGAATTCAGACCCAAAGTCCGCTACTTACCAATGTCAAGAGTGTTATGAGATACAAACTTCTGAATCTCAATCTATTTACTCATCTTGAAAATGGAAATAAAAACACCTACCATACAATGTGTGGTCAAAATTTAAAAAGGGTCTGATTCACAGCAGAATCAAAGAATGTCAGTTCCATTTTCCTTCCCCTTGGAGATCTTTGTAGAGGATGTTGAGATGTCTTCCCAACATCCATCCCACCGTTTCCCTGTCCTGTAGCAGTGGAGATGTAATTATCTCACCCGTAGCTTGGGGCGTGATCTCTGATGGGCTTGAACACAGTAGTTTAATCCCATTAGTTCCCTTGGCCTTAATCATTGGTTCTGGGAAGGCACATGACCTAACTTAGTTCAATAAGATTTAAGCTCAGACATCTGGTTTATTGATTAGAAGAGAAAAGCTATCTCTAGAAGGAGTTTGTGCAAGAGTGAGAACTACAGCCTATACAGTCACTTTGCTGCTATGAAGGAACTGGCTACAAGAACAAAACTGACTTGAGGAGGAGGCAAGCAGCATAAAATATGATGCTGAAGTCGTGATCAAACTGTGCCTGAAGTCGATCTACACCTGATCCACGAGTTAGTGAGTTCTTTATTTTTCAAGCCAGGTCAAGTTAAATTTTAGAAGAAATAAAACAAGCAAATGAAAAACCTTAACACGAAAATTTTCTTTAAGTGTTCAACACTTCTGAACCCAACCCCAAGTCCACTAGGAGCTTGTTATAATTTTCATGAACCGATTTAGATATGCAAATTAACTTGCATTAATTGGCTCTTCAGGGAATGATGTTTTTTCTCTCTGAAGTCATTTAAAACTCAGAGCAGTATGGGAGCCCTCCCCATGGACCTAGGAATCCTCTTGACTCAGCCTAGACATTCTGCTTCCGGCATCTTCCCACTTCCCTCCACCCTTTGCCCAGGAAATCTGTGGTAGGACAAAGGTGTCCTCCTGGCAGGGAAGTTGGAAAGAAGCCAAAAAAAAAAGGTGCAGTAATACCAACTTCGAAGTCAGGGAGACTCAGATCAGAATGCAACCTCTATGCAAAAAGAGGGATAATAATACTTACCTATAGGGGCTGTTATGAAGATTTCAAAATATCACCTGTATAAACACCTGGCCTGTGGGGTAGTAAGCATTCCACAAATTGTAACTGTTGTTTAGATTTCATCATTATTATGGTTGCCCTTCCTGTTTTCCAGGGCTAGCACAGATCTGAGATTGTAGGGGCTGCAAGATTTCTCGGGAGAGCAGGAGCACCTAGTCAATGAGAGATGGCGTCACTTGTCAGCACAGAGGTTTTTGAAGGAGGTTTTTGGGGGGTGGTCCACACACCCAGCAACCATAAGGGTCAGCAACCACGTCAGTAATTCACCTGCTTCAGGTCTTTCTCAAGGTCAGTGGTCCCTTTCTTATTTATCAGTTTTCAGAACTATCAGTGTGCAGAGTGCTGGCTCCAGAAATGATGGGAGAAGAGAGATGAAAATGAATAAGGCCAAGACCCCTGTCCTCAAGCTTCTCATAAACCAGTGTAGATGGCTTTGGAGGATGACAGCCCTGAGCTCAACCCTGGTTCACATGTGACCTGCGGAAGTCAGGGAGCCTCTCTGAGCTTCAGTTTCCTCCTCTGGGAAAAAACAAAAGGAAACAATAACACATGTCTCCCAGTTTGTTGGAAAATAATGAAGACTGGAAGATGCAGGTGACTTGCACAGGTCCTAGGGCAAAGTAGGGCAAATCAAGAGTCCTCTGGGGTTGGGGTGTAGTGTCCTGCCAAAATTCGTGTCCACTCAGAACCTCAAAACGTGACCTTATTTGGAAGTAGAGTCTTTGGAATGTAATCAGTTAAGGACCTTGAGATGAAATCATCCTGAGTTTAGGGGTGGTCCCTAAATCCAGTGTCAGGTGTCCTTATAAAAAGAAGATGACCCTGTGGAGATGGAGGCAGAGAAAGTTCTGCTGCCACTATCTGAGGAGCCGAGGAGTGCCAGGACCACCAGAAGCTGGAGAAGCAAAGAAGGGCTCCTCCCTAGATCCTTCAAAGGAGCACGGCCCACCTGGCACCTTGATTTCAGACTTCTGGCCTCCAGAGAGAATAAATTTCTGTTGTTTTAGGCCACCCCAGTTTGTGGTACTTTGTTACAGCAGCCTTAAGAAACTAAACACTCTGCTTTCTCCAACCCTCTCCCCTTAAACAAAGCAGATGTGCAGCTGCTTCCTGAAGCTCCAGGTAAGGAAGCGAGGGGTGCAAGCAGCTCTAAGGATGGGCAGGAGGGGTGAACCTGGAAATGGGATGGTGGCACCGCCCTCTGCTGGTGGCTTGCAGACTAACAGAATGGGTGTGCCAAGTGCCCGGCCCACAAAGCGCTCTAGGAAAGGTTCCTTTTTTTTTTTTAATTTATTTATTTGGCTGCACGGGGCTTTCGTAGCACCAGTGGGATCTTGTTGCCGCCTGGGGGATCTTTAGTTGCAGCCTGTGGGATCTAGTTCCTGGATCAGGGATCAAGCCTAGGCCCTCTGCATTGGGAGTATGTGGTCTTAACCACTGGACCATCAGGGAAGTCCTTGGGAAAAGTCCTTCATCTGGCAACAGGAGCACTCCTGTCGGGCACTCTGAGCCACCAGCCCCCTCGCAGCCACTTTTAACTGGAGCTCAGTGACAGCGTCCGGGGGGAGGCCAGGCCTGGCCTTCGCGTCACCCCAGACTCTCCCGGGCTCTGCCTCCTGCTCCCAGTGGCTGGTGTCTGGGGGACAGAGCCCTGCCCAAAGCACTGAGCTGTGTGGTCAGTGGCTCAGCCCACTGACCAGCTCCTGGGGTTGAGGAGTCCAAGCCAGTTTAACTGGGGGCAAAGTCAGTCCTCAAATATCAAATAACATTTTCAACCAACTTAATAAAATAGGTCACAGCAATATTGATAAATGTATTTTAACATTTGCTCTTTCCCTTATTTAAAATAGATTTATTGAGCATCTACTATGTGCCAGCCATCGTACTAGGTATTAAGGACACAGCAGTGACCTTGGCCGACAAGATTCCTGGTCTCATAGAACACAGAGTGAAGTGGGAGAGGGGAGGCAGGAAATGAATTAATAAATAAGTGAATCAAAAGGTAACAGATCTGTGGATTGGTCTAAACACAAATGAGGTACAAATAACAAAGAGCTTCATTTTCTCCAAACTGTCTTCAACCCTCTAGTCTCTCATATCCCTCCCTCTTTATTTTATGTCTCTGGCTAAGAGATAGCTTTGCAATCACTTCAGCTCTCATCTCAGGAATAATTTCAGTCTTCAAGTGGCTGAAAGTCCCATACAATTAGAACTTCAGTCTCACATGCAGTTTTAAATTTCTCACTGCCTCAGCTCAGACCAGGGATGGGGTGGGGGGCTGGGGGGAGGTGCAGCCTGCATTCCCAGACTCCCCTCCCGTCCGAGCCCTTCTTCTGGCACAGGGCAGGAGGGAGCTTGGCTGCGGAGAGACAAGCGTCTCTGGACTTGGCTGGTGCCCTTGGCGGTTTTCTCCCCACCGGGAGGGCTGTTCCGTCACATCGTGTGCTATTGCTGTTGCTTTTGCTTAGTCGCTAAGTCATGTCTGACTCTTTGCGACCCCATGGACCATAGCCTGCCAGGCTCCTCTGTCCCTGGGGATTCTCCAGGCAAAAATACTGGAGTGGATTGCCATTCCCTTCTCTAGGGAATCTTCTTGACCCAGAGATTGAGGCTGCATCTCCTGCATTGGCAGGCAGATTCTTTACAGCTGAGCCACCAGGGAAACCCAATAAAGAATGAACTAAACCAAACTGAATATTGGAATACAGTGTTTGAACTGCATCTTTAATGTGTGCTAAGAAACTGTCTAACATCCCAACAGTAATCGTAGAGTCAGGAGAAGGAAAAAAAGGCTCATTAAGTCTGTTTTCTAAATAGTCAAGAGTTGATTCACTAGAGAAAAGGCTAGATGTCAGGAAAATATATTTACTAAGTTATAAGAAATTATATGGGGAAGTTGAAATGCCACCTCTTAGAACATCAAAATGCTAAAATCAAACATTAATGGAATTGCAGACTAAGGGAAGACCACTGGCTTGGTACCATATCCTAGGGGGTTTTTAACGAAGATTCCATCCCAAGTTTCTATGACTATCTGAATCATTTTGCATGACTGTTCATCCAAAATAATGAAACCAATTCCAAAATTAGAGATGCCTGCTTCTCGCCTCCCAATGCTGGCTCTCTCGTGGGGCTCCTTGGTGAAGGGCTTTCCCCCAGTTTGTTGTTGGTAGATGCCCTTGTCAGCTGAACTTCTGTAACCATCCTCGTGAGCCCAGCTCCTGGGCCCCCTGCCCCCACCGGGCACAGCCTCTCTCTGCCTGGGTGCCCCCTTCCAGCCAGCAGCCCTCCTGGCAAGGGCAAGGTGTCGCATGCAAACGTCTCCAGCGTGCTTACCTTCCTCAGCCCCCGTCTGTGGGAAACTAGCGCATCCTCGTCTCACCAAATGGCAGTGCCCGGCTGCCCTGTCTCTGTCCCCGGCCACCTGGGGCTGCTTTAGCGAAGTCCCCGGCCCTGAGTTCCCCAGGGGAGTGTAGACTCCACCGCACGTTCACAGACACCCCAGTCTCCAGGGGCTCAGGAAGCTCTCTCAAGGGCTCGATACCCAAGCTTCAGGCCAATGGCTGCAGATGTGTCTGCTGCTCAGGGGCCCCTGGAGAAGGAAGGGCAGGAAATGGGCACCCTCATCTCCGGGAAAAGTTCTCCTGGCTCCCCATCACTGGGCTGTGACCCAAGGGAGCACCCCTTCATCAAGGGGAAGAGAACAATCAAAAGCGCGCTTCCTCCTGCAATTTCCCTTCCCCGTCTCCTTGAGGACGTCTGACCTTCTCTTGTACACTGAATTACTGGCTTGGGATGATGGTCACGAAAGCCATCCCACTACTCAGCAAGTCTAACATGCATCCGACAACTGTATTTATTTGTTTCATTTATTCAGATAGGGTTACTTCCCAGCCATTGCCCCCAGATTGTAAGCTCTAGCCAAAATCCCTGGCAGCAGGATGCCTCCATCCGCCTTCTGTTACAATGATTACAGGAGGTGCAAAGGGCTTGAAAGGCAGGAAAACAATACAAAGTGGTAAAGCATGACTGGGATGGGAACGGAGCAGCAGCGCCGTTGGACCCAGTGATCAGGCCTCACTGCGGAGCCACGGGGCCACGAATGGGGCACAAGCATCACAGACCTGGGGCAGCTTAGGCAGAGCCCCAAGGTGGGGACCACATCACTGGGCGTAACCAAACGGAAGAGGCCCCAAGTGCAGTGAGCGGTGGGGTGAGTGGTGTGGGATAAGGCCGGGGAAGAGACGGGAACTTGCCCTGTGAAAACCCCTCCTAGGTTTGAGAAACTCCACCATCTAACAAGGGGAGGCACGGTCCACCTCCCTATGGAGACGCCTGGAAAACAGACACACTTTCCCAGCTCCCTTGCAGCGAAGGTGTGAGCACGTGTTCTCAGCCCAGTGGGCTGGGAGCCCAAGACAGACAGGCGGCCTTCTGAGGAGAAGGTGACCTGCTGGCTGCAGCCAGCGTCCTGAAGGGCAGCCAATGTGGGCTGGGACCCTGGCTGTCCCCACTCCTCTGTGGGGTGCGTGTGCGTGTGTGTGTGTGAGAGAGAGAGAGTGTGTGTGAGTGTGTGTGTCTTTGTGAGTGTGTGTGTGAGAGTGTGTGTGAGTGTGTGTGTGTGAGTGTGTGGGGGTTGTGTCTTTGTGAGACTGTGTGAGTGTGTGTGTGTGTCTGTGTGAGTGTGAGTGTGTGTGTTTGTGTGTGTGTGTGTCTTTGTATGTGTGTGAGAGTGTGTGTGAGTGTGTGTGAGTGTGTGTGAGTGTGAGAGTGTGTGTGTGTGTGTGAGAGTGCGTGAGTGTTTGTGTGTGTGTGTGTGTGTGAGAGTGTGTGTGAGTGTGTGGGGGGTGTGTCTTTGTGAGACTGTGTGAGTGTGTGCGTGTGTCTGTGTGAGTGTGAGTGTGTGTGTTTGTGTGTGTGTGTGAGTGTGTGCGTGTCTTTGTATGTGTGTGAGAGTGTGTGTGAGTGTGAGTGTGTGTGAGTGTGAGAGTGTGTGTGTGTGTGTGAGAGTGCGTGAGTGTTTGTGTGTGTGTGTGTGTGTGTGGACTTTGTGGGGAAGACAGGAACAGGACTCCAGATTCCAGCATAGCCCACTCCGTGTTTGTAAGTGTCTCTCAATGCTCCTGTGACAAAGCTAGTAATGGCCCTGAACAATATGAGAAAAAAGATATTATATAATGGAGAATATCTCTGTCTGCAGGTCCAGCTCTCTGGCTCCCAGGGCTGGTCATGAATCCCTTCCTGCTTCAGCAGCCCAAGGCTTGAGCTGAGCCCCTCCGACCCATTCCCTGCACCCATGAACCACCTGGGATGGAAGCCTCAGGGCATACACGCTGGGTCATGGGCCTCCTGAACGGGGAGATGGTGCTGCTTCTCCAGCGCCTTCAAGCAGATTTCTTCTGCCCCTTAGCAAACCCCCTTCATTCCCCATTGGGATCAGCACCCGGCTGGCCTGACCCACGCCAGCCTTGGGCTGCCCCCCCTCCACCCCCAGGGAGTTCGCCATTGCTTATGATGCCAAGCTATTGTTATGCCCGATGTCCGAATCCCAGAGCGGGAAGAGAGAAGGCCTCCAAGACAATGCAACTCGCCAAAAGGGAAGTTTATTGCTGACTCGAGTCAGGGATCCTGCCGTATCCAACGCAGTGGTGCGGGGCCAGAGAGCCCCGAGCCCAAGCTGTTACACAAATTTATAGGGTGAGCACACGCTGTTGGTAGTTGGTTTAAGCGGATTGGTTACAAGTTTGCAAAGCAATTTCATTGGTCAAACACACTCAAAACTTTCGCACGCGTGGGACTTTCCCGGGGGTTTCCGCCCCGTTCCTAATTGGCAAACAGCGGTCAGTGTTAAGCTGATTGGTTGTATCCAGGTGGCCTGATAATCTTACCACCCAGAAGCAGGAAGGCCTACTCCTAATCTAAGCTGCCTGCCATAGCGTTACTTCTGCTCGCCTCACACTACGCCGGGAAAGGACTGAGACCCCTGCGAGTCCCAGAAAAATCACAAAACTCCAGGTCCTCCTGCCGCTGCGCAAGAGCCTGGCGGACCCCGTGGGCCCGGTGCCCAAGCCTGGGGGCAGCTCCTAGCCCTCGGATAGCCAACAAAGTGTGGGCTACTTTGATTTGACTTGAAGACAGTACTTGGAGGGTCTGTTTTGAACCAGTCTGTGGTGTTTAGCCCTCCCTGAGGGAGGCACCAAAAAAGCTGAGGCTTTTTTGGGTTGAGGAGGGAGCCCCCTGCTCCTGCTGTCAACCCCACCCAGCACCAAGGCTCAGATGGGGACAGGCTCCTGCCTGGAGGGATGGGCTGGAGAGGAGAGGGACTGGGGGCTCCCCTGGATTCTAGAGCCCGAGACCCCAAGGAAACGGCTCAGCATCATGAGGATGGTGGGTGTCCTCTCTCTCCAGAAAATATCAGAGCTTTTAATGAAACATCTTCATCCCGGAAGCCAGGACCAGTCTCACCTGACAGGCGGATTCCGGCCTGGCCCACCCTTCCTTCCTCCCCACTTTGTGGAGAAGCACATGGGGACTTTGTCTGCGCAATCACTCCCCACCCTACCATACACACACACACACACACACACACACACACACACAGAGATAGCATTCGAAAATGAGACTGCGGCCAAAAGGGCCTCCCCAGGGCTTTTGGCCTGGATGGTGACCTGTCGGCCCAGCAACTCCCCAGGCAGCCCACGGATCATGCCCCAGGCGGCCAACCCTCCCACCCTCCTCAGACCCACACACTGAGATCCCTGCATCCCCCAGAGCAGCGGCCCCCAACCTTTTGGGCACCAGGCACCAGTTTCGTGGAAGGCAGTTTTTCCATGGCCCAGGGCAGGCATGGTTTCAGGGTAACTCAAGTGTGTTAGGTTTGTTGATCCCACAGCAGGCAGAGCTCAGCCTGCAGTGGGCGTGGTGGGGAGAGGCTGTAAATACAGATGAAGCTTTGCTCGGCTGCCACTAACCTCCTGCTCTGCAGCCCAGCTCCTAACAGTCCACAGACCAGGACCGGATTGGGGGCCACTGACCTAGAGGTCAGACAAACCACCCCAGGCTCCGGCGAGCCTGTATTCAAGCCAGGGCCTTTCATCCTCATAGCAGCACATGCCTCTCAGAAGCCCCATTATTGCAAGTGGGGAAACTGAGGCTCAGAGAGGCATTAGAGCTAGAATTTCAACTTCAGTCTCTCTGACTTTGAAGGTTTTGGATTTGCTCTCTCCCCACGAGACCCTGCGAGGAAACTGCCAGGAACACTGTTTGGCGGTGAGGCAGGAGGGAATATCAATAACACAATTAATATAGAAGAAGGCGCTTATTTCTTCATAACTGTCATGAAAAGCAACATGGGGTATTTTCCATGCGCAGGATCTGGGCTCTAAAGGCATGATTTAATGATCTCACTCCAGGTCTGGTGGTCCTGCTAAGACACCCATCAACACATGAATATTTACACACACACAGTGCCGCAGTGCATATGTTTCTGGTAACGTAGTTTCTTGGAGGGAGCTCAAGGTTAATTGGCAGCATTCATGTCTGGGGTTCCTGAGTAGCATAGGTTTGGCCCCCAGCCCCCTGGCGGGGAGCTCTGGCCATGCACTGAGGGGTCAGACGGAAAATCTGCCCATGGCCTTCCCGCCTCCCTGCAGCCTGCAGCCTGTGGTGCAAAGACAGCTCTGGACTGGAGCCCACGTGGCGCTTCCACAGACACACCCGCGCCCCCGGCCCCCGCTGAGAACTGCTGTCCATCCTTCAGGCCCCAGGCTCACTCCAGAACGCGAAATCACTGTGTCCCTCCCTCCCATCCCCTCCCGCCTCCTGCGTCTATGGATTTGCTGTTCAGAAAACATCTGTTCCCTCCTTCACCCCTGACATAAGCATCGATCTCCTGCTGGCCCAGCTGCTTAAACTTGCTGCCCTGGGAAACAGACACTCCTTCCTGAGACAGCACAGGTCTGAGCCAGGCCTGGGAGTTCTGACAAGGGGAGTCATGGGGTGAGGGTAAGGGGGGCTTGTCCACACAGGCACCTCCTGACTAAGGTCCGAGGTCAGGGCCAGAAGGAAAGAGATCAGAGGGTCAAGGCCGACACTCAGGGGTCCAGGGGGAGCCTGCCCCTCCCTGAGAGGAGGCCTGGACAGCCAAGCCCCCACCCCGTCAGTCAGAGACCCTCTGCCTGATGTTGGCAGGAGTGAGGAAGGGCCTCAGGCAGCCGGGGGAGGTCCTGCAGCTGTGAAGGCCCTGCGGCCCAGAGGAGGCAGCCAGATGCCTCGATCCCGCTACTGTCTCCCTGCGTCCGCCCAGCAGCCCCGCCTCTCCCAGTGCTCAGGATGTCGGGCTCCCCCATGGGGCTGCCTCAGCGTCCAGGGCTGCCGCGCTCAGTACCCTCCACAGCCACACCCCAGCACGGGCGCACCTCGTAGGGACACCAGATGCACCCCCAAATATATCTGTGCAATGAATCAAACCTGAACCTGAGAAAGGGAAGCCAGACAGGCCAGATTCCCCATAAACAGTGTTATGGGAGGAAATGATCCCCTTCCCCACTGGTTCTAAGGTGAGGACTTGGACTCATCAGTCTGTCTGTCTGCCTGTCTGTCTGCCTGTCTGAATGGGGCTGGTGCTGAGGAGGGGAGGCAGGCATGAGCTGAGCAGACCCTCCCCAGGCTGCTAAGTGTGCTGGGGACACTTGACCCACTTCCTGGGCCAGTCTGGGCCTGTGGAAGGTGGGTAGGGAGGCAGAGTCAGGGGCGAGCTGGCTCTTCTAGTGAAGAGCAGGAGTGTGATGTGATCAGTAGGCAGTCTCTGGCCATTCTGAGGGCAGATGCCAGCTCTGGGGACCCAGAGGTGATCCAGGCACAGACCCTCCCTCAGGAAACTCAATGCGCCCTCAGGAAATGAGACTAAAGCTAGAACCTGCCACGTAGTAAGGATCAGCAAGTATTTCTTAGTGCCGCACGGGTGGATGAGACAGATACTGATAATTCAGCGTGCTGAACACCGTGACTCAATCAACATAAGACTATTGTTCCTACAATGTGCTAGTGAATTAATGCAAGAAATGAACCAGGCGCATGGTCTCAATTGCCTCTACTCAAGGTGGGCCAGAGGACCAGGGAAGACTTTGCAAGGAGGGGACATTTGGGCTGGGTCTTACGGATGGATAGGATTTCACCCAGTGCACAAGGGGAGGAAATCATCCCAGCAGAGGGGCAGCAAGTGCCAAGGCAGAGAGGCGAGAAGGAGTCTGGCCCGTCTGGGGAGTCCGGAGTGGAGTTGTATGACTGGAATGTGGAGGGGTGCGTGGGGATTCGGGGGAGCCACTGTAAATCTTGGAACAAGGGAGGGATGTAAAGCAAGGGAAAAGGGCACTCTAATCAAACATAGTAAATATTTTCTCATAAAGCAGAAAAATAAATATTTTAAAATTCCAAAAAGAAAGCAACCCTTTAGGCAGAGGGACCAGCCGAGGCACTGGATGGGGGTGTGAATGGTCACAACACATTCACAAAACCGTGAGACCAGGGGTAGGGAGTCTCCTGAGAGATGATTATACCTCAAGGAGACAGGCATGGCCTTGTGACCCAGAAGGCAATATCTGGGGAGGAGGGATGGAAGAAAAGAAACAGACTATGAGACTGTGTCTTAAAGATATAATTCCAGAGCTCAGCATCACTCCCATTTCACAGGTCCAGAAATTGAGGCTCAGAGGGAGCCATTCTGACTGGTGTTGGGTCCAGATAATCACTTCTCCATGGCTACCTCCTTCCCACATTCATACCAAATATAAGCAACTGAGAACAGCTTGAGTGTGGACAGTGAAGGGGACGTCGCCTTCGGAATTATGAGTCAGGTTTACAGATTGTCAGTGACTTGCTGTGTGACCTTGCTCAGGTGATTCCCTCTCTGAGTTTCTGTTCCCTCTTCCAGGAACAGTCAGCCCTGTGAAATCATGTCTTCAAGGCTGCCTGATATTGAGACAGCAGCTCCCGTCTGGAGCTCACCGGGTAGGCAGATTCCTCATCTGTGAAACGGGCATTAGACTTCCTACCTCCCAGGGCAGCCATGAGGATGGAGGCAGAGGATGTCGGCAAGAGGCTCGGCGCCAAGCTTGGCCCACAGTAGATGCTTAGGAAACACGGAGGGAGTCCACATGCGTGGCCCCTGGGGGACCAGGAACGGCTTCAGCAATCCAGGGCAAGTCTGAGCCTTAGTGACTTGTCTCTCCTCTTCTCCATTTCAAAGACTTTTCATAAGCAGCTGGAGATCCAAAGAAAAGCTGTCCTGGATGGAATATATTTAAGAAAAAAAAAACCAACAAATTTACCTTCCTGCACAGAAGGAGAGCCGTCTTCCCCACAGGGAGCCGCCAGGCTCCAAAATGCTGATTTACTTATTTTTCCTTCTTCATTAGGAGCCGAGGAAAAGGCTCTCTAGTATTCTGGCCTGGAGAATTCCATGGACTGTATAGTCCACGGGGTTGCAAAGAGTTGGACACGACTGAGCGACTCTGACTTTCACTTTCAGTGGTGACAGCGCTTCTTGCTTCGCCCTCAGACCCTGGGCGGGAGCTGGGACAGCCATGTGCACTCAGCCCCTCCTCCGGGGGCCTCTGGCCTCTTCCCCACCGTGAGGCCCTGGGGGTATTCCAGCTCAGCTGCTGACAGCCTGGTGACTGGGGCCAGGCCTGCCAGCTCACAGCCCCGGTCCTCACCAGGGAAAGGACAGCAGTGCACACTCCACTTAGTGATGGCGAGGCCGGGCCACCCCGCACACCTGCCGCCTCCTGGAGACGCCCCCAGAGCACTGGGCTGTGCCGCTCAGTGGCCAGGACGGCCCGACAGCAGTCTGCCCTCAGCACCAGCCCCGCCTGCAGCAGGGGCTCTTCCTTCCTGGCCTTCTGTCCTCCTGCCCATTTCTCTGCCCAGACTCGTCTGGACCTGGGGGACAAGAGAGCAAGCATCTGATCAAAGTTTAAAGTAGGGAGGGAAAGAAATACCCAGGGCGACAGGACAGGAAAGAGACTCAGAAAGCCTTAGAAGAACACTGAGATCAGACCGTGTCCAAGGCCTCCTGAATCATTAATTCTTTGTCATTCTCTCTTCAAATCCTGTCTCTTTCAACCCAAGGAGGTCCCTTCCCAGGTCTCAGCCTGCCCGTGTGGCTTCCTTGCAAGACTTTGCAGAGCACCTGTCCGTCCTGTGTGCATGTGGCCTCTTCGGGCACAGGTTGCTAACAGCTCTGCCACCCAACCTGGAGCATCTCTACACAGGCCCTGGGAAGTGAGGAGAAAGAACGCAGCTATGCTGTGTGACCTTGGGCAAGCACCACCACCTCTCTGGGCTCAGTTTACACATCCTTACAGTCAGGGACGTGGGCAGTAAGTAAGTGAAAGAAAGTAGCCAGCACAAACTAGTGTCATTTCCCCTCCTTGATTCCTGAAACGCATTAACTTTAGGATGGACCAACTTCTGACTTTGCCTTCTCTCCAGGCCAGTGAGGGGAGATGCTTGATACAGTGGAAGAACCCTGACTTTGAGCCAAAGGAGCCTGGGTTGGAGTCCTAGCTCTGTACTTATCAGCAGTGTGACCTCAGGCAAGCAACCTGGCCTCTCTGAACCCCAGTTTCCACATCCACGTGAGGGAAAGTCGCTCAGTCGTGTCCGACTCTTTGTGACCCCATGGACCATAGCCCGCCAGGCTCCTCTGTCCATGGGATTCTCCAGGCAAGAACACTGGAGTGGGTGGCCATTCCCTTCTCCAGGGGATCTTCCCAACCCAGGGATTGAACCCAGGTCTCCTGCACTGCAGGCTGTTTACCATCTGAGCCACAGGGAAGGTCCTCAAAGTCTACAGATGGGAGCAGAGCCGTGGTGAGGACTTAGTGGGACACCTGGGGAGACGCACTCGGCACAGCACCTAGCACACAGTAGGCCAGCCGCAGGGTTCCCTGGCTCAGAGTTTGGTGTAGGGAACGTGAGTCCAGACAGAACCAGGAAGAGGCCGCCAGGAGAGGCCTTCTCCTCCACGGAGAAGAATTTTGTGAATCCCCAGGTCTGAGAGGATCATTCTCATTGTGGGGTCAGGCCACTGGCCTCTGCTGGGCAGATTCTCAGCCAGGAGCTGGGGGCTGGCATGCGGCGCCACCTGGTGTCCAAAGGGGACGAGCCGGGGCTAAGCCGAGACCCGTGCGCGCGGTGCCAGGAGCCAGGAGCAACCTAGGGAGGGCGGGTCCTGGGGGGATGGGGGGGGCAACACCACGGGGAGCAGACCTCTCATTTAACATGCAGACGACCAACAAGATAAGGAAGGTAAGTAGGCCATCCTGTTGTAAGAGCAAAGAAAAAACCAAGCAGGGAACAAACTGAAACTGCACCTAGAGTGATCAGGACAGCCTGGTTGAGCACAACCTGAAGGCCGTTTGGGCGGATGTGCTGGTCTCTGGAGAACTTTCCTGGCAGAATAAACAGCCAGTGCCCAGCCAGGAATGTAGGGACGGGGACCCAAGGCGAGGATAGAGGCAAAGTGGCCAGGGAGGTGTTAGGACAAAGGCGTGTGGCTTTTACTTAACCTGAGAAGGGAGCGGTGGAGAGCTCGGAGTGAAACCCAAAGAGCAGGTTAATGGCTGTGCTGTGCGCGGACTGATGGACTGGCGTGGGGCTGAGGGCTCGCAGCGAGGGGTGAGGAAGTGCCCGAGAGGCTTCTGCGGGGACCTCGCGGGAGGTGACCGCTGTGCCCACCGTGGAGGCAGCAGTTAAGAGAGGGGGCCAGATCCTGGATGGACTGTGAACGTGGAATCAGATTTGCTGAGAAACCAGATGTGCGGGTGAGGCAGAGAAATCCAGACTGACTGCAGGGAGCTTCTTGGTCTAAGCAAATGGCGGGAGCGGGCAGCGTGGTTGAGCGGTCCAAGGCACTGGGTGAAGGCCCATGGCAGGACGGAGGCACCATTAATCCAGTGGGTAACGTCCGCATTGTGACTCATCAGAGCTATCAGGTGTGGACATGTTAAGCATGAGATGCATACACCTTTTATTTTGTATTATGTATATATATATTTAATAAGAGAAGAGTAACATCTCATAGCATTCCCAGACATCACTGTTAGGAACTGCAGCTTCAGGCTAGCTATCATCAGCCACAAAGCAGACTGTCAGGATACTTGTCTTGAAATTCCAGTTCTGTAGGTAATATGCTGTGTGGCCGTGGGCAGATTACCTTACCGCTCTGGGCTCATTTTCCCTCCATTTCTAAATGGGGTAGGAGGAATTATTAATGTAGAGGTCTCAAGACTCCCTTTCAGTTCTCAGTCTCTTTGATGTCTTAAATATCACCTCTTCAAAGACCTTCCACCACCACCCCCCAACCTCTGTCGGCAGGGTCTTGGTTTACATCCTGGCTGGCTGTGTCTCCCACACTCTAGGCTTCAAGGAGGCAGGTACAGTTTCCACTTTGTTCCAGTTTTTGTCTCCAGTTAAGACAAGGATCTCTCAAAGATCTTTGTTCAGTTCTGAGGTGCAAGTGGGAGCGACTGAAGAATTTTGAGCAGACGTTTTCCAGGCTTAAATTTACATAATTTATAAAACAATCTGGTTTGGATTTATAAAGAAAGGATCACTGGATTGCAGGGATGAGACTGGATGGGGGAGGCAGAGAGGCCGGCTGAAGGCCACTGTGGCCCCCAGGCACTGGGAGATGGGGCCCCAGACGCAGGTGGTGGGGGAGCAGGTGGAGGAGGCGAGAAGGGACCGTCTCTGCTATGTTTGGAAGGTGGAGCTGGCAGGAGACGCTGCTGGACTGGATGTGGTGTGAGAGAGATGAGGGTCAAGCAAGTCCCCAAAAGTGGTGTCCAAGTGCCTGGGAGAACAGTTTCATTAAATGCCCCAGGGAGACATAGGGCGAGTTTGGAGGGAAATTTCAAGGATCTTGTTTAAATCTGAGGGTTCTGTTAGACATCGAAGTGGAAATGTGAAGAAAGCAACTAGAAGCAGGAGTCTGGCGTTCAGGGGGGAGCCAGGCTGGAAATGGAAATTGTGGATCACTGTTCGTAGAGGTGGTGTGTAGAGGTATGGTGCTGGAGGAGGCCACCCAGGAAGTCCCCTGGGCCCTGGAGGCCTGCCTGTCACCATGTGGAGGCGGGAAGGACACACAGGGACAAGGGAGGCAGAAAGCAGAGAACAGGCCACCTGCTCCAAGGGGCAGAGCTCCAACCACAGTGCCTTGCCTGCAGAGGCCCAAGCCCTGGGAACCGGGGCAAGCTCTCTGGGACCGCTCTCTGGGCCAGCACCACTGACTCATGCACAAGGAGAGTACTGACTGATGGCCTTCTGCATGCAGAGACCGCATCCGTGGTTCAGCCAGCATGACACCTTCTGATCCCAGGCCTCTGAAGGTATTTCCCGTCCAGTACCTCTCCCTGTTGATACAGGACAAGATGAGGGACCAAGGAGGTGGACAGTTCCCCACCATCACCTAGCAAGCCTGTGGTAGGTAATGCAAGAACAGAGGCCATTTTTTGTTGTTGTTGTTGTTGTTTGGCCTGTGGGATCTTACTTTTCCAAGCAGGGATTGATCAGAGCCTCCTACATTGGAAGTACACAGTCTTTTTTTTTTTTTTAATTGGAAGATAATTGCTTTACAGTGTTGGTTTCTGCCATATATCAAAATAAATCAGCTGGAGGTATACATATTGGACCTCCCTCCTGAACCTCCCTCCCGCCTCCTACTCTGTCCCATCCCTATATGTTGTCATAGAGCACCAGATGTGAGCTCTCTGGAGTGCAGAGTCTTAACCACTGGACCACCAGGGAAATCCTAGAGGATGGCTTTTAGGAGACAAGAGGAGGGAAAGAAAGCGAGCACCTCCTGTAAACACCTCTTGCATTCCTAGTGCTCCCCCCCACCCCAACAATAGTGCCCGCCCCAGGGCAGGTCCTCTCATCTCCACTTCACAGATGGATACACGGAGGATCAGAAATGTGAAATAACCTGCTCAAGGGCATGGCTTGTAGTGGCAGAGCCAGACCTGCAAACTAGGCTGTCTGCATGCAAAACCCACCCCCAATCCATCCACACCACCAACAGAACAATGGGTAGGATCCACTACAGAAAAACACAAATGCATTCAAAACAGACAACCTATCAGCAACATTTTTAAATTAACATTATCTCTAGAACCACAGCATCTACAATAGATTAAAATAAAGATATATACACATATTAGGTATATCCTGTGTATGGGTACCTAGGGGGAATATGGATTCTTGATCCTTTCCAGCTCCTCCCCGGCCCCTGAGAGTCCTATAGGCCAGGATCCACCGGATCAGACATCGCTTTACCACCCCTGTTCCCTCTTGACCTCAGACCCTAACTGCCTGGCAAGGCTTTCTGCATAGGAAGCTGCCACTCCCATCTCTGCCCTGAATTATTGCAGGAGTCTCCTCGGGGGTCTCTCCAATTCTGTCCCTGCCTCCTCGTTGTTCTTTGCCTCATCCATTCTTTGCCAGCAGACAAAGAGATACTGTGAACAATAAACCAGACTACATCCCTCCTGTGCTCAGAACTCCTCCCGTGCTTTCCATCTCACGCAAAGAGCACAGGCCCAGCCCCACCTCCGTTGGCGCCTCGGTCCCCACCTCCCTCCCTCACTGGCCCAGCACTCCAGCCTCCCGGCTGGTCCACGGACGGGTGCCTGCGTTCCTGCCTCAGGGCCTTGGGTCCTGCTGTGCACTCTGCCTGGAGCACTCTCCACACACCCCCAGGTTCAGGCTCGCCCGCCTTCTGCTCAAACGTCCCCTTAGGGAAGACTGTCCTGACCTCCCCAGGTCCAGCACCCAGCACACCCCCCCTCTCTCCTTCTGTGCTTTCTGGTTTCTCCTTGATACTTTCACTCTTTGTCACATTACACATTGTAGTTGTTTACATGTTATAATACTTTGACCACCTGATGCGGAAAGCTGACTCATTGGAAAAGACCCTGATGCTGGGAAACATTGAAGGCAGGAGAAGCAGAGGGCGGCAGAGGGTGAGATGGTTGGGCAGCATCACCAACTCAGTGAACGTGAGTTTGAGCAAACTCGGGGACAGGGTAAAGGCCAGGGAAGCCTGGTGTGCTGCAGTCCGTGAGGTCGCAGAGTCAGACACGACTTAGTGACCGAACAGCAGCATGTTGGTTTCCTCTCTCCCTCTATCCCTACTTAAGTGTAAGCTCCGTGTGGACAGGATCATCTGTTCTGTTCACTGCTGATTCCTCCACCCCTAGAATGGTGATGGGCCCAGAAAAGATGTTCAGAAAATATTTGTTGAATAAACGAATGTCAGATAAAATGGACCAGGCCTCCAGGAGAAAGATTTGTCCCTTCTCTCCTGTCTCTGTTCAGCTCAGACCAGGGGGAAGCGAGAGGTGCCAAGGGAATGAAGGAAAGTGGGCCCTGCGGTGGGGGGAGTGCTCAGAAACCCCCAAGACCTAGATTTTAGGCAGGAGTTGAGATGGCTTACAGAGGCAGGTTTACAGTCTGTGCTTCAGAGGACAGTGTCTGTTTCCTTAACCCAGGCGCCGGGCCCTCACTCACAGCTCCTGCCCTGGGGGAGCCCCGACCCGCTTCAGATTCCTGCAGCCATCTGCGGACGTGCTGTGGACCGTTACCGCCCCCGCTCCACGGTTTTGAGCTCTACCCCGTGCCAGGCCTGTGTTAGCGCTCCACCTATATCCGCCCATGGACTCCCGTCTCTCTATGGCCTGGAGCATCCCCAGTTCCTGATGAGAAAAGTGGGCCTTAAAAATACCAAGCAACTTGCTAAGGTCACACATGTAGTGTCTAAGGTCTTAACAGCTATGAAATGGAAATTATATTTGCTGGATTTGGAGTATAGGTTGGGATATATCCCTCCTCCTCCCCCTCCCCCTCCTCCCCCTCCTCCTCCTCCCCCTCCCCCTCCTCCCCCTCCTCCTCCTCCCGCTCCCCCTCTAACCCCGCCCCTCTCCAGTCTGTCTGCTTCCTCCTCTCCCGGTCGCGAGCAGCCCCGTGGGCAGTTCTTGGGGGCACCAAGCCCCACATAAAGCGGTCTCTTCCCTTCGCTCCTAACAAGTCGTGCGGCCCTTCCCAACACAACGACGACAGGACGGTGGGAGCAGGGGACACTGAAGAAGCCTCCGCAGCTCCCGCTCGCTGGAGCTGCTTCCTGCGCGGCGCGGGGAGGAGACTTTCATCAGTTCCAGACGTGACCAGGAGAGGGCAGCAGCAGCCCGAGGAAGGCCCAGGGCCCGGCTGCCGCAGCAAGAGCGCTGGCGACCTCACTTTGGGAGTCGTTTACACTGGAGAGCAAGTTCCATTCCCTGGGGCCCCACGACTTGCTTCACCTGGCGCAACCCACCTTTTATTCCTTCACAAGTTTCCACAGGAAACTGTAACTGAATTCGACTAAGGCTGCCCAGCTGCTATTATACTCCTACTGCTTCTGCTGCTGCTAAGTCGCTCAGTCGTGTCCGACTCTGTGCGACCCCATAGACGGCAGCCCGCCAGGCTCCCCCGTCCCTGGGATTCTCCAGGCAAGAACACTGCAGTGGGTTGCCATTTCCTTCTCCAATGCATGAAAGTGGAAAGTGAAAGTGAAGTCGCTCAGTTCCACCCGACTCTTCGCGACCCCATGGACTGTAGCCTACCAGGCTCCTCCGCCCATGGGATCTCCCAGGCAAGAGTACTGGAGTGGGTTGCCAGTTACTGGTTAATAATTTCAATAATGATAATGATTAATATTATATAATGATAATAATGATAAGGCTCTAGTTAGATGATCTTTAGAGTTTCTTCTGGACTAACAGTCAATTCTGTTTGTACTTCAGCAACTTGTAAAATACAAACAAACAAACAAAAACACTCGTCTCTGTTGGATATTTAAGAAAAACAAATACTCCCAGAAGTCAGTATTTCAGGGATAGACCTTGGAGCCAGACTTCTTGGGGGGGTGAATCCTGCGTCCACTATTAACTATGTGACCTTGACAAATTACATCATGTCTCTAAACTCACTTTTCTCATTAATAAAACAAATCAGACTCATAAGATCATTGTGAGAAGTAATACAGCTGAGGTAATACAGGTGGACATATAATACCCAAGCTCAGTAATTCCCCAACCATCTGTGGTTGTGATAACTTCCGTTCCATGTTTCCATGGTCCACTCTCACCTATGGAACCTTCTTGTCCTCCCATCTCCCTGACACTTTGTAATTCAATAGTCATGTGTGGTCCACCTGATGTACCCCATGGACTGTCCATGTCCATGAAATTCTCCAGGCAAGAATCCTGGAGTGGGTAGCCATTCCCTTCTCCAGGGGATCTTCCCAACCCAGAGATCAAATCCAGGTCTCTTGCATTGCAGGCAGATTCTTTACCATCTGAGCCACCAGGGAAGCCTGGTATACAGTTGTTCACAAGTCAGATCTCCTTTCTCCACCTCAGTGATTCAGTTGGACGGGGTTCAACTGCATGTGTTCAAGTTCCAAAATAACATAATGCTAGAGCATGAAGTTTTTCTCTCTTACACATTAAAGAAGGCAGGAGGATAGGGAATCTACCTGAAAAAGAATTTAGAATAATGATAATAAAAATGATCCAAAATCTTGAAAACAAAATGGAGTTACAGATAAATAGCCTGGAAACAAAGATTGAAAAGATTCAAGAACTGTTTAATAAAGACCTAGAAGAAATAAAAAAGAGTCAATTACAAATGAATAATGCAATGAATGAGATCAAAAACACTTTGGAGGGAACCAAGAGTAGAATAACAGAGGCAGAAGATAGGATAAGTGAGGTAGAAGATAAAAAGGTGGAAATAAATGAAGCAGAGAGGAAAAAAGAAAAAAGGATCAAAAGAAATGAGGACAACCTCAGGGACCTCTGGGACACTGTGAAACGCCCCAACATTCGAATCATAGGAGTTCCAGAAGAAGAAGACAAAAAGAAAGGCCATGAGAAAATACTCGAGGAGATAATAGCTGAAAACTTCCCTAAAATGGGGAAGGAAATAGCCACCCAAATCCAAGAAACCCAGAGAGTCCCAAACAGGATAAACCCAAGGCGAAACACCCCAAGACACATATTAATCAAATTAACAAAGATCAAACACAAAGAACAAATATTAAAAGCAGCAAGGGAAAAACAACAAATAACACACAAAGGGATTCCCATAAGGATAACAGCTGATCTAACAATAGAAACCCTCCAGGCCAGAAGGGAATGGCAGGACGTACTGAAAGTAATGAAAGAGAATAACCTACAACCTAGATTACTGTATCCAGCAAGGATCTCATTCAGATATGAAGGAGAATTCAAAAGCTTTACAGATAAGCAAAAGCTGAGAGAATTCAGCACCACCAAACCAGCTCTTCAACAAACGCTAAAGGATCTTCTCTAGACAGGAAATGCAGAAAGGTTGTACAAACGTGAACCCAAAACAACAAAGTAAATGGCAACGGGACCACACCTATCAATAATTACCCTAAATGTAAATGGGTTGAATGCCCCAACCAAAAGACAAAGATTGGCTGAATGGATACAAAAACAAGACCCCTATATATGCTGTCTACAAGAGACCCACCTCAAAACAAGAGACACATACAGACTAAAAGTGAAGGGCTGGAAAAAAATATTTCATGCAAACGGAGACCAAAAGAAAGCAGGAGTCGCAATACTCATATCAGATAAAATAGACTTTCAAATAAAGGAAGTGAAAAGAGACAAAGAAGGACACTACATAATGATCAAAGGATCACTCAAAGAAGAAGATATAACAATTATAAATATATATGCACCCAACATAGGAGCACCGCAATATGTACGGCAAACGCTAACGAGTATGAAAGAGGAAATTAATAGTAACACAATAATAGTGGGAGACTTTAATACCCCACTCACAACTATGGATAGATCAACTAAACAGAAAATTAACAAGGAAACACAAACCTTAAATGACACAATGGACCAGCTAGACCTAATTGATATCTATAGGACATTTCACCCCAAAATAATCAACTTCACCTTTTTCTCAAGTGCACACGGAACATTCTCCAGAATAGATCACATCCTGGGCCATAAATCTGGTCTTGGAAAATTCAAAAAAATTGAAATCATTCCAGTCATCTTTTCTGACCACAGTGCAGTAAGATTAGATCTCAATTACAGGGAAAAAATTGTTAAAACTTCAAACATATGGAGGCTAAATAACACGCTTCTGAATAACCAACAAATCATAGAAGAAATCAAAAAAGAAATCAAAATATGTATAGAAATGAATGAAAATGAAAACACAACAACCCAAAACCTATGGGACACTGTAAAAGCAGTGCTAAGGGGAAGGTTCATAGCATTACAGGCTTACATCAAGAAACAGGAAAAAAACCAATTAAATAACCTAACTCTACACCTAAAGCAATTAGAGAAGGAAGAAATGAAGAACCCCAGAGTTAGCAGAAGGAAAGAAATCTTAAAAATCAGGGCAGAAATAAATGCAAAAGAAACTAAAGAGACCATAGCAAAAATCAACAAAGCTAAAAGCTGGTTTTTTGAAAAAATAAACAAAATTGACAAACCATTAGCAAGACTCATTAAGAAACAAAGAGAGAAAAACCAAATTAACAAAATTAGAAATGAAAATGGAGAGATCACAACAGACAACACTGAAATACAAAGGATCATAAGAGACTACTACCAGCAGCTCTATGCCAATAAAATGGACAACTTGGATGAAATGGACAAATTCTTAGAAAAGTATAACTTTCCAAAACTGAACCAGGAAGAAATAGAAGATCTTAACAGACCCATCACAAGCAAGGAAATCGAAACTGTCATCAAAAATCTTCCAGCAAACAAAAGCCCAGGACCAGATGGCTTCACAGCTGAATTCTACCAAAAATTTAGAGAAGAGCTAACACCTATCTTACTCAAACTCTTCCAGAAAATTGCAGAAGAAGGTAAGCTTCCAAACTCATTCTATGAGGCCACCATCACCCTAATTCCAAAACCAGACAAAGATGCCACAAAAAAAGAAAACTACAGGCCAATATCACTGATGAACATAGATGCAAAAATCCTTAACAAAATTCTAGCAAACAGAATCCAACAACATATTAAAAAAATCATACACCATGACCAAGTGGGCTTTATCCCAGGAATGCAAGGATTCTTTAATATCCGCAAATCAATCAATGTAATACACCACATTAACAAATTGAAAGATAAAAACCATATGATTATCTCAATAGATGCAGAGAAAGCCTTTGACAAAATTCAACACTCATTTATGATTAAAACTCTCCAAAAAGCAGGAATAGAAGGAACATACCTCAACATAATAAAAGCTATATATGACAAACCCACAGCAAGCATCACCCTCAATGGTGAAAAATTGAAGGCATTTCCCCTGAAATCAGGAACAAGACAAGGGTGCCCACTCTCACCACTACTATTCAACATAGTGTTGGAAGTTCTGGCCACAGCAATCAGAGCAGAAAAAGAAGTAAAAGGAATCCAGATAGGAAAAGAAGAAGTAAAACTCTCACTGTTTGCAGATGACATGATCCTCTACATAGAAAACCCTAAAGACTCTACCAGAAAATTACTAGAGCTAATCAATGAATATAGTAAAGTTGCAGGATATAAAATTAACACACAGAAATCCCTTGCATTCCTATATACTAACAATGAAAAAACAGACAGAGAAATTAAGGAAACAATACCATTCACCATTGCAACAAAAAGAATAAAATACTTAGGAGTATATCTACCTAAAGAAACAAAGGACCTATACATAGAAAACTATAAAACACTGATGAAAGAAATCAAAGAGGACACAAACAGATGGAGAAACATACCGTGTTCATGGATTGGAAGAATTAATATTGTCAAAATGGCTATTCTACCCAAAGCAGTCTATAGATTCAGTGCAATCCCTATCAAGCTACCAACGGTATTTTTCACAGAACTAGACCAAAGAATTTCACAATTTGTATGGAAATACAAAAAACCTCGAATAGCCAAAGTAATCTTGAGAAAGAAGAATGGAGCTGGAGGAATCAACCTGCCTGACTTCAGACTCTACTACAAAGCCACAGTCATCAAGACAGTATGGTACTGGCACAAAGACAGAAATATAGATCAATGGAACAGAATAGAAAGCCCAGAGATAAATCCACGAACCTATGGACACCTTATCTTTGACAAAGGAGGCAAGGATATACAATGGAAAAAAGACAACCTCTTTAACAAGTGGTGCTGGGAAAACTGGTCAACCACTTGTAAAAGAATGAAACTAGAACACTTTCTAACACCATACACAAAAATAAACTCAAAATGGATTAAAGATCTAAATGTAAGACCAGAAACTATAAAACTCCTAGAGGAGAACATAGGCAAAACACTCTCCGACATAAATCAAAGCAAGATCCTCTATGACCCACCTCCCAGAATATTGGAAATAAAAGCAAAACTAAACAAATGGGACCTAATGAAACTTAAAAGCTTTTGCACTACAAAGGAAACTATAAGTAAGGTGAAAAGACAGCCCTCAGATTGGGAGAAAATAATAGCAAATGAAGAAACAGACAAAGGATTAATCTCAAAAATATACAAGCAACTCCTGAAGCTCAATTCCAGAAAAATAAATGACCCAATCAAAAAATGGGCCAAAGAACTCAACAGACATTTCTCCAAAGAAGACATACAGATGGCTAACAAACACATGAAAAGATGCTCAACATCACTCATTATTAGAGAAATGCAAATCAAAACCACAATGAGGTACCATTAAATGCCAGTCAGGATGGCTGCTATCCAAAAGTCTACAAGCAATAAATGCTGGAGAGGGTGTGGAGAAAAGGGAACCCTCTTACACTGTTGGTGGGAATGCAAACTAGTACAGCCGCTATGGAAAACAGTGTGGAGATTTCTTAAAAAACTGGACATAGAACTGCCATATGACCCAGCAATCCCACTTCTGGGCATACACACTGAGGAAACCAGATCTGAAAGAGACACGTGCACCCCAATGTTCATCGCAGCACTGTTTATAATAGCCAGGACATGGAAGCAACCTAGATGCCCATCAGCAGATGAATGGATAAGGAAGCTGTGGTACATATACACCATGGAATATACTCAGCCATTAAAAAGAATTCATTTGAACCAGTCCTAATGAGATGGATGAAGCTGGAGCCCATTATACAGAGTGAAGTAAGCCAGAAAGATAAAGAACATTACAGCATACTGACACATGTATATGGAATTTAGAAAGGTGATAACGATAACCCTATATGCAGAACAGAAAAAGAGACACAGAAATACAGAACAGACTTTTGAACTTTGTGGGAGAATGTGAGGGTGGGATATTTCAAAAGAACAGCATGTATGCTATCTATGGTGAAACAGATCACCAGCCCAGGTGGGATGCACGAGACAAGTGCTCCGGCCTGGTGCACTGGGAAGACCCAGAGGAATCGGGTGGAGAGGGAGGTGGGAGGGGGGATCAGGATTGGGAATACATGTAAATCCGTGGCTGATTCATATCAATGTATGACAAAACCCACTGGGAAAAAAAAATAATAATAATAATAATTAAAAAAATTTTAAAAAAAATAAAGAAGGCAGGAGAAGATAGGTACATGGTTGGGGTGGCAGCTTCAAGGAATCATGAAGAACTCAGGCTCCTTCTATCTTCCTGTTCTGCCAACATCAATCTATGGATGTTACTTCATGGCCCAAAATGGCTGCACAAGCACCAGCCATCAATTCTACAGATGACAGTGACAGTGGATTCCTGAGAGATTTAAAAAGTAGAATCAACAGAACTTTGTGATGAATTCAGAAGGAAATGAGGACCAGGGAAATGCCAAGGGTGACTCCTGAGTGGCTGATATGAAAATTAGATATTTTCCCCACCTCCTGAGATAAGGACAGTGATCTGAAGGCCAGGAAGTGGTGGGCACTGGAGTTTCACAATGGATATTAGCACATCAACACTGAGAAAGCTTGCAGGGTAGAACCCTACCTGGCCTGGCAGGTTAGCAGGGTATGGAAAAGTCAGCTAAATCCAGGGGAGCTTGAGCCCATGGCTGCCTTCTTGAATTTCAGGTGAACGCTTATTTGTCTTATGGTTTAGGCTGTGTATCTCTGGATGATGGTGCTCCCAAACTGCAGGTCAATATCCAGAGCTGAGTTAAAATTAATCATGCCAAAGGAAAAACTGGCAGTGAAAGTCTTTGACTGGTGCCTCAGGCTTTGGACAACAGAGGCATATCTATTTTTCTACACACACACCAAGGATATAGACTGAGTGAGAAGTGGAGCATAACATCAGGGATGATAAACAGTGTTTACTATTAATAAAATCTTAGTGTGTGCTAGGCATGTGCGGATATATTTGAGGAGAAGCCTGGTTGTTTAAAATTCTCAGCCCTCACTTGCCATTGCCTGAGATGCCAACAGACTGTGTAGTCTGGAGAACTAATACCTTGGGAATATCCTGCAGGGGAAACAGTAAAAGGCAGCTTGGCACGGGATGAACAGAATGGACTCTTGCCTCCTTTGGATGCACAGGAACTGGGGGCTGGGGGGTGGGGAGCATTCTCTTTCAGGGAGAACCCAAACTCCGCCCTGGAATTGCTACTTCCTTTTGGCTTGCAGCTGTGCAGAGGAGTCAACATTGGCTGAACCACAAAGCCCCTGGGTGCAAAAAAGAATATATCGTGGTCCCCACTGTTCCCTTCCCCAAGGAACTGATCCAAGCAGAGGCAAGTCCCCACCTCCCAGCTCAGAAGGCAGATCTCTTTTATTGCCTCCCAACAAGTGCTCATGGAGGCCTGAGGGCGTGGCCTCTCCATCTCCCTGGGTCCCCGCCAAGAGCTTCTTTCCAGACTCCATTCTGAGCCTCCTCACATTTCTCTGGGGCTGTTGACCTGGTCAAAGTTAAGGCATCAAGAGAAAATGTGGGCTTCCCTGTTTCTGCCCTGCTTTGGGGAAGGCCTTTTCAGGGCCGACCTCCCTCAATGTGAGAAGCTGCTCTGGGCCCCTCCAGGAGGCTGTGCTGGTCCCCAGGGAAGGTGTCTGTCATCCCGTCTGTGTTCTCTCTTGCAGGTAAGTCAGGCTGGACCAGCAGGAGGGCTGTGTGATGGCACACTGGCAGTTTGGGAGCAAAAGCGGCCACAGTAAGACACGAGTCTTTCGTTGCATCTCGATTCTCAGATAGGGTGGTTTCAATGTGCAGGTTTTTCCTGTTCCAAAGGAGACTTCTCTGGGTCTGGAAAGGGGATGCCAAAACTTGGGGTCACACCGAGGGCCCCTAACTTTGGTTGGGGGAGGCGTGGCTTTTGGTTGGAGGGGGCAGTGGCTTCTGGGTACCATAGGTACTGTAAGGCCTGTGCATGTGGCTTGCACTGGGCTGCCTGCTCCAAGGGAATATCTCCCCATGATCTATATGACACTGGCTCTTAAGAGCTTCCTCTGGTGGCTTCAAATGGCTGAGACCTACCATCATGGTTTGGAAGGGTGCAGGGAACTTTGGGGGAACCTCATCAGTCCCACCTGGATGCTCTGAAATACCCTCGACCTCAGTGGCATGCAGCCTCGGCTGTTTCCAGACTCCTGGGCATCCCACTAGCCATGTCTCCCATCCCTGGCTTTGCGTCTCTTCCTATCACTGTCTCCCACTCATCGCCTCATGTCAAAGTTGCAGCCAATGGGAGCAGTTCTTAGACTCCAGTCACTGCACGTGTGTGTGTGCGGGAAGGAGGGGGGCTTTGATGTGGAGGAAAAGCCAGGTTTCTAGTGACATTCGATTTGTGGCACTAAAACGCCGAAGGCTCCAGAGGCACCTGTGTGTGCAGCCTCAGGACTCGGCAGTTAGCACCCTCCCCCTCCGACCCCCTGTACCTTCTCCGTGGTTCCAGGCCTCGGGGTCCTGTTGTGGACAGGTCGTGTGCACAGGGCTATCTCTTGCCTAAAAGTTTATTCCAAGTGTGAGAGGAACTCATTTTCTCTGGATTTTAAGGGAACAGGACGTGCCAGGGTTGTGCGATTCACTGTTCTCAGGAAGCTTGAGAAAGAGGTGCCCCCTAAGGCTCGACGATGGTTTCTCCCAGGGTGCTCTGGGGCGGCTCGTCCTGGCCTCCGTGTCCACTGGGAAGACGAGATGAAGGAAAGGTGTGCGTGCGTCCACACTCGGTCGCTGCAACCCCATGGACCGTAGCCCGCCAGGCTCTTCTGTCCATGAGGTTCTCCAGACAAGAATACTGGAGTGGGCTGCCATGCCCTCCTCATCTAGGGGATCTTCCCAACCCAAGGATCAAACCCATGTCTCTTGTATCTCCTGCACTGGTAGTCAGGTTCTTTATCACAAGCACCACCTGGAAAGCCCAAAGGGAGAGACAGATGTCTTCAAACTTCCACTTGAAGAAAGTCATTCTGAGGTGGCAAACCCAGGATCTGGACTAGGTTCCTCTCTCTGAGAAGTAAATAAAGCGTCCCTCAGACCAGGCTGGTGTTCGGCCGCCCATACACAGCCTGAACCTCAGTCATGAGCTTCGCTAGCTGTCAGGGGGTGCCTCCCCAGGAAACACCCCACACCCTCAGTGCTTTGCCCAGACTCTGAATCCTCGCGTCCGCTGGTGTGTTGGGGAGGCCTGCTCCCCTGGGTCTCAGCCAAGACTCAAGAGCAACACCATCCTCTTGGCAATGTTTTCGGCCTTTCAGTCGGCTTTGTCCTCTCAAAATCAAACTTATGGAATGTTTCTGTTCGTAAACTCCATCCTCCCCAAGATGGAGTCTTTTCCGGCCTTTGGGAAAAGAGCCCAGAAGCCTTCAGGGTTGGCAGGAGGGGGGTCAGGGGTAGCTGAAACATCCAGTGTCTCAGAGCAGGGGCCGGTGCCTTACAGCTTTTGCTGTCCACGCGTACTTTTCCTAGCCCGAGGCCCTCAAGGGCCCTGAGTGCTTAAGTGTGCTTCGTTTCTGGAGTGGGGAGCTGCTCAGGGCCTCCTCGTGGTGCACGGCTCAGTAGTTGCCCTGAAGCAGTGGGATCTTAGTTTCCTGACCAGGATCGAATCCATATCCCTGGAAGGCGGATCCTTAACTACTGGGCCACCAGGGAAGTCTCGAGCTCATTTTTAAGCACTTTGAGAGTCTCTTTGAAAATAATGTGAGGTGAGTGGTTGACGGGGTGACCGTCAAGACTAAGTGAAAAGCCCTTGAGGACGTGAACAGAACAGCAGGCGGCCCGGGAGGCCCCGCAGGTGTCCTTCAGGACCAGCCCAGCCCAGCCCAGCCCGGTGCACAGACCCACCCCCAGCCTCTCCCTCCACCCCTGCTCACTGCAGCCTGCCCAGATCCCTCCCGTCCATGAAAGTGACAGAGAAGTCGCTCAGTCGTGTCCAGCTCTTTGCAACTCCGTGGACTGTAGCCCGCCAGGCTCCTCTGTCCATGGGATTTCTCAGGCAGGAATACTGGAGTGGGTTGCCATTTCCTTCTCCAGGGGATCTTCCCAACCCAGGGACGGAACCCAGGTCTCCTGCACTGCAGGCAGACTCTTTGCTGACTGAGCCCCCAGGGAAGCCCCCATGAAGTTGGGGTCGATGTGCGTCCTCCTCTTGTCAAACGAGGATGCCCCTGTAGGAGGTGACTCAGGTCCTCTGAGCGCACCGCCGAGTCGGCCGCCAGCCCTCCTCTCCTCCGAGGTGTGAGCAGCCTGTCCCGCTCGGTCCTCACAGCACGCCGGGGTGTCTCCAGTCCCTCTTGGTCAGGTGCGTGAGGACAGGGCATGAAGCCGTTCCCCAGACCACAGGCCAGCAGAGCTGCAGAGGACCCCGACTGATGCCCCCCACCACTCCTCATGGCTTCTTTCTAGACCTAAGTAGGGAAGGGTGTCAAGAGCCCAGGGGCTGCTCTCAAGAAGCAGATGGGCAAGAGGAAAAAGGGGAGGGGCCACATGTATTGAGCACCGACTGTGTGCACACAGTGCCAGGCATGTGACTCATTGTTGCTGGTGTCATAGAGCTCCAAAGCCTACGGGAGCAGATGGAATACCAACCCCCTCCACTTGCCTGTCTCCCAAAGGGCACTGTCATTAAAGGGTCCCAGCTCACTGAATAAACCTGGGGGCCACAGGGGGCCTCCATCAGCCTCCAATACTGCTTTCCCAGTATCTTCATCAGAGTGATGGCTGAGACCCACAGCCAGGCATAAAGGACAGGTGTGGGGGAGTTCCATAGGAAATTTCCTTCAAGTCCCAGCCCCCTCAATTTTCTTTTAACTTCATCTGCTGTGTTTGCATCAAGCCCAGGAGAGTTGAGGGCTGAGGGTGGATCTGAGAGAAGCGAATTCAGATGCAATGATTAAAATCAATATTCAACCAGAGCTTGCATCATCCCACTTCATCTTTAAACCCACAACCTTCTTGTAACTGGGATTACTGTCTCCATTTTATTGGAGGAAATGGAGGTTCTGAGAGACCAAGTGAGTTAGTCAGGATCAGCCAGTGAAGAACTGATGAATCCAGGTGTGGGAGTGACGCTTTCCAAACGGGAGCTGTAGATACTACCTGATGGGACAAAAGGGGCTTTGCCGCTGTAATTAAGTTTGGGACCTGAGATGGGGGGATTTTCCTGGATTATCCAGGTGGGCCCTAAATGTAATCACAGGGCCCTCTAAGCGGGAGGCAG
The DNA here is from genome assembly GCF_033118175.1 of Dama dama. Lineage (NCBI taxonomy): Eukaryota > Metazoa > Chordata > Mammalia > Artiodactyla > Cervidae > Dama > Dama dama. Next base: position 11,186,397 of record NC_083705.1, read on the forward strand.
GGACTTCCCTGGTGGTTCAGTGGTTAACATTTGTTTCTTCCACTGCAGGGGGGCAGCAAGGGAGATAGGTTCGATCCCTGGTCGGGGGGTCAGCAAAGTGACTCAGTTATAGACATATATTCACAGACATAGAGAGCATACCTGTGGTTGCTAAGGGGAAGGCGAAGAGGGGAGGGAGTTTGGGGTAAGTAGATGCAAACAATTACATTTAAAGTAGATAAACAACAAGGTCTTACTGTGTAACACGGGGAACCAAATCCAATCTCGTGGGATAAACCATAATGGAAAAGCCACAGTAGACTTTTGAGCAGGGGTTGAATGTGTTGATATCTGTGAGCATCTGTCTGGCTTTTCTGGGAAAGTGCACCCGAGTGGAGGAGTCCAGAGGCCAAGTCAAGACTTGCATCTGTTCAGAGCTGAGGGGAGAAGGGCCTGAGCTGAACAACAGCAGGAGCAGGAGTGCCTGTCTCTCAACCCAGACCACTGCTGGTTTCTGCCCGCCCGTGTCCCCAGCAGCCAGGCAGGTCCCAGAGTGAGTGCTCAGGGGACAAGGGAGGGAGAGAAGAATTCAAGACCACGGAGGTTTGCAGCTGCCAGAAACTGAAGGGTTTGGGGAAGGCTTGGGGCACCAGCAGAGGGCGCTGGCTGGCAGCCCAGGGTCCTGTTGGCTCTTTTAGGTCCTGGCCTGCCCTTGCTCCAGGTCACAACCAGTTCAGCAAAGGACTCTGTTGCAATGATCGGGGTGAAGCAGGGGCCCAGAGCTGAGGGAGGGCGACCCTCAGGCTTCAGGGGAACCCCCAACCCTGTGCAGCTTGGCCTTGAAGATGTTAATAGTTATAAAAGAAGAGGAGGGAGGTTGAAAATTAACAAAGTAGACAACATATTAGAGGGGAAAAAACCAGAATAAATCTCAAGAAAGTAAGGGGGAAAAAAGGAACTGATAAAGGTAACAGCAGAAATTAACTTTTGAAAATAAATAAGTAAAAGTGAAAGTCACTCAGTCATGTCCGACTCTTTGTGACTCCAGGCTTTGTGAATTCTCCAGGCCAAAAAACTGGAGCGGGTAGCCTTTCCCTTCTCCAGGGGATCTTCCCAACCCAGATAGTGAACCCAGGTCTCCCACATTGCAGGTGGATTCTTTACCAGCTGAGCCACAAGGGAAGCCCAGACATACTAGAGTGGGTAGACTATCCCTTCTCCAGGGGATCTTCCCGACCCAGGAATCAAACCGGGGTCTCCTGCATTGTGGCAGATTCTTTACCAGCTGAGCTACCAGGGAAGCAAATGTAAATGTAAGTAAAATGCTAGATAAAGTTTTTGTAAGATTGATTCCCCCCCCCCCACCTCCTGCACAAAAAAACGAAAAGAAAACAGAAAGCATAAACAAATTTTAGGGGGAAAAAAGGAAACATAAGACCTTTAGAGATTTAAGAGAACATTCTGAACAACCTTTTTGCAGTAATTAGAAAACCTATAGAGCACAGAAAAAATTTTATAAAAATATAGACTTACCAAAACTAACTCAAATGATATTGAAAACTTATAGCCTCAGATAAATTATCAGTTAATAAACACCTTTTTTCAACACGGACTTCAGACCCAGACACTTTACCAGTTGATTGTAATGAATATTCAAGAAATATTTTAAGAAGGAAGACTTCTCAACTCATTACCAAGCACACATAAGCTTGACATCAAATCCTGCCAAAGAAAGAGAAATTAAAATTTAATATTGCTCACGTAGATATATTAATAATTTTTTGTATATCCTCAACAAATACTAGCAAACTGGTTCCAACAACATAAAGAAGCTGAGGTTACTCGGGAATGCAGGGTTGGCTTAAAGGCACTTCAAGCAACGTACATTAATAAAGGACAGAAACGACGCGCTCATCAACGCATGGGGATGAGGTAAAAGCGTTTGATAAAATCTCCCATCTATTATATTTTCTAAAGAACTTATGGGGTTTATTTATTTGTTCATGGCTACCCCGGGCCTTCGTTGCGGCGGGGGCCTTCTCTACGCGTGGTTCTCGGGCTCTGCGTCGCAGCGGCGTCTTTTGTTGCCGAGCAGGGGCAGCACGTGCTGCGGCATGCAGACTTAGTGCTCTGCAGCCTGTGGGATCTTCTCGGATCAGGGAGCAAACCCGTGTCTCCTGTGCTGACAGGTGGATTCTTTACCACTGAGTCACCAGGGAAGCCCTGTCCGTTATCTTTTAAAACACAGCAAACCAGGATTAGAAAGAACTCTCTTAGCCTGGTAGAGGGTATTTGCAAAAGCATGCGGCCAGCACTATACCTAAGAAAGAGTCATTGAAAACGTACCCTGTAAGGGCATTAGCATCACTTTTTAAAAAATGGTTTTGGAGACCCTAGCTAGCACAGGAAGGCAAAAGAAATCAATAAAATGTGTAAGAATCAGAAAAAAAACTAATTTATGGGTGATACATTTGCATAGATTCAAATAATCTAAGATATATTGTTAAAATTCTTGAATCCAATGACATTTTGGGACAAAAATCAATGAAAAACAAACACCAAGAGCAAAAAGATAGAAACCTGCCCTTTAAAAAATGCCACTTAAAATAATATTAAATATCTAAAACATCTAGGAATAATCTCACAAAAGCTGTACAAGACATTTGTGGGGGGAATTAATAAAATTTTATTGATGGCATTAAGGAAGATCTACGTAGATGGGGGGGCACGTCCCTGTAGCTCATCTGCCTGCGATGCAGGAGACCAGGATTCGATCCCTGGATCAGGGAGATCCTCTGGAGAAGGGAATGGCAATCCACTCTGGTATTCTTGCCTGGAAAATTCCATGGACAGAGGAGGCTGGCGGCCTACAGTGCGTGGGGTCGCAAAGTCGGACACAACTGAGTGACTAACAGACACACAGACATAGACGGGGAGAATGAGCCATGACTTCAGACTGGAAGACAACACAGTAAAGATGTCAGTTCACCCCAAAGTGGCCTATGATTCTGATGAAGATTTGATCAAAATTCTAGCATTTGGAGAACTTTAAGAACTACTCCCAACATGTTTATGGAAATTCAAATAATCAAGAATGACAGCAATACTTTTGAAAGAACATAATGAGAGGACTGATTTAACCGACTAGTAAGACTTACGATAAAGCAAGAATGGTGAGGAGAATGAAGTTGTACAGAGACAAACAAATAGACCAATGGAAAACAATCACTCAGAAAATCACTCCCACAGATAGAGAGAGCTGATACATGACATGCAAATCTGTGGAGCAAACAACAGACTTTTAGATAGCTGTGCTGGGACAATTGGTAATCTATTGTGGAAAAAAATTAAATTGAATTCCTACTTCATGTGCTCAGCCACTTCAGTCATGTCCGACTCTTTGTGACCTTACGGACCATAGCCCGCCAGGCTCCTCAGTCCATAGGATTCTCCAGGCAAGGGTACTAGAGTTGGTTGCCATGCCCTCCTCCAAGGGATCTTCCAACGCAGGGATCAAACCCCAGATCTCCTGCTTTACAGTCAGATTCTTTACTGCCGAGCCACCGGGGAAGCCTACTTCATACCCTGTATAAAAATCAGTACCAGGATAGGAGAGGGGTTTGGGGGAGAATGGATACATGTATATGTATGCCTGAGTCCCTTCACTCTTCACTTGAAATTACCACCAGCTATGCAAAATAAAAAGCTTAATGTTTGGGGAAAAAATCAATACTGCGTATGGGACTTGCCTGGCGGTTGGGTGGTTAGGACTCCGAGTTTCCACTTCAGGGGGCACAGGCTCAATTCTGGGTCAGGGAAATAAGATCCCACATGCTACACATCTTGGCAAAAAAAAAAAATAGTACTAGGTGAATTAAAAATCTAAATGTAAAAAGGAAAAATGATAAAACTTTCAGAAGATAATATAGGAGGACATATGTATGGCCTCAGGTTAGGAAAGAATTTCTTTAACAAGATACAAAAAGTATAGACCATAAAGAAAAGATGAATAAGTTTGATTTCATTCAAATTAAGAACTTTGCCCATCAGAAGACACTTTGAAAGTGAAAGTTTTAGTCGCTCAATCATGTCCTACTCTTTGCGACCCCATGGACTACCCCATGGAGGTAGCCCGCCAGGCTCCTCTATCTATGGAGTTCTGCAGGCAAGAATACTGAAGTGAGTTGTCATTCCCTTCTCCAGGGGATCTTCCCAGCCCAGGGATTGAACCCGGGTCTCCCGCATGGCAGGCAAATTCTTTACCATATAGGCCACCAGGGAAGCAAAAATCACTTTAAAGAGGGTTAAAATATGAGCCATGGAGTGAGAGAAGTTATTTGCAGCACATATTAATATAACCAATAGAAGACTAAGTATCCAGGATTAAGTTGAAGAAAGCAAACACTCTAACATTAAAAATAGGCAGAAGATAAAAAAAGTAATTTCACAGAAGAATTTTAAGGCTCACAATTCTATGCAAAGTTGCTTAACCTCATTAGTAATCAGAAAAATGCATATGAAAACACAGTGAGAAGGATTTAGAGAACAAAATTATGGTTAACAGAGGGGGTGGGTAAGGGGGAGGGAGACTTAAAGAATTGGGGATTGACATGTACACATTACTATATTTAAAAATGGATATCTAACAAGGACCTACTATATAGCACAGGGAACACTACTCAATATTATACATGAAACTAGATGGGGAAATAATTTGGAAAAGAATAGATACATGTATACATAGAACTGAATCACTTTACTGTCACCTGAAACTAACACAATACTGTTAATCAATTATACTCCAACATAAAAAGTTTAAAAAACAAAAACAAGTGCTTAGTCCTGTCCACTCAAGACCCCATGGACTATAGCCCACCATATTTCCCACTAAGCTATGATTGACTGACACAAGGAGCATATTTTAAAAGGAACCTTCTGAATCCAAAGCAATTTCCAGTCTGGGGAATTTTAGACCCAGTAATCAGGAGAAGGGTGAGTGAGAATTGGGCTTCCCAAGTGGCACAGTGATAAAGAATCCACCTGCCAATGCAGAAGACCCAAGAGACGTGGGCTCAGTCTCTGGGCCAGGAGGAGCCCCTGGAGGAGGAAATGGCAACCCACTCCAGTATTCTTGCCTGGAAAATTCCACAGACAGAGGAGCCTGGTAGGCCACAGTCCATGAGGTCTCAAAGAGTTGGACATAACTGAAGCCAGTGAGCAAATATATCTGAAGGGCAGAAGGGTTTGGGGCTGTTTTGGCTCCAAACCAAAAAGGTTTGAAGGGTATAACTAGGAAAAGGTGGGAAGGATGCAATTCAAAGTCAAATTTGGATTGGATCACATAAAATCTTGTACTTACCCTGGGATTCTTGGAAATCCAGTTGTGTCAAGGGAAGGGAGGAAATTTCTAGAGTTTTTCTATACGTATCCCTGTGAGTTTTTCCTTCTCCAGCTACCCACAGACCTGGGTGCAGGCCAAAGAATGTTCAAACTACTGTATAATTGCACTCATTTCACATGCTAGTAGGTTTATGTTCAAAATCCTTCAAGATAGGCTTCAGCAGTATGTGACCCAAGAACTTTCAGATGTACAAGCTGGGTTTAGAAAGGGCAGAGGAACCAGAGATCAAATTGCCAACATTCATTGAATCATGGAAAAAGCAAAAGAATTCCAGAAAAACATCTGCTTTATTGACTATGCTAAAGCCTTTGACTGTGTGGATCACAACAAACTCTAGAAAATTCTTAAAGAGATGGGAATACCAGACCACCTTACTTGTCTCCTGAGAAACCTGTATTTAGGTCAAGGAGCAATAGTTAGAACCAGATATGGAACAACGGACTGATTCAAAATTGGAAAGAGAGTAGACAAGGCTGTTTTGTGTCACCCTGAGTGTTTTATTTATATGCAGAGTACATCATGCTAAGTGCTGGGCTGGATGAATCACAAGCTGGAATCAAGATTGCTAAGACAAACATCAACAATCTCAGATATGCAGATGATACCACTCTAATGGTAGAAGTGAAGAGGAACTAAAGAGCTTCTTGATGAGTGTTTAAGAAGAGTGAAAAAGCTGGCTTAAAATTCAACATTCAAAAACCAAAAACATGGCATCTGTCTGCATCACTTTATAACAAATAAAAGGGGAAGAAGTGGAAGCAGTAACAGATTTTATTTTCTTGGGCTCCAAAATCACTGCAGATGGTGACTGCAGTCATGAAATTAAGACACTTGCTCCTTAGAAGGAAAGCTATGACAAATCTAGACAGCATATTCAAAAGCATAGACATCATTTTGCTGACAAAGTTCCGTCTAGTCAAAGCTATGGTTTTTTCATTGTCATATATGGATGTGAGAGTTGGACCATAAAGAAGGCTGAGTACTGAAGTACTGAGTACTGATGCTTTCAAATTGTGGTGCTAGAGAAGACTCTTGAGAGTCCTTTGGACTGTAAGGAGATCAAACAATTCAATCCTAAAGGAAATCAGTCCTGAATGTTCATTGGAAGGACTGACGCTGAAGCAGAAGCTCCAATACTTTGGCCACCTGATGGAAGAACTGACTCACTGGAAGAGACCCTGATGCTGGGGAAGACTGGAGGCAGCAGGCAAAGGAGAGTGACAGAGGATGAGATGGTTAGATGGCATCATCAACTCAATGGACATGAATCTGAGCAAACTCTGGGAGTCAGTGAAGGATAGGGAAACCTGGCGTGCTGCAGTCCATGGGGTCACAAAGAGTCTGACATGAATTAGTGACTGAACAACGACAGCAATAAACAACGTCCATAGCATTAATCCAGCATGAATACCTAGTGCTTAGATCAGATTTTAGACCAATCCTATCTCCCTCAGAATATCCCCATCCATTTCCTTAACAAGTGCCACCCGGCTGATGTTACAGGAATATTGGAACTCTCACCATCTATAATCTTCTATCTCCCTCCCACTGATTTTTTCTTATTATCTCTCCTTCCTGAACATAATTTATTTTTTACTTTTAAATATTTGCTTCTGTTAAAAAAAAAACAAAACAACAAATGAACGCCTGGGACAGATTTATAAAGAGCATTCCTGGAGAGGCGGGTGGATTAATTATTCAGCATCTTCTCCCTTTGTAACTATTTATTGTCTCATATGCATTTATATGGTACCTATCACGGCAGATTTCGCTCCTTGCTAGAGACATAATTTCCAGGGACTGAGTCCTTGTCTAAGATGCATAGATAGTATTGCAATACTATTTTATTTCTGACTGTAATGGCACGTGCCATTGTTGGGTAACTGTGTTCATGTTTTTAAATGTGAAAAATAATCAAATATAACTTGAAAGAGATTGTACAGTAATTCAAGGGGATATTAAACCACCAGGAAGTTAGCTGGCAAATAAATAGGCGTTTGTGGCTGTCAGGGTGAGCGATGGGGAAGCGGGCTGCTGTAGGGGAGGAGGAGAGAGGGCGGGAGACGAAGCGAAAGGTAGAGCTGCTGTCCCTGGGAGTGTGTTGGGGGGGATCAGGAGGAGAGGACCTGGAGCCGCTGAAGTGGCCAGGTGCAGAGGAAAGGGAGCATTGCCCGCTCAGGATGGAACCAGGGGGCTGGGCTGGAGAAGCCGGCAGGCGTCCACATTTGCTTGTCTCAGTGACATTCGCTGTCAGACTCGAGGGGACGTGCTGGGGCGAGTGAAAGTGAAAGCCACTCAGTCTTGTCCTACTCTTTGTGACCCCATGGGCTATACAGCGCATGGAATTCTCCAGGCCAGAATACTGGGGTGGGTAGCCTTTCCCTTCTCCAGGGGATCTTCCCAACTCAGGGGTTGAACCCAGGTCTCCTACACTGCAGGCAGATTCTTTAACGACTGAGCTATATGAAAATAGTCGCTGGGGCAGAGAGGGCCTGGCATTTCTTTTCATGCCTGTGACATGGCAGGCATGTACCAGTGCCTCTACATGTATATTCTCTCTTTATCATTAAAACATCCCTGTGGAAAGGTAGTTGCTGCTTTCCCATTTTACAGATGGAGAAGCTGGAGCTCTTTTCCTGACACCACTCTGAATCCTTCCTCCCTACATGAGCAGTAGTGGTGTTAGTTGCTCAGTCGTGTCTGACGTGTAGCCCACCAGGCTCCTCTGTCCTTGGGATTTTCCAGGCAAGAATACTAGACTGGGTATCCATTCCCTTCTCCAACTACTCTACACCCCCCCCCCCCAAAACCCACAAAAAACAAAAACCAGCCACAGGTACACACTGCTCTATTTAAAGTGGAGAACCAGCCAGGACCACAGGGAACCCTGCTCACTGTTAGCGGCAGCCTGGATGGGAGGGGCGTTTGGGGGAGAGTGGATACATGTGTGTGTATGGCTGAGTCACTCTGCGGTGCGCCTGAAACCATCACAACATTGTTAATCAGCTATATTCCAATATAACATACAAAGTTTAAAAAAAATCCTAAGGCATAGTCCCTGCCTTCCAGAAATTTACAGCTGTTTAGGTTGGTTCTAGATGTTAATATGCCCAGATTTTCATTCTTCGTCTTGCTTATCTGGGATGAGAGAACACACACCCAAGTAAGCAGAACTTGTTGCGGGGCTGGGATGGAACAGGGGCTGTGGGGAGAGGAGTGGAGGTCTGCACCCAGGTCCAGGGGGCACAGTGCCCCTCGCATCCCTGAGGGGAGGGGTGGCGAGCGAGACTGCCGGGCGTCCGAGCGGAGTTCCAGCCGGGTAGCGCTGGGAGGCAGACAGAACGACCGCTGAGTAAGCGGAGGGCAGACAGCCCGGCTCTGGATCCCTTTTCTGTCGATACAGGCCAGGAGGGATGGCAGCGGTTGGAGCTCTCTGGACCCAGGATTTTGCGTTTTGTCGTGTGCACCTGGGAAGGGGGAGAAGTCTGTGGCCAGGTGTGACCTTGGCCAAGAGCAAGAAGACATAAGTGTGTCTCCTCCTTTGCTTCCCCCTCCTCACTCTTCATCACCGTCAAAAAATACAGATCTCGGAGACTCCCTCTGAATTTGAGGTGGGGTTTTGTGTCACAGTTTGTGAGACCTTCTCTGCCCAACCCAGACTCCTGTTGTGGATGCACATAAAAATCTCTAATTTGGGACTTCCCTGGTGGTCCAATGGTTAAGACTCCAAGCTTCCAATGCCCAGGGCTTGGGTTCAGTCCCTGGTGGGGGAACTAAGATCCCACATGCTGTGTGACTAGGCTGAAAAAGAAAACAAGCAAAAACAAAACTCGAATTTGGTGCCAGTTAACATAAACCACTAATCTCAAGCCAAGGACTTCTCAGAGGCACACCGATGGAGGCTGGCAGCCCCAGGGGGACCGGGGCCTGGAATGTAGTGCCTAGGGCAGCTCTCTCTGCCTCCTGCTCTCTCATCCCCGCCTCCCTTTACCTGCAGACATGCTGTCATTTTTCTGACGAACATAGCAGAGGATGGCCACCCTCCACAACTCCAGGTCTGTTGGAAAAGCTTGCCCTCGCAGAGAGTGAGTGAATTGATACCCTCCAGCATTCCATGAAGAAGACTGATGGACTCCCCCCCAACTCCTCCACATCAAGCAGCTGGTAGCCAGGGAGCCGGCTCCTTTTGAGGAACATCACAATTTTCACTAAAAAACATTTAAATTGGAGGAAGATATTTCCTAGGGTAAAGGGTGCTGTTCTGACCAGTCCACAGGTGGCCTTCTTCACCCAGAAATTCCTCTTCTACAAAAATCACACCATCCTCATCCCTTTCCTATGCCATTTCACTCTCCCCGCATCACTGCCTCCCTCTGTCTCTCCCTCCTCTCATTCTGAAATCTTCTTTGCACAGCTTTCCACCAATCCTAAGCCCTTCCTGACTCTGGGGTTTGGCTCTGTCCTAATTCCGCCAAGAAGGCTGCCCTCTGGGACCTGCTTTTCTCTGTGCTCTTCTGCTCTGGGGTGTCCATGCCATTCCCCCGGGCACCGGTTTTTCCATTTGTCAAATGTTGCCTCGCAGCTGCGCGAGCCAGGCTCAGTGCCTCAGGGCCTCAGGGACATCCCAAAGGGCGACCCACACCTGAGAGCCTGAATGAACTCACCTTCCAGTCATGGCCACAAGTCGATAACAAATTTGTAAAACTGCATATACTACTCCAGTCACCATAAAATCATGCTGTACCATAAAATCATGCTGTACTTTGATGCTGGGTACCCATTTAGGTTTCCCTGGTAGCTCAAACAGTAAAGAATCTGCCTGCAACAGGGGAGACCTGGGCTCGATCTCTAGGTGGGGAAGATCCCCTAGAGGAGGGCATGACCACCCACCCCAGCGTTTTTGCCTGGAGAATCCCCATGGACAGAGGAGCCTGGCGGGCTCTGTGGTCCGTGGGGCCACAAAGAGCTGGACATGACTGAGCGACTAAGCACAGTGCACATGCAAACATCCATTTCAAAAGTAGGGAGATTGGCTGAATCTCTGTCATTGCCACAGAAAACTCAAATATATAGTCATTTACTCATGAATATTAATGCATTTAATGAAGGTAAAACATATTTAAAACCAAGTGCTCATTCCAGCTGTTGAATTTGCCCATTACTCTTTCCTATGCAGATATTATGTATGATTTACCTGTATATCAAGCATCTGGATAGAGCTCAAGTCTACCTGTGGTTAAATTAGGTTATCTATTTGTTGGTGAAAATTGCAATGTTATTCTCATTTTCAGAGTATTATTGGAGCCAGTAGTTTCACAATAGGTACATGACTTGCATTAACATTATCTGGTTTATGATGCGAATTTTTCTTTATGGCTTTCTGGAATGTAGTAAGATGATGTTCACACAATTTGATTCTGAACTCTATTTATAACGTGTATCATAAAACCATTATTTTGGAGTGTGCTAATCTCAAATTTGGAACAATTCAAGAATAAACAGGGATCAAGTTTGCATCATTACCACTTATAAAAATAAAGACAGGTAAGTTAACTGCATAAAGAAGATTATAAAATAATGACTTCAGTGTCTCTGGAATCAGCACAAAAGATAATAACTGGGCATAGTCAGAATTATGCTTGAGATTCCCTAAATCATCCTTACAATATAATACATGAAAAACACCAACGCAATATGCAACCAACAAAAGTCATTTTTTCCCCCAACATTAGGAGAAATCTCTCTTTAGTTGTGCATTTGATGAAGTTGGCATGTATTGGGACCAAGCTGTCTGAAGACTACATATGTCTGATAGAATGTTGGTGTTACCATACAGGTCACACTCAGCCCAGTGAGATTCATGCTACAGGAGACCTCACTTGGAAACCAAGACCCAGAGAGATTGTAACTAACTGTGGAGCATTGCTTTAGATGCAAGACTGAATTTCTCCTCAGCTCCCATTTCACTGTTTTCTCATATTTATTCTCTCTCTCTGCCTTCCTCTCTCTCTTTCTCTCTCATACATAAAAATACCTTTATCTCCATCTGAGTACATTTGCTTACATCTAACCCAAATTAAGTGGTGCTAGTGGGCTTCCCTGGTGCCTTAGATGGTAAAGAGTCTGCCTGCAAAGCGGGAGACCTGGGTTCAGTCTTTGGGTTGGGAAGATCCCCAGGAGAAGGGAACCCACTCCAGTACTCTTGCCTGGGAAATCCCATGGACAGAGGAGCCTGGCGGGCTACAGTCCACGGGATCGTAAAGAGTAGGACACGGCTGAGTGACAGCACAGCACCCACGACCCAATCAGTCTCAGGTGGCCCCACCCAGACAGGCCAACCCCAGTTCCAGAGCCCACCATCACTAAGCCCCGGTCCATAGGTCCTGGATGTGCTGACGGCCTTTGGAACGGAGCGAGGCCTCCAGAGCTGACTTCTCCGCTTTCGGGTGGCCTGGACTGCTTTTGCACATGGGTGGTAGGTCAGAGCTGTGGGGGAGCTTGGCTTTCAGCGTTAAGCACAGGCACCTTCTGTGGCTGAGATCTCAACCCTGATTTCCACTCCACTTCTGATTCCCACTGTCCTCTGAGAACTGACAGTCTTCTTGGAGAAACAGTTTAATTACCGTGTGCCTGCTGGGGGAGGGGGGGAAGTCCTATCCTGGGAGCGAGTCCCTCTCAGACCAGTCGGTCATCTTGCCCGTTGACCGATGGCTCTGCCACAGGACGGGAAATTAGAAAAGCTCTGCCTTTCGGAGTAAGCTTGTGGATGGGGGGACAAAGGCTGGGCTTGGAAGGGCCTCGTGGCCCGAAGGGCTGGTGTGGGTGGGGCTGGAATAAGGGAAAGAGCGAGGACAGGACCGGCTGGCACGGACTCTGTGTGCCGTTTCCTCCCGTTTCAAGGCTCAGAGATCTGGCCTCTGGCCACACTGCCTTCCTGAAGCCAGAGGAGCCAGACTCAGGGGCGTGGCTCTGAGAGGTGTGGCTCTGAGGGGCGTGGCTCTGAGAGGTGTGGCTCTGAGGGGCGTGGCTCTGAGAGGTGTGGCCATGGAGGTCATGCCCTTTCAGCCTCTCCCAACCTCCAGGGAACGCTGTCCTAATATTAGGCAGCTGCTTCCTTCAACTACCGCCCATGTATATGAGCCGGGTTCTATGAAAAGCTTCCTTCCAGTTTTCCGGGAATGAATCTCGGTGCACAGACTCAGATATGCAAAAAAATCCTAGAATTAACTTCTGTTTTCAGTCCTGTGACACCTGACCCTGCAGCCTGTATTTCTCTGGCATCACAGCCCCTTCACTGAGATTCACACCTCAGGAATGAAGTAGATGAGGCCTTGAATGTGGTAACTTCTGGAACAGGTGCCCCTGCAGGGCCATCAAAGGCTTCCCCAGTGGCTCAGTCAGTAAAGAATCTGCCTACAATGCCGCAGACACAGGCTTAATCCCTGGGTCGGGAAGATCCCCTGGAGAAGGGAATGGCTACCCAATCCAATATTCTTGCCTGGAGAATCCCCATGGACAGAAGAGCCTGGGGGGCTATGGTTCATGGGGTCTCGAAGAGTCAGAAACTACAGAAGTCAGAAATGACTGAGCAGGTATGCACACACAGGACTGTCAAAGAGGTGTCTAAGGAGGCTCCTTGATGGAAAAGGTAACACCTGAGCTGGGCCTAAAGGAATGACACTGTATCGGGATCAGTGTGGGCAAATGCACACACAGAGAAAAAATAATAATAATATGGGGCCCAAAGACTGTTGGGTATCATTCCAGCCATTGCCTTTCTTAGAAGTGGCAGGAGATGAGTTTTAGAAGCAGAGGGGTAGGGGCAGATTATAGGGAACCTCAATCTCTTCTTGCTGGTGGTGGGGAGTCAAAATAGGGTCTGTCTTGTGTCCTACTGAGGCCGTAGCATCTAGTATGACATCTGCCAGCTGCAGCAGGAGTGTGGGAAGTGTTTGGTGAGGGAGTGAATGCAGGAAGGAATGAATGGAGCCAGTGACTTGAGCAGATCTGCACCAAGAAGCGTCACGCCAAAGGCTCTGTGAGTCCCAAATTTCAAACACAGCAATGTCTTCCATTAAGAGTCTGAACGCATAACACCTCACAAAAATCTCTTGCCTGGGCCCTGGGAGCCTACAAACTCTGACAGTCACACAACAGACAGAATATGAGCAGCCTGCTAAGCTGAGGTTTTCAGAAACATGAGGTGTGTGGTACTTCAGATCATTTAGGTGGTATATAGGCCTAGCACCCAAAACATTGAGACACATGGGCCACATTCTCTTTCCATTCTGGGACTTCACGGAAGTCACCTGAATTCCTGCCACCCAGAAAGAATCACTGTTGACACTTTGGGGAGAATTTCCTTCTTCCTTTTCCTTGTTTTTCTAGAGAATTCTTCCCTGAGGGCTCACCCAGAGTCTTACATGGTTAAAAATACCTTGCATGTTCCAAAGTATGCAGAGTGGAGTGAAGAACTGATGTGCACAGCAGAGGGATTTTTTTTTTTTTTTTTTTGCTGTAGCAGGTCTAGTTGCTGTGCACAGGATCTTCACTGCATCTTGTGAGATCTTTATTGTGGTGCAAGGATTCTAGCTGTGGCACACGGGCTTAGTTGCTCCTTGGCATGTGGGATCTGAGTTTCCTGACCAGGGATCGAACCCAAGTCCCCTGCATTGGAAGGCAGATTCTTAGTCACTGAACCACCAGAGAAGTTCCTCCACTTTTTGTCTTAAACCAAACGCTGGACCAGATGCTTTGCTTTTGTGGTTCCATGTTTTAATCTTCTTTTAGAACTTTAACCTTGAGAGAAGAGCTTTTACTATTAGAATTACTCCCTTTCATCATGACTCATCCCCTAATAACCTCTGAGATTTTCTTTTCTTGGCCCTTTCAGGGTTCCAAGATTAGAAAGATGATAAGACCTACTATTTTCTGCCCACTCGGGACTATTTCTTGATGCACACCAGCCCATTTAATCCTTCCCGTGACCCACTGATGTGGGAGGAGTGTGGAGAAAGGTACAAGGAAATAATATCTCAAGTTGTTCTTTGTCGCAAAAGAACAGACCTGAAGTGACAGGGCGGTCTAAGTCAGTCGTATGACATAGTGAGACCCAGCCACTTTTCCGATCTCCAAAATGTTCGTATGAATTATAAATCTATTTATAGCTTTCAGAACTTGTGACACAGTCTGGAACTGTCAACTGTGAAACTGCATTTCCCAAATTCAATCATGTTTCTCATTGATTTCCATTTTGAAATGGGAAGTCTTTGCCCTCAAGAAATAATAAGAAAGCCATGCCAAAGAAAATTGGAAAACTTTTCCCCCTTAATATTTAAAGGAGAATGATTTTTATACAAAGCAGTCATTTGTCTGCTTAGAGCAGATCACAGGGAGTTGCCAACGGGAGTGGAGAGCATAATGTTTTTGATGTGTAGTTTCTGTAATGAGAAGCCCAGTTAGTGGATATTTGTCCTTTTGTTTCTCCCCAACTAGCTGGGTGGCAGCTCAAGATCCAGCATAAGAGGAGATCAGGGGCTTCCCTGGTGGTCCAGTGGTTAAGGTTCCACTTGCCAGTGCAGGAGACACAGATTTGATCCCTGATCCAGGAAGATCCCAGATGCCACAGAGCAACTAAGCCTGTGTGCCACAGTTACCGAGTCCACCCACGTGCTGCAGCAACCGAAGCCCAAGGGCCTAGAGCCCCCACCCAGCAACTCAAGAGTACCTCCCGCTCACTGCAACTAGAGAAAGTCACAAAGACCCAAAGCAGCCGAAACAAAAAACAAATAAATAAAAATTTAAAAAACAAAACAGATTAGGACTCCAGGCCTAGGGCCTCTGCCCCAACTTCCCTGTTCTACATTCATGTGGACTTCTGCCCTGAGCTTTGCATCTGCCTCTACACTAGAGAATCTGAAAGAGGGGAGAGCTGGCCAGGCTGTCTCCTGCTTCTTCCTCACGAGGGCCCCAGGGACCCACCAAGGTGGAGCCCTTGGCTATGCCTGGCCTGTTCACTGCCGACCACCACCGGCAGGGTCCAGGGACCTCCAGGCTTAGCTGCCCCTTGTTCCTTCCTTACGGCGTGTCCTACACACTGAACCAGCACAGGTTAACTGCTCACTTCCTGCAAGAACCAAGCGAGATTAACAAACACAGATTTGCAATGTATTCAGAAATTGAGCCAACAGGTCCCTCTGAGCGTTTGCATGGGGACTGGAAAGGTAAAGGAGAGAGAAGAGTCTCCGATGACACCTAGGTTTTTGACATGCCGTCATTGTCACTTTCTGGAAGATTTACTCAGGGGCAGGTATAATGAGACAGAAATCAAGGGGATGGTTTTGGACCTGTTGTGGTTGAGCTCCCTATTAGCCTTACAGATGGAGATCCTGAGGAGACAGCTGGAGCTCAGAGGAGAGGCCAGACAAGCCTGGAGTTAACATTTGGCGGTGGTCCGTTGCCTGAAGCCCACAGAGGGAGTCCAGGAAAGGATCCTGTGTTTCCCTGAGTGTGTGTCTGTGGATGTGGGGACACTTGAGGTTCATGGTTCATGTGTGTACAGTAACATACATGACTTGGAAGGTCACATTCATTACTACTTCCTGTCTGATCTTGGCCAAGGCATCTCTGCTTTCTCCTGGCCTACAAATATGGGATAATGCTAACTGGCATTTAAGATCCCTGCTAACTCCAAGGTTCTAGGAGTCAGTGAATCACAAGGACAGAGCCAGCATGCCTTCTTTAGGTGAGCAGGAGTGAGGAAGTCTTTAGATGGTAAGCAGAGTGGTTAGAGGTGTGCCATGCGCCTACGCCTGGAGCCCTGACCTAGCAGAGGTCCCGAGCACTGGTATAAGAACGGGGCTGAGGCTGGAAAGGCACATGGGTTATGGCTCGCCCGCCCTATATCACACTCTCCTCGTCTCTTTGCAAGTCAACACAACGTTATGTACTGCATGTTGACCCACTTGCTCATTTGCCAACTCAAGGGGTTGCAGATGAAGTTGTGCCACATCACATTTGAGAAGGAACCAGAAAGGAGGTGGCCTGAGTGTCATTTCCCAGCTCCCCTCTCTCCCACCAACCTTCTCTCCCCACCCAGAACGTACATGAGGCCAGCTGATGGGGATTTCAGCCCCAGTCTCCAGAGTTTCTCCTATAGAAGACAAGGAATTGGGGTACTATCAGAGGTAGAAGAACAGAAAGATAACTTTCTGGATTCCTCATCATATGCCCCCTTCTCAGGAAATACGACCCCATCCAGTCTCCGGTCATCTCCCCATGTGTCCTTCCCCGGTGGACTGGTACCAAAGCCAGAGACCTGAGAATCAGCCTCGAAATCTCCCTCTTCTCCACCCAGACGCAGTCATTCCACAAGTGCTGTCCATCCCAGCACCTAGAACCTGCAGCAGCCTTCCTCTCCTTCTCCCATTAGCACTGTGCGGTCTCAACAGCTCTGTGAACTGCCTCCTCTGGCCCTGTGTGTTCACCTTCCAAAACACAGGTCCTACCCTGTTACTTCTTTTTAAAAATATTTGTTTGTTTGGTATTTATGTGGCTGAAGCAGGTCTCAGTTACAGTGTGTGGGGTCAAACCCACCGGGAGTGCAGAGTCTCAGCCGCTGGCGCACCAAGGAAGTCCCCCACTACTTCTTTCTGTGGCTCTCCACGTTTAGAATTAATCTTTCCTGGGGCTTTAGATTTAGTGGGGAAACAAAAAAAAACACCAAAAAGACAAGAGTGAGCAAGTGCGTTAAATACATGAGCAAGTGGTGATGAAAGCTACAACCACAGTAACAGTGAAGAAAGCTAAAACAGTGACCTTTCCGATAACGTGATGAAGGGGCGGCGGTCTCTCTAAGGTGGGGGCATTTGAGCAGAGACCGGAGCACTTAGTAGGTTCTGAGTAAAAATTAGTTGACTAACCAATGGAGTGTCTCACTGAATGAAAGACTCACCCCATTTTTTTAGAGGTCTCTCCCGCGAGCTAATATTGTTCCAAGACACAAGCATGCGGCTTGGGAGACCTGAGTGGGGGTTTTAATTAACCTGATACGCAGCAGCAGGAATGGAAGGCCCAAACCCCAGAAGCCTTTTCTGCAAAAGGTCCAGGGCTTGATAATAAAATGGTGCTTTCATTCTTATTAATGGGGGAATTGATTTAAGGACCAGACCCTGCAGATTATTGATCAGTGTTAATCATTAGAAAATACCAAGTTAATGAATTTAACTGCCAGGAGATCTCTGTGGGACTTGCGGGGAAGCCAGCTAGATAAAATAACCTTGTTCCCTTCCAGTCCAGCTAAGAGACAGATGTCTAGATTTTTCTAAGGAAAAAGAGGCAAAGTAGAAATCACTGGGAGTTAAACAGCTTCTCCTTCCAGCTGCATTGCTACTGGGGCTGAGTGATCTCTGAAGACTGTGACACACATCTGCTACCACTGCCCACTCCCTTTTCCTGACTTTTTAAATAAACTTTTTATTTTAGAAGTTTTCGATTTAGAGAAAAATTGCAAAAGTAATAGAGAGTTCTGGGACACCCAACACCCAGCTTCCCCTATTCTTAGCATCTTACCCTTGCATTGTCAAAATTAGTGAATCAATATTGCTACATTATTATTAACTAAAGTCTGTACTTAATTCAGATTTCCTTAGTTTTTTTTATTTTTTTTTAATTGAAGGATAATTGCTTTACAGAATTTGCTGTTTTCTGTCAAACCAGATTTCCTTAGTTTTTATGGATACTTAGTGTCCATTTCTGTTCCAGGATCCCATCCAGGCCACCACAGTGCATTTAATCACCTTGTCCTTTCAGGCTCCTCTTGGCTGTTTTGAGGAGTTACTGTGTGGTTTTATAGAATGTTCCTCAATTAGGTCTTTTCTTGATAAAAAAATATCTTGATAAAAACGTCTCAGCTTGAAGTTTTTCTTGTGTTTAGACTGAGTTATAGTTTGGGTGAGGAAGACGGAAGAGGTAAAGTGCCATTCATATCACATTCATGTCAAGGATACATGCAATCAGCATGGTTCATCACTGTGATGTTGACCTTGATCACCTGGCAGAGTAGTGTTTGTTAGGTTTCTCCTCTGTAAAGCTTCTTACCCTCCCCTTTTTCATACTGTCCTCTTTGGAAGGAAGCCACTATGCATAGCCCATACCTAAAGATTGAGGATTTATGCTCCACCTCCTTGAGGGTGGTGTATCTACATCAATTATTTGGAATTCTCCTGCACAGGAGACATGCTTATATTATCATGGATATTTGTGTTTATACTTTGGGCTATGATTCAGTATTATTTAGCATTTTGTTGTTCAAATCGTTCCACCTTTGGCCATTGGGAGCTCTCTCAGTTGGCTCTTGTATTTCTTTGACACATTCTCATCATTGTACAGTTTTTTTGTTTGTTTTTTGAGCTCTTCCTTACTTTTTGGCAATACAAGATGCTCTGGGCTCATTTTATAACCTTTTTAAAAAATATATTTGTTTGTTTGGCTGCATCTGGATTTAGTTGCAGCCTGTGGGCTTTGTTGCTCCAAGGCATGTGGAAGGTCCGTCTAGTCAAAGCTATGGTTTTTCCAGTGGTCATGTATGGATGCAACAGTTGGACCAGAAAGAAGACTGAGAGCCAAAGAATTGATGCTTTCAAACTGCGGTGTTGGAGAAGACTCTTGAGAATCCCTTGGACAGCAAGGAGATCAAACTAGTCAATCCTAAAGGAAATCAACCCTGAATATTGGAAGGACTGATGCTGAAGCTGAAGCTCTGATACTTTGGCCACCTGATGTGAAGAACTGACTCATTGGAAAAGACCCTGATGCTGGGAAAAATTGAAGACAGGAGGAGAAGGGGATGACAAGAGGATGAGATGGTTGGATGGCATCACTGACTCAGTGAACATGAGTTTGAGCAAGCTCCAGGAGATGGTGAAGGACAGGGAAGCCTGGTGTGCTGCGGACCATGGGGTAGCAAAGAGTCAGGCACGACTTAGCAACTGAACAGCAACGACATGTGGAATCTTAATTCCCCAACCAGATCAAACCTGCATGCCTGGCATTGCAATGCAAATCCTTAACCACTGGGCCACCAGCGAAGTCCCTAGCTCCTTTTATTTATTTTCTACCCCAACCCTAGAATCAGCCATTTCTCCACAGATCCTGGATTCCTTTTATTGGAGAATTCTGTATTAATTTTCATAATAGGTTGTTGTTTTGCTTCATTTTATTCATGAGTAAAAAAATAAGTCATGCTCGTTATGGACAATTTAGCAAGAATACAGATGAAGATTATCCTAATAAGCCAACAGCAGAGAAAGCCATAACTAACATTGTGAGGTGTTTTCACCTGGTCTCTTCTGCTAGGTGCTGGCTAGTTGAGGAGTCTGGTCTGCACCTTCACTCTTGGTCTCCATCAGACCAAGTGATATCCCCAGGGAGTGGGAACTGATTTTTCTCCCTGCCCCACAGCTGTGGTTGGTTGGAGTCGATGAGTCATTCCGACTTTTTAAGATTTGTCTTTTTTTAATGTGGACTATTTTGTTAAGTGTTTATTAAATTTGTTACAATATTGCTTCCATTTTTTCTGTTTTGGTCTTTTGGCCCAAGGTACATGGACTCTTAGCTCCCCGACCAGGGATCTGACACGCACCCCTTCGTTGAAAGGCGACATCGTAACCACTGCATCAGCAGGGAAGTCCCTCTGGCCTTTCTCGGGTTGCCTGGTCACTGGCCTCTGCGCTCCTCTCCCTCTGTGTGACCGCAGGTCCAAGGCCCAGGAGTCAGAGTGTGACTTTGAGGACAAGAATACTTCCTAGTTCAGTGAACTTGAACACCATAGTTGACTGCACTTCCCTGTTTTCTAAGGATTAAGTGAGATAATGTGTACAGTAGGCTTAAAAGAGGGTCTGGAGCACAGCAGGTGTTCAACATGTTAAAGCTATTATTATTTGTGTGTATGTCTTAAGTCGCTTCAGTCGTGTCCGACTCTTTGCGACCCCATGTAATTATTATTAATAAATCTGAAGAAACGCATCCTCTAATGACAGAAGGGCAAGTTTGGTGTGGTGGGCAGGCCTCTGGGATGTACTGCACAAGCAAATCACCTCCCCCACGGGAACCTCATGAAATTCGTCTGTTGGATTCCCTGGTAGCTCAGCTGGTAAAGAATCCGCCTGCAATGCGGGAGACCTGGGTTTGATCCCTGGGTTGGGACGATCCCCTGGAGAAGGGAAAGGCTACCCACTCCATATTCTGACCTGGAGAATTTCATGGACTGTATAGTCCATAGGGTCGCAAAGAGTCAGACACGATTGAGCGACTTTCGCTTTCACTTTCCCAAGAATTTGAGCAGACTGGATGAGGAACTGTCTCTCTACAAGATCAGCAAATGAAAAGAGGGCCCTTGGAATTTAACTGAAAAGAATATATACCCAGGGATAGGATTGCATTGCTATTGAGAACATGGGTTCTAGAGCTGGGCTGCCCAGGTTCAAATCCCAGATCCATCACCTACATGCCAGGTTCCCTTTATTCTGTAAGTTGTTTAACCTCACCAGGGCCAATGTAAGAATAACAATATTACATATTCTATAAGGTTGCAGTGAATACTAAATAAGTTCACAAAACTAAGAACTCAAGGTGGCGGCGGGCCGTTGCAACTGAAGGCGCCGGTTGTCTCCGGAACGCACTCTGCCGGCCCCCCTCGCAGCCCTGGCTGACGGTCGTGCGGCCGGCGCCATGTCTGTGAGCGAGATCTTCGTGGAGCCGCAGGGCTTTTTGGCTGCCGAGCAGGACATCCGAGAGGAAATCCGAAAAGTTGTACAGAGTTTAGAACAAACAGCTCGAGAGATTTTAACTCTACTGCAAGGGGTCCATCAGGGTGCTGGGTTTCAGGACATTCCAAAGAGGTGTTTGAAAGCTCGAGAACATTTTGGTACAGTAAAAACACATCTAACGTCTTTGAAGACCAAGTTTCCTGCTGAACAGTATTACCGGTTTCACGAGCACTGGAGGTTTGTGCTGCAGCGCCTGGTCTTCTTGGCCGCCTTCGGTGTGTACTTGGAGTCCGAAACCCTCGTGACCCGAGAAGCGGTTACAGAGATCCTTGGCATTGAGCCTGATCGGGAGAAGGGATTTCACTTGGATGTGGAAGACTCTCTCTCAGGAGTTCTCATTCTCGCTCGTGAACTGTCGAGGCTGTCCGTCAACAGCGTCACCGCCGGGGACTACTCGCGGCCGCTGCACATCTCCACCTTCATCAACGAGCTGGACTCCGGCTTCCGCCTCCTCAACCTCCAGAACGACTCCCTGCGGAAGCGCCACGACGGCCTGAAGTACGACGTGAAGAAAGTGGAGGAGGTGGTCTACGACCTCTCCATCCGCGGCTTCAACACGGAGGCGGCCGCGGCCTGCCTGGAGAAGTAGCGCCCGGACGCTGCTGCCTCCGGCCGGGCCCGCCCGGCCAGCCCCGCGCCCGCCACGGCGGTTAGGATGGCCCGTCGCTAAACGCCGCGCTTCACCTTCGTACCCGGCTGTGTGGTGTATCAGACACTCTAGGGGGTGACAGAATAGCCTTTACAAAGACAGGTTTTTTGTTGTTGTTTTCAGTGAATTTGCTCTGTAATTCAGTGTACTTGAGTTTTGTCAGAAAATGTACATGTTGATCTCTTGGTAAAGTTTTTTCCTTGCTTACCCTGAAAAAAAAAAAAACCTAAGAACTCAAAACAGTACCTGGCACAAAGTAAGCACTCAGTTCATATTATTTACTATTTTTTTTATTTCATCATTCAGAACTCTTTGAACTGCAAATAATTAAAAAATTATCTTAAAATTGCTTAAACTAAAGGGACTTTCTGGTGACCTAAACAGGGAAGGGATATGTGTGTGTGTGTGTGAGTGTGTGTGAGTGTGTGAGAGTGTGTGTGTGTCTGAGTGCGTCTGAGTGTGTGTCTAAGTGTGTGTCTGAGTGTGTGGGTGTGTGTCTGAGTGTGTGTGAGTGTGTGTGTCTGAGTGTGTGTGTCTGAGTATGTGTCTGTGTCTGAGTGTGTGTCTGAGTGTGTGTGTGAACGTGTGTGTGAGAGTATGTGTGTGTGTGAGTGTGTGTGAGTGAGTGTGTGTGAGTGTGTGTGTCTGAGTGTGTGTGTCTGAGTGTGAGTGTGTGTCTGAGTGTGGGAGTGTGTGTCTGAGTGTGTGTGAGTGTGTGTCTGAGTGTGTGTGTCTGAGGGTGTGTCTGTGTGTGTCTGAGTGTGTGTGTCTGAGTGTGTGAGTGTGTGTCTGAGGGTGTGTCTGAGTGTGTGTGTCTGAGTGTGTGTGAGTGTGTGTGCTGTGCTTAATCTCTCAGTTGTGTCTGACTCTTTGGGACCCCACGGACTGATGGGGTCCCAAAGAGTCGGCCCCACAGCTGATTCACTTTGCTGTACAGTAGGAACTAACACAAGATTGTAAAGCAACTATTTGTTGTTGTTTAGTCTTGAAGCCGTGACTGACTCTTTTGTGACTGCATGGACCATAGCGCATGAGGCGCCTCTGTCCATGGGACTCTCCAGGCAAGAGTACTAGACTGGGTTGCCATTTCCCCCTCCAGGGGATCTTCCTGACCCAGGGGTTG
The DNA here is from genome assembly GCF_033118175.1 of Dama dama. NCBI lineage: Eukaryota > Metazoa > Chordata > Mammalia > Artiodactyla > Cervidae > Dama > Dama dama. The sequence continues at coordinate 11,209,376 of NC_083705.1, forward strand.
AACCCTACATTGGTAGGGGGATTCTTTACTGCTGAACCACCAGGGAAGCCCTAAGCAACTATACTACAATAAAATTTAATAAAAATTAATTTTTTAAAATGAAAGGGACTTTTTAGCTCATGTAACTAAATCCCAAACGTTCATAGTGATCAGGTTCTGTGCTCGTCCCAGAACAATCACTGTTACTGAGGGGACCTAGGATGCAACTGGCCACTTTGAGTCATAGGTTTCACCCCTAAAAAAAATCACAGGGGAGAGATGTGGGGATGCCAAAAGCAATATATGCCTTTCTTGAAATCACTTTCCTTTTCCCTGAAGACAGTTTAAAAGGAGAAACCTCTGAGGGGCTAAGCATTGAGCTAATGGGGCAAGTCACAGACAGACAGAGTCCCTACATAGCAGGGCTCCTAGGGAGGGGAGAGGAGTAAGTCAACCAAAGCTGGGCAAACAGGAAACGAACCTATGGGCAAGAATCACTTTCCACAGCATCCTGACCTCCCCCCAAGTATAGGAGAATCTCCTAAAAGGCTCCCCACTGGGCTCTGTTAGGAAAAGGGAAATGCCATCAAATTGAAGTCAGGAGTCCTGGGTCCAACTCCTGCTTCTGTTGCTTGACGTGGGGCAGGTGACTCGCTCTAGTCCTGGCCCCTACCTTGTCCCTTGTCATTAAGCAATGAGTCAGCCCTAGAAATCCCTGAATCCCTGATCATACCAGCAATTGCTCTCCTGTGTTGATTTTTCCTCCAAATAAAGGAACTGTGGCATACAGGAGAGGAGCCCTGTTCAGATATCAGAACCCAGGAACCACACAGAATCGGGGGATCGTAACGAGGGAGGAAGGGAATACAAATGTGTCCCAGTGCCTAGGGTGGATGCCAGGAACTGACGTTTCAACATTATCTATGGAGTCTGATGCCAAGCAGCCCCGAGGACTGTGGTCAGCCATTGGCATGCTATGCGGGAAGTTCCCGGGATTTAATGGAGGCTCAATTACAGTCTGGCTGGTTGAGCACTGCGCCGTATTTGCTACTGGGCAGCTGGGCTTGGGGTTGCCAGAGCCCCTGAGAGAAGAACCATGAGCCCACCCTTCCGACTGGTGTCTCTGCAGGACTCCTGGATGAAACTGTTCCACTGGTCTCATCCTTCCTGGATTCCCAGGCTGGACTTGGTGCCCCTGTTGATGCTCCTCCGTTCTACTTCTCTCTCAGCATCTATAGCACTGATTTGTCATCTCCAGCCAATGTCTGCCGAGCCCACTGACTCTGTAAGCAGTGGGACTGAGCTTCCTCCAGCTGCTAGTGTTTATCCTTGCACAGAGCAAATGATCTACATTTGCTGAATGAATGAATTTAGATAATCCAGAATACTCTTTCTAGCTCAGCATTGCAAAGCAGGAAAAGATGGAGTGAATATGACTTTAGGCAAGTCACGCAATCTCTCTGGACATCAACTTTACTTCCTGTAACACAGATATAATAATAACACTCTGTCCCTATCTTATGGGATTGTTTTGATGATTAAAGAGATGATGTATACAGTACTACTAACCACCCTTACTTGAATGTTCCTTATATTACCGGTGCTGTATTAGGCTTCAGATAATGTATTTGAAGTGATAAATATAATGGACCTTAACAAATATGTGTTTTCTTCCCCCAAAGCTACTTTAAAGTTTAAGTGTTAAAGTAAAATGTTATTTGGTGAAGAGATACATGTATGTATGTATATATGGATGGATGGGTGGATGGATGGCTTCCAGAAGCCTTCACACAGGAGGGAGATGAGCGTGTATAGGTGTACCATTGACCCAACAGAAGCTTAAACTCTTGTAGAATAACTACCTTGGACTTTGGAGAGTTCCTGGATATGGAGATTTGGCTTTAATTAAAGCCTCGCACAGTGTTAAATGCCATTTTATTTTAGTTCATAATTAACACTAATGAGATGAGTAGATCACAAACAGCACACATTCTGAGAAAGTGAAAAACAACATCTGAGCTTGGTTGTTTCAGCTTTCGCTTTTCCCCCCTCCCGTGTTCTGTTCAATTAAAAGTTTTGAGAAAATATTGCAACCACGCTCACTGTCTTTATGGTAATGAAGCATATTAATTTGAATGTGATGAATACAATATTCCACTGACTTTTTTATTCCCTTATCTACAAAAGTTCAAAATAATGGGCCAATTAAATCAGGAGAGAAGAAAGCAGGATTTTCCTGGAGCTCCAATTCAGCAGCCAAAGAACCAAAAGAACAAGATTCTATGACAGTCTCATCTCTTGGCAACAACTGAGAGACACTAACAGATAACGACAGATGTGGACCAGGCAGAACAAGGTCTGCATTAGGGGTCCCTGGTCAGACTCCCCTCCAATATCTTCTCAGGGAGTACTTGTTGGGTGCATAGATATGGATGAATGGATGGAGGGAAGCGAAAGATGAACCAGACCACATACCCCAAGGTCCCATTCTTCTCATGGTAGCAGATTAAGGCTACTCTGAAGCTGACCTGACCCTTCCAAGAACCTAGAAGTTCTTAGAGGCAGAACTTATAACTTAGAAGTAAAGTCCAGTTCTCTGATCTCTTTATCCCAGAGGCATAAGTACAAATATAGAGCTCACCTGTGCTTGAGTATGCCAGCCCCTAGGCCTCTAGAACACAGGCCCCAAACCAGCTAACCCCAGAAAGGCTGAGCCTCGGTCAGTAAGGGGGGATATCCCAGAGCAGGCCTACAACCCTAAAATAAGGTCAAGCTATCTCCAAGGGTACCTCTAGAAGGCTTCACACCTCCATGAGGTCCTTGAATCATTAACTCCATGTTACCACCGTTGTGATATCTGAGGCAATCTGCAGATACCTATGCCATAATCTCTACGTACTTTGTCACTTTCTATTCTGTTCTCTACATTGCAAACATTATAAAATGTAACACACACACACTCACACTCATGATGTTGTTCCTTTGCTTAAAATCCATTGTGCCCAGAATAAACAACCTCAACATTGTCTACAAGACTGCATGGCCTAACCCTAGAGTGCCTCTCAACCTTTTCTGACTCCATACTATCTACCCCTGTTCATTTCCTGCCTCTAATGCGAGACTCAGTCAGTTCCCAAAAACTTCTTCAGCAATCAGGCACCTACTCACCTCAGGACCTTTGCACAGGCTGTCCCTTTTTCTTAAATACTCTTGTCCTACCAATCATCTGGTTAAGGCCTGATGATCCTTCAGGTCTTAGCTTAAGCATCACTTCCTCAAGGAAGGCATCCCTCATGAAACTCCCTACACTGATTCCAGCCTGGGTTGCATCCTGTTTATGTTGTTATAGCCCTGAGTGTTTGTTCCCTGACAGGAGCTTACACTCACCATGAATTGCAATTATATGCTTGTGCTATTACTTGAGGCAGGTACCTCTGCCTCATTAGTCCATTGGCACCATAACAATTGATTTCTAATCACTGTGTTTCTATTGCTTAGTACAGTGCCTGGCTCATAATAGATAATAAATATTTGTTGAATGATTGAATGAATAAATGTCTAATACAAAAGATTTAGCTCTTTTCACTCCACTACACTGCTTTCATTTGGGGATTTCTTAATTTCGGGGCACTTGGGCTAGGCTTTATGCTGGGATCTCAAATGCAGTCTGCCCTTGCTCTCAAGAAGTTCACAGCGTGACAAGAAATGGATGCGTAGATAGACAGTGACGATACCATGTGCCAAGAGCCCCAGTAGATGTAGGGCGGGGTGTCTTGGAAGCAGGTGAGAAATGCTTTTATTCAGGAGGCTTCCCAAAGGAGATTATTTCCTAAGATGAAGCTGAAAGGAAAAGATGTTAAGAACAGAAATAAGGGTGGAGGTAAATTTTTAGATAAAAGGACCAGCAGGCAGGAAAGCTCAGAAAGCAGAGCCTGGTCCTGGAGGAGACATGAGCCCCTGTGATGACTGTGCCCTGGCTGAAAAGGCAGTACTGTGAGAGATGAGGTTGGGAGGTAGACAGGGGCCAGATCGCTGAAGACCTTCAACGAGGCAAAGAAGGTCACAAAGAAGGTCACTGCAGACCTGTGATTTGGAGAACTCTCCCAGGAAACACTTTGGAGAAGAAATGTTCATGTGATGGTTTAGTCTCCAAGTCGTGTCCGACTCTTGCGACCCCATGGACTGTAGCCTGTCAGGCTCCTCTGTCCATGGGATTCTCCAGGCAAGATTACTGGAGTGGGTTGCCATTTCCTTCTCTAGGGGATCTTCCCAACCCAGGAAATCGAACTTGGGTCTCCTGCATTGTAGGCAGATTCTTATTTCATGGGAAATATTGAGCCTGTTTCCCCAGATACAAAGAATTGAGCCTGGGGAAACAGAGGCTCAATCCCAGGGCTGTCAATAAAACTGCTTTCCAGAATCCAAACTTTCTTTTCCAAAGGATGCTTGGTGTGGCTGACCTTGCTTATTCATTGCAGGGAGAATTAATTTCAGGATGGAGAATTTTTTTAAAAAATACAAGATTAAGCAGTGTAATCAGCTGCTGCAGAGAGTTGGAAATGCAATAAATAATAATAGCATTGAGAGCTGTTTTTAATAACTCACCAGTGTAATTTAGCCCTGGCTTCTTGGAGCATATGTAAAATATGTCATAATGTATGTAATGGCAAATGCCTCATTGCTGGCCTCTGAAGACAAATGTTTTCCCAGGAGGAGAAGAGGGGGGTGGGAAAGTGGAGGACATTTGCAAACTGGGTGTAGGAAGGCAAGCATCATTCATTCTGACACCATTAATTTTAAATTTGTGATCGTTTGCAGAGGTGATAGGCTTCAGTCGGTTTGTCTTCAGGGATGGGCAGGTTAACAGCAATAATATGGTAAAGGAGAGACTCATAATCTGTAAGAGACTAAGTTATTTTTATACTCTGTAGACCCACCATTTGCATGCAGTCCATATTCTAATTACAGATCATCCTTGTCTGTCTATTACAGCAGGTCCCCAGGGGACTGTTGTCTTGGCAACATTTGTTTTACTTAGTTGAGTCACTAAATATTCATGAGGCCATTGAAATATGTTATTTAAAAGTTTTTGACAGAGTATGACTTTTAATAATTCATATGGGTTGCACCTCCCCCCATACACACGCAAAATCCAAATTAATGGTTTGGAGCCAGGAGTCCTCCCCTCTGAGGGAGGCATCATAACACAGTTCAAATGAGATGGACTTTGGAGTCAGACGAGTTCAAATTCCATATCTACCACTTACAAGTTGTGGCCTTTTATCAACTTACTTAAACTCAGAGGCTGTGTTCCTCATCTATTAAATGAATGTGATGATATGACAGTGATGACGGCTAATATTTATGGATCGTCTATCGCCTCAGTTCTATCACAATGGTGGTGTGACATAGGTAGTATTATGACCCCTATTTCACAGATGAGGAAAACTGAAGCTTGGAGCAGGCAAGTAACTTTCCCAAAGCACAGGGCTAGTAAATAACTATTCTAGGACCCAAATCCAGGTCTGTTTCACTTCCAAGCTGACGCTATATTAAGTGTACTGTGCTAGTCTCTGATACTAACTTCTACAGCCTTGCAACATGAGAGGCAATGAGTGTAAAGAATAATTCCAGGCGACATAACAGACACTTTATAATGTCTCTTGTATTGAAGGACTCGATTCATCTTCCTTTGATGTGTTATTTCTGGGAAAATAGAGTACCATGTCTTTGTCAAAGTTTTATTAATGCCCTTATCATTCCATGGGACTTCCTTGATAGCTCAGTTGGTAAAGAATCTGCCTGCAATGCGGGAAACCTTGGTTTGATCCCTGGGTGGGGAAGATCCCCTGGAGAAGGGAAAAGCTACTCACTCCAGTATTCTGGCCTTGAGAATTCCATGGACTATATAGTCCTTGGGGTTGCAAAGAGTAGGACACGACTGAGTGACTTTCACTTATCATTCCATACCCTTGTCCAAGTCACTCCATTCCTTTGCCAACCTTAGGTTTAATTGATAAAATGGGGGTGAGTGTACCACTGGTTTGGGTGTAAATTAATACAACCACTTTAGAAAACAATTTAGCAATATTTAAATTGAAGATGATGTAGCAATTCTGTGATGTAGCAATTCTACTCCTCCCTCAAAACAGAATTTCTCCACCTCCACACTCTGGATATTTTGGGACAGATATTTCTTTGTTGTAAGGGCTGTTCTGTGAACTGTAGGATATTTAGCAGCATCCCTGGCTTCTATCCACTAGATTCCACTACAGTTCCTAGTTGAAACAACACAGAATGTCTGTCTCCAGACATTGGCAAGTGTCCCCTGGGGGCAAAATTGCCATTGAGAAGTGAAGTGAAGTGAAATCGCTCAGTCGTGTCCGACTCTTTGCGACCCCATGGACTGTAGCCCACCAGGCTCCTCTGTCCATGGGGTTCTCCAGGCAAGAATACTGGAGTGGGTTGCCATTTCCTTCTCCAGCCATTGAGACCCACCACCCAAAAGGAAGTCTTGCAAATGTACATCAGAAGCATGTTCAACACTGATGAGAGCCACAAGGCTTGCAGTAGCGGAACAGAGGTGACAAAGTGTGTGGTAACAGCTGAAAGCTGTGTTTATCATGGCAGAGCCTCTGAATGGAATATAAAACAATGGTAAAAGGGAAGAGCTACAGCTTCATACATCAACATGGATGAATTTCATGAACATAGATTTGACTAAAAAAATAAAAGCAAATTACGGAAATCTACATGTGATATGATTCTATGTAATGTTTAATAACATGTAAAATGATACTATATATGATTTAAGGAATATACATATATACTTGTATGTAGTAAAACTAAAAAAAGTGCATGGAAATGAAAGTCACTGAGTTTAGGATATGGTTAAAAACAACCAAAAGGAGGTTGCAATCAAAGCAGAGTACATGGGCTTCAACTCCATTGGTATAGCTTTATTTCCCAAGATAGGTATATGAGTATTCATCAGATTCTTTTTCATACCTCTTTCTATGTCTGAAATATTTTATAATGCTTTTTAAAGGAATTAGAGTACTTGAGTTCTAAAGAGGGAGGAACACATAGAAAAATCACTTGGGGAACTTTTCCTGAGTATGCACATCTGCTTCTTAGAGATTCTAAAATCTTCTCACCAATTCACTCCCCATATTATCAAGCAAGAGTCACTGCCTTGACCACTATTCCCAGGAGGAATGTGTCATCTCTCAGGTGTTACAGGGCTTAGAATCAGTGATTGCTGGAAAATTCTTCAGGATGCTTTCTCTGGTTTATTCTTCCCCTTTAATATTCTGTGATCTCATTAAAAATAGATTTGGGGTTCTATTCGGTAGATAAACATATAAGCAAACATCTCTGCCTCCAGTGTTCAAAGCTCAACCCATGGACTGTCCCATGTCAGGCCTTGGACAAGTGTATCTCTGGTAGGGTAGAAAGGGATGCTCCTAGAAGGAAGTTGGATGCTCTTGCCAAAGTATTTGAAACCCCTCTGTGTATTCCCAGTCAACAGAGGTGTCCTGGGACTCATGAAGCACCACTGGCTTCATTTCATAGGTGAGCCTCAGCAAGGTCAAGTCATTTGAAGGTCATCCAGCTAGTGAGTGTTAGAGACATGCATGGACGCAGGCCTGACTTCAAACCACCCGTCCTCATGTCAGTGCCATGCTGCCGTCCTTCATTAATAATAATTTTCACAATTGTAGCTGAGAGTTAGCTAGCAATGCAAGAAATTAAAGCAAGAGATTCCCCCCACGCCCAAAGCTCACGATTAACAAATATGTGCTCTACATTCAGAGAAAAAAGAGCAAGTTAGAAGAGTGTGGAGAGACATGACTTTAACTCAGCTCAGAGATAGGACTACCAGACCACCTGACCTGCCTCCTGAGGTCAAGAAACAATAGTTAGAATTGGACATGGAACAACAGACTGGTTCCAAATAGGAAAAAGAGTACGTCAAGGCTGTATATTGTCACTGTGCTTGTTTAACTTATATGCAGAATATATCATGAGAAACACTGGGCTGGATGAAGCACAAGCTGGAATCAAGATTGCTGGGAGAAATATCAATAACCTCAGATGTGCAGATGACACCACCCTTATGGCAGAAAGAAAACAACTAAAGAGCGTCTAGATGAAAGTGAAAGAGGAGAGTGAAAAAGTTGGCTTAAAACTCAACATTCAGAAAACTAAGATCATGACATGTGGTCCCATCACTTCATGGGAAATAGATGGGGAAACAGTGGAAACAGTGACAGACTTTATTTTGGGGGGCTCCAAAATTACTGCAGATGGTGATTGCAGCCATGAAATTAAGAGACAGTTACTCCTTGGAAAGAAAGTTATAACCAACCTAGACAGCATATTAAAAAGCAGACATTATTTTGCCAACAAAGATCCATCTGGTCAAAGCTATGGTTTTTCCAGTGGTCATGTATGGATGTGAGAGTTGGACTTTAAAGAAAGCTGAGCACCGAAGAATTGATGCTTTTGAACTGTGATGTTGGAGAAGAATCTTGAGAGCCCCCTTGGACTGCAAGGAGATCCAACCAGTCCATCCTAAAGGAGATCAGTCCTGGGTGTTCATTGGAAGGACTGATGGTGAAGCTGAAACTCCAATACTTTGGCCGCCTGTTTCGAAGAGCTGACTCATTGGAAAAGACCCTGATGCTGGGAAAGATTGAAGGCAGGAGGAGAAGGGGGTGACAGAGGATGAGAAGGTTGGATGGCATCACCGATATGAGTTTGGTTAAACTCTGGGAGTTGTTGGACTCCCAGTTGATGGACAGGGAGGCCTGGCGTGCTGCCGTCCATGGGGTTGCAGAGTCAGACACGACTGAGCGACTAACTGAACTGAACTGAAAGGTGACTGAGTTGACGTTAGCCAGGCAGAGGAAAGAGAGAGCATTCTGTGTGGGCAAACAGACAGACACAGGAATGAGCAGGGCAGTGCAAGTCAAGTTCTGTGTGCTAGAAAGGCAATGTTAAATGCATTCGCTCTGGAACAAAACTGGCTGGAGCCGATGCCCATCTGTGGTTTTATTTGGAACATCAGTCACTGGACTGGAGACTCCATGATGACTGAGATTAATCTTAGTCACAGTTGGATCACTGGTGCCTAGAGAACATGATACTGGAGAGAGGAAGAAAGCAATGAAGAAGAGGAGGGAAGGAAGGGAAGAAAGAATGTGTGTTGAAAATTCCAACAGAGCCTGGATCCCTCCTGAGAAAGCAAAACAGGTAAAAATTGAAACACATTGGTGGATATTTAAATGCCATTACTCACTGGCTTTATTTACAAATGAACGTCCACAACAGTTAAGTTTTGTTCAAGCCTAAAAATGATTCAGGCTGACAATCAATGCAAATATTGTGCACTTGTTAATAAATGTGCTCATTACCCTTCCCTGCTGGGAAGCATCCACCCCTGTGTTCTAGCCTGCTTTTTGCAGAGAGACCTATGTCTGTGGTAGGGGAGGGGAATATAGGTGAGATGCAAAATGAAGAATGAGCCCTGCAGGCTAGTTGTTTGATGTGTCGGGGGATGGAAAGAGGGGAGGTCTTGAAGTTCATCCCAAAAGACACAGAATTCTTGAAAGAGGGTTCAGAATCCTCCCCAAACGAATCTTGTGAAATGCTTGGGATAATCTTTCCTGAGGATTTTCTAAAATCCAAGAAGAAAACCCAGGGAGTTTCTCTCCCATGGTCTCTCCTCCCTACCCTCCACACTGCCCCTGTCTCCGTGGAGCTGATGATAAAATCAAATAAACAGATCTGCCTTTGGGAATTGCCCAAGGAGAGACTGGGACCCCAGGGGTGGAGAGTCTCCCCCTTGGATTCCATGGGAAGTTGGTTGAAGCAAGTCAGCTCTCCCCAGTGCTGTGTTTATGAGAGAAGAGCTTGCAGCTCAATGCACTGAGGCTTTTACCTTTCAGCATCTGCCCCTTCCCATAAACACACTATCAGGAGCAATAATGGCTAGTGAAGAAGTGAAACCATTGTTGAGACCAAGTGAGTTAACAAAGTATATAAAATCTCTAACTCTATGCTGTTACTGTAGTTATTGGGAGAAGAAGTAAAAGACCTGAGAGAAAGAACTGAGCAGAAACAGGAAAACCGTGGACCGTGACCAGCTCTGACCCCCACCTGTCATGGCCCCTGCTGCTGGCCATTGGGAGTCAGAGTCTTGGGGAGTCAGTGAATGCTCTCAATGAAAGAACACACAGAAAACCTGAACTCCAGGCCTGGCTCTGCCACCAACTAGTTTTATCACCTCTTGGGAAAACTTGTCTTGTGATAATTATGGTGCAATGTTAAAGAATCCACCTGCCAATGCCGGAGACCCAAGAGACATGGGTTCAATCGCTAGGTCAGGAAGATTCCCTGCAGAAAGAAATGGAAACCCACCCCAGTATTCTTGCCTGGAAAATTCCACGACCAGAGGATCCTGGCAGACTACAGTCCATGGGGTCGCAAAGAGTTGAACACAACTGAGTGACTACCACACCACTCACACAATTGAAGTGCAGGAGAAAGCCCCTGCGAAAGCCCCGCACAGAGCCCGAGCCATGGAGAATTCGAAGAGCATTTAGTTTCCCGCTCTTCTCCCCTGTTTTCTTACCTGTAAAATGAAAGTCATGCTGCATCATAATTTAAAAGTTTGTTAAGCAGAGGGCACATTATTTTTTCAACAAGTATTATTGTTGTTCAGTTGCTCTGAAGTACTGTTCAGCAAGAACTAAATTACCTCATTATGCAAAGTAATTTAAAAGGTGAAGCTGAATTTTGCAAATTATTAATAGAAATCCTAGAGGACTTTTTAGACACTGTGAACTTCCTAATGGAAAAGACTTTTCCTCCTCATCTGTGCCCAGTGTCTGACAGAGGCCCAGTAAATATCTGAGAAAGGAGAGAGAGAAAGGAAAAGAAGAAAGGAGGCGGGGAGGAAAGAGGGAGGGGGGAGAGGGAGGGAGGGGGGGATGAAAGAAAGAAGGAAGGAAGATATCATCACATGAGTATTGTACAGTTATCATTATAAAATTAAACAAATCCAGTCAGTGCCCCCCAAAGGGCACCGAGATAAAGGATATGATAACGAACACAAGAATAATTTTCATATTTTGACCAGTGATGAGAATGGGAATGATTTTCTCTGTGAACTATAACCACCTTGCAGTTAAATAGTTTGCTTTCTGGTAGAATTGAGAGCTCCGAGATGGTGCTCTGAGGAATTCTTTCATTTCTTTCCCATCTTTTAAAGAAAAGAAATCTCCAAATGCAATTATTGGCATTATTTTTATACCAACTGCAGCAGAACATTCCAGAAGATGAGGCTTCTACCAAATTAGCTTATCCAATGAGAGTTAGACTTTATGTGACCGTTACCAGGAGAACCGTGCAGAAACCCACACACAAGCAGCAAGCCCTGAGGAGTCAAGCGAATGTGAATGCAGCTTTCAGCTACCTGAGCGAACCCCTCCAGTACTGGGGGCCCCTGTGCCAGAGGACACCTCTGTTTGCTTCAGGTTACACAGCAAAAAGCAAGCTGTGAGCAGTGGAAGTAACTAATTAAAATCGAATTTTATTTTCTGTCTGATGGGAGATGACACAGACGAAGACGAACCAGCAGCAAATCAGACTCAGCTAAAGCCATTTGTCTGGAAGGAGAGTTTGTAGCTAGAGAACAGAAGTTCAAGCACCTAGAAACTTCCAGATCTTACTGAATCTTCCAATCTTACTCCCTTACCTGAAATAATACTCTTTTTTCTTCCCAGATCCAAACTGTGTGTACATACTCAATCTGTGACTTCTCCATGGGATGCAGCTGATTATGATCTCCTGGAGCACATGGATAATAATAATGATAATGATACTAATATAGTTCTTTCTATGAATAACTGCTAACTCATTTCAGTCTTCACAACAACAGTCTGTAATATATACTATGATCATATCTATTTTACTGTGAGAAAACTCAGGCCCCTAGAGGTTAACTCACCGATAGTCACAGAGCTAAATAAGAGGCAAAGTTAAGAGTCAGTGCAGGTGGTCTGGCCCCAGAGGCTTGCTCCAAACCTCTATGCCACACTGCTCTTCACCGGATGTCCAGGACTGTGTAAAGCAGTTTATGGTAATATCACACTGCATCATTGCAACAGTCTTATCCTATGGGTACCAGGAGTATTCCCATTTTACAGGTGAGGAAGCTGGCTTCAAACATTTCAGTGACTTGTCAGGTCATACAGGTGGCAGAGCTAACATTCACACCCAGACAGTCTGTGTACCTGCAAGTCGTTTGGTGAAAACTACGTGCTATGGACTGAATGCTTGTGTCTCTGCCAAAATTCATGTGCTGAAGCCCTAATTCGAAATGTGATGAAACTTGGGGGTGGGGCCTTTGTGAGGTAATTACGTTTGATGGAGTCATGAGGATGGAGTCCACATGATTAGATTAGTGTCCTTATAGAAAGGGAAAGATTAGAGCTGTCTCTCTCTTTCCACCATGTAAGGATACAGCAAGAAGGCAACCATTTACAAGCCAGAAAGAGATCTTACCAGAACCCAACCATGCTGGTTCTCTGATTTCAGTCTTTCTAGCCTCTGAAGTTATGAAAGATAAATATCTGTTGTTTAAGTCACCCAGTCTACAGAATTCTGTTATAGTATCCCAAGCTGGGGCTTCCTTGACGGTTCAGTGATAAAGACTCTGCCTGCCAAGCAAGAGACCCGGGTTCAGTCCCTGGGTGAAGAAGCTCCCCTGGAGAAGGAAATGCAACCCACTCCAGTATTCTTGCCTGGGAAATCCCATGAACAGAGGAGCCTGGTGGGTTACAGTCCACGGGATCGCAAAGCATCAGACACGACTTAGCAACTAAACAAAAACAACCCTAAGCTGACTGAGACGCTAGGCATTTTGAGTGTGACAGTCTTGGTTCCCAAGAGTCCTAAGGGACCTTGAAAGCCACAGCCAATATTCATTTGTCAGAATGTGACAATTCTGAATTGGAATCCTGTGTTTTGTGGTGTCTGGGTCCAAGCAAAAGTCAGGTATCTGATTCAAGAGGTCAAGAAGTTGGTACACCACCCCCACCCCCACCATCCTCACTTAGAGGGAACATCTCATGAATGACCCAATCCTTTGTTTCTTTATGGCAAATAGCCCAGGGAGAGAAAAAAAAAATGCCTGTTAGTGCTGATAAAGAACTGAAGAAAGCCAACAAAGATTTTTGGCCAAAAAAATATTTGGGACAAAGTGAGAAAAATGTCCAGTTCTATGCAGGCTGATATCTACAATGCAAACACATTCACCTTACAATCTATATGGAAATAAGAAAAAGCAATTTGTGAAGTGTTCTCGCTTGGGTAAGAATTTCTCATCAAGTGAAAGACAGAACTTCAATAAAAATTTAAAGGGAGGTTACATGTAGAGGGAAGATTTGTGCAGACACCACATGATGCTGGCTGAAAATGTGATGTGAGGAAAAAAGCAGCTTCTCTAATAAATAATTCACGGATCTCTCACAAGTGCCACACCACAGATACCCCACTTACTAACTGGATGTGTGGGAGAGTGTGGACTTTGAAGGCAGGCGGGCCTGCGTGTGGGCCCCCCTAGTGGCTCAGACATTCCCTCAGGCAGGGAAGCAGCTTGTGTAAAGCACCCCACAATTTCCAGAAAATCGGAGTTAAGTCTGTGCAGTTACCTTTGAGGTAACTCACATGAGAGGCAGATGTTCCTAAAGATCAGGGTTAGGAGACAATCAGGAGGGGCTTGTCTTCAAGGCCAGAACTCTTGAAAGAATGTGTTTGCATGGTGACGGCCAAGCATAAAGAGGGAACCACAGTTCCTCCTTGTCATATGTCTTTTATTTCCAGAAATTCTAGAAAGTGACAAAGGACTAAGTCTAATTGCTGGCATCTGGCCTTGCATCTAACAAATGCTGAGTAGTATATATGTTAGTGGAACTGAACCGAGAAACTTGTGTGCAAGGTGAAATAACACAACAGGCAAAAATGCATGACAGAAACATGGCCGAGACCAGAGCCATCTACCCAGGGCTGACATCTAGAGCAGTGAGCATGCATGATCTTGCAGAGAGTGAAAGTGCAGAGGCAGGAGACAGTCAGGGACAGCAGCAGTCTTAGAAGGTGGGTTTGGTGGAAAGGAAGCCCGAGAGCCACAGGAAGGGGCAGGCACAGCCCAGGAGCGTTTGTGGGGAAGGCAGGAGAGCAAAGCGCCGGCTCACCAGGGACTTGGGGATATCTGTGCTCCTAGTTTAGCTCCTCATGTCTGGCTGTGCTGAGGCCTGAAATGCCACTGAGCTCACTGAGTTAAGCATTGCACTTGCTAGGGCTCCAGAGGGGAAAAAATACAACACAGGAAGGCAGGAAAATCTCTGGCCAGGTGTATTTGTCAGGCTTCCTTTTGGGCAAGTGGGGTCTGGAACGGCAGAGTGAGAGTCCTGGTAAACCTGTGATAGTGAGGAGGGGGAGGGAGCACTCATCCATAGTGTTTGACAGTTCCCATGGTGTAAATACTCCTGCTGTGGTTGATTTTAAGTCACCAAATGTTTAACAACTGCATTGTTGGTTTCCTGAAATTTTAACAATAAGCTTTCACAAGCTGGAATGGATCGACTCCAGGCACTGCCCAGGCACCAGTGAAACGAGGCTGATACATAGAACCAGTGGGGGAGGTGCAGAGCAGAGAAGACAGGAGCTTCCCGAGTCTCACTCAGATATGTAGAATATGTCTCCCCCATCACAGAGAAGGAAAGAAAGGAGAGACCAGTGTTCACATTTAGTTATTCTTGCTGTCTAAAATCAGTTACACACAGGGGAGAAAAGTTCAATAATAACCCTAACCCCAGACCTCTAGGAGCAGCTAAAATTCTCAATTATCAGTTATCCTTCTGGAAATAGGTATATGCCAGCCTGTGTATGTGTGTGTCCCTTTTCAAAATTAAAATGAATGGTAAAATTAAAATGTCCCTTTTCAAAATTAAACTATTTTCATTTAATTATATTTTTTATATTTTTCCCTAAAAAGACAAATTTTAACTTAGAACTAAATTTACAAGGTGTATAGTTTTAATGACTATATAATATTCTTTATGGGCTTCCCAGGTGGCTCAGTGTTAAAGAATGTGCCTGCCAAGCAAGAGACACAGGTTTGATCCTTGGGTCAGGAAAGCCCCTGGAGAAGGAAATGGCAACCAACTCCAGTATTCTTGCTAGAAAAATCTCATGAACATAGGAGCCTGGCAGGCTATAGTCCATGGGGTCATAAAAGAGTCGGATATGACTTAGCAACTAAATAACAATGATATTCCTTATATCCCATTCTTAAAATAGCTCTATAGTATTCCTTTTATGTATGCACTGTAATTTATTTAACCAGTTTCCTCACTGATAAGCATATGTTTTTTTCAGTCTTTTGCTGTTATGAACAAATGATGTGATAAATATCCTATACATATATATATACATACTTGTACAGACGTGTATACATCCCTCTATGTGAAATTTCAGAACCCAAGGGTTCTGATAAAGATACACTGTTTATTTCTGATGAGTTTTTACCCTCCCACAAGGCTGTATGAATGTACATTCCCACCCACAATTCATGAGAGTCTTTTTCCCACATTGTTGCCAACATAGTGTAGTCTCAAAATCTGAGACCAGCATTTGTTAAGTGTATACTCTGTTCTCATACATGGCATGGGTTCTCTTATTTGAGGTAGGTCTAGTCACAGAAGAGGAAACTGGACCTCATGGAGATCAAATAACTTTCCCAAGGACAGGTTTGTGACATTAGTCTCCAGTCTTCCCTCTTCACCACTTTGACTACTGTTCCCCTCATTGCTGACAATCAGTGTAAGAAAATTGCAGAGTTCTCCATAGAGCCCCAAAGTTTAGAGTTTAGGATACACCATGTATCTTTTTCTTCACTGTTTTTTTGGTGTTTTTTTTTTTTTTTTTTTTTTTGCTTTATTTCCAGAAGTTTTGCTCATTCAGTGCTGCCGAGTGATCGCTTAGTCAGCCTGACTACCCTCTTAATAATTTCTGATACTGATATAAAACCTGCCCAAGTACAAATGTAACTGTGGACTTGGCCCAGGTTATAGTTACTTTCTTGATGACTCGGTTTTCAGGGATATTTTGTGTTGTCAAAGCAGGGGCCACCTGTATTCCAGAATAAGCTTGACTCTTTGCAACTGAAGACGTAAAGACAAATTGTCCTTTTTAAAAATAACCTTCAACTCCAACTCAGATGAAAAACATAAATCTCTTCCTTTTCTGTCTTCCTTTATGTCTACACTCACGTGCATTCCCTCTGAGCATCAGGCAGAGTATGCTGTAAGACTTTGCCAATTACAGTCACACTTGGGCTTCCCTGGGGGCTCAGCAGTAAGGGGTCCACCGGCAATGCAGGGGACACACAGGAGACATGAGTTCGATCCTTGGGTCGGGAAGATCCCTGCTGAAAGAAATGGCAACCCACTCCAGTATTCTTGCCTGGGAAATCCCATGGACAGAGGAACCAGGTGGGTTACAGTCCATGGGGCCTCGAAGAGTTGGGCGTGATTTAGCAACTAAACGGCAACAACAATCGGGTAGCTGATGGTTAGGAGTTGGATAAACCTCTAGGGGGGTTGCCTTAGGAGAAAATGAAATAAAAGCAAAGGTTACTATGAAACAACCTCGAGGCTGCCAGCTGGGAGGAGGAGAAAGGTGGAGGGAGCTGGGAGGAGAGGGAGGGAGGGAGGGAGGGAGAGACTGAGGAGAGACCGGTGGAAATGAACCGTGCGCTCAGACCGGCGGGAAGGGAGGCTTGGACGCTGATTCTCCCGCTTCGTCTTGCTGGCGCGCCGGTGTCCCGCGAGGATGTGGGCGGAGGGGGAGTCCGAGGGGCTTCAAACGTTGGGCATAGTGGTGGTCGTGTGCTCCTCTCTGAAACTTCTGCACTACCTCGGGCTGATTGACTTGTCAGACGGTAAGCGAACCCTCGAGCTTTCTAGATTCATACGCATGTGTTTTCCGGCTTAGGTTGTTGTGCGAGTAGTTTAGAAAATGCACAGAAAGTAGCGCGTAGACCCGAGAGATTTGAAAAGGCCCGGCTAAATCAGAGCTGTATCGATCCCAGCCTTACTGCGGGCGCCGGAGCGATGCGCTGTCCGTGGTGCTGAAACGTGGCCCCTGGAGCGTGGTGGGGAACCGGGGGGACTGGGAGCTTCTCTTCCCACCCCACGTGCATGCGAGTCTTGGTGGACTACTAGCTGTGTGAAACCAGCAGAATACATCAAAGTTCTCTCCCGAACTGTCTGATAACTATATTGTTGGTAGGAGTCAGTAACTTTCAAAAGTCATTGTGTTGATTAACTTGTTTAAGTAGTTGGGAAGATTACCGCAGTAAAAGATTTTGTAAAATGCCAATCACAGTGCCCAACAATTAAAAGACATTAAACAAAAAAATAAATAAATAAAAAATAAAAGACATTAAACAAAGATATCAATTCCTTTTCCCAACTCTTAACCCTCAATATTCAAAAGAACCCTTACTCTAAATCCACCTCATCAGCCATTCCTTACTGAAAATGTAGTTTAAAATTCAGGTTGACCAGGCTGTTTATTACCGTAAAGCTAGTGGCTTGGTTCCCAAAGTTAAAGGAGCTCAAAAAATGAAAAGCATTTTCTTCCTTCTCATGAGATTTTGTTCCAAGTAGAACATAGTTTTTCTATTATTCATATCATTTAAAATTAGCTTCCAAGAAACTTTCTAGATTCTAATTTTGATAAGCCATGCATTAAACAAGGCCAGCCTCCAACAATGTATATTAAATGCATGTATGATGCATATTTGATGTATATTCTTCCATAACTTCATAGTGTAGACAGAATGCCTCTTCCAAGAGGTAATAGACATAATAATGAAATACATTTGCAGACAAAGAATTAGCTAAATTACGTACCAAAGATAAGGGAGACCAGAGACTGCAGGACAGAATGAGCTGTGTTGGATGAGCTCTGGACTAGGAACCAAGAGACCTGGTTTCTACCAATAGTCTGTCTCCATTTAACCTTGGTAATATCACTGTTTTATCTGGATCTCAATTTCCTATGAAGCTATTGGTGATTTTCAGTCTCCGTTTCATGGAATTCTTGAGCAACCCCGAGATTGCTTTGTAGTTGGTTTTGTGTTTGGGTTGGTAAAGCAGATGCCGAGCCATTCTTTCCTGCTTCCAGAAAACCAGCTCCATTTTATCTATCTTATATGTTATCTCTATGTAAGAAATTTTTAATCTTTAGCTAAAATTTAGTGAATTTCATATGATTCTAAAGTCTATGGCTGTGTTTTCCTGAGATTTTAAAAGCTGAAGCACATTCAGAAAACTTTTTCTTTCTTAAAAACCATTGGAAATCTAACAATCTGGAAGAATAGCTCTGTATGCACATAGAGATTCCTCCTGTCCCGCAGTCCCTTATTTGTGCCTTTCTAAAATTCCAAACTTATCTTGCCATAAAATTTGTCATAAAAATTGAGAAAAACCTCTCTTTTCCACCAGATCCCAAGACAACGTATTCTGTGCCCTTTCAGACCTTCAAGTAGATACCCACCGAGATTACAGACTAATGTAAGAGCTGCCTACCTCCTATGAGGCGCAGCAGAAACACCGCCCTCCCCACACCCAGAGGTAGTCATCTCCCTTCTGTGCTCTGACATCTCACGGTCACAGCTTTCGATGTTGTTATCACAGAAGATGTCACAGTTATTCATCTGATGTTATAATAATGGGGGGATTAAAGTAAAATGTAGAGAACATATGCTTAAGACTGCCTCCAGGAACCTAGATGGAGGAAGGGATTAACATTTATTCAGCACCTACAATATCCGAGGCACCGGGTGTTTTTATATACGTGAGCTAATGTAGCCCTCAAAATAACAGTCTAAAGGGAAAATATTAATAACTGTGGAAAGTAGATATTGTTGTTCCTTTTGTGTAAGGAAGAATACAGTTTTACAGAAGTTACATAAAATTTCCAAAGATACAGCAATAGTATTAAGCGGGTATTTGTCTCTAAAATTTCATTCTCCATCCAGGACTCCTAGCACCTCAACAAGCAAGTCAGCTCCAAATAGAGCCTGTGGTCTGTCATTAAGTCTACACCACACATAGCCTTCTATGCTACAACCTTCACCATATAGTCTGAAATACCATTTTTAAAGTTTGTGTGATATGAGAAACTCTATTCACCTACTTAATACTGAGAAGACTACCTCCTACTGGAGGGACCAATATGATGCAGTAAATTTAAGGAGAACAGTGGGACATCTCTAAAGAACTCATCAGTAATCTTTCTTAGACCCTTGGTCTTGTTCTTATTTAATTTTTCAGTAGTGGTTTTGAAATAATGTATGTATTGGACCAGAGTCAAAAGATTTGGGTTTTGATCTTTGTGTGCTATTTATCAGTTGTGCAACCCTGAGCAAGTCTCTTTTTCTCCAGGTTTTACTTTCCTCATTTGTAAAAGAATAGAGAAATGAGAATGATGGTTGTATTAATTTCCTGTAACAGATTATTTCAAATTGGGTGGCTCAAAATAATATCAGTGTCTTCTGTCACAGTTCTGGAGGCTAGAATTCCAAAAACAAGGTGTTGGCAGGGTCATACTACCCCCCAGGCCTTTAGAAAACAATCCTTTGCCTCTCCCAGTTTCTTCTGGTAGTTCCAGGTCTTCTTTGGTTTGTGGTAGCATCACTCCAATCTCTGTCTCCGTTTTCACATGCCCATCTTCTCTCTGTGTCTCTGTTTTCACCTAATATTTTACTTTTTTTTATAAGAACATTAATCATATTGTATTAGAACTGACCTTAATGGCCTCATCTTAACTTGATTACATATGCAAAGACTCTATTTCCAAATAAAGTCACCTTTACAGTTATCAGAGATTATGACTTCAACTTATCTTTTTGGATGACACAATTAAACCCAAAACATCAGTAGTTATGCTACATAATGTAAGGATTAAATGAAGTGGCATATAGGAAGGTACCAAGCTTATTTCATAGCAGGTACTTCATAAATAATTCTTTTCAGCCTTAGATCCTGCCAATCAAATGAATATACCACTCATCAGGGGAAAAAGATAAAATCCATGCTTTATGTCTTTGATTTAAAGTTCATCAAATCCTCCTGGATTTGAAAGTTGTCAGTGAAACGTCCAGAGTAGGAACACTAGGATAATTTGTCCCTGCCAGGCTAATGTCACCATGCATACCCAACCTTCATTGCCAGGGCCTGCTAATCAATCAAGCTCATCTTCACTTCTACCAAAGTGAAGACAGCAAGGGCTGCGGAGAGAAGATTGAGACAGGAATATGGAGGTGACAGGTGAGTAATGCCTCCCAGAAGGTTCAGAGACCAATATCAGTTAATTCTTTGCCTCTCTTCTCACTCTTGCTGGGCCAGCTTTATGAAATTCTGCCCTCACCAGTTGAGAGCCTTTCCCCAAAGCACCATGTTTACCGACTCTGCGATGGTAACTTCGGAAGTGATTCACTATCCTAGCTCCAGTTCAGTTCAGTTCAGTTGTTCAGTCATGTCCAACTCTTTGTGACCCCATGAACTGCAGCATCCCAGGCTTCACTGCCTATCACCACCTCCGGGAGTTTACTCAACTCATGTCCATTGAGTTGGTGATGCCATCAAACCATCTCATCCTCTGCCATCCCCTTCTCCTCCTGCCTTCAATCTTTCCCAGCATCAGGGTCTTTTCCAATGAGTCAGTTCTTCTCATCAGGAGGCCAAAGTATTTGAGTTTCAGCTTTAGCATCAGTCCTTCAAATGAATATTCAGGACTGATCTTTAGGATGGACTGGTTGGATCTCCTTGAAGTCCAAG
This sequence comes from Dama dama, assembly GCF_033118175.1. Classification (NCBI taxonomy): domain Eukaryota; kingdom Metazoa; phylum Chordata; class Mammalia; order Artiodactyla; family Cervidae; genus Dama; species Dama dama. The sequence goes on from NC_083705.1 coordinate 11,230,276, forward strand.
GGACTCTCAAGAGTCTTCTCCAACACCACGCTTCAAAAGCATCAATTCTTCGGTGCTCAGCTTTCTTTGTAGTCCAACTCTCACATCCATACATAAATACTGGAAAAACCTTTGACTAGGCAGACCTTTGTCAGCAAAGTAATGTCTCTGCTTTTTAATATACTGTCTAGGTTGGTCATAACTTTCCTTCCAAGGAGCAAGTGTCTTTTAATTTGCTGCAATCACCATCTGCAGTGATTTTCGAGCCCAAAAGAGTAAAGTCTGTCAGTGTTTCCACTGTTTCCCCATCTATTTGCCATGAAGTGATGGGACCAGATGCCATGATCTTAGTTTTCTGAATGTTGAGTTTTAAACCAACTTTTTCACTCTCCTCTTTCATTTTCATCAAGAGGCTGTTTAGTTCTTCTTCCCTTTCTGCCATAAGGGTGGTGTCATCTGCATATCTGAGGTTGTTGATATTTCTCCCAGCAATCTTGATTTCAGCTTGTGCTTCATCCAGCACAACATTTCTCATGATGTACTCTGCATATAATTTAAATAAACAGAGTGACAATTTACAGTCTTGAGGTACTCCTTTCCCAATTTGGAACCAGTCTGTTGTTCTATGTCCAGTTCTAACTGTTGCTTCTTGACCTGCATACAGATTTCTCAGGAGGCAGTTCAGGTGGTCTGGTATTCCCATCTCTTTCAGAATTTTCCAAAGTGTGTTGTGATCCACACAGTCAAAGGCTTTGGTGTAGTCAATAAAGCAGAAGCAGATGTTTTTATGGAAGTCTCTTGCTTTTTTGATGATCCAGCGGATGTTGGCAATTTGACCTCTGGTTCCTCTGCCTTTTCTAAATTCAGCTTGAACATCTGGAAGTTCACCATTCATATACTATTGAAGACTGGCTTGGAGAATTTTGAGCATTACTTTACTAGCGTGTGAGATGAGTCCAATTGTGTGGTAGTTTGAGCATTCTTTGGGATTGCCTTTCTTTGGGATTGGAATGAAACCTGACATTTTCCAGTCCTGTGGCCACTGCTGAGTTTTCCAAATTTGCTGGCATATTGAGTGCAGCGCTTTCACAGCATCAACTTGTAGGATTTGAAATAGCTCAACTGGAATTCCATCACCTCCATTAGCTTTGTTCATAGTGATGCTTCCTAAGGCCCACTTGACTTTGCATTCCAGGATGTCTGGATCTTGGTGAGTGATCATCCATCGTGATTATCTGGGTCATGAAGATGTTTTCTGTATAGTTCTTCTGTGTATTCATGACACCTCTTCTTAATATCTTCTGCTTCTGTTAGGTCCATACCATTTCTGTCTTTTACTGTGCCCATCTTTGCATGAAGTGTTCCCTTGGTGTCTAATTTTCTTGAAGAGATCTCCAGTCTTTCCCATTCTATTGTTTTCCTCTATTTCTATGCACTGATCACTGAGGAAGGCTTTCTTATCTCTCCTTGCTATTCTTTGGAACTCTGCATTCAAATGGGAATATTTTTCCTTTTCTCCTTTGCCTTTCACTTCTCTTTTTTTCACAGCTATTTGTAAGGTCTCCTTGGACAGCCTTTTTGCCTTTTTGCATTTCTTCTCTTGGGGATTTTTCTGGGCATTCTAACTCCGAGCACTGCCTTAAGCAGTGAGGCACATGACACTGTTCCTCAAAGTGGGTTTGCCTGCTGCCGTATCTTATATCTGTCTAAATATAGGGTTATTTTGCTGTCTCTGACCATAACTTGTCCATGAAAAAAGGAATGTCACCAGCTACACAAGAACAGCAGACAAAAAGTATAGCAATAATAACTTGGCAAAGCTCTTGGGGAAACCATGAGACTCCATGTGTGTTTATTGGGGTCTTTAGAAAGTCCATTTTCTATGCATTCTAAATTGTATTAAACATACAGTATTACTCAAAAAATTTTCTGGATCCACTTGATGGCAAAAGACTTGAAGTATGGTTCCTAAGACTCCAACTATGCACATATATCTGATTTTAACCATTTCCTATGGACTTAGTGCCTGCATATATTTCACAGTCGAAAAAACATTGCCCATCTCATGTTAGACTTGGACAAGAGAAAAATCCTGTGAGAGATAAAAATCTTATACTATCATTGAACTACTTTTATAGTGTTAAAAAAACCTCAGGTCCTGGGGCTTTGACTTCAAAGTCACATGGCTTGAAAATAACGGTTTTAGGACTCAATTCATGCCTTCTGAGTTCCAAAGCACTTTTCATTGTCCAAGTGCAGCAAAACTTGCTCTTAAACTGTTCTAGAGCATTGGGAATATCACCATTTCTACTTATCAAATATCTGTATTATTCCTTTTGGTAAAATGTTTGTAACCTAATAAAGTTGGGTTGTACTGGGTTGAAACATGGGCACCCAAAGATATCAGGTCCTAATCACCTTATTAAGGAAAAAACTTATTTGCAAGTATGAAAAAAGATCTTGAGATTATCCTGAATTATCTTGTTGGGTGCTATATGCCTTCATAAGTATCCTAGAAGAGATGCAGGCAGAGATTAGACACAGACAGAAGAGGAGAAGGTGACGTGAGGTTGGAGGCAGGGACTGAATGAAGCGGCCAGAAGTCCAGGCATCCTGGCAGCTGCCAGAAGCTAGGAGAGGCAAAGGAACGAGTCTCCCTAGAGCCTTTAAGGGGAGCAAGATCCTACTGATAAATGTGTTTGTGCCTCTGTGTGTTTCTGTGTGTGTCCATATACCACCCTGCCGCTGAATGAACAGAAACAGTTCAAGTGGACTACTCATCTACAACCTTAACCTCACCCTCTCTCTCTTCTTTTTTCTCCTTCTTTCATTTTTTTAAAATTGAAGTATAGTTGATTTACAGTATTATATTAGCTTCAGGTGTACAAGATAGTGATTTAGTGTTTTTACAGACCGTACTCCATTAAATGTTATTACAAGATAATGGCTACAATTCCCTGTGCTATACTATATCCTCATTGTTTCTTTTCCCTCTTTCTACTGCCAGATTTGCCTTGTTGTTTTTAATTCTTCTATATGTATAATTATGCTTTAAATGGCATCTTAATCCTTGACTACTTAAATGTCGGCTTGAAGCAGTGTCTATTATCCACCTTCTCTGAAATATTGGGGGGAAAGGACACTTATTTCCTCTGCTTCTCCTTTTTCTCTCCCTACCAAGTCTGTTCATTATATTATCATTTTTCAAAATTTATGATGTTTCCTTTCAAGGTAAATGGGAGAGGTCTCCTCAGACCTCTAATTCCCCATACAGACAACCTCCTCTTCTGCTCCAGCCCCCGGTCCTTTATCTAAAACTTTTCCACTTGTGTGACAAGCAGGAGGACAAGCAGGACCTCCTCTCCTTTCATCAGGAGAATGCACCCTGTGGTCAGAAGCCTTTCTAGTGTTTGGATCTTAAAGAGCTCCCCAGAGGTGCCCAGACCCAAGCCGCCACTTTTTCATTCAGCCACGGCCTGAAGACCCCTAACCTGACTGACAAAACGAGACTGACCCCAGGCCCCGCTCTGCTCCCTGCCCACTTCTCCCAGCCCCATCCTGCAGTTGAGAAAAGCTAAAACCCAGCACAAACACACACAGGATTTGCTGGCATAGCATGGCTGGTATTTCACAGTCTATCATAGACGCACAATGAACTTTTTAAAGCTTACTTTTCTATCCAAAGTCATGGACTGGGAAAAGTGAGGGCCACATAGTAGTCAAAGCAACTGCATGTGACTCGGTTGAGATTCTTCAGAGAAACAGACACAAAATGTTCAACTCACCTGATTTGTAAAAATAGGTTTACATAGTAATTACACAAGCAACTGATGAGTGAATTCTCACTTTTTAAAAACAATTTCTTACAATACAGATAAAGTGAAAGTGCCCGTAGCTTTCCTTGACATCCCAGCTCCACTTTTATCCTCCAGTACTATTGTGACACCACTGCTCAGAAGCTAGAGATAACGATGCAGATTTCTGGCTACTAACAGAGAATGATCACAACCTGATTTTTACATTAAGTGAATATAAGTTCTATTTAAGGAATATAATGATCCTTCTTAAAAAGTTCATAATATTTTCAACTACAGGGAGAAAGGAGGTGAAATAAGACAGGAAGGTGAGAGGTAGAAGAAAAGAGGGGAGAGGAGTGAGAAATGGTTAGAAAAAGCAGTGAAGAGGTGAGTGAGCGAGAAAGGGCGGGGAAAGGGGAGGCAGTAACAGGAAGGAGATTCAGCCAGCTTTGAGACCAGCACTCGTTCAAGATTCACCTGAGTGTCCAGTAACTTACGTCCTATCATCGCAAGCCTTGAGGAGTCTGCTCAGCTGGTTAGTACTTTACCAACTGCTCTTTGTGCTTCCATCTCTAGAGACTGTACTCTGCACAGGAAAGTCACAGCAACTCAACCTTGCACTTGAGCTGTGGCCGGAACACCATCACCCCCAGACAAAATCAGCACCAGGGAGGAACCCAGCCTTTGTCTCCAGCTTCCATTAACCTGACTGTAAAAAGCTGTCTGCCTAGTTACCTTCTTAGGCATCTTGTAGGCCGGGCATTTGAGGTTTTCCAAAATAAAGAGTTCAGTGTCACCCACATAGTCACTTGTTTAGTATATTCAACATAATACTTCATTGATCCGATGCCCTTGAAATAAGTGAGCAGCAGTATTTTTCCTCTATTTCCCTCAAGGCAACATTCAAGGCTTAAAAAGGCAAACCCATAGATCCCTCCTCCCCGCCTTCCCTCTCCATGGCCCTGGTCTCCTCTATCTATACCCAGGAGTCCAAACCTCTCTCATGCTGCTCAGAGCCTTCTCCTGTGATGTCCACTTAGGCTGGTCTCTCCATTCATTCTCTCCCTGACTTCCCTGCTTTTAATCCATTTCTATTGAAATTTATCTAGCCTGTGTTCCATTGCACCCTGACTGCTCTCAAATCACTCTTGAAAAACAGATCACTGCTTAGACAATTGTTTCGTCAGTGAATTTGCGTGGGAACAGCCCGAGTACAATCTTTTTTTATTAAATTATGGTACTAACATAGTACAATTGGTCCTCCAAATTGGTGAGTTCCACATGTGAAGATTCAAACAACTGTGTGTGGAAAATATTTGGAAAAAAATTCCAGAAAGCTCTAAAAAACTAAACTTGAATTTGCTGCATCTGAGCAATTATTTGCATAACATTTACATTGTATTTACATAAAATTTACATTGTATTAGTAATCTAGAGGTGATTTAAAGTATGTTGGAGTAGGTACACAGGTTATACGCAAAGCATTCCATTTTACATTATAAGGGACTTGGGCACCTGTGGATTTTGGTATCTGCTGGGGGAGGGGTGACCTGGAGTCAGTCTCCCCATGGACATTGAGGAACAATGATAAATTGTCTTTAGGCTGTTAATTGCTTTCACATGTGCTTACTTTAAAAATTAGAATATGGTTGGGGTGACCATCCCCTCAACAGTCATTCTAAGCTGTGTCTCCTAAGGGAATCACCTTTAAGAGGATAGGTGGTTCTAGCAACAAGAACAAGTATTTGTTAGATGAGTGAACGGAATGAATGAATATCTTTATCCCACAAAGAGGAAACTTGGGAAGAGGCCAACTCATAAAGATAGTGATTATGTCTGTCCTATTCCCCTCAGTTCCTTCTGCTCAACACAGTGCCCAACACACAGGATGCTCCAGAAATGCTGAATGAATGAACAAATAACTAACGGATGACGGAGGGCAGACCCAGTGATCTATCCACAAAACTTTCTCACACCTTGCAATGCATTCGGTAGCCCAAGACAAAGGCTTCCAAGTTCACCAGCAGACTCCACATCCCACACCAAGCACAGTTACTTCTTGCTCTTCTCTTGTGGGTCAGAGCCTTGCTCCTTCTCTAAACCTCTCTATTATCTTCCTAATACACATTCTAAACATTGACTGAAGTGTGCTATTCTCCCTCTGGCCCACCCTAGGGTAATACACTAATATTTCAGGGAGTATTCTAAGAATGGGCAAGTTCTACTACTTGACGCATAGTAAAAGCTGATGAGTGAGTGGGTTAATTAATGTACGAATTATTCATAGCAAAAGGGCTAGAATCCTTTTTAGCCCAATCCTGGGACACACTCATTGCCACTGTTTATGAGGTTAAGAAAAGAGCCAGGGGCGGCAAGTCAATAGACTTGGACTCCAGCCTCAGTTCCAGTCCCTGGGGCACACCAACGTCCCTCACTGAGCTCACGCTAGCCAACTATAAAAGGTACAGGTTGGATTAGATCACTAGTTTCCAATGATGAATCGTAAAATCTCCTGAAGGACTACCTTATGGGATTTGAAGAAGGAAAACAACATCCTTATGATCTCTCACTTTAATTAGCATCTGACGCTTTCATCTCATTTACATACTTAACTGCCAAGCAAATTTCCTTTGATTAAAGAATTCTGTGCCTATCTAGGAGTTTGAAATCTACTGGATGATCTAACTAAGGTCTATCCAACCTGGAAGTTTTAATGATCCCATGATTCCACTTTATGTAAGAAGACCCAGGTACTTGCTTTCAAGGTAGACAGAAGAGGTGCAACCCAGCGAGTGTTACCGAGTCCAAGCTCACTCTGCTCACTACATGATGTCAGTGAATGTGAGAAAAGGTGTTGGGACTAAGAAGGGACAATATTTGCCAACTGGCTGACCGAGAAAATAGCAGGGTAGTGCCTCAAAATAACCATCTTGTCAAGGCCAGGTTCTTTCATGGATAAAAGGTGAGGGGTGGGGGTGAGGAAACAAAGTAAAAAGAGCATTCGGTCCTTGCAAATGTGCCCTAGAAAGGTGAGCCTCAGGCAGGGGGACTTGTTAGCCTCACTTCCTTACAGTCCTTCACAGGTGGGCGGCTCAAGTTATCTCCCAGAGGCAGGCCATTCTGTATGCTTACAGAAGCGGCAAGATGAGGGTTAAAGTCACAGAAGCAGATCCAGCTTAAATTACAAATTAACCCTTCTCGGTTACACCAGGACCGGAGCATTTCCCTACATACCATCACTATGACAACCAACCATCAGTCTGGATGCTTTTTGGGTGCCCTGGCCCCAGCCATAACCCCTAAAACACTGGAACTGGCAGCAGTCATAAATAAAATACAGAACTAATCAGTGATAGATCTGTTTCCATGGCTGCTAGACTATAAATGAGTTTTATTTAGAGAGAGTTTTGCAAAAGCCAAAATGAGATCACCAAGCTTCTGGTACCAAAAAGTTATATTTCATAGGATGTTTGCTGGACAACACCCTAAAGAGCATAGAAACAATCTGGTGTCATGGAAATAACCTTCAAGTTGGAGTCAGAGGCCAGAATTTAAACCCCAGTTCTGCCATCTGCTGACTAAAGACTTTGGGTGGGGTACTTAACTCCCAGTTTGTAAAATGGGGTAATATAACTCACCTTGAAGGCTGTTGTAAGAATTAATTGAAATGAATTGTATGAAAGTATTTGGCTCAGTGCTAAAATGTTAAGGGCCCAAGGGGAGGAAGTGACTTGCCCAAGGTGACTTGCCCAAGGTCACTTCCTCAAGGTCACACAACAATGTCAGTATTGTCCTACTGCTTACAGCTCAGCTTCTCAAGATCAAATGCTTCCAGTGCTGGGGAGGCCAGCAAGGCCCTGTGAGCCTCTGCCTCAGTTTCCAGCACTTCAGTGGTGTGGCCCTGGAGGGGGCACTGAGATACCACCCCAGAGTCTCACTCTCAGGAATTTAATATATAAAGTACATTAAGACCTGTTTACATGGAAGTGCTGTTTGTAATTATTGTTCCCTGTGGGATATTCCCCCACTGCTTCCTCCGATCCTGTTTTAAACTGCTCAGCTAATAGAGTTTTCCTGGCTCCCCTGGGGAGACATTCACAGATTCTAATAGAGACATAATTCAAAAATTGCTTGATATACATGCCCTCAATTTTCCCCAAGAACCACCTAAGTAAAGATCCACAAACATGCAATGCATTTATTGGCCAGATGCAATTAAACATGTGTGCTATTAAATGTATGTGCTGCTGTTCAGACCGGTCTGCATTAAGCTCTAGCAGTGACAGCTTCATCCTCAGACACCACAGAAGTCAAGCGCAGCAGAAATGAAGCAGGCTGCTGGATGGGAGCCCTAGAGGACCCCTGGTCTTGAATGTCCAGTCCTTTTCAGACAAGACAGTGAGGCTTCAAGAAAAAAAAAAAAATCCTCTGTCTGGAGAAGCAAGAATCAATGCTGAGCAACTCCAGGAATAATCACTTCCATCTCTCAATGTATAAAGAGGGAGAAGGAAAAGGAAGGCAGAAAGAGGGCAACATTACAACATTGCAACATTGTGTAGGCAATTCAGTTCAGTTCAGTTCAGTTCATTCTCTCAGTCGTGTCCGACTCTTTGCGACCCCATGGACTGCAGCGTGCCAGGCTTCCCTGTCCACCACCAGCTCCCAGAGTTTATTCAAACTCATGTCCATTGAGTCAGTGATGCCATCCAGCCATCTCATCCTCTGTCATCCCCTTCTACTCCCGCCTTCAGTTTTTCTCAGCATCAGGGTCTTTTCCAGTGAGTCAGTTCTTCACATCAGGTGGCCAAAGTATTAGAGTTTCAGCTTCTGTTATCAGTCCTTCCAATGAATATTCAGGACTGATTTCCTTTAGGATTGACTAGTTTGATCTCCTTGCAGTCCAAGAGACTCTCAATAGACTTCTCCAACACCACAGTTCAAAAGCATCAATTCTTTGGCACCCAGCTTTCTTTATAGTCCAACTCTCACATCCATACATGACCACTGGAAAAACCATAGCTTTGACTAGACAGACCTTTGTTGACAAAGTAATGTCTCTGCTTTTTAATACGCTGTCTAGGTTGGTCATAGCTTTTCTTCCAAGAAGCAAGAGACTTCTAATTTCATGGCTGCCGTACCCATCTGCAGTGATTTTGGAGCCCAAGAAAATAAAGTCTGACACTGTTTCCACTGTTTCCCCATCTATTTGCTATGAAGTGATGGGACCAGATTATAGAAAGAGACCTCCAGTTCTACATCCCAGCACAAACATTTACTTTCTCTGGGACCCTGGGAAAATCATTTAAGCTTTCTGAGACTTAATTTGACCACTGGCAAACTGGAAATACAAATATTACCTCCCGTGATTGCTGGGAAAATAAAAGGAGATTAACAAATGTGAAAGCACTTAGCATATCCTTGCATAGAGTAGGAATTCATTAATTTACATAGTAGGAATTCATTAATTTACATAGTAGGAGTTCATTAAGCTCTTTTATGTAAATCTTCTCGTCCCTAAAATCTGAATATGGAGAGCATGGACATGCTTATACGTTAAAAAAATAAATGTTGAGCAAATCCTAAACATACTAAAATTAGGTTAAAGTAAACTAGTACTGATTAGAAGGAATTTGACTTACCCAAAGCCAGTAAACTTAATGAAACTTGGTATCTCAAGAGGAAATTTAATATAAATTGAAGATAGCGTCGGTTCAAGGTGACTTTAGAGAAGTTTCTGGAGACTAGATCCATAATTGATTAATAACTAAAAGTATAGAGAGAACTGCCCAAGGCCGGCAAGTGGAAATCCAGCGCCCCTGTTTCCCCACCCCCTTTCTCCACTGCAGAGGAATTGAAGCCCAGGGAATGGAAATGTCCAGCCCTGCCGAGGTGACTGAACCAGGGGTTAAGGGCTGTGTTTTAGCGTTCTTTGCCCTGTGCTGGCTCCCAGGGGCCAGGCCAGCCCTCCCACAAGGTGTCCATTAGCGATGGTGGCAGACTGCCTCCCAGGCGTGGTGACCCAGAGCTCCACACAGGAATAGGCAGGAGGGGAAAGGAAAGGAGCCACAAGTGCTGCACACCTACTATGTGCTGTGTCCTGGGTGCCGACCTAACCCTTGGGGAGAACCTGAACCGTGAGAGTCCTTCACACGCAACGCCGTCGGGCTGGCGACCCACCTGCAGAAGCAACACAGCTAGTGTGCGACAGACAGGGGACTCAAGCCACACTCCCTGCGGGCAGCAGCCACCCTTTCCCACTTCTCCAACTATACGGATGCGAACATCTGACCTCAGATGGATGTGTGTTTGAGCAAGCTCCGGGAGTTGGTGATGGACAGGGAGGCCTGGCATGCTGCGGTCCATGGGGTCACAAAGAGTCGGACATGACTGAGCGGCTGAACTGAACTGACCTCAGAAGGCTCTCAATCAACACGTCCTGATATGAATGGGCATGATTGGGTTTCATCCAAATTGTAAATGCTGAGATTTTGCAATTACATGAAACATTTGAAAGACCCATAAATTCTGCTGTCATCAAAAAGCATGAGTTGCCCTCCTGGCTGCCACAGGGAAGTTTTGGGTTTTGCTTGGGGGAGGAATCAGCAAAACAGGAAGTCTGTGTGTGCCTGGAGGGGAGGAGTGCTTAGAAAGGGCCACTGACCAGAAGGAGAGATGCAGCAAGAGGCAGATTGGAGGCAGCTCTGTCCTGATGGTTTTCACCTTCATCATGCAAACTTGGATGGTGCCTTTGCAGGATCCATGGCTGGAAGCACCCAGTTCACTCCTGGGGAGAACCTCCGACACTTGGGGCAGATCTAGCACAAAAAGGAATCCCAGCCTGGCCCCTCCAGGATGACAGATGGTCCTGTTCCCAGATGGGGAAAAGGCTGAAGTGTTCTCAGCCAGCGACCTCAATTTATCTTCAGGATAATTCTAATTGGAACCCTCGCCTTCCTGCTGCCCACTTTTCCAGAAGTAATTAGAATGCTAATCTATAAGAAAGATGTCTATTTAAAAATAAATTAATAATATATGATCCATTTTGGCTTACAATGTTGAATAACATGATTCAAAATTTAAGACAGCATAGCTGTCTTAAAAGTAAAAGCTGTAAAAAGTTGTATATTTTAATAAGCCTGAGACATGTGGCTTATTTTTATTATCCTATAAAGAGACATTATGGGTAAATGTTTTTTTAAGAAGGGCAAAACTCAACCTGAGAGCTGTTCTCTTTTGGAGATCTCCAAGCACTTTCTGCGCATCAGGACTCCCTCCTGTCATCACAGAGGCTGAAACGGGGAAACATCCCCCATCTCCCACTAAGACACAAGATCCCCAGATCAGACAGAAGTAATGTGGCAACATTAAAAAACATAGTTCAAATTCCACCTTTGTCACTTAATGACTAAGTGTTGTTCAGTCACTAAGTCGTGTCTGACTCTTTGTGACCTGATGGACTGCAGCCAGGCTCCCCTGTGCTTCACTGTCTCCTGAAGTTTGCTCAAATAACCAAGCCCTAGACTGTAGCCCCGGAGAAGGCAATGGCACCCCACTCCAGTGCTCTTTCCTGGAAAATCCATGGATGGAGGAGCCTGGTAGGCTGCGGTCCACGGGGTCGCTAAAAGTCGGACAGACTGAGCGACTTCACTTTCACTTTTCACTTTCACGCATTGAAGAAGGAAATGGCAACCCACTCCAGTGTTCTTGCCTGGAGAATCCCAGGGACGGGGGAGCCTGGTGGGCTGACGTCTATGGGGTGGCACAGAGTCAGACACGACTGAAGTGACTTAGCAGCAGCAGCAGACTATAGCCCACCAGGCTCCACTGTTTATGGGGTTTCCCAGGATATGGAGTTTTCCAGTATTTTTAAGAATACTGGAGTGGGTTGCCATTCACTTCTCCAGGGGATCTTCTCAACCCAGAGATTGAATCTGCGTCTCCTACACTGGCCGGTGGACTCTTTACCACTGAGCCACCTGGGAAACCCCTGATCATTAGGTCACGAATCAAAGGTAAATGTGCATTTAGCAGACTCACGCTCTGTAAGAGACCCTTGCTGGGGCGAGGGGTGCAGAGGGAAATGTGACAACTCGCTCCCAGCCTTTCCCCACTGCACAGCACGGTCCCGTCACCCGCCCAGTTACTAGAGCCTGCAAAGTCTTCCGTGTCTCCTCCCTGTCCTTTCCCTCACCTCCTGTCCACTACATCAGCAAGTCTGGTGGCGAGATTTAAGATCGCTTTCTCGTGGGTCTCCTGCAAAGTCTCTCATCCAGCTACAACACTCTCCTAGCCGGTCTTTCTTCTGCAACTTAAAAACAACAGCAACAACTTTCATCGAAATATGCACCAGAAACCCATGTAACCAACACCCATAATTTTTTCCAAAAAACAAGGGAAAGACCATTCCAGCATCCCAGAAACCCCTTATTTTCTCCACTCCAGTCCCTACTCCCCAAGGAGTATCCTGACTTCTAAAAGCACAGGTGAATTTTACTTGGTTTTGCACTCCATTCATATTGTTGGATGCTGCTGCAGTTAATTTATACACATCGCTGTGTAGCATTTTATTGTGTGACTATGCTAATAATTTGCCATTTATTGTTGATGACTATTTAGGTGAATTTCTGGTTTGGGGCAATTTTTATATGATTTTTAAAGGCTATACTCCATGTACAGTAAGTATAAAATATTGACTCTATTTTCCATGGTGTACAATGCATCCTTGTGGCTTATCTCACACCCGAGAGTTTGTATCTCCCACTCCCCCACTTGTATATTGTCCCTTCTCCCTTCTCACTGGTAAGCACTAGTTTGTTGTTTACATCCGTGAAGCTACTTCATTTTTGTTATACTCACCCAGTTTGCTGTCCTTTTTAGAGTCCACATTTCAGTGATGTCATATAGTATTTGTATTTCTCTGTCTGACATTTCATTTAGTATAATGCCCTCCAAGTCCACCCATATTGATGCAAATGGAAACATTTTGTTATTTTTTATGGCTAAGTAGTATTCCAGGGTGTGTGTGTATATGTGTGTACCACATCTTCTTGATCCATTCATCTGTTGATGGACACAAGTTTCTTCCATATCTTGGCAATTGTAAATAATGCTGCTATGAACATTAGGGTCCATATATCTTTTTTAATTAATATTTTTGCTTTGAGGTTGCTTTTTTTTTTTTTTGGATATATGTCCAGAAGTTGAATTACTGGGTCATAGTTAGTTCTGCTTGTAGTTTTTTCAGTAACTTCCATATTGTTTTCCATAGTGACTATACCAATTTACAGTCCCACCAACAGTAAACAAGGATTCCCTTTTCTCCACATCCTTGCCAGCAATTTATTATTTGTTTTCTTTTGATGATGGCCCTTCTGACAGTGTGCGGTGATATCTCACTGTGGTTTTGGTTTGCATTTCCCTGATGATTAGCAGTGTTGAGCCTCTATTCATGTGTCTGTGGGTCATCTGCGTTACTTCTTTGGAAAAAGGTCTATTCAGTTCTTTTGACCATTTTTTAATCAAGTTGTTCATTTTTTTGACATTGAGTTGTGTGAGCTGTTTATATATGTTGGATATTTATGTCTTACCAGTCATTTGCAAATATTTTTTCCCATTCAGTAGGTTTTGTTTTTGTTTTGTTGGTCATTTCCTTTGCTGTGCAAAAGCTTTGAAGTTTAATTAGGTCAGTCTGGGGGCAATTATAAACTTGATACCTCTGCTTTCCCTGCTTTAAAGATAAAATCCTGAAGTTGGCTGATTTGACCAGTTGCCTTGTTATTTGATACCACTTCCTCCTTCCATCATTCTGCTCCCCCACTTGGCTCCCACTTACTTCCTCAAAAGGCCAAGCTCTTTCCCGTCTCGTAATCCTGGCACACACTAGTCCCTCTCCCGAAACTCTTCTACCATCGTCTCTCACCTCTACACTTCAGCCTGTGTGTCTGCAGACTCCCCTTCCTGCTAACTTAAACCGATTCCTCCTGGTTTTTCTGACTCATGCTATCCCCACCCTTTTCCTTCACAGAAATAATTGTGTAATTATGCATTCACTGAGTGATTATTTGTTTAATGTGTCAGTCTTGCTGAACAGAGCATTTGTGACCATGTTGCTGGTGCCTGGGATGGTACTTGACCCAGAATAGGAGCTCACTGTGTATTTGGTAAGTCACTGCCTGAACTTGCCATACCCTCAAGGAGCCCATGATCAAGAGAGACAGAAAGGCCTTTCTGTATTTACCATGCCATATGATAAATGCTGCAAAGAGTGAGATCTTATACTGATGCTGTCTGGGGGAGACAGAACAACTTCCATTTCAGAGGAAGTAGCTCTTGCGGTGACATCTTTTGAGGAGCTGCACAACTCCATTCACACTGTAGTCTACACAGCGCCTTCACAGGCATGCAGTGCAAAGGGCTAGGTTTGAAGGAGACCCAGGAAACAACCCGGCCAAGAGAGAAGGGAATCAGGCACCAGAGCGGGGCAGGAGCACATGCAAAGCTATGAAAAAGTCACCCAGGAAATCATGTTAGGGGAACAGCAAGAACTTCTAGAGAGTGAGTATATGTCCAATAGGGTGACAGGGGGTACAGTGAAGCAACAGAAGAGACCTGAAAGCTAAGCAGGGAGCAGATCAGAAAGGACCTGACTGCCTCATTCCAGAGTGTGGCCTTCCTCCTTGGGGCAATGGGGAGCCATTAAAGGATGTATTCAGATGTATTTCCTCTGAACAACTTTTCTCCTTCCCCAGAGCCTGTGTACAAGAGGCTCCTGAAAAGCTCCACCCCACCTTCCCTCCCTTCTTAGAATCACACACACACACACACACACACTCCTTCCCACCAAGTGAGCTTCCATCTCTTTAGATTTCATGTCCACTATCACTCCTTCACTTCCAAAATCACTGCAGATGGTGACTGCAGCCATGAAATTAGAAGACGCTTACTCCTTAGAAGAAAAGCTATGACCAACCAAGACAGTATATTAAAAAGCAGAGACATTACTTTGCCAACAAAGTCCACCTAGTCAAAGCTATGGTTTTTCCAGTAGTCATGTATGGATGTGAGAGTTGGACTATAAAGAAAGCTGAGCATCGAGAAATTGATGCTTTTGAACTATGATGCTGGAGAAGACTTTTGAGAGTCTCTTGGACTGCAAGGAGATCCAACCGGTCAATCCTAAAGGAAATCAGTCCTGAATATTCATTGGAAGGACTGATGCTGAAGTTGAAAGTGCAATACTTTGGCCACCTGATGTGAAGAACTGACTCATTGGAAAAGACCCTGATGCTGGGAAAGACTGAAGGCGGGAGGAGAAGGGGACGACAGAGGATAAGATGGTTGGATGGCATCACTGACTCGATGGACATGAGTTTGAGTAAACTCCGGGAGTTGGTGATGGACAGGGAAATCTGCCGTGCTGCAGTCCATTGGGTTGCAAAGAGTTGGACACGACTGAGAGACTGAACTGAACTGATTGCTCCTTCAGGGAAACCTTCCCCGACTCCTGCACTCCACCACAGCCCCTGACACTTCCCCCACAGCATCGAATAGCAGCTCCCCCTTCCAGAACTTCTCAGTGATAGTTTTATATGTGTGTCTTTTTGATTCTGAAGTAATGTCTCCCATGCACAAACTGTAACTTCACTGGGGATAAGACCCATATCTGCTTTGTCCACTAGTGTGATCATATGGCCCGTCAAAGACACTCCATAATTATGCACTTCTAGAATGACTGTTGTGTAAAATTCATTCCCAGGGTTTGTTTTAATGAGGCCCTTTAATCCACACAGACGTGAAAATGACTGTCATGAAGAAAGACGTTTATACTCACAGACTCCTAGAGACAGGAGGCACAGTAGTCCTTGCACTTGTCCTCAGAGGAGATACTGAGTGTGTGAAATGAGCCCCAGGGATGTTTGTTACTGATGCCCCATCTAGGAAGGGTCGAAGTAGGCATTTTTTAATCTGTGTCTGTCTGATTACAGAACCAAACTCCATTGACTATATTTGATTATTCTTTTAAAAAATATTTATTTATTTATTTATTTGGATGTGTTGGGTCTTAGTTGTGGCATGTGAGATCTTCATCACAGCGCACTGACTCCTAGACTCTTAGGCTCCAGAACATGCAGACTTAGGTTGTAGTGTTTGGGCTTAGGTGCCCCGTGGCATGCGGGATCTTAGTTCCCCAACCAGGGATCAAACCTGCATCCCCTGCATTGCAAGGCAGATTCTTAAGCACTGGGCCACCAGGGAAGTCCCTATTTCCTATATTTTTGATGCTCTGGTATTCGGGGCCTTTGTCATGGAGAAACTCCCCACCCCCCAACCCAGCTAGTTAATTCCTAGGGGTAGCAAATGACTACTCTGCAAGTGTGGTTTTGTGTCCAAGTCAACCAACCCAGAGCCCAAACGCAGTCATGTCCTTTATCTAACTCTCACACCCCATGCCAATATTGACTCTGCCCTAAATCATCCCAGGGCCGGGTACCAGGTGACTGGGGACCACCCCTGTAGCCCAGAGCTGCCACATTACTCAAACTTTCCAATCCTAAGCTTGCTCATCATATCCATCCTGCCTTGCCCACTCTTTCCCACAAAATCCCCAAAAAACGCTCTGGTCCACGCCCCACTCTCATCTATCTCTGCCTCCTGCTGACCTTGGTGCTTCCCTGTGTGGCCCTGTGTTGGTGCACCGCGTCTGCTGTGTCTAGGGATCTGTGAGGATAAACTTCTTCCTTTATGACAGTCATTTTCACATCTGTGTGTCTTAAGCTGGTGAGCAAGTCACTCAGTCGTGTCCAACTCCTTGCTATCCCATAGTCTATACAGTCCATGGAATTCTCCAGGCCAGAATACTGGAGTGGGTAGCCTTTCCCTTTTCCAGGGGATCTTCCCAACCCAGGGATCAAACCCAGATCTCCCACATTGCAGGCAGATTCTTTACCAGCTGAGCCACAAGGGAAGGCCCTTAAGGTGCTGGTGGTGATGGTTTAGTCACTAAGTCACGTCTGACTCTTGCAACCCCATGGACTGTAGCCTGCCAAGCTCCTCTGTTCATGGGATTTCCCAGGCAAAAATACTGGAGTGGGTTGCCATTTCCTTCTCCAGTGTATTAAGGCACCTGATTAAAACAAACCCTGGATACAAATTTTACCACAAAAACCCTTAAAGCATTCAGGTGTCCCAGGGTCCTAACTCCTTGAGGAGGCAACTGTACAGTGAACATTCTAATCTTCACTTATCCCCAACAGGGCATCTCAGAAGGCACTCCTGAATGCTTGCAGATAATAAACAGGAAGCTCTTGGAAGCCCTCTCTCCAGAGAATCTGCTCCAGCCCCCACGTCAGACCCAGGCGTGGAGCTTCTCTAGTGGCCTCGGGACCAACCAGTTTTACAAATTATCAACATCTCCCCATTAGCTGTTGCAATATTAAATTGTGTGACTGGAAATGAATGAATAATCCCACGGGCAAGTGAAGGAGACGAAGCAGCGGGGATTTAATAACAAGTCCTGCCCTCTCTCCAAGCTGAAGGTCTCTCTAATTAAATATTAAAAATCTATCCACATAGCTACAGCAAAAAAAAAAAAATTGCTTTTTCAGCAGCATAGCTTTGAGAAACTTCCTCAGAATACCAAAAAAGCTGTGGGAATGTCCTCTTAGGGCCCCAGATGTGGGACCAAGGGAGCCACTGCAGGACAAGCACCACTGGGTACCAGACACAGGTCTTTCACATGCTTGTCACATTTAATCCCCACGAGGACCACACCACGCGAGTTGGAGCACATTCAAGGGACAAAGTTGGGATTTTAATCCAGCTCAGTGTCATTAGAAGGCTCGTGCAATATATGAAGCAGTTAAGAGCACAGATCTTGGCATTCATGCAGACCTGGGTTTGAGTCTCGGGTCTGTCCTTTACTAACTGTGTGGTCTTACATCTCTGGGTCTCAAGTTCTTTGTCTTTAAAAGGGTAGCAGTGTAGAGCTCACAGGGTTTGGGAAGGGTTACATGAAATAATGTACATGAAGCCCTAGATACTGGCCTGGTATCTAGTAAATTCTTCTGAAACGTCAGCTACTGCTCTGACCAAAGGAAGACCCTCCCTGCCCCACTCCCAACCCCTGATGTTGAGAAATGCCTCCTCCACTGCCTCTAGCCAGACTGTGTCTTTTTTCTTTATAAGTCAGGGGATAGTTATCAGGAACCATTTATCACCTATTGAACCTGTACTCCATGCCAGTTGCATCTTCATTCATTAACTCGTTGAAGTCTCACAGGAACCCTAACAAGTAGAGATTGTTCCTACTGTTGCCCAGTGTTGAAACTCAGGTTGATGAAAATGACATGTCACCAAGGTTACACAAAGTTCCCCAAGCTCCATCCTCACCTACCCACTGCCTACCAAGGCTTCCAAGGTGTTCCACATTTGTTCTTTAAGTCGACTTAAAAATAACCTTCATGGATTTCTTCTTTCTGGAAATTTGTACTTACTCATTACAGAAAGTTTAAAACATACACATTTAACAGCCATCCAACTCCAACCTTCTCAGATAACCACTGCTAAAATTTTTATGTATGCTATCTTAGAAATAAATATATAGATAGATAGACAGGAATTTCCTATTTTATGAAGCCTACTTTTATCCACTTCTAGGAATATTTCTGAGAAATGATCTGAAGTAGGTACAAGATTACCTGCATCCTTGATCCTGGTCTCATTGCTTCTTAACTTCCTAGTTTTAGTCACTCAGTCATGTCTGACTCTTTGCAACCCCATGGACTATAACCCACCAGCCTCCTCTGTCCATGGAATTATCCAGGCAAGAATACTGCAGTGGTTGCCATGCCTTCCTCAGGGATCTTCCCAATCCAGGGATCGAACCCAGGTCTCCCGAATTGCAGATGGATTCTTTACTCACTAAGCCACCAGGGAAGCACTTTGCATTATTTAATCTCTTCCTTTTAATTACAATTATCAGGACCTGTTTCCCCCTTCAGGGTTATGGGCTAAATAAAATAAGAATAAAGAAGGAAGTTTCTGGTTAGCTACAAAAAGTCTTAGTCCTAAGAGATTTTCCCCAGCTTTATAATATTCTTGATGCCATGGAGTCAGGTCTCCAGCCAAGCCTGACTCAGCCTTTGGAATTCTAAATAGAGACAACCAGACCCCTGGGCATTCCAGCTGAAACTTCAGTATCTCAAATGGTAGGTATTATTAACTAATAGGGAGAAACAGACTTTCTTCCTTTCTCTCACTTACAGAGAGCTGAGACCAAATCTAAAATCTCAGGCCTGATTGGTTAACAGAGGCTATCTGTTGCAAAGAGCCAATAAGGACAGGAAGGATGCGAAGCCATCAGACAGAGAACTGCTCTGCAAAGCCATTCTCCACCAAGTCCCAGCAGGTAGGGGAGGAGCTAAGGATGTCCTGGTTCTCTTATGATTAACATCAGCCCTCATTGGGTGATGAATGTTATAACTTATAACTCTTCACTGGCTTCTCAAAAAAATAAAACTCTCTGTACTGTACTTTATTTGCTGTTTGCCACTTTTAAAACAATTCTAAAACTGTTGATGCAGGCCCCAAGCCCAGTACAATATGGTCCATGCCTTCTTCACACTTCTCTGTCCCTTATTCACCATGTCCCAGCCTCCAGACATAATGATGAGCTTTCTTTCATCTCCTAGAGGAGGCCTCCCTTCTTCTCACTGCAGAGTCCCTGGAGAGAGGCTGTTCCCTCCCTCGGTCCTCACTCTCCACTTGGCCATTCCCTTCTTGTCCCTCTGGACTGCCACAGAGAAGCCCTGTGGTTACAGCTCAGTCTTACAGTTTAAGTTCCTATGGCACCCCATACCTTTCCTCCATAGCGCTCTGCTCAGTTATAATTCAGAAATTATTCACTTAATCTCTATCTCCACCCTGGAAAGCAGTGTCACTCCTGTTTCCACGTAATTGGCCAGCACAGGTCACATGATCACACCTAACTTCAAAGTGATAGCTAGATTCCTGATCTCCAAAGAAGATTTAGCTTCGGGACCAGGAACCAGGCTTGATCCCTCAAGAGCTTTAGTGTAGCAGAGTTTTATTAAAATATAAACGAAGACAGAGAAAGTTTCTGTCATAGACATCAGAAGGGAGACCAAGAGTGCCCCCCTTGTTAGTATTATCAAGGCCTTATATACTTTTACCTGACCCACTCCCCCAACATACATCTTAAATTAACAAGATAAGAACTAACAACAGAAAGGGCTTATCAGACCTACTCCCACAAAATAAATCTTAAAATAATAAAATTAGGTAGAAGGTTCTTGTTAAGGAGAAACAGGTCCTGGAGCAAGATACATTATTATACTAAGACAAAGCAATACAGAGAAAAACTTTTGTTCTTTTCTCCCCTTGAGAGACCCAGCCCCCTTTCTCCTCCTTCCCCTCCTCCCCTTCCCTCCTCCCTTCTCCTCCTCCTTCTCATCAGGGACCCTGGACTTCTTATCAACCTACCTAAGAATTAGCTCTCTCAAAAGGAACAGGAAAGCTGAGCACCAAAGAATTGATGCTTTTTACTGTGGAATTGGAGAAGACTCTTGAAAGTCCCTTGGACTGCAAGGAGATTCAACCAGTCCATACTAGAGGAAATCAGTCCTAAATATTCATTGGAAGGACTGATGCTGAAGCTGAAACTCCAATAATTTGGGCAACTGATGCAAAGAACTTACTCACTGGAAAAGACTCTGATGCTGGGAAAGATTGAAGGCAGGAGGAGAAGGGGATGACAGAGGATGAGATGGTTTGATGGCATCACCGATTCAATGGACATGAGTTTGAGCAAGCTCCGGGAGTTGGTGATGGACAGGGAAGACTGCGTGCTGCCGTCCATGGGGTCACAAAGAGTGGGACACAACTGAGCAACTGAACTGAACTGAAAGGAGCAGTAAGTGCTTGGAAGAATAACCAGAAATAGTTTGTAACAAGCACTAATGGTCATCAAAATATCATGCTTTCTTCAAAAAAAGTTTGATTACACAAAACCAACATCACAACAAATACAGCTAGAAAAACTGCACTAGACTAGACTTAACCAAGCCAGTTTCCCAATGAAACAAATGGCGTCTATTTACCATTATCTACTCAAAATGTAGTGTTTTCAACCAAAACATTAAAATTAACATTAAAAGCAGCACATACATATAGCTTAAAAAAAATATTTGAAACAGTACCATAGACTATAAAGTGAAAAAGTGTGCCTCCTCTTCCAGTGTCCCCACCCCATAATCCCATCAGTCAGCTCAGTTGCTCAGTCGTGTCCGACTCTTTGCACCCCCATGAATCGCAGCATGCCAGGCCTCCCTGTCCATCACCAACTCCCGGATTTACTCAAACTCATGTTCATCAAGTAGGTGAGGCCATCTAGCCATCTCATCCTCTGTTGTCCCCTTCTCCTCCTGCCTTCAATCTTTCCCAGCATCAGGGTCTTTTTCAATGAGTCAACTCTTTGCATCAAGTGGCCAAAGTATTGGAGTTTCAGCTTCAGCATCAGTCCTTCCAATGAACACCCAGGACTGATCTGCTTTAGGATGGACTGGTTGGATCTCCTTGCAGTCCAAGGGACTCTCAAGAGTCTTCTCCAACACCACAGTTCAAAAGCATCAATTTTTCAGCACTAAGTTTTCTTCACAGTCCAACTCTCACATCCATACATGACTACTGGAAAAACCATATCCTTGACTAGATGGACCTTTGTTGGCAAAGTAATATCTCTGCTTTTTAATATGCTATCTGGGTTGGTCATAACTTTCCTTCCTAAGAGTACATGTCTTTTAATTTCATGGCTGCAGTCACCATCTGCAGTGATTTTGGAACCCAAAAAAATAAAGTCTGACACTGTTTCCACTGTTTCCCCATCTATTTCCCATGAAGTGATGGGACCAGATGCCATGATCTGAGTTTTCTGAATGTTGAGCTTTAAGCCAACTTTTTCAGTCTCCTCTTTCACTTTCATCAAGAGGCTCTTTAGTTCCTCTTCACTTTCTGCCATAAGGGTGATATCATCTGTGTATGTAAGGTTATTGATATTTCTCCTGCCAATCTTGATTCCAGCTTGTGCTTCTTCCAGCCCAGCATTTCTCATGATGTACTCTGCATATAAGTTAAATAAGCAGGGTGACAATACACAGCCTTGACGCACTCCTTTTCCTATTTGGAACCAGTCTGTTGTTCCATGTCCAGTTCTAACTGCTGCTTCCTGACCTGCATATAGGTTTCTCAAGAGGCAGGTCAGGTGGTCTGGTATTCCCATCTCTTGAAGAATTTTCCACAGTTTATTGTGATCCACACAAAGGCTTTGGCATAGTCAATAAAGCAGAAATAGATGTTCTTCTGGAACTCTCTTGCTTTTTCAATGATCCAGCAGATGTTGGCAATTTGATCTCTGGTTCCTCTGCCTTTTCTAAATTCAGCTTGAACATCTGGAAGTTCACGGTTCACATATTGCTGAAGCCTGGCTTGGAGAATTTTGAGCATTACTTTACTAGTGTGTGAGATGAGTACAATTGTGCAGTAGTTTGAGCATTCTTTGGGATTGCCTTTCTTTGGGATTGGAATGAAAACTGACCTTTTCCAGTCCTGTGGCCACTGCTGAGTTTTCCAAATTTGCTAGCATATTGAGTGCAGCACTTTCACAGCATCATCTTTCAGGATTTGAAATAGCTCAACTGGAATTCCATCACCTCCACTAGCTTTGTTCATAGTGATGCTTTCTAAGGCCCATTTGAGTTCACATTTCAGGATGTCTGGCTCTAGGTGAGTGATCACACCATTGTGATTATCTGGGTTGTGAAGATCTTTTTTGTGCAGTTCTTCTGTATATTCTTGCCACCTCTTCTTAATATCTTCTGCTTCAATTAGGTCCATACCATTTCTGTCCTTTATTGGACCCATCTTTGCATGAAATGTTCTGTTGGTATCTCTAATTTTCTTGAAGAGATCTCTAGTCTTTCCCATTCTGTTGTTTTCCTCTATTTCTTTGCATTGATCGCTGAGGAGGGCTTTCTTATCGCTCCTTGCTATTCTTTGGAACTCAGCATTCAAATGGGAATATCTTTCCTTTTCTCCTTTGCTTTTTGCTTCTCTTCTTTTCACAGCTGTTTGTAAGCCCTCCTCAGACAACCATTTTGCCTTTTTGCATTTCTTTTCCATGGGGATGGTCTTGATCCTTGTCTCCTGTACAATGTCATGAACCTCCATCCATAGTTCATCAGGCACTCTGTCTGTCAGATCTAATCCCTTAAATCTATTTCTCCCTTCCACAGTATAGTCATAAGGGATTTGATTTAGGTCATACCTGAATGGTCTAGTGGTTTTCCCTCCTTTCTTCAATTTAAGTCTGAATTCTTTTTTTTTTTTTTTTAAGTCTGAATTTGGCAATAAGGAGTTCATGATCTGAGCCACAGTCAGCTCCTGGTCTTGTTTTTGCTGACTGTATAGAGCTTCTCCATCTTTGGCTGTAAAGAATATAATCATTCCGATTTTGGTGTTGACCAATTGGTGATGTCCATGTGTAGAGTCTTCTCTTGTGTTGTTGGAAGAGGGTGTTTGCTATGACCAGTGCGTTCTCTTGGCAAAACTCTATTAGCCTTTGCCCTGCTTCATTCTGTACTCCAAGGCCAAATTTGCCTGTTACTCCAGGTGTTTCTTGACTTCCTACTTTTGCATTCCAGTCCCCTATAGTGAAAATGACATCTTTTTTGGGTGTTAGTTCTAAAAGGTCTTGTAGGTCTTCATAGACCCATTCAGCTTCAGCTTCTTCAGCCTTACTGGTCAGGGCATAGATTTGGATTACCGTGATATTGAATGGTTTGCCTTGGAAACAAACAGAGATCATTCTGTCATTTTTGAGATTGCATCCAAGTACTGCATTTCAGACTCTGTTGTTGACAATGATGGCTACTCTATTTCTTCTAAGGGATTCCTGCCCACAGTAGTAGATATAATGGTCATCTGAGTTAAATTCACCCATTCCAGTCCATTTTAGTTCGCTGATTCCTAGAATGTCAACATTCACTCTTGCCATCTCCTGTTTGACCACTTCCAATTTGCCTTGATTCGTGGACTTAACATTCCAGGTTCCTATGCAATATTGCTCTTTACAGCATTGGACCTTGCTTCTATCACCAGTCCCATCCACAACTGGGTGTTGTTTTTGCTTTAGCTCCATCCCTTCATTCTATCTGGAGTTATATCTTCTCTGATCTCCAGTAGCATATTGGGCACCTCCCGACCTGGGGAGTTCCTCTTTCAGTATCCTATCTTTTTGCCTTCTCATACTGTTCATGGGGTTCTCAAGGCAAGAATACTGAAGTGGTTTGCCATTCCCTTCTCCCGTGGACCACATTCTGTGAGACCTCTCCACCATGACCCAACCTCTTGGGTGGCCCCATATGGCATGGCTTAGTTTTATTGAGTTAGACAAGGCTGTGGTCCTGTGATCAGATTGGCTAGTTTTCTGTGATTATGGTTTTAGTGTGTCTGCCCTTTTATGCCCTCTCGCAACACCTACCATCTTACTTGGGTTTCTCTTACCTTGGACATGGGGTACCTCTTCACGGCTGCTCCAGCAAAGTGCAGCCGCTGCTCCTCACCTTGGACGAGGGGTATCTCCCCACAGCCGTCCCTCCTGACCTTGAATGTGGCCCATAGAAGAGATCATTATAGACAGAACATTTCAGGTCTTGAGATCAGGTGGGGAGGTCTGGGAAGACTTCACAGAGAAGGCATGAGTGGAAGCTATTTGGGTTGCTGTATTTGAGATTTAATATTCAAAGACTCCTATGATTCAACTTAAGCTTTTCAGTAAGCCACTTTGAGATTTATGTCTAATGATGAGAAACAAGACCTCAGAAAGGCTGGGATTTCCAAGCCAGAGGTCCAGTCTAGAAAGTTTTATCAAAGAATCCCTCCAAGCTTAGCAGTTGCCACCCACCACTCCTCGGATTAAATAGCTTCAGAGTCCTGTGACCCACTAAGGTATTCACAGACTAATTAATCCTGGCTTGTTCGTCTTCTTAAACTACAAGAGTCTTCCAGCTGGCCACCCTGGTTAATGGAGTGTTACATGGGCTCTGTGTAGGTTGCATTCCATGCATAGCTGAGCAAAACACCTACTATTAAGCTAAACTCCTTGCCCCAGCATGCTAAGTGAGGAGGGGACTTCATCGAGTGCCTTCAACAAGCCAGGCACTTTCTCTGCAGTCGTTGCAGTGGTCCCAGCGGACTGGGAGATGGGTGTTACTGTGTCCATTTTACTATGAGTCTCGGAGAATGGAGGTAAGATGCTCAGGCTGATCAGCTATTAAGCTGCAGGACTGGGATTCAAGCTTGACTATTTTGACTGCAAAGCTCACCATCATTCGCCAGTTACTGATGCCTAATTGGGCTACTGCCTTCCCTTGACCACTGTCTAAATAGTGCCTTCCGTAACCCATTACTCTCTAGTTCTGTGACCCTACTATATCATCACTCACAGGACACATCCCCACCTTTATCCCCAGTGCCTAAGAGTGGCTGGCATCCAATCCAGTAGGCACTCGGTAATTATTTGTTGAAGGAGTAAATAGTGCTTTGAAAGGAATACTGAATTGCCAGCAGGACTGGCCTGAGTTTCACCCTGCTGTTCAGGAACCCAGGGTGTGACCTTGGACAAGTCTGGTTCCCTCTCTGGGCCCCAGGAGCCTCATCTATGACGTCAGAGGGAAGCTAAAATACCTCTCCATAGCTCATGCCCTGTGACTTCTACAGTGTATCACCCAGCGTGAAGGCCCCTCTCCTGTTGTGAAAAGGGAAACAAAACTGGAAATGCTAAATGGATGGCAGAGAGCCTGAGGCAGGGGAGAAGGGAGGAGGAACACCCTGAAGCTGCTCGGTGTCTCCCCTCCTGCCGCAGACTGCGCAGAGTGTGAGAGGCTTGAATAGAAGAACGTAGCCCCTCATTCGCTGAGACAGAGGAACAACCACAGAGACAGGAGTGGCCCCGGGGGAGACGCAGAGGATGGTCCCTTATGCCAGGAAGTATCTGTCAATCAAATGATGCGATTAGTCTTTGCTCTTCTTGGTGACCTCAGGGATGTCTTATAGGATCTCTGATTCCATTTCTCTTAAGAAAAAGGTAATATTAATATTTTCTCTTGCCTCTCTGAACCACAGTTCTTTCCTCTGTAAAATGGGAATAATATAACAACATATCTCACAGGAGCTAAGTGATTTGAAGAGTGTTCTGTAGAATAGAATCCTGAAATGTACTGAAATAGAACCTGTAAGTCAACTCCTTTCTTTTTCAAAACATTTATTTATTTATTTTTGTATTACAACCATGCTGTGTGGCATGCAAGATGGTTCTCCAACAAGGAATTGAACCCCAGCCTCTGCAGTGAAAGTGCCAAATCCTAACCACTAGGCCACCAGGGAGCTCCCTCAACCCCATTCTTGATACATGCAATGTTAGCAGCACAGAAGCATCATCTAGTACACAGCCCAAATCTGTACGAAGACACAGATTCTCTACACGGCATGCATTTTTTTTTCCATGTTGCTTATAACCCCCCAAAATGAAATTCAGTCATTTCTAGAATATCACAAAACACACAAAAGTCACTTAGAAAAACATGTCATGTGGCAGAGGACACAGGCAGGTAATATAAATGAGTGATGATGGACGACAACTCCCCCTTGACCTTAGGGTTAGACGGTAAATAGGGAGTAGGGGAATCTGCGGTTCACTCGAGTGCACTTGCTCTGAAGCAAGTAGCTTCTCTACTCCAGCAAGTTGTGCTATGTGTTTCCACATAAAATATGAAACCGAATCCGTATTTTATGTGAAAACAATGTTGGCAAAATTCACATCTGAAAGAAGTGAGGTAACAAATATACCCTGTGGACTGCCAGACTGTGGTTTCTGAACAAAACTGTTAAATGATGGAATTAGTCACCAAATTAGCCAACTGTTCTCCAGATAGTCTCTTGGCTGCTGTCTTGGGACGCCTAATGTAACTCCCATTCAGCTCCTAATAGCTCTACATACTTCTAGCACTTACTAGAGGTTTCCCAGATGGCACTAGTGGTAAAGAACCCTCCTGCCAATGCAGAAGACATAAGAGACATGGGTTTGATCCCTGGGTTGGGAAGATCCCCTGGAGGAGAGCATGGCAACCCACTACAGTATTCTTGCCTGGAGAATCCCATGGACAGAGGAGCCTGGAGGGCTACGGTCCATGTGGGCGCAAAGAATCGAACACCACTGAAGCAACTTAGCATGCATGCATATACTCATGAGCACTTACTATGCACCTACTATGTGCAAAGTAGATACTAGACATCATGGAGGGAGTGGGGTAGGAAAAAAAAAAAACAAGACACAGTCCCCCTTCCCCACCCCATCTCACCCCACAATGAAATGCCCAAAGGTAGATTCTGATACCCACTGGGTGATTGTTGATAGGTAATAAGTGCTTTTGGAATTTGGACAGAGAGAGAGCTTTCCATGTGGTGGTCTTTGAGAGCTGCCAGGAGGAGGTAGCAGGAGGAGATGGCTCTTGGTCAGGTTTCAAAGGTGGCTGGGGTTGGAGTCAGCTGATCACATGCTCTGGCGGAGATAAGGGTCCACATACCAGCAGACTCAGCAGCTACTGCAAAAGGCTCACGTCATGTAGTTGTGGGGAGTTGCTCTGGAAAGATAAACTGGGCCTTTAGGATAGACCCTTCAATGCCAGCTGGCAAGTCTGGGCTTTGTCCTGAAGATTCAGCAAGCAAGTGTTGGATTGTAGTGGGGTGAATCTGATGGAAAAGGACCCCCTTATCCAATTTTCCTCTCCAGGAAAAGGAGTCAGGGCACAAGCTCCTGGGGGCTCCTGCAAGTCTGACTATTCACCTCTTGTGTTTTATTGCAGTCCATAGAAAATAGACAAATGGGACAGAGCTGCCCCAGACAGTCTCATGCAGGCTGTGCTTCCGAAGGAGGGGTCCTTTCGTGGTAATGATCTGGAATCTGAAACATTTCAGAGAGGCAGCAGGGCTTTTTAACATGCAGTCTTTCCCTTTTTTTTTATGATGATTTCATTTTACTTTTTTATTGGTCCTGCACTGATTGTTCTCAGACTCTCTGACGGGATGTGAGATGCACTGACATTTACAGAAATCAATACATTAATAAATCACGAAGTTCATAATGTCTGATTTGCTTCTAAATGAGACAGAACTATTATCACCATAAAGTTGCACATAAAATAGGTCCAATTGTGATGTATTATATAGTCTAATCAAAGGCATTTGAGTGAATAACCTTTCCCCCAAAGAAGAAAACAATCAAAGCTGAATAACTTCATTAATAATTCAAGGTGTGTCTGCCAAGGCTTCATTTATTAAGTGCACAGTTAAGAGGCTTCTTAGCTGAGTCCTGGAGATGACACCTTGCCGCCTTCTCCCTGCCTCTGGGCAGGCAGGCAGACAACCTCGCTGCAGTCCCTGCATTTGGCAGCTCATGTTCCAGTAGAGGGTAACATCCAATTCTCTTCTCCAGCTGAGATGCGGACCACCGCAGTGCACCCTGTGACTATCTGGATTATTAAGGGCAGAGGACATGGAGCCATGTAATAACTCTGGGGGCGGAGAGGCAGGGAGTTTTCTCAGTGACCGCCAGTCATCATGTCTGTTTGCTCTCGCTCCAGGCTCCCACACCCACAGAAACTCTGCCCTGTTGCGTGGCAGTCTGGGCCTGAGCTGCTTAACAGCCCTTTCAGTGTCTTATGTTTGCTTATGTCCATTGCAGTTAATACAGAATGTTAATATTCACTTTACCTAGTTAATATCCAGCTTGAACTGGCAACTAGATGACTCTCTGACAGGGTAAATCACAGAACAAGAAATCTTCCTATATTATGAAGAGAAGCACACGTAATTAACTAGATCCATCAGAGACGATGTAATCATGACATAGAAAGTCTAACAGATATGATTTTGGATTCTGCGCTTGAGAATGACCCTTAAGATCACAATCTTAATATACTAGAAGGTGGGAATAACATTTTTGTGCACCTACTGTATGCAGAGAGAGCATTATATATCTTATCTCTTTAGATTCACAGCTACAAGATGGGTATCAAATTAGTCTAATGACCACATACCTCCTAGGGATAATGAGATTATTAGATCAATTCTAAAACTATTACCATGCTCTCTAAGCTCACTGAGACAGGCATTTAATATGAGGATACATTAAAACTGAATTCCAGAAAAAGCTCACTTGGCCAGTCTCCATTATTTTCCTGCTTGTGATTATTCTGCATGGTATATAAGAGTTTATTTTCCCACTAACAAAGAAAGGGTTATATGTATACTTATATAGCTGATTCACTTTGTTTGTATAGCGGAAACTAACACAACATTGTAAAACAATCGTACTTCAATTAAAAGAAAGAAAGGGTTTATTTAGTTGGGTTACAAGGGCTATACTGACTATGAAACTGAGTATTTCACCAGTATTAAATTGGTTTTCAGGTCCTTAGTACACTAATTTTGAATAGCTAAGCATATGCCAGCTCTTCTAAAATAGCAGTAATAAAGTGATGGAGTCAGGTCATACTGCCAGATCATGGGCTTTGCTTCCCAAATCCATATTCAGTGACTTCATGTTAATAGCCTGAACTAGGCTATGATGGGGATGTGTACACCAAGAAATTGGAAAATGATATCAAGCAGACTTCTCCCCACCCGCTCCAGTTCCCTGCTTGGAAACCATCACTCAGCAAGTTGACATATTATCTGGATGGCAGTGAACTACTCCTCAAAAAGCAGACTGAAAGACAGACTATTGACTCCTTAGCCTGACCTCAATCCAGTGAGCTTCCATGAGAAAAGTCTTTGCCAGCCTGAGATAAGCCTTGTTCAGGTGGCAATTTTACTCTTCCTTTGAGTCATTCCTTCAGCTTCTCTCTGTACCTCCATTTGTCCATCTTAATACCAAGAGCATCTTTTCTCCCTAGACACTATTTTTCTCTCATCATTTGCAATAAATCATTTTAACCTCTCAGTCAAGGAACAAAATTCCACCCATGTAATCCTCTGATTTCCTGCAGAAACATTCTAGACCTATTCATCCTGGGTAGTATGCCCTCTTTCCCCAAAGCAGGGCAGCCACTGCTCATTACCTGGCTATCTCCATGTGCTGCAGCTTCATTGCAAGGTCCCGCTGAGACCAAAGGAGAAACAGTGGGAGGTTTCTCCACTGCTTCCTGACTGGTGGCAGGATATAACTAATTCCCCCCTAGAGCTGTAGGAACTGCGGGAGTTACCTAAGTAAATCATCCAAAGTTTCATCCTGGGACACTTTTTCTAGACAAAAAAGTCCACTTAAAACATTATCTAGAGATTTTTTGCCTGTGGCTGAGACGCTGCAGTGAACCTGACATATGTTTCTACTCTGCAACCTGGGTGGGGGCCTAGCTGGACAGAAATGTTTGTTTTGGAGATGAGAGGACACAAGAGTCCCTAATGCCTGTGGCCTTGCTCCTTGTCCTGAAACACCAGTTAGGGCTCCTTCTTGCTGTCAATCCTGGCATCTAGGTGACTCAATCCTTTCCCAGGAGTTTCTTTCTTTTTTCAGTCTTGGTGGAAAAATGTGTGAATGTTACGCCACCACATAGACAAAAGAATTGTGACTTACATCACAATCTGTGTAGTGACTTTGCGGCATTTAAATAATTGCATTACCTTCCTGAAAATTCATTTCTACCATCACCACCATCTGCAAGAAGTTGCAGTATGCATCTGACACTCCCCTTCCACACACCCCACCTAGCATGCTGATCTGAAGGTCACCCTCAAAAACACCCCCATTTGAGGAGAAAGAGCAGAGAATTCAGGTACACTATATATATTTTTGAGACATTTCATCCAGAAAACCTCCCATCTAATGAAAGTAGCAGTACTCAAATACTCAAATATTTTTTGGTAGGACTCTCCTCTGCCAGAACATTTTTAGGACTGAGGTATAAATGAATGAGAAATGTATAAAGTTAATTTTGCTTAAAGGGGGCAGGAGGATTTCAAGATTAAGAGAACAAATGCTTGGAGCAAAACATGATTTGAGTTTTATTGAACCAAGAAGACTGAAAAAAGTGTCTAGAACACTCAGAAAATCTTTATCAAGTCTCAGCTCAGCACTCCGGGGACTCATTCTTACATTTATAAAATTCAGAGCTGATGAGCTGTGTGCTGTGAGTGTCTGCTTGAGCTTATGACTCACCTCCAAGTCTTGGCTGTAGGATTTCAGCCTCCAGGATTACACTTAAGGGTCAAATAGAACTTGTAGCCCCCTTGGCTACACAGAGGCACCAAAAAGGATCTTCACCCCTGATTACATTGGGGGTAATTTGTCAATCAAAAGATGTTATTAAACTTATCCAGAATAGACCAACAAACCATGTTTAGGGGAGAGAAAAAATTACATTTTCAGATGCCAGCATGCCATCACAAATATAGTCTCTGAAGTAACCAACATAGCTTAGGCAACATTAAAATTGAATCACTGGAAACACTAAAAATATGATAACAAGGGGTAGCACATCATTCAGTTTTATGCACCCTGTCACATAAATTATTTGCAGTTCGCATATGTTATGCTCTCTTAAATCTCCCTCTGGGTACAGTTTTAATGGCATCCTACAAGTTTTGATATGTCATGTTTTCATTATCACTTAGTTCAAAATATTTTCTAATTTTCATAACGTTTCTTCTTTTGATACATGGGACACTTAGTAATTAGAACCATGTTGCTTGATGTCCAAACATTTGGAGATTTCTTTGTTTTCTTTTTGCTCTTGCTTTCTTAGTTTCACTTTGGACAGAAAACATTCTGAAAATTTCAATTCTTTGAACCTTGTTGAGATTGGCTTTAAGAGCCAGGAAACAGTTCATTTTGGTAAGTGTTCTATGTGCACTTGGAAAGGATGTATAATATTCTATCATTGTTGGGTAAAGAGATCTACATATGTCAATGAGACCAAGTCTGCTAATTGCATTGCTCATATCTTCTATGCACTTATTGGACTTTTGTTTTATCAATGACAAACTGTGTGTGAATGCATGCTAAGTCGTTTCAGTCATGTCCGACTCTTTACGACCCTATGAACTATAGCCCGCCAGGCTCCTCTGTCCATGGGATTCTCCAGGCAAGAATACTGGAGTAGGTTGCTGTCCCCTCCTCCAGGGGATCTTTCCAGCGTGTTTTTAAATCTCCAGTTCTGATTGTGAGCTTGCTATTTCTCCTTCTAGGTCTGTCAACCTTTGCTTTATATGTATTTTGAAGCTATAGTATTCAATTCAGTTCAGTTGCTCAGTCGTGTCTGACTCTGTGACCCCATGAATCGCAGCACGCCAGGCCTCCCTGTCCATCACCAACTCCCGGAGTTTACTCAAACTCATGTCCATCGAGTCGGTGATGCCATCCAGCCATCTCATCCTCTGTCATCTCCTTCTCCTTCTGCCCCCAATCCTTTCCAGCGTCAGGGTTTTTTTCAATGAGTCAACTCCTCGCATGAGGTGGCCAAAGTGCTGGAATTTCAACTTCAGCATCAGTCCTTCCAATGAACACCCAGGACTGATCTCCTTTAGGATGGACTGGTTGGATCTCCTTGAGGTCCAAGGGACTCTCAAGAGTCTTCTCCAACACCATAGTTCAAAAGCATCAATTCTTCGGTGCTCAGCTTTCTTCACAGTCCAACTCTCACATCCATACATGACCACTGGAAAAATCATAGCCTTGACCAGACAGACCTTTATTGGCAAAGTAATGTCTCTGCTTTTTAATATGCTCTCTAGGTTGGTCATAACTTTCCTTCCAAGGAGTACATGTCTTTTAATTTCATGGCTGCAGTCACCATCTGCAGTGATTTTGGAGCCCAAAAGAATAAAGTCTGACACTGTTTCTACTGTTTCCCCATCTGTTTCCCATGAGGTGACGGGACCAGATGCCATGATCTGAGTTTTCTGAATGTTGAGCTTTAAGCCAACTTTTTCATCTCCTCTTTCACTTTCATCAAGAGGCTTTTTAGTTCCTCTTCACTTTCTGCCATAAGGGTGGCATCATCTGCATATCTGA